>NC_000080.6:84209944-84822444 GCF_000001635.26 Mus musculus | reverse complement strand
GCTAACCTAGTAAGCAGGCTAAGACCACTAGACTGGGACTTACTGTGAAGGAGACAAGATTTTCTAATACAATATGAAGTGTAAGTCTTAGTAGATCCTGAAGTATTGAGTTCCATGGGCTTTACCTTAAAGCAACTTTCATGCCAAGTTTCTATAAAATCACCAATACTTAACTTCAATAGATGATGAAATATTTCATGCAGAATTTGGGGACAAATTACCTGATAAAGAGTCACATAAATATCTAAAATAATGACCTTTACTTTACAGCGTTCCAGTAAGTGCTATTCAAACATGCAAAACATATCTCTAAGTTCACTATGGCATCTTGCTGACATTAAAGTTGACTGAAGTATAAGTACTAGATGTTTATTCGGTATTATCCATCTGCACATGCATTTATGAAATAATGCTATTGTTCAGTAATTTAAGGCATATTTATATTAAATTGTATGCTACTGAATCATGCAAAACTATATCTCATGTGTGTATGTTTTGGTATATGTTGCACAAGTGGGCATAGACTAAGATGAGCATAAAATGAGAATAGCTTCAATTGTTTTAACAATTTATGTACTTTAAAGAAAATGTTTAATTTTAAAGATATTAGGGAAATGTGGTTAAATTAGAATGTTAAAGTATATAATCTACAAATTCAATAAAAAACAGAAACATTCTGTGAAATTATAAACAGAATATTATGGCAGCATCAATAGTGATAAATTAAGGTAAATAAATGTCTATCATATTAAATTTGGTATTTCTTAATTATTTGAAATGGTAAGACCATAAAGCTGCTATTAAAATCTACACTGCCTTTTCCTTGAAAATGGGGACTTTCTAAGACTCTTCTTTAGCTAAGAAATCCCAGTGAGTGTTTCCCATGGCCTATTTAAGAAACAAACTTTTTAAAATATAATGTTCCTAAAGAAAGGATTTAGGGTTCACAAATCAACATGTCATTCAGAAGTCCAAAGACAAATAATCATCATACAGTAATGAAACAGTAAAAGCCTGTCATTGTCTAAATTGCAGATTTTATTTTCTTGCCAGTGATTATCTGTGTGTTTTATGTGTGTATACATGTTTATTGAAAACAGGTTGGGTTTTTTTGTTTGTTTTTTGTTTTTAAATAGGCTCTTTCACTAAACCCCAGAGTTGATCAGCTGGCTAAGCTGACAGAGCTTCTGTCGCCCTCCTTTTTCTATCTCCCTAGAGGTTAGATTAAGTCATGAATCATAAACCTAAATTTAGAAGGTGTTAGGTGTTAGAACTACTGCCCTCATGCTAATGAACTACTCATGATACCAACAATGTCATCTTCCCTGATTCCAAGGAAAATTGGGGTCATTTAGAGAACAACTAATTTCAACTCTTCATTTGTTTAAAATTTGTTTTTTATTCGTTTTTTTTTTTTTTTTTTTTTTTGGTTTTGGTGCCATTTTGTTTGTTTGTTTGTCCTTTTTTCTTTGTTTCTGGAAATATTTGCCCTTGTTTTTAGGATGATTGTGTTTACACATATGCACATGTAAGTGCATCACTTCTTCACTTGCACATCCAAAGTTTTCCATAAATATGAATTCTGTATTAGAGTATGGAATCACTGAGATTTCCAGGAAGTCTACAGTGTTTTGCCTTCTACTCTCTGATACCATTTTCCATAAGGGCTTTCCAAATGTAATTTCATGAATTGAAATTTAATCAACATTCTCCATTTTCAAGCTGAATATTGGCATTATCATTTGTCAGCAAAGTAGACTTGCATCCTGCCAGCCAAATTATTTCATGGTTGGTTAATTATATAGTGCTTTTCATCTCTGCATTTGGCTATCTTGGTCAGTGACAATTACTAAACTAATGATAAACAGAATGTTTTTGCTTGATGCAGAACATCTTTTTAAAAACTTGTATGATGAATTCTTATGAAATTACTCATTATATTCTCAGTACTAGTTTTATGGTATATTCTTTATTATTTTCTATTAGCACATTAAATAAGAGAGGCAGTATTTCTGCCTCTCTAAAGGTTTTGACACTAAGCATGGGTAGATTAAACTGTGTCATTAATTTGTTTCTCATTCAAAAATCCTTAATTTCACTCCTAATTCTGTGATAAGTAAAATATATAGGTGAGTATGTAAAGTAAAATTAATAGCAAAGGCAGAATATTCATGGCTATATATTCCCTTTTAGCTAGATATATGCCAATTAAGTTTATTACATCTGTCCAGTTCAACACTTTCACTATTGATTAATCTTGATTTATGAATAATATTACCACATCATATTATTGCTTGCTAAGTTCTTTTCTTTGTTTTCTGGTAAGTTTGGTTGGTCAGTATAAAATATAAGGTATTTGGTATATATATATATATATATATATATATATATATATATATATATATACACAAACTTACACACATGATGTATGTCATATATTCAGAACAAAAATTATGGTGAAATATTCACAACAATGCTATTTTAAATCATAAATTAAGATCTTTATCACCTCAGCTTCTTTCTAAAATAATTATTTTTATTTTAATTTATGTATATGAGTTTTATGTATATCTGGGAACCACATCCATTTCTTGTATTCAAAAAAGACAGGAAAAGAGATTGGATCCCCAGGGCTGAGGCAATGAACTACTACATCTACCACGTAGGTGCAAAATATATAACCCAGGACCTCTGGAAGAGCATTGTATGTGCTTAACCCCTAAGGTCATCTCTTCAGGCCTGACTATAACATCTTTTATAATTATTACCTTATCTTATTTTATATTTGTGGGTAAATGTTTATGGAAGTATAAAAAATTACTGAATGTACTTTCCTAATCAATATTAATAGGGATATTTCTGTTTAACATACAGAAGAATTTTAATCCAGAAACATAGCTTCTCTGGTCACATTCAAACTCCTTCTAGGTCTATAAGATCCAACTGGAATGCCCATATACCATACACTGTTAAATCCTCTGGCTGAAAAGCAGATAGGCCCTTAGTACATAGGTTTAATCCCAAATAAAGATGTAAAATTGATGGCCAAGCAAAGTGATGAATCAGAGAAAGATTTGACAGAGTGAGTCAGAGATAGGATATATCCAACTCTCATGAAACCAACCCAGGAAGGAGAAGATATTTAAAAGCAGTACAGGGAGTGTTCAGTTTAGTTGAATGGGGTTGATCTCAGTAGAGTTCAGTTTAGTGAGTGCAGTACAATGTAGTTGAGTTTGTTCATGAGTTCATTGAGTTCAGTACAGGTATTGCAGAGGTAGTTGAAGCCAGAGAATAAGAAGGAGAAAAAAAGATTAGGGTAAATAGCCAGAGTTAGTTTGAGGCAAAGCAGAGCAATTCAGTGAGAAACCAGGAGAAGCCAGAATAAATCAGTCAGTTTGGAGAAGAATCTGAGCCCAAATGGCTAAATTGAACCAGAAGAGCTACAAAAGATGATCTTATTCACTGCTAACTCTCTGAAATAACAATTACATTTGGTGAATAAAAGCAACATTTACATTAATATTACTGTTTTAAAAAGACAAGTAAGTATATTTGATCAAAAACATGGAAAAAACAAAATACTAAGGTTCTGATGTTAAGATGAAACAGTAAATTTTCAACATGTTCAATGAGTTTACAGAATCTATGTAATTTAGAAATGATCTTTCATTCATTGTTGTTTAGACTTTAGTGTAAGAACCTCTTATTTTCAAGCAAACACATAAAAATCAAATTGTCAAATTATATTTTATGATATGAATATTTGTTTTAAAGTACTAAACTATTTTTAAGTATAAATTTACAGTGTTACACATTATTTCTTCATGAAATACTTACTAAGTCACATGTCTATATTGATTTCGGTGATGATAATGAAATAGATTTCTAATTAGTAATTTTACATGAGATTATTAGTTTAAAACTTAGATTACTTCAATAATGTGTGTGTGCATGTGTGTGTGTTTGTTTGAATGGCCACATAGATCCAAAAGCATCATCATGTCCTCTGGTGCTAGAATTGCAGGTAATTGTGAGTAACCTGATATTAGTACTAGGAACTGAATTCTGATCTTTTGCAAGAAAAGTATGCATTCTTAGCTATAGTGCCACTTTCCCATTCTAAATATTATTTTGGCTTTGTAGAACTAAAAACTACATGGCTCTGATTTAGAAAACTTGATAAATCAACATGTTGCAAACTATGGATAGAAATGTTTTAAAATGAGAAATAATTCCATAAGTTTTGGTAATTATAGAATTCTGGAATTATGATTTCTAGATTTTTAAAACCTTTCTAAAATAATTAGTTTGATATCCTACTATTAGTTTTAAGATAACATAGTAAGATTCATACTTTCATTTGTAAAATCTAGTTTGTAAATATTTAAAAACAGTGAAGAGAACTATATTAAGTAGAATGTTGTTCTAAGAAAGGAGATATACACATTTATACAATCTTTTACAGGATATAAAACAAAACCCAAATTTAAAACAATTACAGTTTTGCAGGAAAGGCTTTAAATAAGATAAGGATTTTGTATAAAATTAATACACAATTGTAATGCATGTTTGTTGTGGATAGCTCTGGGGCTATTTGTAATTTGATGCTAATTCCTTTCTCCTATGAGTGGTTGTGAACAAGGAATGAGTCAGCACTCAGATGATTTCCTGTAAACCTTCTTTCCACATTAATTTGTAAGATAAAGACTAGGGCTGGTGATTGGGCAGATAAAGGTAAAGTGGAGCTGAAAATGAGGTGAGAGAAGGAGAAAGGGGAGAGAGAGAGAGGACTATGGAGGAGGAGGTGGAAGGAAAGTGGAGCAGAAGCATATGGCCTGGAGAAACCATAAGTTATAAGGGGTGTCATAGATAGAAAGATGGTAGTGTAGTGGAAGATCTGCCCAATCTAGGAACACAGATGTATTCATATTAAATTTGCATTGCGGTTACATATTTGGGTTGGGGATTTACCATAACACATGGTCAAATTTATTTTTAACAGTATGTTCATTTATTGGATTGATGAATGTGAAGAGAGTCAATGCAATCTTAATGATAGCTCTAAAAGCTATCTGATGCTAAGTGAAATTAGAGTTTTGGAGTTTTACAATGAAGTCAGTAGAGCCTTGAGAGTAAGCACATGTCTTTGTGGACCTTGGGCAGAACAAACATCTAGAAGAACTGAGAAGGTGATCCCAAAAGAATCCTGGCTTTCATGAATATTCAATATTTTAAAATGTAGCAACTTAGCTGGCAAAGAAAAGCTAATTTAATAAGGGCTATTAACATAATTCTTCATTTGGAAGAAACAAATAATCAATCTTTGCATAATCCAGGACATAGAGAAAGCTTATCCAAAGAATATGCATATTATGGATAAATGCAATAAGTAAAACAGAGTTACAAACTAGAAATGTGGGTTCTTGGGTCACAGGATAAGGAACTACAAATTTTGTAATGGGTACTCTCCAACAATTTCTGATACACATTGTTTCCAATAGAGACCAGAATCAAAATTTAGAAAAATTCATTAATAGACAAATATATATTTATAATTGCAATGACTCACTTTTTAGAAATAAAGCATAAAATAACTTATTACCTGGTAAGTAAATGAACCAAACATGTAGCCTGAACATCCACAGATGAGATTAAAAATGTCAATATAATGAGAAAGGATATATACTCTCAAAACTCACTGAATTATAATGAGAGATGAATTTCTTTCTTTGGACTCATGAAAAATAATACATATACTCTATAGATTTATTGAAGAGTGTTATTTATTTCTTATTTAAAAGATGAAAGGTTTAGGCTAAATGAAACTTGCATTGAAACCCAATATACTTTTGAAATTTATCTTTTGACTCAGAAATTAAAGAATTAGAAAAGTATTCTGTCTAAAAATATGAACAAATACCATTTAAAATGAATAAATATATTAATAGCATTCTTCATAGATGCAAGTTAGACAGTGTATAGAACATATACAGATGTTGTTTATGTTCTATAAAATATTAATTATAGGTAGTTCCTGAGGTTGTTAATTGGTTTTGGTAGTGTAGTTATTTTCACTATGTTAATATTACTCAACCCATATTACTGGGATGTTTATTCAGTTTTAATTTTATTTTTACTATGTATTAAGATTCTTTAATTTTATTTATGAGATAAAATGTTGTTGCTATTTTAAATATTATTTACTGAATAAAAATCAAGATAATGTGATAGTTATTTTTTAGTCTTTAATGTTTAGTAATAAAAGAACATTTTTTTAATTTTTCTAATGACAGCTTTGAAATGCACAGATTATCAGCTAAATCCACCACAATGTATAATATATGTCAAACATTTCTGTATTTCCCTAAGAATTTTGGATCTGTTGGCCATCATCTCCCATCTTCCCATTATCTCTAGTTTCTATAAATTACATTCTCTATCATTCTTACAAGATCTGATAATAAATATGATGTGTTTATCTGTGCCTTGCTTATAATATTTTTATAACTCCAGCCATATTGCTACAAAGTACCATTAATTCAGACTTTTAGATTGTCTAATATTTTATATTATATATATATATATATATATTTATCCACTTATCTACACCTACATTATTTCATGTCTTATTTACAAAAAAAATTCAGGTGCCTCTTCTATATAGTCATGACATTTCCTCTGCATATATATAGACATACAGGTATGAGTGCTAGGTCATATGTTAATTATAATTTTTAGTTTAGGTAACACCAGAAACTCCATAACCACTAAAAGAAAGATGGGAGAAAAATTCAATAGCATTGAACTTGGTAATTATTGTTTTTAGATATGGTTCTCAAAGTGAAAAGGAAACACATAAATATACCTCAAAATAAAAAGGTCCTCTAGAGCAACACCAAACAGCATGCACAGAGACAACATACAATTTGGAAGAAAATACTGGTAAGCCACACATCTACTATGGGGAAGTACCCAGAATATGTAGGAACGTTCAACAATTCTGTAGAAAACAAATGAAAAAGTGATAGGGATTCTGTGTGGGCAATTTCTCAACAAAGACATTCTTTTTTTTTTTCCTTTTTATTTATTTATTTAGGTATTTATTTCATTTGCATTTCCAATGCTATCACAAAAGTCACCCACATGCTCTCCCACCCACTCCCCCACTGACCCACTCCCACTTATTGGCCCTGGCATTCCCCTATACTGAGGCTTATAAAGTTTGCATCACCAATGGGCTTCTCTTTCCACTGATGGCAGACTAGGCCATCTTCTGCTACATATGCAGCTAGAGACACGAGCTCCGGGGTACTGGTTAGTTCATATTGTTTTTCCACCTATAGGGTTGCAGACCCCTTTAGCTCCTTGGGTACTTTCTCTAGCTCCTCCATTGGGGGCCCTGTGATCCATCCACTAGCTGACTGTGAGCATCCACTTCTGTGTTTGCTAGGCCCCAGCATAGTCTCACAAGAGATAGCTATATCTGGGTCCTTTCAGCAAAATCTTGCTAGTGTATGCAATGGTGTCAGCATTTGGAAGCTGATTATGGGATGGATCCCCGGATATGGCAGTTTCTAGATGGTCCATCCTTTCATCTCAGCTCCAAACTTTTTCTCTGTAATTCCTTCCATGTGTGTTTTGCTCCCAATTTTAAGAAGGGGCAAAGTGTCCACACTTTGCTCTTTGATCTTCTTGAGTTTCCTGTGTTTTGCAAATTGTATTTTATATCTTGGGTATTCTAAGTTTCTGGACTAATATCCACTTATCAGTGAGTACGAATTCTGTGAGTTCTTTTGTGATTGGGTTACCTCACTCAGGATGATGCCCTCCATGTCCATCCATTTGCCTAGGAATTTCATAAATTTATTCTTTTTATAGCTGAGTAGCACTCCATTGTGTAAATGTACCACATTTTTTGTATCCATTCCTCTGTTGAGGGGCATCTGGGTTCTTTCCAGCTCTGGCTATTATAAATAAGGCTGCTATGAACATAGTGGAGCATGTGTCCTTCTTACCGGTTGGAACATCTTCTGGATATATGCCCAGGAGTGGAATTGCAAGATCCTCCGGTAGTACTATGTCCAATTTTCTGAGGACCCACCAGACTGATTTCCAGAGTGGTTGTACAAGCTTGCAATCCCACCAACAATGGAGTAGTGATCCTCTTTCTCCACATCCTCGCCAGCATCTGCTGTCACCTGAATTTTTTGATCTTAGCCATTCTGACTGGTGTGAGGTGGAATCTCAGGGTTGTTTTGATTTGCATTTCCCTGATGATTAAGGATGTTGAACATTTTTTCAGGTACTTCTTAGCCATTTGGTATTCCTCAGGTGAGAATTCTTTGTTTAGCTCTGAGCGCCATTTTTAATGAGGTTATTTGATTTTTCTGGAGTCCACCTTCTTGAGTTCTTTATGTATATTGGATATTAGTTCCCTATCTGATTTAAAGACAACATTTTCAACAAATGGTGCTGGCACAACTGTCGGTTATCATGTAGAAGAATGCGAATTAATCCATTCCTATCTCCTTGTACTAAGGTCAAATCTAAGTGGATTAAGGAACTCCACATAAAACCAGAGACACTGAAACTTATAGAGGAGAGAGTAGGGAAAAGCCTCCAAGATATGGAGACAGGGGAAAAATTCCTGAATAGAACAGCAATGGTGTGTGCTGTAAGATCGAGAATCGACAAATGGGACCTCATAAAATTGCAAAGCTTCTGCAAGGCAAAAGACACCGTCAATAAGACAAAAAGGCCACCAACAGATTGGGAAAGGATCTTTACCTATCCAAGATGTTCTTTAAGCTCTATAAAAATCTTAATAGGTAGCTCATTGAATCTTTAGATTGTTTGGGGTAGTATAGTCACTTTTACTATGTTAATATTAATAACCCATATTTCAGGGTTGTTTATTCTGTTTTATAATATTTTATTTTCTAGGTTTGAATTAAATCAAGAAATTCTTCTTAGATTATTGTGAATAGGATTGTTTCCCTGGCTTCTTTCTATGTATTTCCAAAAGAATGCTTATGTGGACTTGCAAACTTTATATGCCCCAGTATAGGGGAACACCAGGGCCAAAAAGTGGGAGTGGGTGGGTAGGGGAGTGGTGGGGAGGGTATGGGGGACTTTTGGGATAGCATTGGAAATGTAAATGAGGAAAATAACTAATTAAAAAAAAAGAAAAAAAAAGAATTCTTATAGTGTTTTGTAATAATTTTGTGTCCTTCTAATTGCTAACTGTGTTGATCATGTGTAAGAGGTATACTCTGTGGTCTTCAGAATCTTTCATATATAGAATCAGAGAATCTTTATCACCTTTGAATAATGATAATTTTGGGTTATTTTTTTTATTTCTAACTCCTTTGTTTCCTCTTCTTGTATTACTGATCTACTTAAAACTTGGTGTTGAATAGTAATATACATAGTGGACAACATTTTTTGTTCCCCAAATAGTGCTGTTTAAACTGGGTAGTTATATATAGAATTAACCCAGACTGCTATCTCACAAAATTCAACTTAAGAAGCTCAAAAGCTTCAACATATGATGACCTGATACCTTGAATCTGGTAGAAGAGAAAGTAGGAAATGCATGACAATTTATAGGCACAAAAAAAAGCTTCCTCAATAATTCCCCTGTAGCACAGATATTAAGACCAACAATTGATAAATGAGGCCTCATTTGTATTCTGTTTTATTTAGTAATGAAATTTAAAATAGTGCTATTCAGTAAATGACACCACCAATTAAGTGAAGAAGCAATATATAGAACATTAAAAATATATTTACCTGATTCAAGCCTGTGCTTGATAAAATTAAATCTGTTTTAGCCATTCAATTTACCACTTTTTAAACTTGCATTCATTATTATAAAATAATGACCTTAAACAAATTGATTTATTTTTCCCTGTAAAAGTTTTGCACAACCAGTTTCTCGAATAAGTAAAATATTTTGTAGCTTTAGTTTGAACTTATATATTCAATATAATCTTTTTGACAGGACAAAGTGAGTCACGGTTGTACACAACTTTAATCCCAACACTACAGAGGCAGAGATGGCCTCACAGGCAGACTTCTATTCTAAGCCCTGGCCCTGTTGAATGGCCATTGCTTAATACACACAAGTGCGTGCACAGACACAGACACACAGACACACAGACACACACACACAGACACAGACACACAGACACACACAGACACACAGACACACACAGACACACACAGACACACACAGAGGCACACACAGACACACACACACACACACACACACAGACACAGACACACACAGACACACACACACACACAGACACACACACACACACAGACACACACACACACACAGACACACACACACAGAGACACAGACACAGACACACAGACACACACAGACACACACACACACAGACACACAGACACACACACACACAGACACACACAGACACACACAGACACACACAGACACACACACACACATACACGAAACACATCAAAGTTAATATTTTCTGACAGGAGACAGGAAAATATTTTCAGAATCTACTGGCAGGCAGGTAATTAGTTTATTAAGCCAAAACAAAGGATACTATCAGTAGCTTAGACCTATAGGAAATCTTCCCGCATCTTATTGTATCTTCCTCTCTGGTGTACCCTCCAATGCCTTTTAAAGTTGACTTTTTTTAAAAAATATTTTTTATTAGGTATTTTCCTCATTTACATTTCCAATGCTATCCCAAAAGACCCCCATACCTTCCCCCCCACTCCCCTACCCACCCATTCCCACTTTTTGGCCCTGGCGTTCCCCTGTACTGGGGCATATAAAGTTTGCAAGTCCAATGGGCCTCTCTTTCCAGTGATGGCCAACTAGGCCATCTTTTACTTTCTCTGCTCTGTAAAAGTATAAAAAAAATTAAAAATATATATGAAATGACTTTCAGGTTGGGACATGGAATATGAGGTAACCTAAATCTCTGTTGCCTGAGAATGGCTCCAGAATAAACTATCTCCTATTCACGTTTTAGATAAGAGTTGGTTTTTTTTTTTTCATCAATCAAAGGAAGAAAGAAAAGACAGAAAAGACATAAAAAAAAAAAAAAAACCAGGAAGTTCACATTTAAAAACTGGCTCAAAACAAAGTCCACTGTTTTCCTAGACTACTCAGAGTTTCTATATCAAAATAAATCAGTCTAATAAATCACCAGAACACAGTGCAAAGAGAGCAAGGTCAGGTCAAAAGGAGCATCCTAGAGTGCAACTGATCCTTCCACATGACTAGTTCTTGAGTCTAACTGTTCCTCCTAACAATACTAAAATCTGAATCCAAGGAACTTTTAGAATCACAAATTTGAATTGCCGTGGAGCAAAACTTAAATCTGCATATGACTCTTATTTTTAACTTTCAAAAAATTGACTCCTCTTTCTGTTCCTCCATTTCCTTATTTGTAATATGAATACAAAATTAACGAACTGTATAGCTGCAAAAATTTACTTGGA
This sequence comes from Mus musculus, assembly GCF_000001635.26. Lineage (NCBI taxonomy): Eukaryota > Metazoa > Chordata > Mammalia > Rodentia > Muridae > Mus > Mus musculus. The sequence continues at coordinate 84,810,954 of NC_000080.6, read as the reverse complement.
CTTCGGGGACTCAGGCTCATGAGGCAAAAGCCATGGTTGATGTTTCAATATTTATAATCTGAAATTAATTTAAGGGCAAACTGAGATTGTGTTGTCTCTGTATCTTATAATTAGCCTACTTCAGCTTCCCAAGAACTGAGATTATAATTTCATAAGGAACAATTATTGATATGTTGAGGAAACTTTAAGAAATGGGTAAGTCAGAAACCGGAATATGAAAGCTCAGGCAAAAACTGACATACAGAAGAATTGCAAGGATGAAGACAAGTGAGAGAGAAAATTCTGTGTCAAGATTTTGTCAACATGATAAATGTTCTGAGACTGGACTACCAGGACAGTGAAAGTTAATATACTTTCATGTTTCAACTGTAAAAATCAAGCCTTGTGAAAAATATCCAACCATCAATTGTTCTGTTAGGTTTTATGTTCAAGTGTAAATGTTTTATTATTTGAAAGTCTTTTCAAGCAGATCTATTGAATTTTTTCCAAATATATTTACACAAGAAATTATGTTGTATTTTTTTCTGAATGATTTCTCTGAATGACAAGTCTACTCGAAGAGAAAAACAATTGAAGACATTGAACAGATGTTTCAAACATGGTTTACCAAAGTGTATTTCAGTGGAAATACACAAAGATTTGAGAAACCTATTAAAGACTATTTCTTTTTACGTTGCTTTTCAAGATAAATTAGAAGATAAACTAATCTATATTATAACTCTTACATTAAAGTAGAAAAAGGTTTAGGTTTGGGGAGACATGAAGGGGTGGTTGAGTCAGAACAGAGAGTAAGATATGATTATATTTCATTATATACATGCATGAAAATTTTAAAATAAAAAATAAAATAAATTTAAGCAATAATTAATAATCCCTATATCTTACAAGCCTTTTGCTCAAGTACAATGATATGATTTTAACTGTCATTTGTCCTCTACTAGATTGTTGTGATTGTCATTGAAAATAACATAATTAGCTGAAGGTATAGAAATAACTTTCGATGGTATTCCATCATCATCAGTTAAAATCTGGACTGACCTTGAAACACTGAATCAGGTCATAGTCTATGTCAAAAACAAAATTCAAAGCTTCATTTAAAAAAATTCCAAACTTCTTTCTGTAACTATTGGTGAGTCCAAAACATACAAATTAAACTTAAAAATAGAAAATTAATAACACAGAGTGCCCCTGGAAGACTTCGTGAAACATTAACTGCAAAGTCAGCTACCTTGAGTTACCGAGGCCAAAGCAACACTAATATACTGAGAAAGCAAAATAAGCACTTTGGCTGAAATGTAGTAATTACATCCAAATAATTGGGAACCTGCCATCACTTGTAAGATTCCAATAGAATATGCAATTGGTATTTGCTCCCAACTGTGGCAATGGGAATGCTGATTCACTCATTGTCTGCCTTGTGAATTGAAGGAATGTCTGACAGACTAATGAAGCTGACTCAGGTAAGATGTGGCCTCTAATGACTGCCAATACCATTTTTTCCCTTAAAACAAGAACAAAACCAAACTCACTTGACATGCTTTACACCGTATTTATATTTAATAGAATCATCTAAAATCAACTGAAGTATACATTCTGGCTGTGATCTTCTACCCCATAAAATATTTTCATTAGCAACACGTTGTAATATAGTCTCTGGTTTATATTAAGAAGTGTGTAAGGAAAAATATTATTTTCTTGTATATTTTTGAATTATTGTCATTAGCATCTGACCTCATTCAAACTGCGCAGACTTTAAATTTTGTTACTGATATAAAATAGTATGTCAGTAAGAAAAATACATTTTATGACATATCTGCATAGTTTATTGAGCTACATTTCTTCTTTTATGTGAGAAACATTATAACATTCATTTGGTAAATATTACAAGTTTTAAAGGCAGAGGTTTTGTTTAGATGCTCTGGTAGGGAGGTGTCTGTATCTCTGCCATTAAAAGATTTCTTTGAAGCTAAATTTCAGTAGGAATGGAGCCCTTCATCACTGTAATAAGGCAAAATAGGTCAAGACTGCATGGGGCCAAACTAAAAGAAACCAATTTTCTAAATAGTTTCCCTAGCTGGAGGACAAACTAAAAAACAAACTGAAAAACAGTGCCTTTCTGAAAAGTTGCAATTGGTTGTAATAGAGTAAGGGAAAGGAAAAAATGGAAAGCCTTTGCTGTCAAAATGGAAGGCAGCCTTTCAGCAATAATGAGAGCATAAACTAACTGCCTTTATGGCTTTCTTCTGCTATTTAACAGGTTGCTTTTGCCACCACCACCTTAACCTAACAGATAAGAACTAATGAGAAGGGTAATTGACAACTACAGACAATGCATATATTAGGCTACACTTAGATGAGCAAAGATATACAGCCAATTGTTTCTTTTTCATAATATTCTTACTAATTCTTTGAGATTTCTAGATATGTATGCAGTATATTTCGATCCTATCCACTGCCCTCTCCTCTCCTCTGTCTCCTTCTAGATCCTCCTCCCAAATCTTCTTTTGTTAGGTTTTTATTACTGTGATGAGGCATAGAAAGTCTTACAATGGAGAACACATCATTGGGGCTTGCTTGGAGTTCAGAGTCCATTGTTCAGACCATCATAGTGAGAAGCATGGCAGCACACATGTCTATGAGCATGTAGAGGTAGCTGAGAATTCCACATCTGGACCTACAGGTATTAGGTAGACGGAATGGTCCACAGGAACTGGTTTGAGCTTCTGAAACCTCAAAGACTACTTCTAGTGATACATGTCCTCCAATAAGACCTCACCTAATCCAACATTGCCAGATGTCCCAATCTTTTCAAATAATGTCACTCTCTATGAGCCTATGGGTGGGGGGCATTTATTCGAACTACCAGGTTTTGGTTTTGTCTTTTCAGAGACCTTGTTAGATAGCCCTTAGCTTGTGAGCCCTTTCTCCTCCAAGCTGGAATTTCAAACCTTGTGCTCATCTTGTACATGCAAATACCGTTGCTGTTGTAACCAAGGTGAAGCAGTGCAGAGGTTCCTCATGGTGCCTCAGATAATTTAGCTTCTGTTTCAACTACTTGCTTTTGTGAGTTCCCCAGCCCCAGCCCAAAAGCTAATTCCTTTTCTTCAGTTAAACTGCTTGCTTGGGAAAAGCCTTTCCAGCCTTGCAGATACAGAGCTAGAAACCACAATGAGTTTTGTTTTTGTTTTTGTTTTTTGTTTTGGGGGTTTTATTTGTTTGTTTCTATTTGTTTTTAAGGGTCTCTTGCTCTAAATACTCAGAGCTATGCTGATGTCCCAAATACCTTAGTATAGCAACTCAGTATACCATATAGTTCCACTTCCCTGCTTTAAGCTCCAGGTAGACTGTGCTACCAGGTTTCCTAGGATATGTAGATGAAACACACACACATATTAGCTTATTTTTTGATATGCTTAGCTCAATGCCCATAAGCCTTTCTCAATGATCGTGCCCTTCTTCTCACTCCTAGCTCAGCATCCTTAATCTGCCCTTAACTCAGTTGGTCACAAATCTCCTGCCTGCTACCCCACGCCCAGTAGGTGAAGCAGCCAATGACTACTCCATCCCAGATCTCACATGACTGGTGGCTCTTTCTTCTGCTGAAGCCTAGTGAAACTTTTCCTCCTCTTCTGTATCTACTAACCTATCTGCAGGGAGAGGAGGGGATGAGGGGGGAGTTCCACACCTTCTGCTCAGCCATTGGCTGCTAGCATCTTTATTGATCAATCAAGAACCAATTGGAGAACAAGACCTTAGGTGTTCACATGCAAATTCCTGATCATAGCAAAATTGCCTTGTATGTTATGATATAAGCTATTTTGTTTGGTTTGATTTGGTTTTGAACGAGGATCAATCTGGGGTTTCCAAATGCTTGGTCACTAAATTAAATTTCCAAACTTCAACATTAAATTTAGCAATGAACAGACTTTTAGTATAATTGCATAATCATTGTAATACCATATATTCTTATAAGTAATTTTAGAATAATATGATTAAAACACTAGTTATAAACAATTTCTTGATTTTTTTTTTCTGACATTGGGCTAGTTGAATAGGAGTTGCCCTTTAGGCTCATATATATTAATGCTTGGTCATTACAGAGTAGAGCCATTTGGTAAGGATCATGAGGTATAGTCTTATTTGAGGAAGTGGGATACTGTAGGTGGGTATTGGGACTTTAAATGACATCCCGGGTCACTGTCTCTCTCCCTTTTGTTGCATACAGATCTGGATATAGAACTCTCAGCTCCTTAAGCACTATTTCTGTAAAATTGTCACCATGGTTCCTGCCATAATGATAATCATCTAAACATCTGAAACTGAAAGCAAGCACCAATTAAATGCTTTAGTTCATAAGAGTTGCCATGATCATGGTGTCTGTTTACGGCAACAGAACACCGATTAATATGGAAGTTGATCCAAAGAAAGATGTGTGGCTGTGACAGGCCAGACTGTACTCTTTGTTGTCAGAATGTTGACTTAGAGAGATAGGGGTATAGTTGAATGTGTTAAACGGGGATTAATGGTCATACTAGTGGAAGCATGAAAGACTGTGGAGCTGAGAGAAAGTAGATTATGAGAGCTTGGCTCAAGAGGTTTTGGAGGATATGAATATTAATAAGTGCCTTAGATACTGTACTTAGGATATTTTGGAAAGAAGGTGGCTGCTTGCTGCTCCCATAATCAGAATTGAAGACTTTTATATTAAGATGAACAAAATTGGCAGAAGAGACTTCAAGAAAACGTAGTATTGATTGAATTGTTTGGTTATTAGTAACTATACTTTTGTAGATCTATAATGAAAAGGAGCAAACTAAGCAAGGAAAAATATAAAATGTACAGTTTGAAGAGGAAGAAACACCAGGAATCGTACTAGAACTAAGTCTAGTGCTCAAAGAGATAAAATGTTTAAAGAAAAGCAAGTGGTGACCTCAGAGGAAGACAACATCTAGCTAAAGTTCCAACCTGTAAAAGGGAATTAAAGAAAAGTTAAGAGTAGGACTTAGTAGCACAAGCCTCTAATCCAAGTACCCAAGAGGCAGTGGTAGGCAGATCTCTGATTTCAAGGCCAGTTTGATGAATGGTATAAGTTCCAGGAGAGCCAAGCTCATGAAGTGAAGAAGACCATTGAAAATGGAAAGGTAGTGTAAATATGTTTGAAAAAGGTGGACATGATCTAACCCCAGATAGCAGGGTCTAGATACAAGAAAGGGGTGGTGAAATCTCCTTCCGTGGCTATGGAAAGCTGCTGAGGCCTCACATGTGTAGGGTTATTCTTACATAGGGGTCCAGATATGCCATTGTGCAATGCTGTGAAAGTGTAACCTGGATTTCGTTGGAGACCACAACATGTTGCACATTCCAGAGTTATCGAATACTTGCCAAGGAGAACTGTTAACAGGGTGTGAAAACAGCCCAAGGGAGATACATGTATTGCCGTCAACAAAGGTGAAAGGAATCAGAGATGTGAAGAGCATTTTGACATCAGACATTGGAAAGTAGGATTTAGAGATGCCCAGGGGGATCTTGGTCTTGTTTTGGTGCAGTATTTCCTCACTACACTCCTTTTCTTCCCTTTTACTACATAGTCAATGCTCTTGTTTATTGCAAATATCAGATTTGCTTTTTGATTTTAACTTTAAAGGATTATAGTTATGACCTTGTCATGAATCTTAGAAGAGACTTTGAGCTTCAGAATTATAAACACTGTTAAGACTATGATAGATTATGATGTCTTTTGAAGATAGTGCAAATGTGCTTTGCATTATGTTATAGCTACAAACTTTGCAGGGGGGGCAGGTAGTGAAATATGGTGGTTTGAATAAAATTGGCCCAATAGGCTTAGAGATTTGAGTGCTTGGTCATTAAGGAGTGAAGCTACTTGATACAGATTAGGAGGTGTGGCTTTTTTGGAGTAGGTGTAGCTTTGTTGGATCAAATATATCACTGAGGGTGGATTTTAAGGTTCCAAGAACCAAGCCAGGCACAGTATCTCTCCCTTCCAAATTCCTGTAGACCAGGATATAGAACACAAAACTTCTCCAGCACCATATCTGCTATATGATAAAATGTTCCCTGCTAGGGTAATAATCACATAAACCACTGATAGTATAAGCAAGTCTCAAATAAATATATAAACATAATTATACACAAATATATACATTTATAAAATTGGCAGGTCATATTGTCTTTTCACATCAATAAAACACTAAATAAGATAAACATTTTTACTTATCTATGTACATTTCAAATTTTTGTGAGCTTCTACTGGCTGAACACTGTAGAATTACTGTACAAATAGCAGGTCTTGTGACAGGGCAAAGTTCTAGCACATTTTCTGTTGCTGGAAAGGATACTATGACCAAAACCAGTTTGGGAAAGAAAGATTTTACTTCAGTTCAGTGTCACAGTCCATCACAGAGGAGTCTGACAGCAGAACCTGAAGTAGAGACTATGAATTCTGGCTGTAAGCCTGTTCCCCATACTCAGAATTTTTCAGCTTCTTATACTATATCATGTTCCCCAAATCACCCTCTTAACCTCTGAGTTACCTTTTATCTAACTAATGAATGTTTACTTGTAAAATCCATTGTGCTTACATGCAAATCAATAACTTAGACTCATCATTTCTTTTGTGTAAGCCTTCCCTAGCATTCAAGTCTCTATGATAGCCAGGTTTTATAACTATATTTTACTAATTTCTCTGAGTACCATTAATTTGAATGTCAGTTCCTTGCTACTATTATTGTAGGCCCCTAATTACTGAGTTAGACTTAATTTGCCATTTTTAAAAATTATATCTTCAGGTTTCTGCTGAATTTGTTTCACTAAAATTAATTTTAATTAAACAAGGCACCAATGGACACTTGGGCTAGCTCTCATGATAAGTGAACTGATGCTTAAGTAATATATCCTGACCCAAATTTCCAGACCTTGAAAACTTTATATCTTACCTATAATTATTACTTTACATGCATCTTTCTTGTTAGTATTAATGATTCTCCCAACAAATAGTTTGTCTCTTTCCCTTTATGGACTAACTATGGAATTCACCATAAAAAAGATGATTTTCTTACCATACGAAATGAAGTCAGATTTGTCCTTCTAAACCTAGCTCAAATATTCTGTCCTCTCTTCTTTCGTTTTCCTGTTATCCACTACATCTATTCAATAGAACATCCATGCGATTTTAGAAGCCACCTTTTCCTTTGATATCTTATTGCACTCTGCTTTATCTAACTTGTAGTCTTCAATTTCCTTGAAACCTCCAACATATCCTATTGAGCTTTATATTTGTAGATGTAAATAAGATAATGTTGTACATGTGGTTAAAAATTCAATAAAATGAAATTATTGAATTAGTCAGTGAAAGAAAACATAAAAGAAGAAGGAAGAGATTCATGAGCCCACTTCTATGTCAATATTGGGAGACTATTGATGGTTAGTAAGTAGTCAAATATATGGGAATTCAATTAAGTCAAACAACAAGAAAAGAAATCAAGCCAACCAGAGATGCTAATAGCTCAGTTTGCTCTGCACTATTACAGGACACATAGGAACAGACATACACAATATATACACGTATATAATAGTGTTATTTATTGCCTGAAAATGTGGTAGTTAACTTTCCATTTCTGTGGCAAATTACTTGAGTTGAACTCATTTAAAGGAGAAAATATTTATGTTTTCCTCATTATTTTTTAGTTTAATAATAGTAATTTAAAAATTATACTATATTTGAGAAAAGCATGTGTCATAATTTAATATACTAATTTACCCAAGAATGGCAGAATATACTTTAATTACAGCATGCTAGAGGCAGAAGCAGAGGAATTTCTATTAACTCAAGGCTATACTGGGTGACACAGTAAGTTTCAGAATGGTCAGGTCTACACAGTGAGATGGTATCTCAGCATAAAATAACAGTAAGTTTATTAGCACACATAGTGTTAAAGAAGAACTTTTATTGTTGCACCTTGTTTAATAATATCAAAACATTTTTTAAAATTAGAGAATAGCCTTAGGATTCTGACCTTGCTATTGCATAAAGTTTCTATGAAGGAGCTCTTTCTCACTGAGCAAATGAGACAATAAGATAAAGTGGAAAACAGAAGGAGATAGAAGATAAGAATAAAAGCATGTGTCTCCTTGGAAATGCATGCACTGTGTACCTCACCTCTATTCCACTACAGAGCAGCCAGCTTTTCCTTCTGCCTAGCTATGCTGACAAGACTTCTGTGAAGCTCACTTAGGTAGTTTGTATTTTCTGTTAAAATATAGACTAGAAAGCATATTGCAGAGCTTTGATTTTGTGGGCATTTTTTCCTCCTCACAGAAAACAAAACCCTAAATACAGTTTACATGCTTCTAAAAAGATTCTGAAATGAAACTAAATGCCAGGATCTGAAGGGGTTGGGGGCTATCAACCTAAGCACTGTATGTTCACCAAGAAGCTTGGGGCATCCTGAAGTTTCTTATGTAAATGACCACATTCTATGAGTGAAAGCTAATGCTGTCTGCATCATTTAATCACATACTTCAGAAGCTCAAAGAGGGCAGTGTTTTAAGCAGATGGCACACCATGTCAACAGAAAAGTCAAGAGAAAAAATGATGTTAAATGTTACACAAAAATAAGCTTAACCTCAAAAATTAATGACTGTGAAGATGAAAAACACATGAGAATGAACAGCATAATATGCAAAATGACCAAATTTAGTGGTCAACTTTTAGAAGCACGAAGGTATGTGGCTATTTCTTCATAAACCTTGAACTGCTTTGAGCTGCACTTGAGATTTTTGTTTTGTCAAGGAACTCAACCTGAAGTAAAACTACTTTCTAGCCAAAGAGTGAAGAAATGTCTATCATCCCCATATTGCAAAGCATTGGTTTTCGTTTTCTCTGTCAACATTAATTAATTTTAGTTTCTCCATGTACTATGTGTTTGTCTGTCTTTCTGTCTGTCTGTCTATGTGTCTTTCTTCCTCCCTTCCTCCTCCTTCTCCTCTTCCCTCTCCTCCTCCTCCTCTTTCTTCTTCTTCTTCTTCTTCTTCTTCTTCTTCTTCTTCTTCTTCTTCTTCTTCTTCTTCTTCTTCTTCTTCTTCTTCCTCTCTCTCTCTCTCTCTCTCTCTCTCTCTCTCTCTCTCTCTCTCTCTCTCTCTCTCTCTCTCTCTCTCTCATCTTTCTCAGTTTCTTTACGATGAAGAAAGTCATAGTTTTGTTCTGGAGGTAATGCCTGATATGAGTCTTTTAACTGTCACTATTTTAACTCTGCCAGCCACAGCATTTGTAGCTAAATATTTCAGTTTGTTTTACAACATGACCATAGTAGAACAGCATAGCTGTGTGAGCAGAGCAGAGAAGAGATGACACAGAGGACTATTAGCAGGATAGGCTAACAATATCTTTCTCTAATGTCTCTAAAGACATTAGATTAAGATTCATTTAAATAAGACCAGTGTTTATATTTTTATTCTGTAACTGCATGGTATTTTGTCTTTCAAATTGCAGTGCATATCCAGATGTTTTTATTTATTTCACACTTTATATATTTTATAACATATGTTGCAGCACATAAACCAGATTAGTTTAAGTCATTTATATTTCAATGTGGACATTTTAAGTCATGATATACTTTTTTAGTCCCAACATTTTAGCAAAGGCATTTGGGACAATTAATAAACACATAAAATACCACAAACCATAACTTTATTCTAAAGTGATTTATTTAACTGAAAATATAAAAAAAAAAAACACTGACACCACACATTCTTGACTTAGATCTGAAAGTTTTCTCCTTATCTTCCTCCTTCATGTTGCATAAATGCCAAGCCACTAAGGATATATATATATTTTTTTTCTCTGTAATCTAGAATAACAGAAGAGGACAGAAGAGGCAGTTACACGAAATTAAGTAATTAAAGAAATATCTTTTTAAACTAGAAATATTTCTTGTTGGTAAACCCAAGCACAATTTTATTAACATTAAAACAATAAATAATTCTTGATCAGAAAATCTATAAGGCTTGGGAGCTGCCCAGAGGAGGAGACTGAGATGAATAAAATAACAGACTGTGCCTATGGAGTTGCACTCTGTTGGGAGGTCAGCCACATGTGAGAGACGAGATACAGAGTAAAATGCCTGCCATTCTAGAGAAGGCATAAGTCAGTTCTGTTCAGCAGCTGGAAGAAGATAGAAGAGAGTTACATTTGGCTAAATCAGAACTCAGAAAAATGGGCAGGCCATGCTGAAGCTCATGGCAACTCAGAAGGACAACACTCACGAGCAGAAATTATGAGAAGGAAATGTGCACACTTGTTCATCATAGGGTAGTGCTCAAATCTAACAAAGCACTCCACTCTCTTATTTTAATTTCTTTCTATCTATTCTTTCCTTGTTTTCTTTTATACTTCTCCATCAGATGTTTGGTGATGAAGATTTTACATGAGAAGTAACATGAAAGATATTACATGTTTAATTATATGTTTGGGACAGAGACTTTCTTTTTCCATTCATAATTTAAGTTTCAGAAGTACTAAAGAGGTTGTGCCTTGTGTGATAACCTTTGGAGATTGGTAATTGTTGTGGACACATTCATCCTCTTATAATTTGGTTTTGAAACATAAACTGTAAGAGTTTAAAATTCAGCTAAGTAAAGTTCCTCAAAATGTCATTGCCAAAGATTTAAATACTCAGGAAACTAAATTTGTTTTGCAAATGAGAGCAAGGGCAGTGGCTAAGATCAAAAATGAAAACTTGTCTCAAATAAAGTAAAAGATAGAGTCCTCGACCTGAAAGTTTCTTTTGACTTTCTCAGAATTATTTTCTGAGATATTTGCTCCAGAGTCTTCATCCAAGATTACATTCAGAATACATTAAGTATTATTTCCCTGGTCTTTCTCTGTGAACAGTACCTCCAAACTCCTAGACTCAGGATATCAGAGCCTTGCTTGTCTTGTCCAACAGTTTTATTGCTCATCTTTGGTCTCTTCACACTTTTTGTCTCAGTTCTCTCAAATATCATACATTTACAGATTGACATAACTGTAACAGATTTTAGATGGCTGGGCCATCATTATTTTTCAGAAAACAGAATTTCTATGGTTTCCCCAAATTGTATACTGAGGTTGTCATGGAGGTAAGAGGTAGGTATAAATGAACTGGAGGTAAGACAGATTATGATAAGACTCTTTCTCCCCCAAAACAGAAATAAACAAACAAACAAACACCAAAGTCTGAAGAGTTGGCTCAGTGGTTAAGAGCACTTGTTGCGAAGGACTTGGGTTCCATTCCCAGCACCAAGGCTCACTATCTCCTCAAGTACCAGCATGTTTGTACACAGATATACATAATTCACATACATAAAAATTAATAAATATCTAAAAAATTAAAGTGTCTTTATTTAACATTCTAAACGCAATTATTAAATATAGTTAGCAATTTTCTGCAGGAATTCCACCATCAAGTATTAAACAGGAATGAGCATGGGAATAAATACAATTTTTTAAAATTGTTAAATACATTCACAAATATTCACTAAGTATTCCAATAAAAGAGGCAAGTTATACAATGAAATTTGGAGACGTGCTTGTATGTAGTCTTTATTCTTAAATACCTGAAGTTCACACCTGTAATATTGTTAAACCTTCATAGAGGATTCCCCATTGGAGATGCAGCTAAGGTCAAGTTCTGGATCCAGCCTTAAACTGACTCCACTTTTTCACAAGGGACTCACTGACTGATATCATCCATTATCCTCCTAAATCAACCTGTAAAGAAAATGGGACAGATTAGCATACAATACACACACACACACACACACACACAATTTAAGTTAACAAAAATGTTATGTCCCTAAATAATTTGCTTGAAAATCTGCTGATAAACTTTAGTTCAATGTTTTCTAAAGAGAAGAAAAACATTTGAAAATATAAATAACCTACTTCGTGTAATGTTCACCAAGACAATAGAGCAAAAATTGTTGCTTAAGGCTAGTGGAAGTAAAATAGATAGTATAGTGAGAATTTTCCCACTAAATATATATATATATATATATATATATATATATTCATGTCCCTTGGTGTCAAAATAGAATTAACTTACATGATTTTATGAGCAACATTTCCCATTTCTGCTTCTGCTTATATCTGAATTATGTAAATGTATTGCATCATCCCATGTAAAAATTTAGCAAGATATTAATATTGTAACTTTTTGAGAACTACCAGAAGGTGTCATTTAAAATACATTTATCTATTTTATTTATTACTTGTGGCCATGCTAAAATATAAGTCCCATCATAATCCCTGTTTCCTAACTGACCAACTTGAAATGCAGAAAGCATATGTAAACCCATTGAACTTATACAAATAGCCAAATGTCAAAACTGGTATTTGAACTAAGATGGCTAATGCTAATTCATCTCTTTAATGAATATGAAACATGGTGTACATTATAACAGACTATTAAAATTGTAAATAATTTTTCCACCTTTAAAATATTATTAACTACCTAGCAAAATATTTAAATATTTAATTACTTCAATATTGCACAAAGACAAAATAAAATTATGTAAATTTTCTAATGTCCACATTAATTCACTTTATAATACTGTTTTACCTACATGTTCTTCTTCTGATGATTTTTTTCATAGTTAATATTGTAATAGCTTTAAATTAATCACCTCCTATTTTGTAAATATCACTATAAAATGTCTTCAAAATAATAATAAAAGTCAAAACTTCTCTACACTTTATATAACCAAGTGAGATATTGTTCTCAGGCTTCTATAATTTCCCTTATTAGCATAGCATTTTATGACAATTTGAAATATGATTATTTAACCATTATGAGAATAATTATATAATTTTGATTAATTTTTGTTTTCCTCCAAATATAACACAGCAGTTCAATAAAATACTACAGGATGAAGTTTTTAACAAACCTCATGCATTCCTTATTTTAAAACATTCCGTTCATTTTTATGGCTTTTTCTCACTCCTATGAAATTTATTATTCTTTATTTCTTGTTTTGATTAGATTTTACTAAGTGAATCAGTATCTTTGTAACTAATCTTATTATATATACTTCTCAATGAGAATTTTTATTTCTAATTATTTTATAGTATTACTTCCATGTTATTTTTCTGCCCTACATGATCTATTCTTTACTATATTCCTATAAAATGAGTAATATTTATATATAGAGATGAGTAATATTGCTTTATATTTACTTTTTTCCCACAGAGTACTTTTGTGCTAAACTACATTTATCATACAAGTATATGTATATAATTTGAGATGGTGGACTACATTTCCTATGTCTTCCTTCCTAAAAATAACATTTTAATTAGTTTTTTATATCTTGTGAAGTGTCACTTAAGAATCCTATATAGACCCAGATATGACTGTCTGTTGTGAGACTATTCCGGGGCCTGGCAAACACAGAAGTGGATGCTCACAGTCAGCTATTGGATGGATCACAGGGCCCCCAATGGAGGAGCTAGAGAAAGTACCCAAGGAGCTGAAGGGATCTGCAGTCCTATAAGTGGAACAAGAATATGAACTAACCAATACACCCCCCCCCCCCCCCGGAGCTAGTGTCTCTAGCAGCATGTGAATCAGAAGATGGCCTAGTTGGCCATCAGTGGAAAGAGAGGCCCATTGGTCATGCAAACTTTATATGTCTCAGTACAGGGGAACGCCAGGGCCAAGAAGTGGGTAGGGGAGTGGGTGGGGGACTTTTGGGATAGCATTTGTAATGTAAATGAAGAAAATACCCAATTTTTTAAAAATCCTGTATACATGCTAAATATATGCTCTATTATAACAGGAGAGCTTTCTTACATATTTCTTCCAATTTGACCTCCCATATTTTGTTTGGGATACTACTATTATGTCCTGAGAAGGTAGCCTTTGAATAGCTATAGGAATTTAAAGATAAGATTTGCTATGTCTTAGTACCAATTATGAAGTGTACCATTCATGTGAATTTCTGTTTCTATGCCTAGTAAACAGTATCCCCTTCTCCATAGAAGCATATGGTACAGTACCAGAGTGGAAAGTGTGCCTGTTTCATTAGAGGGCCTGGGTTTAGTCCATGTAAGGGAATGAACAGGAAAGAGAAATGGAAGGAATGTAGGGAAGTAGTGTCTGGTGAGACAGGAGGAAACACAAAAGGAAAGAACAAGATGCAGGTCTCTCTAGCTTACATCTACTTTAAGGTAGGCCTCTGGGCCCTATTCTACATCCCAAACTTTATCTTATATGTACCAAGATAAGTAAAATTTCCTCATTAAGTAACCAAGATTGGCAGTTTTTTTTTTCTAATATTAGAATCATGTTTGAAAGTTCTCTCTCTCTCTCTCTCTCTCTCTCTCTCTCTCTCTCTCTCTCTCTCTCCCTCTCTCTCTCTCTCTCTGCCTCTCTCTCTCTCCGAGAACTAATGTATTAAAAATGTTGCTTTGGCATTTCCAGCTACAAATTTTTTTTTAAAGACAACGAATCATTGTTTGGGCATATGACTGGAGGGTTAATGGTTTAACGTGGGAAAGGATTTTGATCTTTGTTTCACGATATTTATTTCCACTGTATCTGGGATAGTTATCCCGAGGCTCCTGTGATTCATCCCTGGACAGGTTCTCAGCCAAAAGTGTATCAGTATCCCCAAGAGTTCAAGTTCTCACACAGCCTTATCTTCAGTTACTTTTTGTCAACTCGGTACTCCATGATATCAAAGTAGAAAAACATATTTGGGCCAAATAATGCTATTCATTTAGGTGAACAAAAGAAATAAAAAGGTGGGGGGAGAAAATGCTGTGTAAGGTAGAAAACTAAATTCAGGATAGAAAGACAGCGCTCTTCCATATTGTAGAAGGGAAGTAATTAAAGAATTCTCAAGTTTTTGTCTGTTTCTCCAAAAACAATGGTTTTATTTACAAGACAAACTCAAGCTCTACCAGAATACTTGCAATATAATATGATGTTACTTCAAAGTTACTAAGCTCAAGGGATTTAATTTGAACTTGGGTAATCAACAGCAGGACATGACATGGTCCCTGATACAGATCAATTCCCATTGATAAGAATAAAAGCCATAAATCTGGCTTATAATGAAGCTAGTAATGAAATGACTGGCAGCTGAGAATCCAAAACTGAAGTAAGTTTACGTGCTGTGGTTTTTGCTGGTTTTTTTTTTTCATCCATGATACTCATACTTGTAAAGGTTACTAGCATATACTGATTATCTTACTGTTAACAGTATTTGTTATCCGTTTAAGTCAACTTTAGCTTTGCTTTCATTACACGGTCTCGGTAGAAACAGTACAAACAAAGCTGGCTTCACTAATGTTAGTGAATTATTCTCATAGAGCAAAGGCAGAGAAATTACATGTGATAGTATCAATGTAATCAAAAAGGAAAATGTAGACTTAGAGCTGTTTTTTTTTCTAGGCAAAAATGATAGAATATGTTTTAAAAATACATTATGGAACAGCGAGATGGTTTCACTGTAAAAAAGTTTTCTGTCAAGCCAGGAGGCCTAAATTCAAGTCCTTGCTGGAACTTACACTGTAGAGAAAGAAAGAACAAGCATTCCTCTGACCTTGATATGTCCACACAGAGACAGAAGCAGACACACACGCACACGCACGCACGCACGCACGCACGCACAGGTAGGGGCAACGGGTAAGGACTACACTATTAACATGTCTATGATATGACTAGGCTATTGTCCACAGTAAGGTGATGCTTTTTTACTCAATTAAAATTTCTCTCCCCTCTCTCTTCATCTGTCTCTCTATGTGCATTTGTGTGTGTGTGTGTGTGTGTGTGTGTGTTTATTTTTAATGTGTACTTGGAATAAGGAGTGAATATGCATGAATGCTACAGCCTATGACTTGACATCAAAGGAAAACCTTCCACTATGTTTTGTTTGTTTGTTTTGTTTTTTTGTTTGTTTGTTTGTTTTTGAGACAGGGTTTCTCTGTGTAATTCTGGCTGTCCTAGAAACTCAGAAATCCGCTGCCTCTGCCTCACAAGTGCTGAGATTAAAGGAGTGCACTGCCTGACTTCTACAATTTTTTAATTATGTATTTTCTTCATTTACATTTCAAATGCTATCCCCAAAGCCCCCTATACCCTCTCCATGCCCTGCTCCCCAACCCACCCACTCCTGCTTCCCGACCCTGGCATTCCCCTGTACTGGAGCATATGATCTTCGCAAGACCAAGGGCCTCTTCTCACATCGATGGCTGACTAGGCCATCCTCTGCTACATAGGCAACTAGAGACACATGGGGGGGGGGTACTGGTTAATTCATATCGTTGTTCCTCCTATAGGGTTGCAGACCCCTTCAGCTCCTTGGGTACTTTCTCTAGCTCATTTACTAGGGGGCCTGTGTTTCATCCAATAGATGACTGTGGGCATCCACTTCTGTATTTGCCAGGCATTGGCATAGACTCACAAGAGAGAGCTATGTCAGGGTCCTGTCAGCAAAATCTTTCTGGCATATGCAATAGTGTCTGGTTTTGGTGGCTGTTTATGGGTTGGATTCCCAGGTGGGGCAGTCTCTGGGTGGTCTTTCCTTCCATCTCAGCTCCGAACTTTGTCTCTGTAACTCCTTCCATGGGTATTTTGTTCCCCATTCTAAGGATCGAAGTATCCACACTTTGGTCTTTGTTCTTCTTGAGTTTCATGTGTTTTGCAAATTGTATCTTGGATATTCTAAGTTTCTGGGCTAGTATCCTCTTATCAGTGTGTGCATATCATGATTTTCTTGTTATCCATTGCTTAAGCCAGGTTACCTGGCTGGAGAGCTCCAAGGTCTTCTCTTGTCTACTTCCCGATGTGTAGGTGTGCCAGCATTACAGATATTCTTCCCCATCTGGATTTAAAGGGGTTCTAAAGATATGAGCTTAGTGCAAGTGATTCATCTTCCTATATACCAAGGAAAATGGCTTCTTAAATCAGCATAAGTCCTGGCCACCAAAGGCATTTTCATGGACTTAGTATGACATTTTTTATTTTAAAAAGCAGTTTGACTGAGATAATGGCCATTCTACCCTAAATTTCCATAATTCAATTATTGTGAAAAAAACCATAATCAGTTAAACATAAAATCATTTTTAAATCATTGTTTAAATCACTTTGAATTCCTACACTCAAATTTGTAACCACTTTAAAAATATTTACAGTGTTTTAAATTTTATATTGAATTGTGGCCTCATAGGTTCTCCTCTAGAGACTTCATATTGTTGGCCCAATTTCCTGGTAAGTAAGCTGAGACCAGAGAATGTAAACTGCAGAGCCTTTCAGCTGGCAAATGACAGAAATGGGATCAGATGCCAACTTGTATATCATCCATTGTTTTGACTTGCTCACTATATTATGATGAGAAATGATGAGACAATTGTCTCTGTCTTCTAAATTGAGGAAAAGTTCGCAAAATCGATGAAGATCTGGAGAGGATCTACACCTCTCTGTACATAATCATAGAAGAGGAAGGAGACGAGTGAAAAGCTTTCTTTTTTCACAATCCAGAGAGTCGCCTCCTGTCTTCCTGCTCCATCTCCATCACAGCCCATTTCACAATCAATCCCGGCTTCACCTCATCAGTGAGAATGACTCCAACTCTTAGGTCAGACACATTTAGCTTTGGAGGAGCAATTTTCCAGTTATCATCGGCCCAGACAGCTTGCAGCGTGTCTTCTCTTCATTTTCTTCTTTCTTTTTTTCTTTTTCCTATTTTTTTTAAACCAAACTTTCAACATTCCTAAAATATCACAAATAAAAAAAAAATAGGCAAGAGATCTTGCTTGCATATCTCAAATGATTCAGTTATATTTTAAATCCATGATTTTATTTTTTTATTATCTGAGGTTCTAATTTTTAGCTTTTTAAAAAAATGTCATACATGAGCATTTTATTTTCCATCCCACGTTCCCCTTCTCCAACTCATCCTATCTTCTCCCCACTGCTTCACAAAATTATGACATCTGTGATCATTGTTATACATACACATATACACATACACACATGTCCATGCACACAAACACACAAATATACACATGATGCAGTGAATTGATTTTGTCCTGCATATATGTGTCTTGGACTGACTGTGATGGGAAAGCCTAATTAGAACAGGACGTTTCCATGAGGATTGATACTGCTGTCTTTCAGTCATTATAAGCTTATAGCTCTTCATCTAGGAGTAGGGACCTATGAGATGTACTCCACCCACAGTGGAAGTCCACTGGTGTTGTAATTGTTCAGGTTTTGCTTGGGTGACCATATTGTTACTATTTCATGGGTGCAATTCCCTATCATATATAAAACTTGTAGTAGAAACTTCTTAACTAATACCCTTCTGAAATGTTCCCAGAGACAGAGAAGTAGAGATTATGTAATGTTTATATCAATTAGGCATGAGCTTTCCATGGTCAGATCTTCTCTGTGTTTTGACCATGTTTCTGATGGTCTCTGTCTACTGAAAGATAATGCTTATTTAGTAAGGGGTAAGAGATACACATAAATATAATCTGTTCAGTACATATAATGTTATTTATATGTATGGATTTTGTCTGACCATTTAACACTAAAAAATTAATTGATGTACAAGTTTCTGGGGAAGACTGCTTCTCCAACTCCCTGCTTTTCTTAATTATAATTATTTTTTTAAGTTAGCTTACAAAGTAGCATGGTTTCCTTATGTCATTTTCATGAAACATCATTTTGGCAAATATCCTCCATTCCTCGCCTGCTCCCTGCTTGATCCTTTTGAGTTGTACCTTTTAATTCCCTCTATTACTCTTTCGATTTTATATCATTTATATTCAACTCTATCCCATACCTCTGCTGTGAAGCTTTTGTTTTACCATCTACTGGACACTACTCTAGTTTATTATGTCTCCCATGTTTAGTCACATTTACATGCACATATTGAGCAAGTTAGGCAAGGATCTGTGTATGAGAAACGATATACCATATTTTTTTGTTTTTCTTTTTTTTTTTTTCAGCATGCATTACCTCACTTAATGCTATGCTTTACATTACTATTTTATTTCCTGCAGAGACCATCTCAGATTCTGGTTTCTTAATGTTCTTAAGTGCTGTTTCCCACTAGCATACAACTCTTCAGTTATCAGTGCTTGCAGATTTTCTATCTATCTGTGAAGATATGAAACCAAGTGCTCACCCATTCTATTTACAAAAATAAATTAGCAATGGATTAATTATTTAAACATCAGGCCATGACATGTCTACTGAAGAAAAGCATTGCTAAAGGGGATCATATAACACTTGTTTCAGTTCTTTTTTATTTTCTCTCTCTCTCACCCTCTCTCTCTCTCTCATTGTATATAGTTTGCTGTTTTAAAGATGAGATGCTACAAATTCAGGCAATAAAAGTAAAAGTGGGAAAATGGCATTCCATCAAGTAAAAATAAACAGATCAACTCCACCATTAAGAGACAATCTACAGAATGAGATGAAACATTGCTGTCATATATCAGATAAGAAGTCAAAACCAAATAAAGGAACTCAAACACATCAATAGTTGAATGGCTATTATAAATAAGGCTGCTATGAACATAGTGGAGCATGTGTCCTTCTTACCGGTTGGAACATCTTGTGGATATATGCCCAGGAGAAGAATTGTGGGATCCTCCGGTAGTACTTTGTCCAGTTTTCTGAGGAACCGCCAGACTGATTTCCAGAGTGGTTGTACAAGCTTCCAATCCCACCAACAATGGAGGAGTGTTCCTCTTTCTCCACATCCTCACCAGCATCTGCTGTCACCTGAATTTTTTGATCTTAGCCATTCTGACTGGTATAAGGTAGAATCTCAGGGTTGTTTTGATTTGCATTTCCCTGATGATTATTTATAATAGCCAGAAGCTGGAAAGAACCCAGATGCCCCTCAACAGAGGAATGGCTACAGAAAATGTGGTACATTTACACAATGGAGTACTACTCAGCTATTAAAAGAATGAATTAATGAAATTCCTAGGCAAATGGATGGGCCTGGAGGGCATCATCCAGAGTGAGGTAACCCAATCACAAAGGAACTCACACAATATGTACTCACTGTTAAGTGGATATTAGCCCAGAAACTTAGGATACCCAAGATATAAGATACAATTTGCTAAATGCATGAAACTCAAGAAGAACGAAGACCAAAGTGAGGACACTTTGCCCCTTCTTAGAATTGGGAACAAAACAACCATGGAAGGAGTTACAGAGACAAAGTTTAGAGCTGTGACGAAAGGATAGGCCATCTAGAGCCTGCCATATCCAGGGTTTCATCCCATATTCAACTTTCAAACGCTGACACCATTGCATACACTAGCAAGATTTTGCTGAAAGGACCCTGATATAGCTGTCTCTTGTGAGACTATGCTGGGGCCTAGCAAACATATAAGTAGATGCTCACAGTCAGCTATTGGATGGATTACAGGGCCCCCAATGGGGGAGCTAGAGAAAGTACACAAGGAACTAAAGGGATCTGCAACCCTATAGGTGGAACAACATTATGAACTAACTTGTACCCCGGAGCTCTTGACACTAGCTGCATATGTATCAAAAGATGGCCTCGTCGGCCATCACTGGAAAGAGAGGCCCATTGGACTTGCAAACTTTATATGCCCTAGTACAGGGGAATGCCAGGGCCAAAAAGTGGGAGTGGGTGGGTTGGGGAATGGGTGGGAGGGTATGGGGGACTTTTGGGATAGCATTGGAAATGTAATGAGGAAAATACCTAATAAAAAGTATTAAAAAAATAGTTGAATAGCAAATCAATCTAGATCATAGACTCAGATAAACATTTCTAAAAGAAGATATCCAAAGGGGGGAAAGTATGGGAAGATACACTGAATAAACAAATCATTAAGAAAATGCAAAGTACATTCATAATGAGAATTACTATTTTCATAAATGTGAACAGTTATTTTTGATGAAAATATGGATGAAGTATACATACATACTGAAAACCACAGCCTGCATGGAAATGAGACTGTGTTAGAAGAAGAGTAAAGACAGAAAGGAAAGGAAAGGAAAGGAAAGGAAAGGAAAGGAAAGGAAAGGAAAGGAAAGGAAAGGAAAGGAAAGGAAAGGAAAGGAAAGGAAAGGAAAGACAACCACTACAGGGTTGGATAGCTTGATTCTGTTTATTTGCAATGGAGACAAGAGACCGTGTGGCTAAGGAGGCATCTCCACCCCTATGAAGACTGCAACATCATTTAAAATAGAGTATTCATGTCATTAATCTAAACATCAATAGCTAAATGAGCAAAGAAGTGTTAATATTTATACATAATGGCATATTACTAAGGTTTAGCAGAAAGCTTTACATTTTGCAGCATTGATAGAATTGGGGAATGTTGTGTTAAGCAAAATAAACCAGGTAGGAAAAGATAAATACATATATTATAACATACACATGGTCTCTAGTACAATTGGGAGCATAGATGCATAGAGTAGAATGGTATTTTCCAGAGGGTCTTATAGAGAAAAAGAATGGAAAGAATGATGGTCAAAGAGAATGAAATGTTGGCTAACGAGGAAGAATGTGGATTTACAACATAATACTTTTATTGATTATACTGGAATCTCACATTTTCCATGAATACCACACTCACTTTCCAGTCCTTTCATATAGACACCCTACTCTTGTGACCTCCTTCCCCAGAAAATAATACAAATACAAGTACAAATACAAATAAAAACACAAGTTCAATTTGTATTATCTATATACTCACTGAAGCATGGCTATTCTTTCAGTGGCCTGCTCCTTACATAGTTAAGAACCTTTCCCTTCATGCACCCCTGACATAAGATATCAGTTGTGAAGAGTTACACTTTAGGATCTCCATCACACTTTGAAAGAGTTCTTTCTTAGAGTTCTGGTAGGCTACAACTTTTTGGGGGGTGTTAGGTTGGGATGGGGGCTCTCAGAGAAGCCTTCTATGTATCTGTCTCTCAACGGTGCATCTGTAGTCATCTATACCATACTTTTCAGTCAGTGGGAGCAATGATCATGGACCTCTGCACAGGTTTTGGTGACAGCACAGACCATGAACATGGCTCTCAACTGCAGTAGGACCATGGATTCAGACAAGGACCTTGGAGACAGCCTGGATTATGGAGATAACACAGCTTTAACTAAAAAAGACATCCATATGTCCCTCTGTGGCAACCAGGCCACAGACATCAATACTACTAGCTATGCAGATTTTTTCTTTTATAATACTTTTATAGTCTTCTTTATATAGTCTGTAATAATGTATTATATATTTAAAACTGGTACAATAGTAAATTTCAAGTACTAAAACCACAAATATTGATGAATATTTTAAATGATAAATATGCTAATTAACATGATTCAATTATTTTTCTATGTGCTCATGCATTCATATTTTGTCCTCCATATATGTAAATTGTATTAATCTATAAATATATATATAACTACAATTTATAGATTTGCTATTAACACTTTCTTCATTTAAGATCATTCTAATGATAATTTAGGAGATACTAGTTTAAAAATTTTAAAATGTAGTAGCAAACAATATTGAGACTCTCAACTCCTAATTAATTTTCTTTGAAAAGTTCAAACATCTTTTGCAGGAAAAGACCCAGAGTAATATCTACATTGGTATTATTCTAGAAACTAAATGATTCTTAAAGCAATACATTTTTTAAATTGCATATTCCAAATGTGTTTAATAAATGTTATCTATTATTACTTATTTTAAAATAACTTTGTATATAAGGTTTAAGAGGGGTCCTTTATAATTAAAAATATTAATTATAAGTTGGGATTCAGTGAAAAATTATTTGTCTAATTAACCTACTTACTTCTATTTCACCTTAATTTAATTGTATGTTGATCCTTTTTACTGTCTTCTTAACATTTGCCTCATATTAAATGTTTTCCATTTATTTAACAATAATGCAAGAAATTCCAAAGATTAAGGAAACAGTTCAAAATAGGAAAAACTTTGAATCCTATAATTTAAACTAATTGTGTCATTCAAAAGCAGGTATAAAATGAAATATTAATACTTGACAATATGTTTAAATTAGCCATGAAAGTGTGATAAAATAATCTAAAAGCTGTTAATCTAAATAAATATGCTTTAATCATCAAGTGGCATTTAATTAACCTGCAATAAATGGTTTATTAAATTTAAATTAGATCATTATATTAGACTTTATTTAAACTATGCATGGATGTTCTATTTTCTATTTTTCATATATCTGAAATATTTCGGGACTTACTACAGCAAAGTTTGAAATGATTTTTAAGTTTAAACTTCTCATAGAGTCTTACTCAAACTTTCTATACTTCATAATGAATTCAAATAGCATATGAATTATGAACAATCAATCAAAACTAAAAGCAATAGAAAATAACAAAAAAAATCACCCTGAAATTTATGTTGAAAACTGATCAGTGTTTTCTTTTTTATCAATGGGGCAAAATTTACACATTCTTTACTATATTAATAATGAACTTCAATTCCATTATGTTGTGTAATTTGTTATTATGCCTCCATTCTACTGGAGTTTTTTTGGTTTTGTTTTTTTTGTTTGTTTGTTTGTTTGTTTTTGTTTTTGTCTTTGGTTTTTTTGTTGTTGTTTTGTTGTTTTGTTGGGTTTTTTTTTCTTACTGAACTATTACAATTTCCATATCCTCTGGGAAAAAATTTGTCTTCATTGACCTGATTTCCAAATACTGTTGTCAGGTGCAAAATGTAAGAATGTGATCCCATGCATATGCACAGACACGCACAAACACATACACACACCTATATACAGACAGAGACACACATGCTTGCATGCACACAGACACACAAACAAACATATTCTTTTTCTGCAATAATATACACACATATTGGTGTGTATTATAGCATACAGGTAAGCTTCTATTCCTTCATCCATGTTTCTTACTTTCTGAGCCTTCTAAATCAAGAAAAGCTGCCCTGATCATCCTGCTCTTCCAGGAGGACCTCCATTTCCTACCCCTCCACCTCTATCAGACTTCTTAACTGCAGTTTAGCTTTCCTTCCTCCACCTGTCTTTTCTGCTGGCTGAACCCTCTTGTCCAAGACAAGCTGCCCTGAGCAGCCTGACTTCTCAGGGGGACCCCCATTCTCCCACTGAGTCTTGTCTAACTCCACCAGACACCTGAACTGTACAAATAAGCTTCTCCTCCCCTACCCATCCTTCCAGCTGTCTGAAACCTCTGGGCCAAGCCAAGCTGCCCTAAAGAATCTGTTATCTCAGGGGGACGTGCAATCTCCTTCTGCCTCTCTACCCACCTTCATTGAACCTGAAGCTACTGAAACATACAGAACAGCAGGTCCAGAAGTATACAGCCATCAGGACCATCCAGGTTCACCTCTCTCCTGATACCTACTACAAGAACAGCCAGGGACCAAAATCATTCAGATGGTTGAAAGCCCTCCCAAGAATGCAGTCAACAAGAACCATGGCACCATTAAAGCACAGCTACCTAACTTCAGCCAGCCTTGGATATCCTAACACAACCAAAACACACACACACACACACACACACACACACACACACACACACACACACAAAGTTTAAATCCAATCTTATAAAGATGATAGAGGCCTTTGAAGAGGAAATAAATAGATCTCTTAAAGAAGTACAGGAAAATATTTTCCAGGAGTTAGGGGAAGGACTGAAGGAGTTGATGGGGTTTGCAACCCCATAGGAAGAACAGCAATATCATCCAAACAGAACCCCCAAAGCTTCCAGGGACTAAAGCCACCAACCAAAGAGTACAAATGGAGTGACCCATGGCTCTAGCTGCATATGTAGCAGAGGACTGCATTTTCTGGCATCAATGGGAGAAGAGGCCCTTATTCCTGTGGAGGCTCAATGACCTAGTGTAAGTGAATGCTAGGGAGATGTGGCTGGAGTTGGTGGGTGGGTGGGGGAGCACCCTCACACCAGTAGGGCAGAAGATGGATGGAATAAGGAGTTTGTGGAGGGGAAACTGGGAAGGGGGATAAGATATGAAATGTAAATAAATAAACAACCAATAATAATATAAACAGGAATAGATGTCTGTAATGAGGAAACATATCCTATAGGGACATATAGGAAAATAGAATTAAACAGGTGAATGATATAAATCAAAGTATGCAAGACATGAAAATGGAAAGAGAAGCAATAAAGAAAACATAAACTGAGGAAATCTTGGAGATGGAGAACCTAAGGAAGAGAATAAGAACAGCAGACTCAAGCACCACAAACAGAATGGAAGATAGAAGAGAAAATCTGAGGAGTAGAAAATACAATAGAAGAAATTGATATACTAGTCAAAGAAATGGTTAAATCTAAAAATTTTCTGAGACAAAACATCCAGGAAATCTGGGATACCATGAAACACACCTCAGCAATAAAGGCAGACAAGACCTCAGAGTACAGGAGTAGAAAAAAGTTTTCCAAGCAAATGGACACAGGAAGCAAACTGGAGTAGTCATTCTATATCTAATAAAATAGATTTTCAACCGGGATTAATCAAAAGACATAGGGAAGGACATATCGTTTTTATCAAAGGAAAGATCTACTAAGATGATATCTCAATTTGGAACATCTACGCTACAAACACGAGAGTACCAACGTTTGTAAAAGAAACATTACTGATGCTTAATCCACACATCAAACCACACACATTAGTAGTAGGAGATTTCAACACCCTATTCTCACCAAATGACAGGACTTTCAAACAAACACTAAACTATTAGAGAAATAATGAAACTAACAGAGATTATGAATCAAGTGGACCTAACAGAGATCTCATACAACTCAAGGATCCTTTTTGAAAACTGATGACAAAGCAAGCCTCAATAGATATAAGAAAATTGAAATAATGCCTTTTATCTTGTAAGACCACAATGGGTTAAAGCTGGACCTCAACAAGAGAAACACTGGAAAGCCTTCCCAGTCATAAAAATTGAACAACTCTTTAACCATCTCTGGGTCAGAGAATAAATAAAGAAAAAAATTAAAGACTTCCTAGAATTCAATGAAAAGGAAAGCACAACATACCCACATTAATGGGACACAGTAAAAGTAGTGCTAAGAGAAAAGTTTATAGCACTAAGTGCCCCTATAAAGAAATTAGAAAGTTCTCATGTCAGCAATTTAAAATTATACCTGAAATTTCCAGGAAAAAAAGAAGCAAACATACCAAAGATGAGTAAAAGGAAGGAAATACACAATATCAGGACTGAAATCAAGCAGTTAGAAACAACGAAAACAATACAAAGATTCAATGAACTCAAGAGCTGGTTCTTTGAGAAAATCAACAAGATTGACAAACCAAGATAGACAAATTAACTAAGAGACAAAGAGACAGTATCCAAATAAATGAAATGAGTAATGAAAAGGGAGACATAATAACTGACACTAAAGAAATTCAAAGAATCATTAGATCTTACCACAAAAACCTGTACTCCACAAAATTGGAAAATCTTAATAAAATGGATGATTTTCTAGACAGATACCACTTATCAAAGTGAAATCAAGATGAAGTAAACTATTGAAACAGCCCTATAACCTCTAAAGAAATAGAAGCAGTCATTAAAATTCTCCTTTCTCTGAAAAAGGGAAAAATAAATTAAAAAAAAAGCACAAAGTCAGATTATTTTAGTGTAGGATTCTACCACACCTTTGAAGAAGACCTAATTCCCACACTCCTCAAAATATTCCATAAAATAGGAACAGAAAGACCACTGTCAAACTCATTCTATGAGGCTATACTTACCCTGATTCTTAAACTTAATAAAGGAAGAGAATTTCTGACTGGTTTCTCTTATGAACTTCAATGCAAAAATACTCAATAAAATACTAACAAACCAAAACCAGGGACTGATCAAAGACATCATCCACCAAAATCAATTAGGCTTCATCCCAGGGATGCACTGGATGGTTTTGTGTGTGTGTGTGTGTGTGTGTGTGTGTGTGTGTGTGTGTGTGTACAAACTCAAAGGAAAACCTCACATGATTACATGATTTTCTCATTAAACACTGAAAAAGCCTTTTATAAAAACCAACACCCATTCATGTAAAGGTATTAAAGAAATCAGAGATACAAAGCACACTCCTAAACAAAATCAAAGCAGTATATAGCAAACCAGTAGCCCACATCACACTAAATGGAGAGAAAGGTAAAACATTTTCACTAAAATCAGAGAAAAGACAAGGATGTCCACTATCTCCCTATCTATTCAATATAGTATTTGAAGTTCTAGCCAGATCAATAAGACAACTAAAGATCAAGTGGATACAAATTGGAAAGAAAGAAGTCAAAGTATCACTATTTGCAGATGATATGATAGTATAGGTAAATGACCTCAAAAATTCTACCAGAGAATTCCTACAGCTGATGAACACCTTCAACAAGGGTGACTGGATACACAATTAACTCAAACAAAGTTGCATTCTTCCATTATACAAATGATAAACTGCTGGAGAAGGAAATTAGGGAAACAACACCCTTTACAATAGGTATGAATAATATAAAATATCTTGGTGTAACTCTAACCCTGAAAGTGAAATGTCTATATGAAAAGAAATTCAAGAACCTGAAGAGAGAAACTGAATAATATATCAGAATATGGAAAGATCTCCCAATATCATAGATAGGTAGGCTTAACATAGTGAAAATGGCCACCATACAAATAATAGTATTAGATTTGTGCAATCCCCATCAAAATTTTAACACAACTTTTTATAGACTTTGAAAGAACAGTTCTCAACTTCTCAACTTCATATGGAAAAACAAAAAACCCAGGATATCAAAAAAAAAAAAAATCTGACAATAAAAGAATTTGGGGAGGAATTACCATCCTTAACCTCAAGCTGTACTACAAAGCAATAGTCATAAAAACTGTATGGTATTTATGCAGAAACAGATATGTTGATCAATGTAATCAAATTGAAGATCAACAGATAAACCCACACACCTATGGATACTTGATTTTTGGTTTTTTTTTTTTTTTTTTTCCGGAGCTGAGGACCGAACCCAGGGCCTTGGGCTTGCTAGGCAAGCACTTTACCACTGAGCTAAATCCCCAACCCCGGATACTTGATTTTTAACGATGAACCAGAAGAAATACAACAGAAAAATAAAAGAATCTGTAAAAAATGGGGCTGGACTAACTAGACATCTACATATAGAAGAATGAAAATAGATTCATATTTATCACCTTGCATAAAACTCAAGTCAAAGTGTGTTAAGGACCTCAACATAAAACCAGATACACCATATCTCATAAGAAAAAGAAAATGGGAAATAAGCTTGAGTGCATTGGTACTGGAGACATGTTCCTGAACAGAAATTCAATAGCTCAGGCTCTAAGATCAACAATTGACAAAAGGGACCTCATGGAAGCTTCTGTAAGGAAAAGGACACTGTCAATAGGATAAAGCAGCAACCTACAGATTGGAAAAATATCTTCATGAACCCTACAACAGATAGAGGGCTGATATCAGAAATATATAAAGAACACAAGAAGTTAGACTCCAAAAACCCAAATAACCCAATTTTAAAATGGAGTACAGAGCTAAACAGAGAATTCTCAACAGAGAAATCTCCAATGGCCAAGAACCACTTACAGAAATGTTCAAAGTCATTGGTCACCAGGGAATTGCAAATCAAAACAACTATGAGGTTCCATCATATACCCATCAGAATGGCTAAGATCAAAACCTCCAGAGATAGCACATGCTGACAAGGATATGGAGCAAAGAGAACACTTAGTTTTTCATTGCTTTTGGGAGTTCACCTTACACAAACACTTGGGAAATCAATTTTGGTGGTCTCTCAGAAACTGGGAATAGTTCTACATCAAGATCAAGGTACACCACTTGTGGGAATATACACAAATGATGCTTCAACATTCCACAAAGACACTTGCTCAACTATGTTCATAGCAGCTTTAGTTCTAATAGCCAGAAACTGGAAGCAACCTAGATTTCCTTGTACTGAAGAATGGATAAAGAAAATGTCATATAACTACACTGTGGAATCCTATTCAGCTATTAAAAACCAAGACATCATAAAATTTTCAAGTAAATAGATGGAACTTGAGAATATCATCCTGAGTGAGGTAATCCAGTCCCAAAAGGATATGCATTCTATGGACCCACTTGTAAGTGGATATTAGCTATAAAATATAGGTAACATGTTACACTTCACAGATCTACAAAAGCTAACCAGGAAAGAAGGTCCAACTGATAAAGCTTACATCACTTAGAGGGGAAAATGAAATGGTCATAAGAGGCAGATGGAGTACAGGGAAAGGAGGGATCATAAGGGGAGTGGGCAATTCAGAATCAGGTGTGAAGGAGGACAGAAGATTTGGATAGATGGCCTTAAGAATGAATGGAAATCTGCAACTGATACAGGTGAGGAGGTGAGGACATCTTTGGAACCAGACAGAGACCTTGGATAAAGGAGATGCCCAAGAATCAATGGGGGTGACCTTATCTGAGACTCACTACAATGGGGATATGAAACCTGAAGAGGCTACCTCCTATAGCCAGTAGAGCGAGAGAGACACCAACCTACTCACAAAACTTTCAACCCAAAATTTATCCTGTCTACAAGAAATGCAGGCACAGGGATGAAACGAAGAGAGAAGGAATGGCCAAACAATAACCAGCCCAATTTCAGATTCATCCAATAGGCAAGCACCAACCTCTGACACTATTATTGATACTCTGTTATGCTTGTAGACAGGAGCATGTTGCCCTCTGAGAGGCTAGACCCAGCAGCTGACTCAGATACAG
Source organism: Mus musculus (assembly GCF_000001635.26). Classification (NCBI taxonomy): domain Eukaryota; kingdom Metazoa; phylum Chordata; class Mammalia; order Rodentia; family Muridae; genus Mus; species Mus musculus. The sequence goes on along the minus strand of NC_000080.6, from coordinate 84,781,128 downwards.
ACACCCAAAACCAAACAGTGGATGGAGCTTGGAGATTCCTATGGAAGAATAGGAGGAAGGATTGTGGGCCCTGAAGGGGATGGGAATTCCACAGGAAGACCAACATAGTCAACTCACCTGGATCCTTCAGACCCTCAGTGTCTGAACTACCAACAAATAAATATACATAGGTCTTCTTGATCATATGTAGCAGATGTGCAGCTTGGTGTTTATAAAGGTCTTGAGTAACTGGAGAGAGAACTACCCCAAAAGCAGTTGTCTGCATGTGGTATATGTACTACCAGTTGGGTTGCTTTGTCTGACCTCAGTGCTAAAGAAAGTCCCCAGCCTCTAAGAGACTTGAAGTACCAAGGTCAGAGAGGCAGGGTGGGGGTGAGAATACCCAGGGTGCCCAACCTGCTCAAATGAGAAGGGGGAATAGGGGAAGAGGATTGTAATAGGGGATAACTGGGGGGGGGGGTCAAGGAGCAAAATGTAAACAGGACAAGTTAAAACATAAAATTTAATTAAAACACACACACACACACACACACACACACACACACACACACACAAACACATACACTTTTCTCCTCTCAGACCAAACAAGAGTAATAGCAATCCTTTGTAATGTTTTTGGAATTTTTTGCCAACCCTAACCAACATCTCAAAAGATATTTTCTAATGCTTGTTGTTGGATCTTTTTGTTAGATGGTCAGAATGTCAGATGGTCATTTGCTTTTTAGGGAGTAGTATGGGAAATTTTCATATATATATATATATATATATATATATATATATATGACATGTCATGACAAGACAGCATATAGTGTATGACAGAGATTGGTCATATTTCACTTGATCAGGACTAGCAAATAAGATGGAAACCAGTGGCTTAATATATCACTATCAAAGACTCACTCTTGGTCATATACTGTCATCAGCTATAATTATTTTAAAAATATTTCTTATGTTAAATGAAATAATAATAATATAGTTATACCCCTGTTCCCTTGTCATTCCTCAATACTAAACAAAGAACTTCTGACAGTTAAGAGATACTATTGATGTGTGTGGCCTGAACAGCCACCTGAGTACAGGTGGTTGATGTCTGCGGTCCATGCTGCTGCCAAGGGCTAGCTTGCAGCCAGAAGACATGTTATTGTCCAAGATCTGTGTTACTACCAATGTATTGGTCTGCCTTACATCCGAAGTTGAGCTCCATTTGTCAGGATTCCATAGAGAGAAACACACCCAAAACCTGGTGGAGTGCTGCAGTTTCTTGCCACTTGTGCAGACTTGAGCTGAGTGGCAGAGTGATGTCAGCTGAGACAGACACATGTGCTGAGGCAAGATCCATGTAGGACACATGATGTTTGGAGAGAGTATAAAAAGAATCAACAGACAGTAATGGAGGCTGAGCTAGGCTTGCTTATAGAGCTTGCTGTCCAATGATCGTTGATCTTGAATCATCACTGACCTTCACTTTGCTGAAAGAGGCAAAGCCAAGAACTTCTCCTTGAATTCCTGCTGACCTTGGTCCCTCCTGCTGAAGGGTGCCGAGGCTGAGGCCTGGCTGACTCTGTTAGGTAGTACCACCACTTCTGATTGTGTTTGCTATCCTGACTTTACTGAACTGGACTGCTGGTGTATCTGTGAAGTACAGCTTGTGGATAGAGCTGCTACTGCCTGCTAACCTGTGAATTGAACTGCTGATTTCCAGACAACACAGACAAGAGTTGCTCCAAAGAACTTTCTAAGCAGATCAGTTTCCCCTGTAGCCTTTCTTTTCCACTGCCTTTTGTGGGTGGTGGCTATAGGAGGTTGAAGTGTTTAAGAACCACCATTAAAAATAGGTTTTGTTCCCAATTCTAAGAAGGGACAAAGTCCACATTTTGGTCTTGGTTCTTCTTGAGTTTCATGTGTTTTGCAGATTGTATCTTGTATCTTGGGTATTCTAAGTTTCTGGGATAATATCCACTTATCAGTGAGCACATATCATGTGAGTTCTTTTGTGATTGGGAACAACACACCCATGGAAGGAGTTACAGAGACAAAGTTTGGAGCTGAGACAAACGATGGACCATCTAGAGATTGTGATATCCAGGGATCCATCCCATAATCAGCCTCCAAATGCTGACACCATTGCATATACTAGCAAGATTTTAATGAAAGGACCCAGATATAGCTGTCTCTTATGAGACTATGCCAGGGCCTAGCAAACACAGAAGTGGATGCTCACAGTCAGCTATTGTATGGATCACAGGGCCCCCAATGGAGGAGCTAGAGAAAGTACCCAAGGAACTAAAGGGGTCTGCAACCCTATAGGTGGAACAACAATATGAACTAACCAGTACCCCACCCCCCAGAGCTTGTGTTTCAAGCTGCATATGTATCAGAAGATGGCCTAGTCAGCCATCATTGGAAAGAGAGGCCCATCAGTCTTGCAAACTTTATATGCCTCAGTACAGGGGAATACCAGGGCCAAGAAGTGGTAGTGGGGGGGGGGGCAGTGCGGGGGAGGGTATGGGGGGACTTTTGGGATAGCATTGAAAATGTAAATGAAGAAAATACCAAATAAATAAATAAATAAATAAATAAATAAATAGGTTCTGTGCTGGGTGTGGTGGCTCACGCCTTTAATCCCAGCACTCTGGAGGCAGAGGCAGGCAGATTTCTGAGTTCGAGGCCAGCCTGGTCTTCAGAGTGAGTTCCAGGACAGTCAGGGCTACAGAGAAATCATGTCTTGAAAAAAAATAGGTTTTGCAAAAATTAAAGGGGCAGCCAGGAGCTGTTTGGCCTGTGCTACTACTTGAATCAGTGTAGATGTCTGTGGGTCATGCTGCTGTAGGGGGTCATGTTGGTACTCATGGTCCATGTTGCTGTCAGAGGCCATGTTGCTATTCATGGCTCATGCTGCTACTGAAAGCTATGGTGATATTCATGGTCTGTGCTCTAGCAGAGGACTGTGTTGATGTTTGTGGTCTATAATGTCACTGGAGACCATGTTGAGCTCTGTGGCATGTGCTGACATCGCCAGAAACCATGTAGAAGTCCATGATCTGTGTTCCCACTGAGTATAAAGGGCAAGGAAGCTTCTTTTGTAGTGGTATCGATCACTGCAGTCTCAACAGTTAAGGAAAAAAGACGAAGAAGGCTTCTGTGACAACCCTTACTCCACCTTACAAGGCAACAGCCTAGACAGGAAGCCATTTAAGAGAACCCTGAAAACCTGTGATAAAGATGAAGCATACAACTGATGACTTCTGGTGTGGATCAGGGTGGGGAAGAACTGCTTTTTCTTCTAAGGGGCTTGGCCACTGGGAATTTAACCATAGTCCAATGAATATAAAGGCAACACAAATTAGACCTGTTTTTTTGAATGAAGAGGTCACAAGGGGTGGGGTACCTGGGAGGACTGGGAAATGAATGTGATCAGGATGCATTATGTGAAATCCCCAAATAAACAATAAAAATATTATGTTTGAAAAAAAAAAGAAATACTGATAGTGGAAACAAAAATAGTCTTTCCCAGGGGGAGCATGCTAATTGGTTATCCAATACTAAATTATCATCCCTGAAAATGTACATGTAAAAATAACTTTTATTCACATGATATAATTGTTGCTGCAGAGGTTTACTGCTAGATAAACTCACCCTTTCTCATTCTTTCTGAACTTTGACTGGCTGGTTCAACCCAGCTGTTCTGGCTCAAATTCTTATACCAGCTGACTGATTCACTCTTGCTTCATTCAGCTTCTTACTGAATTGCTCTTCATGGCCTCAAACTAACTCCAGCAATTTGTTTTAATCTTCTTTCTTATTCTCTGGCTTCAACTGCCTGTGCTGACCTTCACTAAACTGTATCCACTCGCAAATAAAATCATTTTCTCTGTACTTCACTTGATATACTGACTCTCAACTGAATGATCAAAATGACTGAACTGCCTTCATTCTCTCTGAGATGCTCTTAAATATCTGTTCTCCTGAGCTAGGTATATCCTATCTCTAGCTTGTTCTATCAAATCTTTCTTTGAATCATCTCTTTGTTTGCCACTTTGACATTCGATGTCACTTTCAAACAGCTGCTACCTTCTACAAACTAAATTTACCTTAATAGTGTATACTAAGTTTGTGTGTGCATTCCAGCTAGAAGCATTAAAGATAAGTGGCATGCCAGTCCTAGGGCTTTGGATGTGACCCCTTGACAGAGCAGCCATGGTTTTGGATTCACTGGTCTTATACATTTTCCTTGTTTCTGTTTAAGCTGAAAGATGTACCCAGGTTAACATTTACAGAAAAAAAAAATCAATCCTATAAACTTAACAGTTTGAATATCCTTAAACTTAACACTCTGAATTTCTTTATGATGATCCCTTGATAAGATGATCCTTATTTCATAATTATAGTCCTGATCATCTGTCCTTCAGCATATATTCATTTCAGCATCAAGACTTTCAATCTGCCAGTCTAATGAATGATCTGTACTTCTTCAGCCAGTTTGTTCAGCTGTTCTTAAGCTTTGGGGGGAGTGAGGAGGTTTCATCTTTTTGCATCTTTCTTCATCTCTTCTTTCCTTGAGTCATGTCTTTCATGTAGGAGCTTCTCTTACAAAGATCAGGTCTTTATCAATTTTAACCGAACCCATAGTCTTTCATCATTTGTGGAAATATAGACATTACTGCTTCTCTAGCACTTCCAGTCTCATGTTAAAAAATCTTTAAATATACAGATTAATCTAATTAAGCAGGGGATTTTTTGTTTTGGGTTGTTGTTGTTGTTGTTTTTTTGTTTTGTTTTTGTTTGTTTGTTTGTTTGTTTTTTCAATCTAGGGTCTTTCAGTTATCTCATTTCTCCTCTAGGTTCATGGAGGTAAAACCAGAGTTTTATGAATCCACACAGAGACTAAACACTTAGGCACACATGTTTCCTATTTAAATACAGAAGAAAGAACTCAAAGGAGTGGGGAGGGAGGGAGGGACCTGGGTGGGAAAGGAAACAGGGAGTGGAAGAGGGGAACATGATTAGGTATAGCAGGGGAGGAGGAGGGGGGACAGGACTGAAGCCCTGAGGGCCAGCACAAAAATCAAAACAGGCAACCTCAGGAGATAAGAAGTAAGTAAGGGGGGCCCTCTAAAATGTACCAGAGACCTGGAGTTGAGAGACTCTGGATTCAAAGGGAGGGACATTAGATGAAATGCCCTACAGTGAGAAGAGGGAACTTGTAGAGTCCACCTCCAGTAAAAAGACAGGGTATCAAATGGATGAGGTTACCATCCCACAGTAAAAATCTCTAACCCAGAATTGTTGCTGTCTGAAAGAACTGCAGGAACAGCAATGGAGAAGAACCTGAGGAAAAGGAAGTCCAGTTATAAGCCCAAATTGAGATCCAGCTCAGGAGGAGGGTCCAAGGCCTGACACTATTACTGATACTATGGTGTGCTTACAAATAGGGGCCTATTATGACAGACCTCAAAAAGACCCAACAAGCAGCTGAAAGAATCAGATGTAGATATTTACACCCAACCAATGGACCCCTGTGTTGAACCCTGTGGTTGAATTAGGGAAAATCTGGAAGAAGGTAAGGAGGAGGGCAACCCCATAGGAAGATTAGCAGTCTCCACTAACATGGTTCCCGGGTTCTCTCAGACACTGAGCCACCAACCAGGCCACATACACCAGCTGATATGTGGTCCCTAATACAGCAGAGGACTGCCAAGTCTGGACTCAATCAGAGAAGATATACCTAAACCTCAAGAGACTTGGGGCTGCAGGGAGTGGGGTGGTCGGCTGAGGTGGGTGAGGTGGAGATATCCTCTTGGAGATGTGGTTGGGGGAGGGGGGAAGGTGTGGGATTTGGAACAGTCAGAGGGTAGGCCAGTAGGGGATAAAGTCTGGACTAAAGAATTAAAAACTTAAATACAAATAATTAAGTAAGTAAATAAATAAATAAATAAATAAATACAGAAACAAGGCATATTACATAAGATGGCAATATTCAGTGTCAGTTAAAATAGATCACTACTGCCTGAAATTGGAGGAATATTACTCTGAGATTCCCATTGTTGTAGTAGATATCCTTCCCTTAGGTTTATGGCTACATCTGCCACCTTAGATTTTAAGCATCCTATTCGGTCTTAAAGGCCCACACCTTCAATTTGTCTTACAGTTTGTTATATTCGTTATAATGTTCAAATCCCAGCAAACTGTATAGATACCTTCTTAAGTGACCAAGGTGAATTCCAAGATTGTCATGAGATTATAATTATATCATCTCCTGTGTTCAATAAATCTTCAATTTAAGTACCATTGAATTTTAATTCTTATTTAGGTCTCTGTTCATTGATAACAGTTTATCAAAAGTCCTGTCTTACAGTACTTCCAAAATCTCCTATTCTTTCAAGTAGGGTTGCTTTCCTTTGGCATATGGAAGCAGCAACAGCTGAGCACTCCTGTTTCCCCCTTTAAAATGTGTATTTTTATTCACTTATCAGTGAGTACATATCATGTGTGTTCTTTTTGATAGGATTAACTCACTCAAGATGATATTCTCCAGATACATCCTTTGCCTAAGAATTCCATAAATTTCTCGTTTTTAATAGCTGAGTAGTACGCCATTGTGTAAATGTACCACATTTTCTGTACCCATTCCTCTATTGAGGTACATCTGTAGAATACCCAAGATACAATTTGCAAAACACATGAAACTCAAGAAGAAGGAAGACCAAAGTGTGGATACTTCTTTCCTTCTTAGAACGGGGAAAAAAATATCCATGGAAGGGGTTACAGAGACAAAGTTGGGATCTGAGACAGAAGGAAGGACCATCCAGAGACAGCTCCACCTGGGAATCCATCACATAATCAGCCACCAAACGCAAACACTATTGCATATGCCAGCAAGAATTTGCTTACAAGACCCTGATATAGCTGTCTCGTGAGGCTGCCAGTGCCTGGCAAATACAAAAGTGGACGCTGATAGTCAGCTATGGGATGGAACACACGGCCCCCAATGGAGGAACTAGAGAAAGCACCCAAGGAGCTGAAGGGGTCTGCAACCCTATAGGAGGAAAACCAATATGAACTAACCAGTACCCCCAAGAGCTTGTGTCTCTAGTTGCATATGTAGCAGAGAATGGCCTATTTGGCCATCATTGGAAGGAGAGGCCCTTGGTCTTGCAAAAATTATATGCATCAGTACAGGGGAATACCAGTGCCAGGAAGCAGGAGAGGGTGGGTTGGGGAGTAGGGCGTGGGGAGGGTATAGGGGACTTTTGAGATAGCATTTGAAGTGTAAATGAAGAAAATATCCAATAAAAAAAGAACAAATATGTGTATTTTTGTTCTTTTTCAGCTTTCACCCTTAATTTTATTTTTTATTAGGTATTTATTCCATCTACATTTGCAATGCTATCCCAAAAGTCCCCCACACGCTCCCTCACCCACTCCCCCACCTACCCACTCCCACTTCTTGGCCCTGGAGTTCCCCCATACTGAGGCATATAATGTTTGGACGACCAGTGGGCCTCTCTTTCCACTGATGGCCGACTAGGACATCTTCTGATATATATGCAGCTAGAGACACGAGCTTCTGGGGGTACTGGTTAGTTCATACTGTTGTTTCACCTATAGGGTTGCAGATCCCTTTAGCTCCTTGGTTAGTTTCTCTAGCTCCTCCATTGGGGGCCACGTGATCCATCAAATAGCTGACTGTGAACATCTATTTTTGTGTTTGCTAGGCCCTGGCATGGTCTTACAAGAGACAGCTATATCTGGGTCCTTCAGCAAAATCTTGCTAGTGTATGCAATGGTGTCAGCATTTGGAGGCTGATAATGGAATTGATCCCCGGATATGGCAGTCTCTAGATGGTCCATCATTTCGTCTCAGCTCCAATCTGTGTCTCTGTAACTACTTCCATGGGTGTTTTGTTCCCAATTATAAGAAGGGGCAAAGTGTTCAAACTTTGGTCTTCGTTCTTCTTGAGTTTCATGTGTTTAGCAAATTGTATCTTATATCTTGGGTATTCTAAGTTTCTGGACTTATCAGTGAGTATATATTCTGTGAGTTCTTTTGTGATTGGGTTACCTCACTCAGGATGATACCCTCCAGGTCCATCCATTTGCCAAGGAATTTCATAAATTCATTCTTTTTAATAGCTGAGTAGTATTCCATTGTGTAAATGTACCACGTTTTCTGTATCCATTCCTCTGTTGAGGGGCATCTGGGTTCTTTCCAGTTTCTGGCTATTATAAGTAAGGCTGCTATGAACATAGTGGAGCATGTGTCCTTCTTACCGGTTGTAACATCTTCTGGATATATGCCCAGGAGAGGTATTGCGAGAACCTCCAGTAGTACTATGTCCAATTTTTTGAGGAACCGCCAGACTGATTTCCAGAATGGTTGTACAAGTTTGCAATCCCACCAACAATGGAAGAGCGTTCCCCTTTCTCCACATCCTAGCCAGCATCTGCTGTCACCTGAATTTTTGATCTTAGCCATTCTGACTAGTGTGAGGTAGAATTTCAGGGTTGTTTTGATTTGCATTTCCCTGATGATTGAACATTTTTTCAGGTGCTTCTCAGCCATTCAGTATTCCTCGGGTGAGAATTCTTTGTTTAGCTCTGAGCCCCAATTTTTAATGGGGTTATTTGATTTTCTGGAGTCCACCTTCTTGAGTACTTTATATATATTGGATATTGGTCCCCTTTCTGATTTAGGATAGGTAAAGATCCTTTCCCAATCTGTTGGTGGTCTTTTTGTCTTATTGACGGTGTCTTTTGCCTTGCAGAAGCTTTGTAATTTTATGAGGTTCCATTTTTTGATTCTTGATCTTACAGCACAAGCCATTGCTGTTCTATTCAGAAATTTTTCCCCTGTACCCATATCTTCAAGGGTTTTCCCTACTTTCTCCTCTATAAATTTCAGTGTCTCTGGTTTTATGTGGAGTTCCTTAATCCACTTAGATTTAACCTTAGTACAAGGAGATAGGAATGGATCAATTCGCATTTTTCTACATGATAACCGCCAGTTGTGCCAGCACCATTTGTTGAAAATGCTGTCTTTCTTCCACTGGATGGTTTTTGCTCCCTTGTCAAAGATCAAGTGACCATAGGTGTGTGGGTTCATTTCTGGGTATTCAATTCTATTCCATTGGTCTACTTGTGTGCCGCTATACCAGTACCACACAGTTTTTATCACAATTGCTCTGTAGTACATCTTTAGGTCAGGCATGGTGATTCCACCAGAGGTTCCCTTATCCTTGAGAAGAGTTTTTGCTAATTGTATCTTATGTGTATTTTTCTTTAAGTAATCCATAATCTCCATCTCTCAGTTAAATTCTTCACCTGCAATTCTTGAATTTACAATAAAATCTTTGCAATATTAGGATAGTTCTCCCTAAAACCATAACTACTCTTTTTGAGAATAGAGGTCCACAAACTCCAGTGGGCATTGGACTCTGAAAATGGAATTATTGGGGAAAGTGTGAGATTGTTTCTCATGGTTGATTCTAGAGCACCACTTTCTTCTGAAACATGCATAGGGTCCCCAATACTGAGTTTGTATAAGCTACTCCATTGCTGACAGGAAATGTCTGGCTTATGTTGTTTGTTGGTGAGGTATGTGATAACTCCCTTAAGGAGTTTCCCTTATTTACAGAATTATCTTATAAGGAGTCTGTCTTTCAACGGTTATGGATTAACTGGCATATCTCTTGGTTATCTAGATTCATTAGTCCAATTCCTACTCTTTCCATATCTTCAATAAATAATGGAAGGCTGAAGTCTTTTAGAGAAGTCTGTGTGAATGCCTCATCTATAATCCAGTTGCAAATGACCTTGTCTCCTACAGTTAAAAATGGACATATTGATATGTAGGATTATTGTACATTGCTTGTCCAATTATATAATCATTAAGGTCAATATCAGCAGTAATTTTAATCCATTCATCCATGGGTGCTGATTGCACATTTGAAGATCTAAGAATTATTTTTACATTCTGCACTTGAATCTTTGAAAGCTAAAGCTTCAATTACTACATTTCTCACATCTTGTTTTGATATAGTTGTGTTTATAGAGGTCATTAAACTATGTACAAAATCAGTAAAAGTCTCTATGGGGCTTTGCATAATCTTTGTGAACTACATAGTCCTTTTTCATTGTTTTTCCACCTTATCCTAGGCTCTTAAAAGAACATTGTATAATAATAGTTACCAAATATATTGTATAATAAAAGTGTCATCTACTGTTTTAAATCAGCAAATTGACCTTCACCTAACAATCAGTCTTTCACAAAATTAACACCTTTAGACCTAATACAATTTTCCATAATTACAGCTATTCTCCCCACCATGTCAGCCATTGTAATTAAGAACCAGCTTCCACTTCAACTCCTATTAAATATTTCTAGTCTTGAGGGACAATCCTGTTTTCAGTAGCCCAGGTCTTTCATTAAGATCTGTCTGACATAGGATGGGTGTGTTCTATAAGTTGCTACTGATTCTTTAACAGGTCTAAAACCTTGTGTTTTAACAGGATTTCAGGCTATTTGTTAATTTTGTGAATTATCACTATATATATATGGCATTTGTTCCCAGGTAACTGGGAAAGCTAGTTGGGGTAGACTCCTTCCCTTAATTTCATTAACATGAGTAATGGTAGCAGCATGGGTTCAATGGGGTGTACATTAGGTACCATAGTTTCACAATGAAACAGCAGTAAAATGTTCTCTTACTTCCTCTGTCTTTTGCCTCTTCAAGCCTTGGTAACATAGTAGCTCCTTTTTCTAGTTCTACAGATATTTTTTTTCAAAGTTTTTGGAGAGAAACTATATAAATATTGCAGCTGTGACCACTAGAGCAAACCTCTTTCTACTCTCAACTGCACTCTTTCTATATTTTTAAGGTACATATAAAGAACATTATACATTATAATTACATTGCATTTATATATTTAGAAAGATATATCTACACATACAAAAACTTATATTTTCACATCATGAAAATAATGAACAAACGACAAATTTGTGAATAAGAAAGGAAAGGTTTTGAATGAGAAAAGGGAAAGAAGAAATTATATAACTAGGATATAATTTTTAAAAATAAATAATATTTTTCTCAATGTAATGAGTTATCTAAGTCCTGTCAAAACAATTCTTTTCTTTTTGACTTTGAATTATATATCTTCTCTAGTGAAGTAGTTAAGAATAGCTTGGGCATTTGTACTCTTTGTGTGTGTGTGTGTGTGTGTGTGTGTGCGTGTATGTAGTGTATCCTTGAGTTCACTTTACAATACCAATAACTTTTACATAAAAGTCATCCATAATACAGGATGTCCTTTCTACAATCAAATCATTGAGGAGCTTGCAGAAGACTGCAGTTTGATTCAAAAAGTGTCAAGGACATAAGGAATGATTTTCATGTTGTGAATGTGTACATGATAATCATAACATGAAATATACATAATAAAAATTTAATTTTAACATTTTAATATGCTTCTTGTTAATATCCCAACATAACATTTTCGTTTGATTTTTACATGTTTATTGGTTCTGTAGCTCGGCATATGCAGTTGAAAAAAATCTGTTGAAGACTTCAACTCTTGTATTTGTTTCTCCATGCCTTCAGTTCTACTGGTATTAGTTTATATGTTTATATTATAAACATGCATGAACAAATGAACGCACGTGGTATAGTTTAAATGTCAACTGTAGTGGATGTTGCCTGATCTGGGTTTTATCCTTAATGGGACAAATAAGAAAAACCTCTATACCCTTTTCTTAATGAAGAAAGACATGTAGGATTTCTAAGTGTTCTTCCTGTGTTGACTATTTACCACTATAGACTTCTCTATCTTTGATTATTCCCTGCAAAGTCTGTTTATTCTGGTAATTTAGAGTACTCATACTTTTCATAGTATGAGTTAGTTATGGTTTGTATGATGCATTTTTATATTAGTTCACTCTTATAAGTCAACTTATTGCAGACAACATGGAATTTACCTCATTTTAAAATCTGTGTGGCCAGCTTCTTTGTCTTATTTTTTGGCATATATGAGGAAAACCAAATAAATAAATAAATAAATAAACTCAAATATTTAATACCCTGCACACCAGGGTGCCCACTCAAATCCAACTTTAACTTATTTTAGTAGTTTTAAATTCTCTTAAATATTATGTAGCAGATAGTGTCTGAGAAAATATTTTTTCTCTGTGTTTACACTAGTAAACAAAATATGTTGACTTTTAAAAGCTTGTATTGCAATGATTGTTTTATTCTTACTGCTTTTAAAATAATTATATCCAGAGAGAATACATGTCTTTTGCAATATTAGGTTACAATTAGAAAAAAGGATGACTTAAACATATTTAGTATTGAGTGTTATATGTCATTAAGCAACACTCTGTGATTAGAGACTTTCCAGAGTACACAAGGAGCCTGTCTGCACTGCTTGTAGAAGATTTTTGTCAGCAAGAAGACGTTGGCCTATCAATAAAAATAAACTGAATTCGAGTATTTAGCTGTGTAATATCTGAGTAAAAGTGAGAGGTCAGATTTAAAATGTTTCCACATGGAACAATGCTGTCAGGACAGAGGCCCTACCTGACCCTCCTCACTGAATTCCTCACAATAAAAATCTTTTCAGAGCCCATAGGCACTGCATTCCTGAAAATGAATTCTGGAAACCTTTTCCATGAATACATTGTTATATGGGCCAAGATTGGTATCTGAAAATCAATAAACTGTTGGGGAAACACAAAGTTGGCCTGTTTGCATTTTCCTGATCAAATAATCATTGACATTCAAAATAGACTGGAATCTTATAGTTTCCTTTATTTGTATTATAATAATAAAATTTCTTATAGTGATACTTACAAGCCCTTTCTATTACATTCTCTTATTAGATAATAATGATCTTGGGATTTGGGTTTTATTATAATTATTAACCTTGAGGTGAAGAAATCAATGATACCAAATAACTGATTTGCTGACTCTCAACTCAGTGAAAGAGTCACAAATAAGACATGAATATAAACATTTTCTACAACTCGCTGAGCTGCTGAGAAGAAAAATGTTTTTGAGCTATGTTTCCTCCATAATAACTGAAGGAAGAGCATGGGGATTCAAATGGCGGACATTCAGTAACCATTTGATGAAGTAAAAATGGAGATTATCATTGTTATTACTATTACCATATTCATGAGTGCATTGGAACTCTATATCAGCAAGTAACAATCACTTGATTGACTGAAAAGTTTTGATTTCTATTTTTCTTTTCTAGCAAATACCAGGTTCCCCTACCTGTCCACTGATGAGTTTCAGAGTCTTTTTAGACTTTATAAGACCTTTGGTTTAGATATGGTCCTCTAAATATTCTTATCCCTCTGTATAGAGTGTGATTCCATCACTAGTTCACATAAGAGCTGGTGTTTATCATTACCAGTCATCTCAAATATCATTTCCATTGAGAAATTTTAATTTTATCTTCAAATCCGAATCGGATACTCTGTTCTCAGATCCCACATAAACTTTAGTATAAATATCCCATTATAATTTCCTATTTACTTCTCGATTCCCACACTGTAGTGAAAACTTTTGGAAAGCCTATGGTTTATTCAGATCTGTATTTCTGATGTGGAGCAGGATAATGAAAACATGATATTTTGTTATATTATATGTGTTCTTTGGTCCATCATAAAATTGATGTGATATATGTATATGGTCTCTTTTAGCTTTTTGGAATATACAGGAACCCTTTTCAAATTTGAGTATCATTGACCTCCTGATCACATATCAATATCCTTGGATTTTTTTTTCATGCATGCAACACAAAGGCAACCAGACCACACATATCATTTTTCACAATATTAAATCAAAAGTTACTTTCCTTGTTTTTAGTCGAATTTATATTGTTTTGTTTTCTGTTTTAAAAATTGTTAACTTTTTCTTCTTTATTCAAATGTTGCCGAAAATGCCATGATTTAGTATGTATTTAAAATGGTACTTGTTAGAGAGATTTAAAATTTCCAAAGTATCTTCAGAGATTAAGCACCCATCCTCCAAGCTGTGACACATTTTGAAAGCTTCTGTAATCTTGGGTGACTGTAGCACACAGCTGATCTCTGTGTCAGCTCTGGGGTTGTACATGGTTCAAGCTGAACTCAATGCACATCCATGGACAGTTGGCTTCATGCTATGATTTTTGACTTGAAGTTGGGAATGAACTGCTTTTTACATATGCTAATTATTCAAAACGGTGATGAACACTATCAACAATATTATAATAGACCTATGTTGTTTTTTTGCAAAACCAGGAATTCAATAGAATTTTTATAATATCTAAAATATTGCTTTTATTTGCCATGAAATTAATTCCATAAATTAAAGTACACAGATCCCGTTCATATATGTTCAGTGTGTCTCCAATGTTATATGAGGATAACTATGTGTTACATAGTCATCAAAATTTCTTAATTTTGTTTGCTATTGTCTCCATTTGTGCTTGATGTATGTAATATATGGCCTAGACCTTTATCTCATATAAAATTGATACCACATCTGTTTGTTTGTTTGCCATGAATACACTTAATACAGATACAATTTAATCACACTTATGTATGAGGAAGATAGGAGTATTAGATATGAATAATGACTCTGATGATTAAAAGATCGCAGGGCTCCCAATGGAGGAGCTAGAGAAAGAACCCAAGGAGCTAAAGGGATCTGCAACCCTATAGGTGGAACAACATTATGAACTAACCAATACCCCAGAGCTCTTGACTCTAGCTGCATATGTATCAAAAGATGGCCTAGTCGGCCATCACTGGAAAGAGAGGCCCATTGGACACACAAACTTTATATGCCCCAGTACAGGGGAACGCCAGGGCCAAAAAGGGGGAGTGGGTGGGTAGGGGAGTGGGGGTGGGTGGGTATGGGGGACTTTTGGTATAGCATTGGAAATGTAAATGAGCTAAATACCTAATAAAAAATGGAAAAAAAACCTCATACTATACTTATAAAAAAAAAGGAATATGTATGGACTCTAATATTTTCCATACCCTTGCCAATATGCACTGTTACCTAACTGCCTTGCTTTATGCTAATGTGTTCCTATGGTGATTTTGATTTGTATTTCATCTCCATTCTTTATCATCTTTCTTGTACTTTGAGTAAACTTTTCTGCTGAGAATGATGTTTTTCCTCATATTGGACATTTTAACTTAAGATGTAAGGAAAGGATATGGTCATATCAACACATCTTATTTTGTTAATAGTCTTGAGCTCTCAGCCTCTTTGTAAAAGTCTAGAAATACCTCCATAATTGTGTCTTAAGACATGCTGAAGATGAAACTCAGCACTCTCTACATACTACCTTCCTAGCAATAAGTTATAGTGTCCTTCCCTTGTTTTGGGTTTTTTTTTTTTTTTGGTGTGGGTTTTTTAGTAAATTTTATTATTAAATGGTTGCATATAAAAAACTTTGCATATAAATAAAAACATCACACACCAAAATCAACCAGAAAAAAAAAGATTAAAAGATTGTGATTGTATTCATAAATATAGTAAATTCATTTTAATAACATCAAAATTGCAAAAAAAATATAGAAAGAAAGAAAAAGAAAAAAGAGCAAGGCTATTCTAAAACACAAAAAGGGTAACAACACTAACTAGTAGTTTTAGAGAACCAGACATGTGCTTATATGTTATAAGGAGAAGGAAACATGTCTTTTGCTTTTTCAGTTTTTGCACACTGGTCATGTTTTCAGTTTCCAACTCTAGAATTCAGCTATTTAGGAGAATACTTTGGGAATTGACAGTCACTAAATAAATTGACTCATTTGTCATTCTCCTATTTGGTGTATAAATGTTACATGGTAGAATTTCATACCTTTCAAAAATTTATTTTTGGCCTTGTATCTGCAGCAATATTTTACAAGCTAAATACAAATTTTCTTTAATTTACACTAATGGTAAATAATTTTTCATTACATTGCATATCATTGCATTACATTGTTTTATATATGATCATGTTTTTGCAAAGCAAAAGTTCACATTTTCCTAATATTTAAGAAATAATATTATTCTTCTGTTATCTTTACAATATAGTCAATTATTTTTCTGTTATGTTTAGCACCATGTCATAGTTAAGAGAGAAATTATACTTTGTAGAATCTCAAAAATATATCCCTCTACTCTTCAATATCTATAATTAGGGTTTCATGCCTTGTATCGTGGCATATATTTTGATATAATCTTTCTCTGTTTGTCTCTTTTGCTGTCTCTGTCTCTCTGTCTCTCACAATAACATATTGTTATTGTGTATCAAGATTTGTTACTTTTAAATTTTGAGGGTGCTCTTTTCACTGATGGTCAATTTCGAATCTGTAAAACCTCATTTGTAACATTGTTGAGAGTCTAGTATGCTAAGCCAGGCACAGACACACACACACACACACACATACACACACACACACACACACACACACACACACACACACACAGACACACACAGGAGAGAGAGACAGAGATAGAGAGACAAAGACAGATACAGAGACAGAGATACACACACACAAACATGTGCCCATGGTAACAAAATAATAAGAGATTCTAAATATCAAGGAAATGGGATTACTATAATCGGCTTAAAATAAGCACAGAAGCTAGAAAGCAAATTAGTGTGTTAATAGCTGAAATTTTAAGAATTTTAAGAAAATTTTAAATTCTAAAAGACAGCATTTTCAACAAATGGTGCTGGCACAACTGGTTGTTATCATGTAGAAGAATGCGAATCGATCCATACTTATCTCCTTGTACTAAGGTCAAATCTAAATGGATCAAAGAACTTCACATAAAACCAGAGACACTGAAACTTATAGAGGAGAAAGTGGGGAAAAGCCTTGAAGATATGGGCACAGGGGAAAAATTCCTGAACAGAACAGCAATGGCTTGTGCTGTAAGATCGAGAATTGACAAATGGGACCTAATGAAACTCCAAAGTTTCTGCAAGGCAAAAGACACCGTCAATAAGACAAAGAGACCACCAACAGATTGGGAAAGGATCTTTACCTATCCTAAATCAGATAGGGGACTAATATCCAACATATATAAAGAACTCAAGAAGGTGGACTTCAGAAAATCAAACAACCCCATTAAAAAATGGGGCTCAGAACTGAACAAAGAATTCTCACCTGAGGAATACCGAATGGCAGAGAAGCACCTGAAAAAATGTTCAACATCCTTAATCATCAGGGAAATGCAAATCAAAACAACCCTAAGATTCCACCTCACACCAGTCAGAATGTCTAAGATCAAAAATTCAGGTGACAGCAGATGCTGGCGAGGATGTGGAGAAAGAGGAACACTCCTCCATTGTTGGTGGGATTGCAGGCTTGTACAACCACTCTGGAAATCCGTCTGGCGGTTCCTCAGAAAATTGGACATAGTACTACCGGAGGATCCAGCAATACCTCTCCTGGGCATATATCCAGAAGATGCCCCAACTGGTAAGAAGGACACATGCTCCACTATGTTCATAGCAGCCTTATTTATAATAGCCAGAAGCTGGAAAGAACCCAGATGCCCCTCAACAGAGGAATGGATACAGAAAATGTGGTACATCTACACAATGGAGTACTACTCAGCTATTAAAAAGAATGAATTTATGAAATTCCTAGCCAAATGGATGGACCTGGAGGGCATCATCCTGAGTGAGGTAACACATTCACAAAGGAACTCACACAATATGTACTCACTGATAAGTGGATATTAGCCCAAAACCTAGGATACCCAAGATATAAGTTACAATTTCCTAAAGACATGAAACTCAAGAAAAATGAAGACTGAAGTGTGGACACTATGCCCCTCCTTAGAAGTGGGAACAAATCACCCTTGGAAGGAGTTACAGAGACAACGTTTGGAGCTGAGATTAAAGGGTGGACCATGTAGAGACTGCCTTATCCAGGGATCCACCCCATAATCAGCATCCAAACGCTGACACCATTGCATACACTAGCAAGATTTTATCGAAAGGACCCAGATGTAGCTGTCTCTTGTGAGACTATGCCGGGGCCTAGCAAACACAGAAGTGGATGCCCACAGTCAGCTAATGGATGGATCACAGGGCTCCCAATGGAGGAGCTAGAGAAAGTACCCAAGGAGCTAAAGGGATCTGCAACCCTATAGGTGGATCAACATTATGAACTAACCAGTACCCCGGAGCTCTTGACTCTAGCTGCATATGTATCAAAAGATGGCCTAGTCGGCCATCACTGGAAAGAGAGGCCCATTGGACACACAAACTTTATATGCCCCAGAACAGGGGAACGCCAGGGCCAAAAAGGGGGAGTGGGCAGGTAGGGGAGTGGGGGTGGGTGGGTATGGGGGACTTTTGGTATAGCATTGGAAATGTAAATGAGCTAAATACCTAATAAAAAATGGAAAAAAAAAATAAAAAAAAAAAAAAAAGAAAATTTTAAATTCTAAAAAAAAATTTAAGAAGTTCATCATCACATGCTCAAATTAAATATTATCCTAGGAATAGTACATGCATTAACTTCAAAAAAGAATGTTTCTAGTTAATAAGATATTAATATCTTATAGAGTGTAAGACTGAGCTCATTCTTCCATGCATCAACACTAAACTAGGAGGTTCAGATAACTCTTTTTCTCCAATGCACAGAAAGATCTGGACACTGAGATACTGAGATTTTTTAAAAAGTTCAGGATGAGAAGCAATACAAGGTTTACTATTTGATGACAATGTTTTTGTGATTATAGAAAAGCAGTAGGAATATATGAAAAAACCTAAGTCTAATAATCAAATAAAAGAATTATAGCTCACAAGCTTACTCCTAAAAAACTAAATTATTGTTCAATTTAATGGCATATAGCTGGGCCAAAATTCATATGATCTACAAAAGAGCATCAGTAATATGACATTTTTAAGTAATACCAAAATATATTAAAGCACCACAGTGGAAACAAACAAAATCAATAATAAAGATTAATAAATTTGCTTTGACTACAAGTTTGAATCCTGTACAGTTTCTGATTCCACTTATGTTAATTTACAAATTCAAAGCAATCCCAGTGAAATTTTAATAGTCTCCATCAAATAATTGACAACGTAAATTTAAAATGTTATTTGAAAATTAAAAGAGCCCAGGGTGGTTGAAACAATTTTTCTAAGAAACAACACATGGGGAGTTCAGTCCCAAGTTAATTTAAAACAAAGTAATTCAGACAAAATGTAGAGTGTAACATAAGCTTTTTAGCTGTGTAGAACTAGACAGCTTACTACGTGTGGTCAAAAAGTGTTTCTTTTTAAAGGAAGAATGAGAAAGACATGCAAAGCAGAACATATATAAAACAACTGTCTTTCATATATCCTTTCTGAGCCCAACCATTGCTCCTTAAGTTGACATGGGTAGCTGTTCGATAGATTTGTAAATTTAAAATTATTTACAGTATCACCCTACAATACTAATTCTAATATATTACTAGTGAAAGTAAAAATATGGCTACACATTTACAACAAAACTTAAAGTAAGTGCATTCATTCATACACAAAGAGAGGAAAAACAGCTATTGATTCAGCCAGAATTTTCTTCCCATTGGAGTATGTCTCGATGATGTCACTCATTCCTTGGTATTTCCAGATATCCATTGTTTCCTTAAAAGCATCTCCCTTCTTCCCGAACTATCTCAACACACACAGTGGGCCGCTCCCCACATTTCCCTGAAGAATGTTATTTTTATGTCATCTGTTTCTTAATAATCCATCATAGGCACTTCAGGGGAAATAGATATTTTTACCTTTTAAATTTCCGCTAAGGTGTTTTATATGTTTCTTTGCTTGCCTCTTACAAGTTTCTGGGGCCCAGCCTCACCTGAATCTTTCTATAGTTATTCTAGGCTGGCCTTGAACTTCAGGTCTTTTTGACTTGAGTTCCAGGCATATTGGTGTGTATCACTATGACAGGTGGAACTGTCACTTTTTCTATGGATGTAATTCAATACCAGTCATTCCCATGACACATAAAAAATATTTATTAATATCCATGTTATACCCTTTACTGTTTCCCGACTCCCGGAAGTCCCCTATCCCAATTTGCCTCCCCCTGCTTATATGAGGGTGTTCCCCCACGCCCCCACCCACTCCCAACTCCCTGCCCTCACATCCTCCTGCCTTGGGGCATTGAGCCTTCACAGGACAAAGGGCCTCTCCTCCCATTGATGCCCAACAAGGCCATCCTCTAATACATAAATGGCTGGAGCCATGGATCCCTCCATGAACCTCCTTTGTTGGTGGTTTAATCCCTGGGAGCTCTGAGGTGTCTGGATAGTTGATATTGTTTTTCCTGTGGCTTTTCAAACCCCTTCAGTTCCTTCTCCAACTCCTCCATTGGGGTCCCTGTGCTCAGTCCAATAGCTGGCTGTGAGCATCCTCCTCTGTGTTTCTCAGGCAGAGCCTTTTAGAAAACAGCTATATCAGGCTCCTGTCAGCATGTACTTCTTGGCATCCAAAAGAGTGTCTATATTTGGTGACTGTATGTGAAATGGATTCCCAGGTGGGGCAGTCTCTGGATGGCCTTTCCTTCAGTCTTCGATCCAGACTTTGTCTCCGTATTTCCTCCCGTGAGTATTTTGTTACCCCTCTAAGAAGCACTGAAGCATCTACACTCCCTTCTTCTTTAGCTTCATGTAGTCTGTGAATTGTATCTTGGGTATTCTGAGCTTTTGGGCTAATATCCACTTATCAGTGAGTGCATACCATATGTGTTCTTTTGTGATTGGGTTACCTCACTCAGGATGATAATTTCTAGGTCCATCTATTTGCCTAAAAATTTCATAAATTCACTGCTTTTAATAGCTGTGTAGTACTCCATTATGTAAATATTTTCTGTTTCCATTTCTCTTTTGAAAGACGTCTGGGTTCTTTCCAGCTTCTGACTATTATAAAAAAAAGGCTGCTATGAACATAGTAGAACATGTGTCCTTGTTATATGTTGGAGCATCTTTTGGGTATATGCCGAGGAGTGGCACAGCTGAGTCCACAGGTAATAACACTTTGTCCAATTTTCTGAGAAATTTCCAAACTGATTTCTACAATGGTTGTAACAGCTTGCAATCCCATCAACAATGGAGGAGTATTGCTCTTTCTCCACATCCTTGCCAGCATCTGCTATTGCCTGAGTTTTTTTGATCTTAGCCATTCTGACTGGTGTAAGGTAGAATCTGAGGGTTGTTTTGATTTTTATTTTCCTGATGACTAAGGATGTTGAACATTTCTTTATGTGCTTCTGGACCATTGGAGTTTCCTCAGTTGAGAATTCTTTGTTTAGCTCTGTACCCCATTTTTAATAGGGTTATTTGATTGTCTGGAGTCTAATTTCTTAAAGAACCTAAATTCTTAGGTTCTTTGTATATATTGGATATTAGCCCTCTATCAGATATAGGATTGTTAAAGATCTTTTCACAATCTCTTGGTTGTTGTTTTGTCCTATTGACAGGGTCCTTTGCTTACAGTAACTTTGAAATTTTATGTGGCCCATTTGTTGATTCTTGATCTTAGCGCATAAGCCATTGGTGTTCTGTTCAGAAAATATTTTTCAGTCTTCTTTTTCTACTTCTATTTCCCTTTCGTTTTTCCTAATATTAAGATGATTCCCAAGTCTGTGTTTATTTTTTTCAAGAAAAGGATTAGAAATATGATATAACATAAAGTGTCTCTCGAGCATCAGCAGGAATTGTGAAAAAGCATCACCAGGTATTGTGAAATATCCTCTTCAGAATAATTAGGAAAAACAAACAAACAAACAAAATATGGGTCTAGTGCCACAGTTAAAAAGATTAAATATATTCTTGTGCAAGTTTGGAAACCTAAATTTTATCTCTGTATCACAAAGCAGAAGAGCATTGATTCCTTAAATTTGCTCTTTGCCTGCAAACACACACACACACACACACACACACACGCACGCATGCACACACACCACAGACACTATCCACAACTACCATAAGCACCATTCACTCCTATTAAGAAAGTAACTGACACCGTTGCATACACTATCAAGGACGATTGGAATAAAGTCTCAGAACATGTTGGAAGTCGTACTCAGGACGAATGCATCCTCCACTTTTTGAGGCTTCCCATTGAGGACCCATACCTTGAAAATTTAGATGGTTCTCTTGGGCCACTAGCTTACCAGCCTGTCCCTTTCAGCCAGTCGGGAAACCCAGTGATGAGTCCTGTTGCCTTTTTAGCATCTGTTGTTGACCCTCGTGTAGCACCTGCTGCAGCAAAAGCAGCTTTGGAGGAGTTTTCTCGTGTCCGAGAAGAAGTACCCCTGGAATTGGTTGAAGCACATGTCAAGAAAGTACAGGAAGCCGCAAGAGCCTCTGGGAAGGTGGAGCCCACCTATGGCTTGAAGAGCAGATGTATTGCTGGCACAGGGCCTGACGAGCCAGAGAAGCTTGAAGGATCTGAAGAAGAGAAGATGGAAACAGATCCTGATGGTCAGCAGCCTGAAAAGGCAGAAAACAAAGTGGAAAATGAATCGGATGAAGGTGATAAAATACAAGATCGACAGAATGAAAAAACTGTGAGAAGGAACAAGATAGTGACGTCAATGAGAATGTCAAGCTAGAAGAAAAGGAGAATGAAGAGAACAAAGAGCTCACTGATACATGTAAAGGAAGAGAAAGCGATGCAGGGAAGAAGAAAATGGAACACGAGATTTCGGAAGGAAACGTTGCCACAGCCGCAGCAGCTGCTCTGGCCTCAGCTGTTCCTAAAGCCAAGCACCTGGCGGCTGTTGAAGAAAGAAAGATCAAGTCCCTGGTAGCTCTCTTGGATGAAACACAGATGAAGTAACTAGAGATCAAACTTCGACATTTTGAAGGGCTGGAGACTCTTATGGACAGAGAGAAAGAGGCTCTAGAACAACAGAGACAGCAGTTGCTTACTGAGCGTCAGAACTTCCACATGGAACAGTTGAAATATGCTAAACTACGTGTACAGCAGCAAATGGAGCAGCAGCAGCAGAACGGCCAGACACCACAGCAGTGCCCAGCAGCAAATGGAGCAGCAGCAGCAGCAGCAGCATGGCCAGACACCTCAGCAGGCGCACCAGCACACTGGAGGGCCGGGGATGGCCCCACTTGGGCCACAGGCCACCCTGGCATGATGCTGTATCAGCAGCCCCCTCCCTACCCCTGATGCACCATCAGATGCCGCCACCATCCTCCCCAACCAGGTCAAATACCAGGCCCTGGCCCCATGATGCCTGGGCAGCCCACGCCAGGTCGCATGATCCTCGCTGTGGCAGCCAACATTCACCCTACTGGGAGTGGCCCTACACCTCCTGGTATGCCTCCAATGCCCGGAAACATCTTAGGGCCCGGGGTACTCCTCACAGCACCAAACGGCTTGTATCCTCCTCCACCACAGCAGCAGCCCCCCGCCGCCTCCTCCTGCAGATGGGGTTCCTCAATCTCCTGCTCCAGGCCCACCCGCCTCGGCCACTCCCTAGCCTGGAAGATACAGGAGCCTCCACAGCCACCACAAGCTGGAATGGGGGTGGCAGGACTTGTGTCTTGGCTTCCTTGGTTTTCTTGCAGGATTTTTTTTCACAACCCCAAGCACAAGACCCGTGTCTCTCCACTCCCTGATACTTCTTGTGTCAGGTCCTTAGTTGATACTCACTGGAAAGCCTGTGGTGACTGCAGATCCTGTTGTGTTGACATTAGTATTCTCTCTCTCTCTCTCTCTCTCTCTCTCTGTCTCTCTCTGTCTCTCTGTCTCTCTCTGTCTCTCTCTCTCTCTCTCTGTCTCTCTCTCTCTCTTTCTGTCTCTCTCTCCTGTTGTGTTGACATTAGTATTCTCTCTCTCTCCCTCTCTCTGTCTCTCTTCTGTCTCTCTCTGTCTCTCTCTGTCTCTCTCTCTCTCTCTGTCTCTCTGTCTCTCCTGTTGTGTTGACATTAGTATTCTCTCTCTCTCTCTCTCTCTCTCTCTCTCTCTCTCTCTCTCTCTCTCTCCCTCTCTCCTTTGTCTAAGGTGTCAATGTATAATCCTCTATAATTATTGTCCTTATTTCTTCTGTTATGGTTGTTTTTTAAGGAAAGTATACTAAGTTAATAGAAACCAAAATAAATAAATAAATAAATAAATAAATAAATAAATAAATAAATAATAAATATATGGTATTGGGCAGAAAGAGATAGCCACAGAGGGACACACCTTAAGGCATTATAAGTGATCTTATTTCTGCTTAGGTGGTGCTACTGATAAAGTCCCTGAGACTTGTCACACATAAATGCACCAAGATGAGAAGAGCTGGGGAAAGGGGGGGAGGTAGTTATCCTTTTGATTTAATTTCCTGGTGAGGACCATGAAGGACTTCCCTGTGCCTGGAAAACCACGCCACTGTACCTAGTATGCGATAGATAGCAAAGACCACAGCTTTACAACAAGCCCCTCCTTCCTTCTCCCGCCATTCTGGTTGTCTGTGCAGAAGATTTGCAGGATTGGAACAAGATGGTTGTTTTCCCAAGGGCATCGTGAGCTTTCAAAGTTGGGGTTTGGGGAGGCATTTGCTGGGTTTTCCCAGTCTAACAAAGATAAAGGGTCTGGGGGCCTACCTACAAACCTTTAGGAATCCTTTCCAAACCCCCTACCTTCCCCAAATACATAGGGCCTACCCTCTCCACCCCAATAAACGTTCCAGACAAACGTTACATGTTTTTTAAACCTTCCTATAAGAAAGGGAAAAAATGTAAAATAGGTTAAGTAGATTATGTTAAACATTTTATCTCATGCAGCTTGGTGGGGGTGGGGGTACAGATCCCTAAACTACCTCTTGCTGTAGCCAGGGTGAGTGGGGTTCTTAAGCGGTACTAAGGTGTAGAACTGGAGTGGGAATGCTCACATGTGATGAGCAGCCTCCTGTACCTCACATTCTGAGACCTCACATTCCATCTGTTGTCACAGGGTTATGGAGACTGTGCTGATGGCACAAAGACCTCACTTGGCTCCAGAGTGTGAGGCTGTAAGGTTTGAGTGCCATCCCAGAGGAATTGCCACAGGGGGTGGGGGGTTGGGGGGGTGGGAAAGCCTTAATCTGAGCCTGTATCTACCCCTGCTGATGAACAACTAGATGGGTTTTGGTTTGCCAGCTTCTTTCCTCCCTCCCTCCCTCCCTCCCTCCCTCCCTCCCTCCCTCCCTCCCTCCCTCCCTTCTGTCTTTCCATTAGTAGCAAAGGAGTGTTTTTGGCAGAACTTTAAGTGGCAGTTTCATTCTTGAGAGTGCAAGGTAGAGCACCTTATGGGTGTATTTTCTATGTGTGTTTTAAAGCTTTATGTATGAGAGCTATAGGTAGGCATTTTTTTTTTCGGTATTTATTTCATTTACATTTCCAATGCTATCCCAAAAGTCTCCCACACACTCCCCCACCCACTCCTCCACACACCCATTTCCACTTCTTGGCCCTGGAATTCCCCTGTACTGAGGCATATAAAGTTTGCAAGACCAACGGGCCTCTTTCCACTGATGGCAGACTAGGACATCTTCTGATACATATGCAGCTAGAGACATGAGCTCCCTGGGGGTACTGGTTAATTTATATTTTTGTTCCACCTATAGGGTTGCATATTCCTTTAGCTCCTTAGTTACTTTCTCTAGCTCCTCCATTGGGGGCCCTGTGATCCATCCAACAGCTGACTGTGAGCATCCACTCACAGGGTTTTTGATAGGTCCCGGCATAGTCTCACAAGAGAAAGCTATATCTGGGTCCTTTTAGCAAAATCTTGCTAGTATATGCAATGGTGTCAGCATTTGGAAGCTGATTATGGGATGGATCCCCGGATACGGCAGTCTCTAGTTGGTCCATCCTTTCGACTCAGCTCCAAACTTTGTCTCTGTAACACCTTCCATGGGTGTTTTGTTCCCAATTATAAGAAGGGGCAAAGTGTTCAAAATTTGGTCTTCGTTCTTCTTGAGTTTCATGTGTTTCGCAAATTGTATCTTATATCTTGGGTATTCTAAGTTTCTGTGCTAATATCCACTTATCAGTGAGTACATATTGTGCGAGTTCTTTTGTGATTGGGTTACCTCACTCAGGATGATGCCCTCCGGGTCCATCCATTTGCCTAGGAATTTCATAAATTCATTCTTTTTAATAGCTGAGTAGTACTCCATTGTGTAACTGTACCACATTTTCTGTATTCATTCCTCTGTTGAGGGGCATCTGAGTTCTTTCCAGCTTCTGGCTTGGTGGCGCACGCCTTTAATCCCAGCACATGGGAGGCAGAGCCAGTCGGGTTTCTGAGTTCAAGGCCAGCCTGGTCTGAAAAGTGAGCTCCAGGACAGCCGGGTCTACACAGAGAAACACTGTCTCGAAAAACAAAAAACAAAAAACAAAAAAAACAAAAAAACAACAACAACAAAAAAAGAATTTTAGGCATTTCTTAATAACAAAAAAAAAAAACCTAGTTGAGATTTGCCTTTAAGACTCTTGGTTTGCCTCTAACCAGGAGCCCAGGTCACTGCCAGAGTCCTGGAGCTAGAGCTAAGGACTCCAGAGCCTTGGGGTAGAAATGGAGATGCTCTTTTCCCCTGGGTGCTTGTTTTTCTCATTTGCCTCCAGGAAAACCCGTGTCTAGCCAGGGTTGCCCTCCTTCCCTCCATTCTCTCCCAAAGTAAATTGACACCAGCACTTGCCTTCTCCCCTGGAGTCCTAGCAGATGTATAGGACTCTGGTTGTCTGTAACCTGAGGTCTGTAATGTGATCGCTTTCCAGTTTTGAGGGATGCAAGTGGGAATAACTTTTACATTATTGATAATCTATAGAACCTAAATTCAACACAGCTCTTTCCATGACTGTCAGTTAGGTATTATTCCTATAATAACACCCATCCAGTTTTGTGATGGGCGGGCTTGGATACTGTGTGGTTTTTTGTACAAATGTGTTTGTTTCTCAGTGTGGGTTTTGGGGGTTTGTTGGGTTTTTTTGTTGTTGTTGTTTTGTTTGTTTTACTTTGTTTTGTTTTGTTTTTTTGTTTTTTGCTTTTTCCCTTTAGGTTTTGTTTTAATGAGGGAAAGGAGCTTTGAGAGTTTGGGAGAAAATGAATGAAAGTGGCTTAATGTCCCTCGTTTGCATTGAATAAATGAAATACCATTAAAAAAAAGAAAGTAAATAAAATTGAGTTTCTACATCATTCCTGAATCCTCAAAAGAATGAGTACCCAAATGAAAAATGGTAGAGATTAAGGAAAGAAACTGAAGTATTGTTGGACATAAGCCACCAAGAAGTCTGCAGGATAAGCATGACTCTAGAACCCTGAGCAGGGTGGCAGGGCAGAGCATCTGCTCATTCTCAGAAAGATTCTGAAATTCCAAGAGAACCAGAGAAACACACAGTGTAGTAGATACAACATAGCCAATACCATATTGTCTGTCCTACAAATAGTCATGGACACTTCACCTGAGATAAATAGCCTTCATTAACTATTTGAAATAAACCACCGGCCTAGGAACATGATATAAGTTCTTTAGTACAGAAAGTCCTGAAACTTTTTTTTTTTTTTTATTTCTACCAGCGTATCAGGATAAGACCTTAAAAGAGAAAACTAGTCAGTCTCTAGGTAATAAACTCATTTTGCCCGTGTGATATTGTGATATACTTCAAGTTAGAATAAGGTTAGGTGCGTCTTCACCTCAATGTGATATACTAACTGGACATTTTGGTAAAGCATGTCCCAGGATGGTTGCTGAGTTTGAGAAGAATTAAGTAACTCATCTAATGCTTCAGAACTCTAGACAGTAAACTTAATTCTATTTATTCTTCTTCTAGTATACATATATAAGTTGTCCATTTTAAATACAGGTAAACAAGAGACAAAAATGGGAGCTTTGCATAAGCTATAAGATCCTTCTGGAACTTCAGAGATACCAGTTAAAAGCACCATCCTTGTGTTGCAGAGAATTCAATTCTTATTCCCAGCACCTCAGTTATGTGCCTTCAACTTCAACTTTAGAAGATATGACATCCTTTTCTAAATTCTATGGACACTTTTCCTTATACCTGGACATGCCAGGTTTGGCATGGCCTTGGTGGGGACAGACTGACATGGTTTCCGAGCTGAAACAGGGCCAGCACATGTGGACCTCCACAAGTGTAGATGGCTATCATGAGCATAAGACTTGTTTGTATAATAATGTGCATATTTTTCATTCTTCCTTTAAAAAATGTCCTCCATGGTTGTGTTAATGACTCCATGATAATCAGACAACAGGGGTCCAGGAGGTGAAGGTTTCCCTAATGTCTTAGCAAAATGGTAAAGGATCGGACCTTCAGGACAAGCAATAAGGCTGTGGAAAAGGACTCTAAAATAATGAGTTGCACAATATATAATTTCTCAATATGCAAAATATAAAGATTCAATGTGAATTATGAGGGGCTTCACAAATCTAAAAGAATAAAGGTAGCCACACTATGAGGCAGCTTTGTCAGAAATAAACAAAAGCAGGCAGATTCCTGAGTCAAAGGTCAGCCTGGGACACAGTAAGTCCAAGCCCAGGTGAGATAGAAATGGTAATTTCAGGACAAGTCCTTCTCAGCAAGTTTATCCTTAACAGAGGCAGGCAGATCTCTGAATTCCTTTGCAATGTTAAAAGAAAATGTGTGCTTGTGGTCTCCTAGAATTAAGGGGGATGGGGTCCCAGGATGCTGATTCATACTATAATCCAAAGGAAACCCTGAGTAAATGACTGGATTGATATATAAAATAAAAGACTGGGCTTATTATCTGCAGCAGAAGAGCAATCCACAGAATAGAATAGCTTGGAGAACTATCTCTGGCAGAATATAGAGAGAAAGGAAGCTCTATAGAGATCGCTACAGAAATCAAATCAGAAAGAAAGAAAACAGAACAGAGAGAAAACAGACTAGAAAACTGTCTCTAGCAGAATTTCGGCCACTAGCTTGGACTCACAATTTGACTCCCAAATATCCCTTCTCTCAGAAGCCCTCTCCAAGCTGAGGTTGGTCCCTGGCATAACCCCAAACATGTACATATATTAAAAATAAATTTAAAAATGATTTATAATGCAACTAGTGAATGTTTTACACACTTGGTTTACAAAGTTAATTGGGCATGGAATTAATACAGAAAATCATTTTCTATCATTTTGATATTATTTATGTATGTTTTAGAAAAGTGTAGAAAGTTTAACCAGGTAATATGCACTTTTTCATCTATTGCTGTTTCTCTCTCTGGTCCTGCCTCTTTTCTTCTGTCATTTGTTTCTTCCTGACATTCCTCTGATTTTGTTTTTCTGTTTGTTTGTTTTGTTGTTATTTGTTTGATTGATTTTGACCCTGTAGATCATTTGTTCCTTACAAGTCTTAGCTTCATTATGTAATAGAAGTGGGAAATGAACTCCTGATTTTTTGCCTCCACTTACCAAGTGATGTGTTTGAAGGCATGTGACCATCACACTCACTTGAGAAATGTATGTGTCTATTATTTTCCTATCTTTGAGTCATTGAATACATGGCTGTCTATCATCATTGTACTAATGAATTGATAATATCAAATGGCCTAAAGTGCAAAGATCACTAATTAGAGGGTTTGAAAACTGTAAGGAACAAGCAAACTTTGTAGTAGAGACTTAGTGGTGGACTATCCTTGAGAGATTTTAGATAGGTCCAAAGTGGTCAACAGAAAATGTAGTGTATGTAGTTTCATAGTTATTTGTAACAATACTTGCCACTAATTCTGCCTAGCTTCTTAGAGGATATTATTAAATTCAATGTTCAAATATAGAAGCAGTGGAGTTCTTTAAACAATATATACAGATATTTCATGTAAGAATGTCAAAAAGTGAAAGGAAATTTTTAAAAATGAAAAGTCTGCAATGACCATCAAGATAGCCCAATGGGTAAACTGCTTTTCAGGAAAGATTAATAACTTGAGTTTGATCAAGGGACATGAAGTAAAGGTAGGAGAGAAGCAACTTCCTGAAGTTGGCCCATGACATAATCACACACACACACACACACACATCTTACACGCGTTCTCGCGACCGGCCAGGAAGAACACAACAAACCGGAATCTTCTGCGGCAAAAGCTTTATTGCTTATATCTTTAGAAGCCAGAGCGCAAGAGCGCAAGAGAGCAAGAGCTTTATTGCTTACATCTTCAGGAGCAAGAGAGCAAGAGAAGGAATGGCGAAACCCCGTCCCTTTTAAGGAGAATTATCCTCCGCCTAGGACGTGTCACTCCCTGATTGGCTGCAGTCCATCGGCCGAGTTGTCGTCACGGGGAAGGCAGAGCACATGGGGTGGAGAACTACCCTTGGCACATGCGCAGATTATTTGTTTACCACTTAGAACACAGGATTCGCCATCTTGCATCGGCGAATGTGAGGGCGGCTCCCCCCCCCCCCACACACACACACTGTATGCATGGAACCACTTGCACACATCATGCTTAAAGATACACTACTAAGTCAAAATTTTAAATGGACAAATTGAAAAGTAACATGTACTTGTCTGGTGTGGCTGTTTATTTATACACTATGACAGAAGCAACAGTAAGGCACAAGACCACACTTCCTCTTTGATGCAGTTAGGTAAGGTGCCTGCTCATGCCCATTTTGCTTGAATTTCTATATCCTTCACAAGTCCTGCTGCTTGAACAATATGTTCTCCTTTGTATGTAGCCAACTCTACTTGGCAAGCAGTATCTCCAGCCATCTGTAATTGATGCATAGCTGGTTTTGTTAATCACTCCCAAAGGCATTTACCACATTTTTTTCATTTTCAATTAATTGGTCCCAGGTCATTTCATCTTGCTGGGAGTTGCACTTACAGGTAGCTAATACAGCTAAGGAGACTGACATAAGCTGCTGGGTACCTGGCCAGTGAGAACATTCCAAGAATGATCATGGTCTATTAAAGAGTGTTGTGCTGAGCTAAAATGAAATTTCAAAGCATGTACTCGCTTACATTGTCAAACCAGCAGAGGGAAAAATAAAAAGAGCTGCTGTATCTCTACCGTATATGCAGGTCTCTGCATTCTTGACCCCAGACAACCCTGCCCCTTGTCAACACTCTGACTGTAATTGAATCTAAGAAATGTGATAGAGAACAACACAATGCATTGGTGGGATTCAGACATCATTGCCCCAGAAGCTTCTAGTTTTATTTCAGAGATTTGCTCTCAGTCTTTGACTTTCAGAATGACATGGTCCTTAAGGGTGTGAGTCTGTGTATTTCCTCATAGACCTTGATAACATTATGTATCAAGGCTCAGATGGTAAATTTGTGGGAAAGTAAGATGTAAGAACATGGAAGGATGCAAAACAAAATTTCATGCCTTTCATGTTATGAGGGAATGTTGCATGTGGTGTTGGCTCTTTGAGACAATAGAATTTATGATTATGATAAAATGATTTTAATGTGCTATTTTATCATTGTTTATACTTAATCATTTATATTAAAAAGTGGAATGTCTAACATGCCATGGCTAATTTCTACTCCCCCAAGTCTACCCAGATACTACCCTCCACTCTCTCTCTCTCTCTCTCTCTCTCTCTCTCTCTCTCTCTCTTTCTCTCTCTCTCTCTCACACACACACACACACACACACACACACACACACACACACACTCAGAAAACCAGAAGAGCCTGGGCAGATATTCTACAAATAGTGGAAGGGGGAGTTGCAACCAGGATATATAATGTCAGAAAAAAAATGCTATTTCCAATAACGGGGGAACACACACACACACACAACATTGTTATGCTCATTTTTTTCTTTGCTAAGTTACTTTTAGTTAATTGAAAATATTAAAAGTTTACAGAATTACAAAAAGAAATAAATAAAAAAATGAAATAAGAAAGATAAAAGCATTAGAATTTTGTTTTCCAAAAAAAGAATAATTTTGGAGTCATAGATACCTTTCAGTTTTGACTAGAGACCTTTGACAGAGTAGGCCAGATAGTCACACCAACTGTGACAGCATGCACAAGTCCTGCACAAGCTCCAGTCAGTCTCATTACGAAGGTGATAAAAGGAAGTGACACAAAGTCTCAACCTTGGACAAGATGCTGATTGCAATTGATAACGGTGGAAATGAAAAAAAAAAAAAAAAAAAACAGTTCTTTTCAATTTTGTGACCCTGGGTATGAAAAAATCCCATGCTAAGGAGTACTTGGCTAAGAAATTAGACTCCATATTTTTGTATTTGTTTGATTGCTAAGGATATCTTTCGGGCCTTTCACTTGGGTTTCTTTCTCTTCTGTTTCCATTATTTTCAGGTTTAGTCTTTTCATAGTGTCCTAGATTTACTGGATGTTTTGTGTAAGGATTTTTAGAAATATATATTTAACATATTATTTGATTAAGGCATTTGTTTCTTCTACCCTGTCATCAATGCACAAAATTCAGTGTTTCATCTCTTGTATTATGTTGGCAAGGGTTACCTCTGAAGTTCTTGTTCAAGTTCTCAATTTCCATTTCAAGTTTTTTTTTCTTAGTTTGGATTTTCTTTATTAATTCTATTTTTACTTTCATGTCTTGAACTATTTAGTTATTTAATCATTTATTTCCACTATTATTTTTTAATATATGTTTCTTTAAGAGATTTTATTCATTTCCCTTTTAATGACCTTTATCACGAAGGCTATGTTAAAGTCTCTCTGTCTCTCTCTGTGTATCTCTCTCTCTCTGTATATATATATGCATTGTCCTTGCTCTTACCGATTTTGTTTTTTTATTTAAAAAAATGAGTATTTTATTTGTTTCAATTTCAAATGTTGTCCCCTTTCCCGGTTTCCCCACTATACCCTGCTTCTATAAGGGTGTTTCCCCACCTACCCAACCACTCCTGCCTCACTGCCCTAGCATTCCTCTACATTGGGGCATCAAGCCTTCACAAGACCAAGGGCCTCCCCTCCTATTGATGCCTGATAAGACCCCTTCAGCTCCTTCAGTCTTTCTCCTAACTCCCCTATTGGGGTCTCTATGCTCAGTCAAATGGTTGCCTGTGAGTATCCACATCTGTATTGGTCAAGATCTGGCAAAGCCTCTCAGGAGATAGCTGTATCAGGCTCCTTTCAACAAGCACTTGGCATAAGCAATAGTGTCTGGTTTGGTGTCTGTATGTGAGATGGATCCCCAGATGGGGAAGGCTCTGGATTGCCTTTCCTTCAGTCTCTGTTCCACTTTTAGTCCCTATATTTCCTTTAGAGAAGAGCAATTCTGGGTTCAAAATTTGGAGATGGATGGATGGCCCCATTCCATAACCTCAGGATATGGTCTCTTCAGGTTCTCCTTCCCCTTTGTGGGTATTTCAGCTAATGTCATCCCTGTAGGGTCCTGGGAGTCTCTTGTTTTCCTGTCATCTGGGACTTTCTGGCTGCTAACCCCAGTTTCCCATCCCCCATTGCTACACACCTCTGTTCAAATTCCTGGCCCTTTGTACATCTCCTCTCATACCTGATCGTGGCCCCCCTTTTATCCCTCTCTCTTCTATTTTCCTCCCAAGTCCCTCCCACCCTTTACTTCTCTTGATTATATTGTTTCCCCTTCTAAGTAAGACTGAAGCATCCACTCTTTGGTCTTCCTTCTTCTTGAGCTTCATGTGGTCTGTGAGTTGTATCTAGAAAATATCATCCTGACTGAGGTAACTCAGTCACAAAAGAACTCACATGGTATGTACCCACAATTAGCAAATATTGGGCACAGAGTGTGGAATACATTTGTATCTATGCATCTGAGTTTGGGAAGATTGTAATTCTAGGTGCTTCTCTTTTCATTGTTGGTTGTGTGTTCTGTGCCTGGATTTCTGTTGCCCTCTCTAGTCTTTAGGAGGGTATGGTACCTATAGGTTGTCTTGTCAAAATTTCTTGTGTATCTGCTAAGGGTGGCCACAGAGAGTGCTAAGAAAAATGATTTTCTAAGTATTGACAGCTAACACTTAAACATATGAATAAGTGGAGAAGGGATTTTGAGGGCGTCCACAGGAAGGAGTAAAGCAGACTCCTCCCCTGAGATCTGCTTAGTTCACTGGGAATGCAGTCAGAGGATCAAGAGCAACCACAACAGGTAATTTAATAAGGAGCTTTAGATAAGACTGGGAAACTGGATATGGAGGAATGGTGAGAGAGTGAATAGATGAAGCTCCACTATTTGCAAGATTGGTCTCCTTGTTTTTCTGGCAGGTTTGATTAGTAGATTCCCAGGGATTGCCTGCTGGAGGTGGGGGCTTGAAAGAATTGGGGGAGGAACATTAGAGAAGATCTGCAGGGTCCACTGGGAATAAAGGGGGAGGCCAGAATAGGGAGGAAGGTAAAGTAGTCCAATGTTCATGGTGAAGCTGGAAGATTGGTTTTGGAGAAAAAGGAGAGAAGAATATCTTCTACATTTAGGCTACCTGCTTCCCTAGCCAGGGTGTCTTGCTGGTTTCCTGGGACTTCCTTCTACAGTTGGAGCCTGTGATAAAGCAATGAGTAGCAAGGGAGGATATTTGGAAAATAAGGTTTCTGTGATCCATAGGCGATGGAGGGATCCACAGCAGGTGGTCTCCTACTAAGCACAGATGAGACTGGATGTGTATGAATAGGGAGGACAGTAGAAAGAGGTGAAATTCTGTAGTTAACCTATGTGCTTCCCCAGCCTATGTAGGGTGACTGGAATTTGTGAAGAGTCTACGTTTTCTTAATTATACCCTGCTTTTCTTCGCATTTGATTGTTATTAGCCATTTGAATAACTCAGGGGCTATTTGTAATGTAGTCAGTAGTAACTATTGCTATTCTTTGCTAACAATGTGACACATTTCACTGTACTGTCAAATTCTGTGTAGAACTCTACCAATTGTCATCATCCAGACTTATCCCACACCTGTATCAGTTCAAAATAAAAATGTAAGATAAAAAAATAGTAGGCAGATGCTGTTGCTTTAGTAAAAATTGAATCATACTCCTATACTTATTGATGTTCGCTATAGAGTTCTTTAATTAGCTGTTAGGTACAATATGCAGCTGTTGAGTATTAATAATTCTTCAAAAGAAAAAAATTCTAGAATTTCATTAATTTCTAAATTCAGTTCTTATAAGCAGTTATTAAACATTATGAAAATACATTATTTTAAAGGCATACATTTAGTAGTTTATGAACTAACTAAAATGTTAATTTTTACTTATTTTAATTAAAATAAATGTGGTTAACCTGTTTCCTTCAGGTTGTACAGAGCCTCTACTGATTTGAAGTTAAGCAGTTTTGTTCACTCATGGAAGCTCTAGTGAGGTCAGGTTTGTTAGCCTTCCTTCATGAAGGGAAGCAAGAGACAATAGGTTCACAAAATTCAGAAGATTTCTGGGGTTCAAAATACTCAAGAACTCCTTGCATATACATATACATATACATATACATATACATATACATATACATATACATATACATATACATATACATATACATATACATATACATATACATATACATATACATATACATATACTATACTTATACCTATACCTATACCTATACCTATACCTATACCTATACATATACATGCAAGCAAGACATTCACA
This sequence comes from Mus musculus, assembly GCF_000001635.26. Lineage (NCBI taxonomy): Eukaryota > Metazoa > Chordata > Mammalia > Rodentia > Muridae > Mus > Mus musculus. The sequence continues at coordinate 84,745,554 of NC_000080.6, read as the reverse complement.
TACATAATAAAATGAAATAAATTATAAAATTAAAAAAATCCTATAGCAGATACTCCCCATGAATTCAAAGCAGATAAATGATCAACCAAGCGTGAGTCTACTGGTGCAGCTTCCTATGTTATTGCTGTTTGAGAGTTTTCTGTGATTCTGAAAGTAATTTCAGTAAACTTCATAGTTGATTAAGCTGGTGTTGAAGAGAGTACAACTAATTTTTGTCAGTAGTTGTTCTCTCTATCTGGAGTAGATAGGCATTTTTTTGTTGTTGTTGTTGTTTAATTTTTAGTTTGACCAGGAAATGTCATGCAATACAAAGTAAAGTATCAAAAGTTATGGAAAATGACAACTATTTTCCTGGATGTTAAAATATATACCATTCTATTCTTTAAAAAAAAGAATTTAAAAAATAAAAAACTTGAGAATTTCATGTATAAGTATTGTATTTTTAAACTGAAGAAGAAAGTGTTGTCCATTGTAAAGAAAAATGATAATTACTTATAAACTAATAGGGAATTTTTCAATTTTCATGTAGTCATTGATCAAATATTGTTTGAAGGTCTGCTATGTCAGATACTCTACTAGCTGGTTAGGGTGCAGAAATGTGGGGATAGTCACAAAGCTCTCTGCATTCTAAGATCTTTGACAGAACTGTTTGGACAGAAACTGAACTGTGTTCTTTCTTCTGGCTAGGAAGAGACATTTTTTTTCACATATACCATGCATTTTTACATTGCTATATTCTGCAAGAATGTCTGCAGTGGACTTGTAAACTATGTTCCCAAACCTGCTTGTATAGATGGTACATCCTAAACTCTGTCTTACTTTCCTCCTGGTGACCTTTGCAAAACAGCTCTATGAGCAGAAATGTGATAATTTATGCTTTCAAACTTCCGTGTCAAAAATAACGCAGTTCTCTTGGGTGAAAAGGAAACCTCACCAGGAGCAACTTGCCTTTTAATCTTCATCAAGGGGAACTCTGAAATAACTTCAGATTTTTTAGTGCCAGTCTTTCCCTGTATTAATATAGTATTTCACAGTGTTTCTGCACTAACTATCTTTGGGTCTTCTCATAAGAGCCCTATAACACTCATAAATACTCCTCCAGAGAGCAAGATAGAATCTGAAAGGCCTGTAATAGCTATCATAAATGAATAATAAAATGTTGAAAAGACAAGCCACCATGAAAATGGCAAATGAATATGATGACGTGTGTACTATACATGAAGTAATTATTTTAGTGCCATATTTACGGAAATTCTGCAGAGCTTCTTGTGGAGTCTGCAAAATTTAGTAAAGCTAGAATATTTTGTAAAATTGAATGCATGGAACAAGGTTATTCAGTACTATAAATCTTAGAAATTTTTTCTTTATGAATCTTTTCTAATTAGATCAAGAAAATCCATCTCGTTTTCACTCCTCCAGTTTCTTTGATGTCTATATTTTTTACTGAAGATTTTAATTGTTTATAATTTCTATATATGTGTCTTATCTTTTTCATTTTATGCTACTATTTTTTATCTCTAGTTGATGTAGAATTGATTGATAGATGTTAGACACAGAGTTATCTAAACCTCTCCAGTTCGGCTTGAGGCATAAGATGGAAACTAACAGGAAGGGAGACTTGCTATCTTGGAAGTGATTCAGATAGAGTCATTCCAGGAGCAGTGGGCCTCCCTATATTGCTCATGTTTTTCTTGTAGTAATGCTAACACCTTAGAAATCATGTGGTCCAGAAAGTACACACCCATACTTTTATGACAAGTTCAACATCATGTCAGCAAATGAGCCTTTCAACATGATCACTGAAGGCAATGCAAACTTCAATGGCAAAGGAAAGAATGTGTCACTTTTACTGTCACGGGAACATCCAGGCTCTTAATATATTTCAGGATGCATTTCACATGGCTCTTTCAAGTCTGTTTCATCACAATGTCAAAGTCATCATGTTCAACCGCTTTCTCCAGGTCAGATCCATAATTGACATGTGGAGGAAGTACATCGAGATTCTCCTTCAATTCCTGCATGACTTTGCCAAGGCCATAGAAGCAACGAAGGGTACATGAATGATGTTCTGGAAGACCAGCAATCATCATGCTACAATATCCCAGAAAGGCCATTCATAGTCTTTTAGGATACAGTTGAGAGTATCTTCACAATGTTAAATTTGCAATAGATGATCCTCAACTAAAAGAGAATCAGTTTTAGTTTCCAACATCCACATCATCTTATTGTATTGTTCCTTCAACATGAACAGGGACTACTTTGACTGTAACACAGATCTTCCAATAATTTAAAGACAGAAATGGATGAAGGATGCTGGGAATATCAGTTTTAACGACACGGAAACATTCTACAGATCAAGCACATAAAATGGTCATATTTGTTTATTCTGATCTTCACCATAAAACTCCTGTTCGAGTAGGAACATATATTTAAGGTTTACAAATGATGCTTGACTTATTTATATGGTACTATAATAACAATAATTGACACAGTAACTCTATATTAGTTGTATGTTAGAATCTCTAGATTTGATCATCTATAAGTAGAAGCTTTGACTCTTTCATCAACATCCTCCTCTGAACATCTGAAAAACTTTCCATATGAACATAAAAAGAAATCATATGCCAAAGAATGGAGTCTTGTTAAGAACTAGTAATGAAACTGGTGCAGAAACACAGCAACAGAGATAGAATCATGATTGTGTGAATGTTAAGAAATTTATAAACAAACAATAACAGTGCTGTTCCAGAATTTCAAAGAAATAAAGGGAGAGAAATGAAGCTAATATTATACTTGAACTTTGGTAAAGAGGCAATTTTCAAAACCCTGGTGAAATTTAAGTGAGATATATTTTATGCAGCAGTAACTTGTAACATTTTCTACCTAAATATCCTAAGTGGGATATTTAGCCCATATTAGAAAAAATGCTATGAGATTTTCAAAGGCATTACTCAATAAATGATTAGTTTGAACTCAAACAATGATATTTGTCAGTTATACAACAAGAGCTACAGTGCATTTTATGTGAATGACTTACAGTCACAAAGTTTTTAGTATGGGTAAGTCTTCTGTTTAAACAAGCAACTTGTCATGGGTATGTATTGTATATAGGGAAATATTTTTTTTAATGACAAAGTCATGTTATAGAAGGCAGATTTCAAAGCTAGTATGATCCACGATGTGATCCTTACAGGCAGTTTTTTTAGTCAGAAAACCTTATACCAATAAAAATGAACCCTGAAGCTTTGACATATTAAACTCTGAAGCCATCAGGCTTTGATTTTTTCATCTGGGTTGATTTCAGGTGTTCTTTTAGCTGAATGTTTCTAAGAGCCCTCTAATTTCTAACCTCTTCCATCATACAATCTAGAATAATATTCCCGGTACCCAAGTTCCATCATGTAAATTTACTTTTCATGTTTCTTCCAATAATTTCACCATAAATTGTTTTCAGCCTGTTAAAAATCATAGAACAGTCCAAAAATTTTATAATTTCTGCAGTGAACACAAATGTACTTGGATCTACACATTATGGTATGCCTACTGCACTTTTCTAACAGTACAATTTAATAAAAAAAAATCCGGCCATTATAATTTTGTTGCTAATAGCCAGGGATGGGACAGTCTTAAGGAGAAAAATTAACTTCCTTAAGATCCTGAGTGTGCATGTGCTTTTGGCTAATTGCTGTAGTGTGTGTGTGTGTGTGTGTGTGTGTGTGTGTGTGTGTGTGTGTGTTTTAGTAAGAATGTATTGTGTTGGTATTTGCTTAATTAGCCTAGCCAAATTGTCATCAGAAGGTGTCATCCAATAACTGATGGGAACATATTCAGAGATCTACAGCCAGACAATAGCTGGAGCAAGGGAAACCTGCAGAAGAGGTGATGGGAGGGTTATAGGAGCCAGAGGGTTTCAGGACACCAAGACAATCCTGCTCATAGAATTAACTACAGGGCTCATAGAAGACCATAGAAATTGAATCAATAAACATAGAGCCTGTATGGGTCTGAGTTGGGTCCTCTGCATCTTCTTTAAGATTGTTCAGATTAGTGTTCTTGTGAGACTTTTAACCGTTACAATGGGGTTTTTCTCTGATGGTTTTGTCCATGCTTGGGGTATTTTTCTCCTGGGTTGCCATATCAAGCTGTGACATAAGGGTTTGTGACCAGTGCTATTATATCTTGCTAGGCCAAAGTTGGTGGTTATTCCTGGGTGTCCTGCTCTTATTTTTGGAGGGGGGAGCAACAGAGGAGAGGCTGATGCAGGGGAGAGAGAATGTGAGACGAGTGACTAGGAGAAGTGGGAAGCAAAACTGGTGTCAAGATGCAATGTACAAGAGATTAAAAGTTAAAAAGATGGATGTAACTAAAAAAGAATTACTGTTTTACACTACTTTATTATTTTAAGTACCAAGATACCTCTGAGATTTTTGTTCAAGGATATTAATTTTGAAGTTTGTTTATAATAGAAGCAGACAAATGATTAAATTTTAAATCTGAAACTTACCATAGACCTCACTGGTTAGTTTACTCATGATGTGTGATAAGAAAACAGGATGCTCATCTTTTGTTAATGATGTTATGATGTAAATAATTTAGCCTCTTAGTAATTCTCTTTCTACAATAAACATCAAACTTCAGGTATACTCTCCTAAAATAATTTTAAGGAAAGAGCATAAAAGCAGTTGTCAAATTAACTTGTAAGGTGTATATAAAAGCAAAGATTTATGTACTGATTCAAATGTGCAATTTTGTTTTAACTTTTCATTCATTCTTTCAGAATTCAGACAATGTACTTTGATCATATTAATTCCTTATTTCATCCTCCTACAAGCTCCTTCTATATCCAACCCGATCCTATCACTTCCATTTCTCTCTCTCTCTCTCTCTCTCTCTCTCTCTCTCTCTCTCTCTCTCTCCTTAAGATAATATATTAATAGAACACACACACACACACACATATTGACAACTTGAGTCCACTTAGTACTACTAATATGGATTTGTTTTTAAGACTGGCTATTGGCTATTAGATATTAGATAAACAATAAATATGCTTATGCATGAGAAAAAGTAGTTCTTCCTCTCTGTAGATCTCTGGATAATTTCCCTTTTGACATCTCATATAGCCCCTTAGGTCACGTCCAGTTCCAGTTCCTAGTCCTGTATCTGAATTCCTTAGTGCTTCTCACAAGGACTTATATAAAGACTCTAGGAAGCAGACACGGACAATGACAAATGTTCATATTGTTTGGGGTGGAACAGCTCTTGGACTTCCATGATAACAACTTGAAATGAGATTATTCTGTGTTCTCCTAGTCTACATCCCTCTGGGGTAGCATTATCAGCCCAAGTGATATTATATATACATATACATATACATATACATATACATATACATATACACATACACATACACATACACATACACATATACATATATATGAATGCATCTATGTAACATGTATGTGTGTTCTTCTTTCCCTCTTCCTCGCTACTGCTCTCCTTTCACTCATGCCAGTTAAGACATCCCCTATTTTTCCATCCTCCTATATAGTGATTGTCCTGTTATTCTCCTGGAGAATTATTCTCCCCCCTGCCCACTACATTTTACTTCCCTGTATCCAATTGTCTATATATAACAAAGAGTTACTATCTAGTCATAAGTTTAAGGATATTAATGTAGCTTATATTTTCTAGCGAGTAGAAATAAAATTTCTCTTGTACATTGCTGATCATGATTTTGTGAAATGGTATGTCAGCTTTGGGCAAAAGTCAAGGACTGATAAAGCTGGGTTCCATGGCAGATCTATGTTTAGCTTTTGAGAATTTTCTAACCTGATTTCAGTGTGCTGTATGAGTTTCTAATCTCAACTGTAGTGGATGAGGCTTCCCCAGGACTTTTCTTCACATCTCCAAGAAGAAAGAATAGTGCTGAAGTGATTATCCCCAAATTCTTAATAATGCTTTGATTAAATTAATTGTGGGGGAATGTTCATTTATCTTTTCTTCTCTGTCTCTGGTTGTCAGCTTCAATGCACTTGGGACCAAAAAATACTACTAAGCTATCTGTATAACAAAGTATATTTTAAATAAATAAGACTATTTTAACAGTATTAATTTGTTCATTAAGTTCATTTGTGCAACTATTTTTAATATCCTGTCAAAATACTATATTCAGGTTACAATGTCATCCAATCTAATTATTTTCTTTTCAAGATCATGGTTAGAATATCTGAAAATCTATTTCATGTAGAACCCAAACCAGTCAGAAGTCCGGGTGAGTGAGCCCCAGCCAGATGAACAACCCCATCCCTTAACTAAATTTCCAAAGATCCATTTTGCATCCCTGATTATCCTACATTATCTTCTGGTCCAGTGATCAGGCCCCTGCCCCGAAGTCTAGCAGTCTCCAGATGCTCATGTGCAAGCCACAACAGTCAGAGGAAGAGTCTCCAGCTGTTCATGTGTTGACTATACTAGTCAGAAGAACACACACACACACACACACACACACACACACACACACACACACTCCTCCAGTGTACAAAAGGACAAGCAAGTGGCAAGAAGTAAAACCCTCAATTTGGTCAGAACCACCCTAGTTGATGGGAGGTCAACCAGGCCACCAGAAATCCAGGACACAAAGCCCAGAAGACCAAAGAGAAAACAAAAGCCAGGAAATAAAAATGCACATCCAACAAAGACAGTGTAGAACTAAAATCATCACCAAAACAGATGTCTAAATGTCAATGTACAAACAAAATAAAAAATAGCCAGGGCATTATGCTGCACCAGAGTCCAACTATCCTATGAGAGCAAGACCTGAATATTTTAATGCAGCTGAAGCACACACAACACACACACACACACACACACACACACACACACACACACACACACACACATAACCTTACACAGAACTTTATGAAGAAGGTAGAGCTCTTTAAAGAAGAAAGAGGGAAAATTCCTTAACGAAATCATGAAAAAGGGCAAACAAATAATTTAAAGAAATCAATAAATCCCTTAAAGAATGCCAAAAATCAAAGCCAAAAAAAGCAAAATGAAACAACGACAACAACAAAAAGCCAAAAAGACGATGATGACAACAAGAAACAACAAAAAGCCAACCAAATCAACACCACCACCAACAACAATAACAACAAAACTACTCTACAAACTCAGAGACTATTAGCAATGAGAAATCTAGGCAAGTGAATACCAACTTTGTATTCAAGTATAACAAACAGAATACTAAAGATGGAAGAAAGAATCTCAGGCATTAAATTTACAACAGAGGAAAGAGTTTCATCAGACAACGAAAATATTCAATTCAAAAAGTTCTTGACTCAAGACTTGCAGAAATCTGAGAACCTATGAGAAGACTAAATTTAAGAATATATGATTAGAAGAAGCAGGACATTTCCAGCTCAAAGGCCCAGAATGTAATGTATTTTCTTCTCCTCCTCCTCCTCCTCCTCCTCCTCCTCCTCTTCTTCTTCTTCCTCTTCTTCTTCTTCTTCTTCTTCTTCTTCTTCTTCTTCTTCTTCTTCTTCTTCTTCTTCTTCTTCTTCTTCTTCTTCTTCTTCTTCTCTTTCTTCTTCTTTTCAAGAAAAACAGGATAATTTTATTATCAGTTTTTTTTTAATAAAGGCACAATAGAAGCTCTACAATTCAGCATGATTAGACATGATTTATAACTTTAATGTATTTTAAAAATCAAATTACAAAAATTATAAGAGGAAAGTATTTTCAATGATATAGAAGAAAGTTTATCTAACCTCTGAAAGAGATGCTTATAAAAGTACATGAAACTTACAAAACACTGAATAGATTAGAGCATATAATGAAGCCCTTCCACTAAATAAAAATCAAAGCCCTAAATGTAAAGAACAAAGAATATTAAAAACTGCAAGGGAAAAGGGCCAAGTAACATAGAAAGGCAGATTTATTAGAATTACAACTGAATTCTCAATAGAAATGCTCAAAGCTAGAGGGGGCTTGAACAGATACCTTAAGACTCCAAGAGACCACACCACCATAAATGGAGAAAACAAGTTGTTTAGGACAAAACCAAATTTAAACACTAACTATCCACAAATCTGCCCCTCCCTACAGGAGAAACTAGAAGGATACTCCAACCCAATGAAGTTAACTACACCAAAGAAACAAAGGATAATTCCACACCAGAAAAACCAAAAGATTGTAACTTGGATATTTTAAGTTTCTGAGCTAATATACGCTTATCAGTGAGTGCATATCATGTGCATTCTTTTGTGATTAGGTTACCTCACTCAGGATGATATCCTCCAGATGCATCCATTGGCCTAAGAATTTCATGAATTTATTGTATTTAGTTGCTGAGTAGTACTCCATTTGTAAATGTACCACATTTTCTGTATCCATTCCTCTGTTGAGGGACATCTGGGTTCTTTACAGCTTCTGGCTATTATAAATAAGGCTGTTATGAACATCATGGAGCATGTGTCCTTATTACAAGTTGGAACATAGAATATCAAAGATACAATTTGCAAAACACATGAAACTCAAGAGGGAAGACCAAAGTGTGGGCATTTCACTTTTTCTTAGAATGGGGAACTAAATACCCTTGGAAGGAGTTACAGAGACGAAGTTTGGAACTGAGACAGAAGGAAGGACCATCCAGAGACTGCACCACCTGGGGATCCATCCCAAATACAACCACCGAACCCAGACACTATTGCATATGCCAGAAAGATTTTGCTGACATGACCCTGATATAGCTCTCGCTTGTGAGGCTATGCCAGTGCCTGGCAAATACAGAAGTGGATGTTCACAGTCATCTATTGGATGGAACACAGAGCCACTAATGAAGGAGCTAGAGAAAGTACCCAAGGAGCTAAGGGGTCTGCAGCCCTATAAGAGGAACAACACTGTGAACTAACCAGTACCCACCCAGATCTGTGTCTCTAGTTGCACATGTAGCAAAGGATGGCCTAGTTAACCATCAATGGGAGGAGCGGCTCTTGGTCTTGCGAAGATCATATGCCCCAGTACAGGGGAATGCCAAGGCCAAGAAGCAGGAGTGGGTGGGTTGGGGAGCAGGGTGGGGGGGGGCGTATAGGGGGCTTTGGGGATAGCATTTGAAATGTAAATGAAGAAAATATTTAATAAAAAATGAAAAAAAGAAATAAACAATACTTTTATTATTGTTTCTAATGAGTGTGTGTGTGTGTGTGTATACGCACATATACATACACTCATTATAAACAATAATAAAAGAAATTCCCAATAATTTGTCATTAATATCTCTCAGTGTCAAAGGACTCAATTCCCCTATAAGAAAAGATATGGGTTAGCAGAATGGATGTGAAAACAGGATCCATTCTGCTGCATACAAGAAATAGATCTCAATGTCAAAGAAAGATAGATTTTTCCCTCAGAATGAAAGTCCAGAATATGTTTTTCTAAGGAAATGGACCCAAGGTGGTGTTGCCATTCTAATATCTAATAAAGTATACCTTCAACCAAAATTAATCAAAAGAGAAGGGGAAGAATAGTTTATACACATCAAAGGGGAAATCCACCAAGATGATGTTCAAGTTCTGAATATCTATGGTCCAAAAGCAAAGGCACTAATATTTGCAAAAGAAATAGTACTAACTTACACATTGAACCCCATCCATCAAGAACGGGAATTTTCAGCACTCCATTCTCAACAATGCACAGGTCACCCAGACAGAAACTAAACAGAGAAATAATGAAACTACAGATAGTGTGACTCAACTGGACCTAATCCATCTATAGAATGTTTTACCCAAACATAGAAGGCTATATCTCTTTCTCAGCACCTCATAAAACCCTCTCCCATATGAAACAAGTCCTAAAGTAGGTCTCAACAGAAACAGAAAACTGAAATAACTTTTTGTATCTTTTTCAGACTCTCATGGATTAAAGCTGGACTTCAACAACAACAGAAACAACAGAAAACCTACAAACCCATGGAAACTGAACAACTCTCTACTCAGTGACCACTGGGAGAGGGAAGAAATAAAGAAACTAAAGACTTCCTAGAATTCCATAAAAATGAATGCAAATCACATCCAGACTTTTGAAATGAAAACAGTGCTAGAAGGAAAGCTCACACCAGTGTCTTCATAAAGAAATTTAAAATATCTCAGTAGTGACTAAACAGCACACTTAAAGGTCGTGAACAAAAAGAAGCAAATGCACCCAAGAGAAGTAATGGCAGGAAATGAACTCAGGGCTGAAATAAAATAAACAAAAAAGAACAATACAATGAATTAATGAAATAAAGAATTGTTTCTTTGAGAATAGTAGTATGATAGGCAGAGCCTTATCCAAACTAACTAAAAGGCAGAGGGAATTTATCCAAATTAACAAATCAGAAAGTAAATGGGAGAGATAACAACAAATCCGAAGAATCATCAGTTCTTACTTTGAAATCTTTATTCCTTAAAATTTGGAAAATATAAGAGAAATGGACAACATTTTCAACAGATACCACTTGCTATAATTAAATTAAGATTAAGAGACAAATATTCAATTTAAAGAGACAAATATTCAGTATCTGAGAGATCTCAAGGGTCCAAGTTTATTGAGAATGCTAGTCCTCCTACAAGGTCACCCTCCTCCTCAGCTTCTTCCAGCTTTCCCCTAATTCAACCACAGGGGTCAGCAGCTTCTGACCATTGATTGGCTGCAAATATCTGCCTCTGACTCTTTCAGCTGCTTGTTGGGTCCTTCTGTGGGCAGTCATGCCAGGTCCCTTTTTTTTTTTTTTTTCCATTTTTTATTAGGTATTTAACTCATTTACATTTCCAATGCTATACCAAAAGTCTCCCATATCCACCCACCCCCACTCCCCTGCCCACCCACTCCCCCTTTTTGGCCCTGGTATTCCCCTGTACTGGGGCATATAAAGTTTGCAAGTCCAATGGGCCTCTCTTTCCAGTGATGGCCGACTAGGCCATCTTTTGATATATATGCAGCTAGAGTCAAGAGCTCCGGGGTACTGGTTAGCTCATAATGTTGTTCCACCTATAGGGTTGCAGATCCCTTTAGCTCCTTGGCTACTTTCTCTAGCTCCTCCATTGGGAGCCCTATGATCCATCCATTAGCTGACTGTGAGCATCCACTTCTGTGTTTGCTGGGCCCCGGCATAGTCTCACAAGAGACAGCTACATCTGCGTCCTTTCAATAAAATCTTGCTAGTGTATACAATGGTGTCAGCGTTTGGATGCTGATTATGAGGTGGATCCCTGGCTATGGCAGTCTCTACATGGTCCATCCTTTCATCTCAGCTCCAAACTCCGTCTCTGTAACTCCTTCCATGGGTGTTTTGTTCCCAAATCTAAGGAGGGGCATAGTGTCCACACTTCAGTCTTCATTCTCCTTGAGTTTCATGTGTTTAGCAAATTATATCTTATATCTTGGGTATCCTAGGTTTGGGGCTAATATCCACTTATCAGTGAATACATATTGTGTGAGTTTCTTTGTGAATGTGTTACCTCACTCAGGATGATGCCCTCCAGGTCCATCCATTTGGCTAGGAATTTCATAAATTCATTCTTTTTAATAGCTGAGTAGTACTCCATTGTGTAGATGTACCACATTTTCTGTATCCATTCCTCTGTTGAGGGGCATCTAGGTTCTTTCCAGCTTCTGGCTATTATAAATAAGGCTGCTATGAACATAGTGGAGCATGTGTCCTTCTTACCTGTTGGGGCATCTTCTGGATATATGCCCAGGAGAGGTATTGCTGGATCCTCCGGTAGTACTATGTCCAGTTTTCTGAGGAACCGCCAGACTGATTTCCAGAGTGGTTGTACAAGCCTGCACTCCCACCAACAATGGAGGAGTGTTCCTCTTTCTCCACATCCTCGCCAGCATCTGCTGTCACCTGAATTTTTGATCTTAGCCATTCTGACTGGTGTGAGGTGGAATCTCAGGGTTGTTTTGATTTGCATTTCCCTGATGATTAAGGATGTTGAACATTTTTTCAAGTGCTTCTCTGCCATTCGGTATTCCTCAGGTGAGAATTCTTTGTTCAGTTCTGAGCCCCATTTTTTAATGGGGTTATTTGATTTTCTGAAGTCCACCTTCTTGAGTTCTTTATATATGTTGGATATTAGTCCCCTATCTGATTTAGGATAGGTAAAGATCCTTTCCCAATCTGTTGGTGGTCTTTTTGTCTTATTGACGGTGTCTTTTGCCTTGCAGAAACTTTGGAGTTTCATTAGGTCCCATTTGTCGATTCTCGATCTTACAGCACAAGCCATTGCTGTTCTGTTCAGGAATTTTTCCCCTGTGCCCATATCTTCAAGGCTTTTCCCTACTTTCTCCTCTATAAGTTTCAGTGTCTCTGGTTTTATGTGAAGTTCCTTGATCCACTTAGATTTGACCTTAGTACAAGGAGATAAGTATGGATCGATTCGCATTCTTCTACACGATAACAACCAGTTGTGCCAGCACCAATTGTTGAAAATGCTGTCTTTCTTCCACTGGATGGTTTTAGCTCCCTTGTCGAAGATCAAGTGACCATAGGTGTGTGGGTTCATTTCTGGATCTTCAATTCTATTCCATTGGTCTACTTGTCTGTCTCTATACCAGTACCATGCATTTTTTATCACAATTGCTCTGTAGTAAAGCTTTAGGTCTGGCATGGTGATTCCGCCAGAAGTTCTTTTATCCTTGAGAAGACTTTTTGCTATCCTAGGTTTTTTGTTATTCCAGACAAATTTGCAAATTGCTCCTTCCAATTCGTTGAAGAATTGAGTTGGAATTTTGATGGGGATTGCATTGAATCTGTAGATTGCTTTTGGCAAGATAGCCATTTTTACAATGTTGATCCTGCCAATCCATGAGCATGGGAGATCTTTCCATCTTCTGAGATCTTCTTTAATTTCTTTCTTCAGAGATTTGAAGTTTTTATCATACAGATCTTTCACCTCCTTAGTTAGAGTCACGCCAAGATATTTTATATTATTTGTGACTATTGAGAAGGGTGTTGTTTCCCTAATTTCTTTCTCAGCCTGTTTATTCTTTGTATAGAGAAAGGCCATTGACTTGTTTGAGTTTATTTTATATCCAGCTACTTCACCGAAGCTGTTTATCAGGTTTAGGAGTTCTCTGGTAGAATTTTTAGGGTCACTTATATATACTATCATATCATCTGCAAGAAGTGATATTTTGACTTCCTCTTTTCCAATTTGTATCCCCTTGATCTCCTTTTGTTGTCGAATTGCTCTGGCTAATACTTCAAGTACTATGTTGAAAAGGTAGGGAGAAAGTGGGCAGCCTTGTCTAGTCCCTGATTTTAGTGGGATTGCTTCCAGCTTCTCTCCATTTACTTTGATGTTGGCTACTGGTTTGCTGTAGATTGCTTTTATCATGTTTAGGTATGGGCCTTGAATTCCTGATCTTTCCAAAACTTTTATCATGAATGGGTGTTGGATCTTGTCAAATGCTTTTTCTGCATCTAACGAGATGATCATGTGGTTTTTGTCTTTGAGTTTGTTTATATAATGGATTACATTGATGGATTTTCGTATATTAAACCATCCCTGCATCCCTGGAATAAAACCTACTTGGTCAGGATGGATGATTGCTTTAATGTGTTCTTGGATTCGGTTAGCGAGAATTTTATTGAGGATTTTTGCATCGATATTCATAAGAGAAATTGGTCTGAAGTTCTCTATCTTTGTTGGATCTTTCTGTGGTTTAGGTATCAGAGTAATAGTGGCTTCATAAAATGAGTTGGGTAGAGTACCTTCTACTTCTATTTTGTGAAATAGTTTGTGCAGAATTGGAATTAGATCTTCTTTGAAGGTCTGATAGAACTCTGCACTAAACCCATCTGGTCCTGGGCTTTTTTTGGTTGGGAGACTATCAATAACTGCTTCTATTTCTTTAGGTGATATGGGACTGTTTAGATGGTCAACTTGATCCTGATTCAACTTTGGTACCTGGTATCTGTCCAGAAATTTGTCCATTTCGTCCAGGTTTTCCAGTTTTGTTGAGTATAGCCTTTTGTAGAAGGATCTGATGGTGTTTTGGATTTCTTCAGGATCTGTTGTTATGTCTCCCTTTTCATTTCTGATTTTGTTAATTAGGATTTTGTTCCTGTGCCCTTTACTGAGTCTAGCTAAGGGTTTATCTATCTTGTTGATTTTCTCAAAGAACCAACTCCTCGTTTGGTTAATTCTTTGAATAGTTCTTCTTGTTTCCACTTGGTTGATTTCACCCCTGAGTTTGATTATTTCCTGCCGTCTACTCCTCTTGGGTGAATTTGCTTCCTTTTTTTCTAGGGCTTTTAGATGTGTTGTCAAGCTGCTAGTATGTGCTGTCTCCCGTTTCTTCTTGGAGGCACTCAGCGCTATGAGTTTCCCTCTTAGAAATGCTTTCATTGTGTCCCATAGGTTTGGGTACGTTGTGGCTTCATTTTCATTAAACTCTAAAAAGTCTTTAATTTCTTTCTTTATTCCTTCCTTGACCAAGGTATCATTGAGAAGAGTGTTATTCAGTTTCCACGTGAATGTTGGCTTTCCATTATTTATGTTGTTATTGAAGATCAGTCTTAGGCCATGGTGGTCTGATAGGATACATGGGACAATTTCAATATTTTTGTATCTATTGAGGCCTGTTTTGTGACCAATTATATGGTCAATTTTGGAGAAGGTCCCGTGAGGTGCTGAGAAGAAGGTATATCCTTTTGTTTTAGGATAAAATGTTCTGTAGATATCTGTCAGGTCCATTTGTTTCATAACTTCTGTTAGTTTCACTGTGTCCCTGTTTAGTTTCTGTTTCCACGATCTGTCCTTTGAAGAAAGTGGTGTATTGAAGTCTCCCACTATTATTGTGTGAGGTGCAATGTATGCTTTGAGCTTTACTAAAGTGTCTCTAATGAATGTGGCTGCCCTTGCATTTGGTGCGTAGATATTCAGAATTGAGAGTTCCTCTTGGAGGATTTTACCTTTGATGAGTATGAAGTGTCCCTCCTTGTCTTTTTTGATAACTTTGGGTTGGAAGTCGATTTTATCCGATATTAAAATGGCTACTCCAGCTTGTTTCTTCAGTCCATTTGCTTGGAAAATTGTTTTCCAGCCTTTCACTCTGAGGTAGTGTCTGTCTTTTTCCCTGAGATGGGTTTCCTGTAAGCAGCAGAATGTTGGGTCCTGTTTGTGTAGCCAGTCTGTTAGTCTATGTCTTTTTATTGGGGAATTGAGTCCATTGATATTAAGAGATATTAAGGAAAAGTAATTGTTGCTCCCTTTTATTTTTGTTGTTAGAGTTGGCATTCTGTTCTTGTGGCTGTCTTCTTTTTGGTTTGTTGAATGATTACTTTCTTGGTTGTTCTAGGGCGTGATTTCCGTCCTTGTATTGCTTCTTTTCTGTTATTATCCTTTGAAGGGCTGGATTCGTGGAAAGATATTGTGTGAACTTGGTTTTGTTGTGGAATACTTTGGTTTCTCCATCTATGGTAATTGAGAGTTTGGCCGGGTATAGTAGCCTGGGCTGGCATTTGTGTTCTCTTAGTGTCTGTATAACATCTGTCCAGGCTCTTCTGGCTTTCATAGTCTCTGGTGAAAAGTCTGGTGTAATTCTGATAGGCCTTCCTTTATATGTTACTTGACCTTTCTCCCTTACTGCTTTTAATATTCTATCTTTATTTAGTGCATTTGTTGTTCTGATTATTATGTGTCGGGAGGAATTTCTTTTCTGGTCCAGTCTATTTGGAGTTCTGTAGGCTTCTTGTATGATCATGGGCATCTCTTTTTTTATGTTTGGGAAGTTTTCTTCTATTATTTTGTTGAAGATATTAGCTGGCCCTTTAAGTTGAAAATCTTCATTCTCATCAATTCCTATTATCCATAGGTTTGGTCTTCTCATTGTGTCCTGGATTACCTGGATGTTTTGAGTTAGGATCCTTTTGCATTTTGTATTTTCTTTGACTGTTGTGTCGATGTTCTCTATGGAATCTTCTGCACCTGAGATTCTCTCTTCCATTTCTTGTATTCTGTTGCTGATGCTCGCATCTATGGTTCCAGATCTCTTTCCTAGGGTTTCTATCTCCAGCGTTGCCTCGCTTTGGGTTTTCTTTATTGTGTCTACTTCCCCTTTTAGTTCTAGTATGGTTTTGTTCATTTCCATCACCTGTTTGGCTGTGTTTTCCTGCTTTTCTTTAAGAGGCCAGGTCCCTTTTTGTGATAGCTCCGTAGCCTCCTTAATAGTGTCAGGTCTTGAGGCCACCCCTTGAGCTGGATTCCACTTTGGGCCTGTTGCTGTGCCTTCTTTTTCTCAGGCTCCTCTCCATTTCCATCTCTGCAGTTCTTTCAAACAGGAATAACTATGGCTTCAGAATTTTGACTGTGGGATAGCATTCCCATCCCTCACTTGATGTTCTCTCATTCTGCTGGAGGTGGGCTCTACAAGTTCCCTTTCCATCAATGTAGGGCATTTCATCTAAGGTCCCTGTCTTTGAGGCCCAAGACTCTCTCACCTCCCAGATCTCTGGTGCATTCTGGAGGGTCCCCGCAACCTCCTGAGATTATATATTTCCTTTCTTTCTGCTGGCCCTCAGGGATTTCAATCCTTTCCCCCAACCCAGTATCCAATCATGGTCCTCTCTCTGCCCCCCTATCTCTTGTCCCTCCCATGTCCCTCCCTCGCCCCTGTGATTGCTTTCTTCTCTCTCCCAGTGGAACTGAAGCATCCTCACTTAGGCCCTTCAGCTTGTTAACCTTTCTGAGTTCTGTGGGATGTATCATGATCATGGGTATTCGGCATTTTTTGGCTAATATCTACTTATCACCAGGCAGCATACAACAACTGTTATGCGGCTCCCAACACATATACAGCAGAGGACTGCTGGGTCTGGATTTAGTCAGAAAAGATGCACCTAACCGTCAAGAGATTGAAGACTTCAGGGAGTTTAGAGTTCTGGTGCGGTGGGGGTGGAGTGGGAAAATCCTTGTGGAGACAGGTGGGGAGAGGAAGGAGGTATGGCATGTGGTATGGGGGTAGATTGGGAGAGGAATAAAATCTGGAGTTTAAAATAAACAAATATAAAATTTAAAAAAAGAGAGAGAGAGAGACAAATAACTGCCATAGAAACAGAAGCAGTTATTTTAATTCTCCCAATCAAAAAAAAAAAAAAAAAAAAGCCAAGAACTTGTGGTTTTAGCACAGAAGTCTTCCAGACATTCAATGAAGAGTTAACATCAAGACTCATCAAATTATTTCATGAAACAGAAATAGAAGGATCACTGCAACTTTTATTTTATAAGGTCACAGTCACCCTGATATCTAAACTATATAAAGACTCACCAAAGAGAATTTCAGACCAGCTTCCTTCATGAATACTGATGAAAAGTTTGATAAAATGTTTGCAAACTGATCCAAGAACACATCAAAAACATCATCCAACATGATCAATTAGGCTTCATCCCATACCAGAAGGGATGGTTAAAAAAAAAAAAAAAAAACCGTCAATGTAATCCACAATATAAATAAACTGAAAGAAAACAAAAACAAAAAACAAAGCAAACAACAACGATAATAACAACAAAAATACACACAATCATCTCATTACATGCTTAAAAGCCTTTGAGAAACTATAGCACCCCTTCAGGACAAAGTTCTTGGCAACATCAGGAACACAAGGCACATACCTAAACATAATAAAGGCAGTATACAACAAGCCTCTAGTCAACATCAAATCAGATGGAGAGAAACTTAAAGAAACCCCACCAAGGGGCTCAAAAGATAGCTCAGCAGTTAAGAGCACTGACTGTTCTTTCAGAGGTTCTGAGTTCAATTCCTGGCAACAATATGGTGGCTGACAGCCATCTGTAATGGGATCCAATGTCTTCTTCTGCCGTATCTGAAGACAGCTACAGTGTACTCATGTACATAAAATAAATATTTTTAAAAACATGCCCAATGTCATTGGTACAGGCCTTTAATTGTAACATTGTGGAGGCAAAGGCAGGTGGATCTCTGTGAGTTTGAAGCATCTCTGTGAATTTGAGGCCAGCCTGGCCCACAGAGCAAGTACTAGGACAGCCTGCCACCAACACCACCAAAACAAACAAGCAAAAAGTAAAGGACAAAACGAAAAGAAAAGAAAAGAAAAGAAGAGAAGAGAAGAGAAGAGAAGAGAAGAGAAGAGAAGAGAGGAGGGGAGGGGAGGGGAGGGGAGGGGAGGGGAGGGGAGGAGGGAGGGGAGGGGAGGGGAGAGGAGAGGAGAGGAGAGGAGAGGAGAGGAGGGGAGAGGAGAGGAGAGGAGAGGAGAGGAGAGGAGAGGAGAGGAGAGGAGAGGAGAGGAGAGGAGAGGAGAGGAGAGAAGAGAAGAGAAGAGAAGAGAAGAGAAGAGAAGAGAAAAGAAAAAAGAAACCCCACTAAATCAGTGACAAGACAAGGCTACTCTTTATCTAGTCAATAGAGTCCTTAAAAATTACACTAGAGAAATGAGAAGGATACAAATTGAAAAGGAAGCAATCAAAGTATCACTATTTGCAGGTGATATGGTAGTATATAGAAACAACACCAAAATCTACTAGGGACCCCTACAGCTAATAAACTCCTTGAGTGAAGTGACTCTGTACAAAATTAACTCAAAAAAGAAAAAGCAGTAATCTTCTTAAAATCAAATGAGTAATCTTAAAATCAAATGATAATCATGGTGAGAAAGAAATCAGGGAAGCAACATTCTTCAAAGTAGCCATAGATCTTATGAAACATCTTGGTGCAACTCTAACAAAGAAGTGAAAGACATATATGACATGAATTTCATGTCTTTGAAGAAAGAAATATCAAGAAGATGGAAAGATATCCCATATTACTCAGGATTAACATAGTAAAAATGGCCATCGTACCAAAAGCAAACAACAGAGTCAACATAATTTTCATCAAAATCCAACATAATTTTTACAGGTATTAAAAGAATGATATTTAACATCATAAAAAAGCAAACTAAATATCCATGATAGTTAAAACAATCCTACAAAAATGAAGATCTTCTGGAGGTATCAGTATCTGTGATTACAAACAGTATTCTAAAACAATAATAGTAAAAACAACAAGTTATTGGCTTACAAAGAGACAAGATGATCGATGGAATTAAATCAACATGTCACAGATAATGTCACACCTCTATGGACACCTGGTTTTTTGGTAATGAAGTCAGAAGTATACAACGGAAAAAAAGAGTGTCTTCCACAAACAGTACAGGTCTAACTACATGTCAGCATGTAGATGAATGCAAATAAATCAATATTTATCACTGTACAAAACTCAAGTCCAAGTGTATTAAATACCTCAATATACACCTAGATACACTGAACCTAACTGAAGAGAATTGAGCAATAATCTTCAGTGTATTTTCATAGGAGACAATCTCCTGAAGAGAACAACAATCATACAGGCACTGAGATCAAGAACTAATAAATCAGACCCCATAAAACTGAAACGCTTTTGTAAGGCAATGGACACTGTCAAAATGACAGCACTGCATTCTACAGAGTGGATAAATATCTTCATCAGTCCCACATCTGACAGAGAGCTGATATCCAAAATATGTATTTAAGAAACTAGATATCAACAAACAAAAAAATCCAATTAAAAAATGAGGTCCATCCAGGCGGTGGTGGCTCACGCCTTTAATCCCAGCACTTGGGAGGCAGAGGCAAGCGGATTTCTGATTTTGAGGCCAGCCTGATCTACAAAGTGAGTTCAAGGACATCCAGGGCTATACAGAGAAACCCTGTCTTGAAAAACAAAAACAAACAAACAAACAAACAAACAAAAACAAAAAATGAGGTCCAGATTCAAACAGAGAATTATCTACAGAGGAAATTTTAATGGCTGAGAAGTACTTAAAGAAATGTTTAACATCCTTAGCCATTAAGGAAGTGCAAATCAAAATGACTCTAAGATTCCATCTTACCCCTGTCAGAATGACTAAGATCAAAGGCACAAGTTGACAGTTCATGCTGACAAGGATGTGACGCGAGGAAAATACTCCTCCATTGCTGGTGGGAATACAATCTTGTACAGTCACTTTGGAAATCAATATGGCAGTTTCTCAGAAAATGGGGGATCGATCTACCTTAAGACCATTCCTGGGCATATACCCAAAGGATTCACCATACCAGAAGGCCACTTACTCAACTATGTTAGTAGCAGTTTTATTTGTAATAGCCAGAAATT
The DNA here is from genome assembly GCF_000001635.26 of Mus musculus. Lineage (NCBI taxonomy): Eukaryota > Metazoa > Chordata > Mammalia > Rodentia > Muridae > Mus > Mus musculus. Next base: position 84,725,349 of record NC_000080.6, on the reverse strand, counting down.
TTGAAAGCAGTCAGGTGTCCTTTAAAAGAACTGATTTTTTAAGCATGCAGTACATTTATACAATGGAATATTACATAGCTATTAAAAACAATGGAATCATGTAATTTGCAGGCAATGGCTTCAAACTAGAAAAGATCACCCTGAGTGAGCTAACCCAGACCTGAGAAGACACTCATGGGATATACCTGCTTACAAGTAGACATTAGCCATCAAGTAATGGACAGCCAGGGTCCAAAGAAGTTAAGTAACAAAAAAAAAGGCTCAGGAGGCACTGGAAATAATGACTGAAATGAGGGGGCACCTCTGGGACAAGTTAGAAACCTAGGGCAATAGAACACTTGGGGAATCTATGAGGATGACCCTAGCTAAGATTCCTAGCAATAGGGAATATGGAGGTTGAACTAGCCATCTCCTGTAGCCAGGCAATACTTCCAGTGAAAGGACTGGAACACTAACCTCATCACAAAATCTACAATTTTTCTCCCTATAAGATGTGCTGGGTAAAGGGGGAACAGAAATTGTCGGAGTGGCTAACCAACAACTGGTCCAGCCTGAGAACCATGCCATGAGAGAATTCTCACCCTATAAGACTTCCTGGGGGCCCAGTAGCCAGCGACTTGACCGTCCAGATATGCAGGATGGAAGCAAACATGAATGGTAATATTTGACTATGTTTGGTTAATAAAATGATTCCCAGTGATACTCTGTTATACTCACAGATTAGCACTAAATAAAATTGCTATCGGAGGCTTCACCTAGTAACTGATGAAAACAGATGCAGAGATCCACAACCATACATTAGGTAGAGCTTAGGGAATCCTGAGGAAGAGGGAATGAAGGAGAGTAGGAGCAAGAGTGGCCAAAGACACCACAAGAAGAGCCAAAGAATCAACTAACCTGTTAGATAGAGCTCATCAGGATTCACAGAGACTCAACCGCCACTCAGACCCTGAATGGGGTTGACCTATGTCCTCTGGGCATGTTACAGTTGTGTAGCTTGATTTTCTTGTGTGACTCTTACCAGTGGAAACAGGAATTCTCTTTGACTCTTTTACCTGCCTTTGAGACCTTCTCCTTCTGCTGGATTGTTTGTGGAGCCTTGATAGGAGAGAAAGTACCTAGTATTACTGCACTTGATATGCTATAGCTGGTTGATACTCATAGGAAGCCAGCCCTTTTCTGAAGGGAGAAGTAAACGAGAGAGGCCAGGGAGGAAAAAGGGGAGATAAGGGGAAGGGAAAGGACTAGGAGAAGAGAAAGGGGAAAACTGTAGTCAAGATGTTAAATAAATAAACAAAACTATGAAAAGCCAGGTAAATTTATTTCATTAGATTTTGCTACAAAATATCAATTTATTTTTGATGCAACATTTACATAAACTGTCAAAATATATCCAATAATGTGTATAGTTTTCTATGGAACATTTGAAAGCATACTTTGGTAAATATTATTGAATATACTCATGGTATGTTCTAAAGGAGAAAGCAGTATTTTTTTAAATTACATATTAATAGCTGGGTGGTGGTGGTACATGCCTTTAATCACAGCACACAGGAGACAGAGGAAAGAGGATCTCTGAGTTTGAGACAGCCTGGTATATGGAGCAGGTTCAAGGACAACCAGAGCTACACAGAGAAGCCCTGTCTTGAAAAACCAAACCAAACCAAACCAAACCAAACCAAACCAAACCAAACCAAACCAAACCAAACCTCAGTCTTCTCAGTTTTTATTCAATGAATTCTGTATTCATAATTATATGAAAAGTTACATGTAAGGTTCTTTAACACATATTTATATTGCCTTACATTGTCATCAGTAGTAGCAAATCTCTGTGTGACTCTAAACATAAAAGCTATTACATTATATATTTTTAAAAGTGTATTTATAAAATCACTGTTTACAAAAATCTCACATATTCTTTGGGGCTGTCTAAATTCACAAACAATATTAACAACATGCTTTAATTTGCCTTCATAGAAATCTGTATATATACTATAGCATAAGTATATATGCATTATAATTACCTTGACTGTAAATGTAAGTCGTTCATTCATAATAGATCGCGAATTACCTAAGGTCAGAGAAATTAATCAGATTTATTTCTATTTCTCTAAAGCTTGACAAATTGTTATTCTATAACCATATTTCTTAAAAGAAAAATAAATGTTCCTCTTGGTAAAAGTGAAGGATATTTACTTCATACAAGGACAAATTCCTAAGAAAATAAATTGTTAAAACTTTGCATGCCAATTAAAATAATATTAAATTCCACCTTTTCTTTTCTACACTGTCCCATGGTTAATCAAAATAAAGAAGAATATGTTTGATCTTTGTTCTTTTTAAAATATTTGTTGCCATGACAATATGAATCAGGATGCCCTGGCAGGGCCTAAGTGTGGATGACAATTCAAGATAATTTACTGAGACCATTTCCTTTGTCTCTCCATTCCTTTTTGCATAGCCAGAATTGACTATGGTACATTTAAGCAAAGATTAGTTGCCGCCTGTGGGTGAATATGCTCAGATATTAGGCTTGCGATAATAATACACTTGACAGTACTTGGCAAGCCATGGATTTCAAACTGTCATCATTTCACTCATTGCTCCAACAAGAATTGATTTTGTTGAAAACTGTATCGCAGAGGAAATCTGCTGCCCATTACCATTTGTCACACATCCTATGTTGTGCAGGCTGTTGTCTTTGTCCTTCAGTCAGGGGCTACCTCACTTCAGTGAGATCACTTGTTTCTTCATTATTGCTGTCTGCAACAAGCAACCTCTACTATAAAATATTTTAAGGCTACATTACAATTAAACATTAGTTTACTCTTGACAATTGTAACTGCAGAAGAATCTTAATCTAAATGAATAAACTCTTAATGTCAGAATTCCATTCACCCTTCTCTGTATTAGAGATGCATTAGAGATGCTAAAACTTCAGCCTTGATCCTGGGTTTGCAGTGCCTTGCAAGAACACAGTCTACTTACAAGCTTAAGAGAACCTGCTTACATCACACTACAGAGTCAGATCATTTTTTTATGGTTTTATTTGGAGGAGGGCATATGTGTGCTATGGCATATATGTTATAGTCAGGGAATATGGTGGATCAGAAAACTTTCAGAAATGGTTTCTCTCCTCCCACTATGGGTTCCTGGGGTCAAATCTGAGTTATCACCCTTGAGCAGCAACTGCCTGTAGCCACCATCATCTTACTAGCATCTCATTAGGATTTTGTTTCTGAATAGTTGTAGTATCTGTGTCATGCAATGAGTCGCTGTATTTTATGAAGAAAGATTTAATTAAGTTCACAATCTGATGGTGGAAAAATTCAAAATCAGACAGTTACTTTTGCTGATGGATTCAAGCTACACTGCAGCACACAGTTTCATGACAAGAGGGTGCACAAAAAGACGAAAACATGGGCTTCATTTTAATGTGTGTGTGTGTGTGTGTGTGTGTGTGTGTGTGTGTGTGTGTGTGTGTTCCAACGTATGGGTTTCCAGGATTAAAGTCATGTTGTTAGGTTTGGTATTTTTAACCTCTGAGCTCTCTCACCCACCCCATGTTTACTTTGATGATACTGTAAGGTAAACGTCAAAATACCTGCCTACTTATTTTAATTTAATTTATTGCAATAATATTTAAATATGATGTTACCTAAAACAGTTAATTTGTCTTTTCTTAAATGTGGATTCGAGACATTTTAAACATTAATGTGACTTGAAGCATTTATATCGATTTAGGCTGGGTAAGAGTCCATCCTGCCACAAGAACAATATAAGATTTTTTTTTGCCGGTTTTATCTGAATGTTATTCTTTGTGTGTGTGCGTGTGTGTGTGTGTGTGTGTGAGAGAGAGAGAGAGAGAGAGAGAGAGAGAGAGAGAGAGAGGGACAGAGAGACAGAGAGACAGAGACAGAGAGACAGACAGAGACAGACAGAGACAGGCAGGGAGAGAGAGAGAGAATGAAAAAGAGAGAGAGTGCAAAAGAGAGACAGAGAATGCAAAATATTGAGAGACAGAGCACACAGTGAGCGAGCAAGAGTTATGGAGGGCAGGAGGGAAGGGTGGAGAGAGGAAGGAAGGAAGAGAAACACACACACCAGTGCACAAGAGGATAGCATTGAGAGTTCCTTAGGCACTGTCTGCAATTTTTCCGTGTCCTTTATTGGCTCGGAGCTCATCCAGTAAGTTAGGCTGGCTGGCCAGCATGCACTATGATCAATCAATCCATCTACTCTGCCATCCCAGTGCTGGGATTAGAATCATGATCCACAACACCTGGCTTTCCCTGCTGGATTCTAGGGCTTGAATTGAGGTCCTCCTACTTACAAGGAAATCTCTTTCCTCTGTGAGTCTTCTCCCCAGCAATAATCATCACTCTTGATTAAATGAAAATTTAAAAATGCATATATGGCACATTCTTTATTTTAATCAGTTTTTGCCTGGACAAATATACCTGTCTACATAACCAAGAATTCTTGCCAAAATGAAGTTATTGATAAGCATGTATGTTTTAAATGTGTCATTTATTTATCATCTCTTCCCACTCACATATAACATTTTGAATGTTAAATGATACAAAATCTCTTGATAATATGACCAATGTATGAGGTCACCTACATTTCTGACAACCTCGTAATTCACTGAAAATAGTCATTTCTTTATTTTGGAATGGTGCTGTCTTTCTATTTTTCTCACTCTATGTTTATTTACTCAGCCAGCAGTCACATAAGGGGGCTAATCCTGTGTGACTTTATCACCGTGTGCCTTGTTCCCTGGCTTCTAATTTGCTATGGGTAATAAGGACATTGATAGGTAACTAGAAAAAGAAAGAGTGGGATTCTGGTAATTTTCTTTTTGTTTGTACCCGTGGTTTAACCTTGGCTGTGTTTTCCTCCCTAAACCTGTAATTGTTGAAAAACAACCCTTGTTTTCTACCTACAGCTCTCTCTGTGGACTCTGGTCCAGGCCAGGTTTGGTTGACCCTTCTCCTGTTGCTACTTCATCATTTTTTGCTCCCTTACCCTTGGCTAACAATTGTAAAGTATCTGTGTGTTAAATTCTCTTCAGTCTCCCATTTGAATACACTATCTGTTTTCTGTCTGACTTGATTGACCAAGAGAGGGTCCCAGGTTTTCTGTGTCCATTATTTCTGCAGTGTATTCTCTGAAGTATTTGCTGTGTTGGAGGATAAATTGGAGGCAATTAGTCTAACGTATAGGAGTTTGGAATTTGTAACAAATTTTAAAAGGTACCTCAAAAATTCTATATTCAGTTTTCTTTAGCTCCCTAAAATAGACCTGCAGCTTCTTTTGATAATCTTTGTAAGGAATTAGTTAAAAGCATATCTTCTCTCCTCAAGCCTTAGTTTCTCAAAGATGGTTCACCTGGCAAAGTTAGGAATATCTTGAGTTTTTTGTTGTGGTTTCAACATAATGATTTTGATCATACATACTCACACAATATTTCTGGCCTCATAATTTTGTTTCAAAAACAATGCACCAAATCATATTTTTAATTGTACGAATGCATTTGTGAATGTTCGTGTGTGTGTGTGTGTGTGTGTGTGTGTGTGTGTCTGTGTGTGTTTTGTGTGTGTGTAAATACGATGCCCAAAGGTTATGTCAATTGTCTTAGTTTTTCTACTTTAAATATTTACACATTACACAGTCTCTCACTAATAATCAAATTCTGCTGATCCATTATCTGTCCCTACCCTTTGTGTGCTAGAATTGCCAGTGGGCCACAATGACCAACTGACATTCATACGGACAATAGGGATTGAAACTCTGAACCTCATGATTTTATACTAAGCACTTTACCTGATAAGCCATCATTTTTTATTCATGGTCACATATTTTAATCTGATGTCTAAAATACTTATCCCATGCTCAAATATGTCTACAAAAGAATTTATCCTATGCATGGATACACTATTTTAAAGTCTTAACCTTACATTGTTCAGACAAATAAAGGCAATAATGTGAGCGTCCTCAGGACACCTGATATTCATAATGTCCAACTAAAAATGGATGAACATTCTCAAGACACCTGATATTTGTAACATCCAATTAAAAATGGATGCATTTTTATTTATTACTTTCTTTTTTCCTAATACTTGTATTTTTACCAATAGTCACACAAAGTTATTATTATAATAAAATAAAAGATTTTACCAATCTAACTAATCTTTAATGAAAACAACATGTGGATTCCTTGTTTCAGGTTTTTGAATCTATAAATGACTATTACCCCGTGCTACAAAAGTTTTAATTGCTTGTCATTTTGTTATGAAGATTTTCTTAGACCCAAATATCAAATGACATAAATTATTTAGGAGCAAAAGAGCTCTGTCACATCTTTGATGCTTAGTTTTTAAAATTTGTAATCATTACAGCCTAACTAAGCTGGGAAGGAGGGGCCTGAGTTGTCAGATAAAGGGAGACTATCACAGCAACAATCTCTAAGAGAAATAGAAAAGGTTTCATCACAATAATGGTGTTGAGAAGAATGCAAACTAGGAAAGAGCATCAGCCATGTTTCTCTATTGAACAACAAGTCAGCAGCAAGCCAGAGAATGAGTGCCAAAGTGAAGATGGTACACAACTCAGGGAGACCAAGATAAAGACAGACCATTCTAAGGACTTTAATTTGGATGTCAAAGGCTAGCCAGGAGCATTAGGATGAAAAAAGTGCTTGGTATTAAGAGTAGAAGAGGGGTCTTTACAGTTCACCCCTCTTCATTCTATAAATGGACGCAGAGAATTCTTTCATGAAGTCTCATTCGGGTTTCAACAAAGAAAGTAAAGGATGAAGGCATATGTCATAAGAAAGCAAATGCTGTCAGAGTAGAAGTGAGTTGACAAAATTGGTTCATCATTCTCTTGAGAGAAAATGCAATGCATATTTAATTCACTCACAAGCATTTGTGGCAATTGATTGAAAATAAAATTTCCCGTAATTTTAGAAGAAAAAGAGAGAAATAAAATAATTAAATTAGCTGCTTTAAAATACCCAAGTTTAGAAAATTTTAAAGCATTAACTATAGGACATGCATGGTATGCACTCATTAATAAGTGGATATTAGACAAAGAAATACAGATTACCCAAGATGCAATCCATAGAACTCAAGAAGGATAACAAGCAAAAGGGCCTAAGTGAAGATGCCTCAATCCAATTTGGGAGGAAGAAGAAAGCAATCATTGGGAGTTGGGGGCCTGAGGGAAGAAGAAACCTGGGTGGGAAAGAAGACAGGAATGGGAAAAGGGGAGCATAATCAGGTTTGGAGGGAATGGAATGGAGTGCGGAGTGCCAGCAGAATGAATGGAAATATGCAACCTCCAACCTCAGGAGGTAGGAGGGGGGACCCTCTAGAATGTACCAAAAAACTGGGAGGTGAGAGACTCTCGGGACTCAAAGGGAGGGACCTTAGATGGATGATATGCTCTACAGAGGAGAGAGGGAACTTGTAGAGTCCACCTCCAGCAGAAAGACAGGGGATCAAGTGTCAATGCCATCCCATAGTCAAAAACTCTGACCCAGAATTGTTTCTCTCTGAAAGAACTGCAGGAACAAAAATGGGGAACATAAGGGAAAGGAGGTCCAGCGACAGGCCCAAATTGGAATCTAGCTCAAGGTGAGTCCTCAAGGCCTGAAACTATTACTGATGCTTTGGCATGCTTACAAACAAGAGCCCAGCACGATTGCGTTCTGAGAGGCTCAACAAGCAGCTGAAAGAGTCAAATGCAGATGCTTACACCCATCCAATAACAGAAGCAGGGTATGCCTGTAGTTGAACTAGGTAAAGGCTCAAAGAACCTGAGGAGGAGGACAACCCCATAGGAAGACCATCTCAACTAACCTGGCCTCCTGAGATCTCTCAGACACTGAGCCACCAACCAGGCAGCCTACTCCAGCTGATATGAAGCCCCCAACATATCTACAGCAGAGTACTACCTGGTCTGGCCTCAGTGAGAGATGCACCTAACCCTTAAAAGACTTAAGGCCCCAGGGAGTAGGGATGTCTGGTCATGTGGGGTTGTGGGGTAGGAGATCATCTTGGAGATGGTGGGGAGGGTAGAAGGTATAGGAAGAGGAACAGTCAGAGGGCAGATCAGGAGAGGGATAAAGACTGGACTGCAAAAAAAAAAAAAATTAAAGGATGAAAAAATAAAGATGACTTAAACAAAAACAATAAAAAATTATGATAACCTTAAAATAGCAAAATATTCCACACACTTTCTGGTTTTGTAGTTGTTGTTTTGTTTTGGATTTTTTTTTGTCATTATCTTCAGTGATATTTTGGTAGTGATGTTTAGCAATTAGGTTGTATCCCTATTTCCTTTTCTGGAGCATTCATCAGAACTATGTGCTCTCTTTCTCTGAAAGCAACCCGTCTCTGAGCTTTAACAGCATCATTCTTTCTCTGTGCTTATAAGTAACTTTCTAATGACATTGAAAGCTGCGTGTTGACATCTCTAAGCCTGGTTGTTTGACTCTCGACCCTTCCTTTTTTTTATGTGCTATACTTATAGATGTTGATGACCCTTAACTTTCTTCTTGGAACATTTTACTCAATATTTTTAAGACTAACTCTTTTGTTTCATATGAATCTCAAGAGTAACATCCCCTGAGTGGATATGAAAACTGCTCTTTTTGCCCAACATCCCAAATATGTTTCTTAAACCTTTAATGATGTAGTCAGTCACATGGCTTCACACCAAAAACTTTTGTAGGTGTTTCTTAGTCGTTCATCACCTCTCCTTGCTTCCCTTCAGAAGACGAGCACATTTTGTTTCTGTTGCTATCGTACGGGAAATGGAGGCAGGATTCTTGTTGCTGTTGTTGCTGTTTTCTGCCAGAATAATTCTGTCTCGTGGTTTTTATCTTCAGTTCTGCTGTGTGTATTCAGGCCACCTTTCTGAAATATTGCCATGATCTCTTATTGGTATCCTCATTTCTATTCTTGTACTCTACCCTCTCAAATGACAGCACTCTATAAAACACAGTGTAACTGGGGCATCTCTTTTACTAAAACTATAAATTAGACACAGCCAAACCTCATAAACCTCTCCATGTTGACGTCTTAGGGCACTTTGAATAAATCCCATACCCTTCATATGGCCTACATCATCTTACCCTTCTAGGAATTAAAGAAGTCCCTGAGTAAGTGAAGTCCAGACTATATATATATATATTAACGTAGGCTCAGCCTATTGAGGACCTCAAGACCAACTGATTCATGGAAGACTGCCAAAGATTTACCCATATGAGTCAAGCTCAAGAGAAACAGCAGAACTTTTCTAGGGAGTTCAAGAATGAGTGTTTACAGGTAAGTAGTATGTTCAAATGCTAGGAACTTTGGTGTCCTCCCTGATTTTACAGCAAAAGGCTGTGTGGCTATAGACTTCCTACCAAGAGTAAATTCTCAGGGGTTCCAAGTTGCGATGGTAGCTGTTGGCAAAACCCAACCTGATCCCATTTTTTAATGTACCAAAATTTCACTGGGAGGTATAAATTCAGAGGTCATGAAAGCTAACTATGTGGTTTTTGTATTAGTTGTTCTAGATCGTTGAAGAAATTGTGAGGCTTCTGCATTTTGCTTCCTGATCATGATACAGGAAGATTGTTCTCCCACCATGGGCATGAAGTAATATGTCCATACAGTCTTGGACTAGAACCTGCAAAAGTTATGAGCTAAGAGGTTTGAATTATTTATGCTGCAAATTTATGCTTTCTTCTAAACGTTGCATCTCCTATTCAATGGCATGTATTTTATCCCCCATCTCTTCATCTGGTTTATAATACCCAATTAATCTTTTTCAATTTCAACAGAGAATCCATTTATTATTGGAATGATATTTGGTTATTTGTTCATTTGTTTCTGTTCCATTATTATGCAGTGTATCTTATGACAACAGATATTATCTTTTGCCAACAATCAAGTTCATACTTGTGTTTATTTACAAAATTGGGTGACAGGTTATTTATTTATTTATTTATTTTTGAGTTGCATAAGAATTCTTTTTTTTAAATTTTTTTAAATTTATTTTTATTACATATTTTCCTCAATTACATTTCCAATGCTATCCCAAAAGTCCCCCATACCCTCCCCCCCACTTCTCTACCCACTCATTCCCTTTTTTTTTTTTTTTTTTTTTTTTTTTTTTTTTTTTTTTTTGGCCCTGGCGTTCCCCTGTACTGGGGCTTATACAGTTTGCATGTCCAATGGGCCTCTCTTTCCAGTGATGGCCGACTAGGCCATCTTTTGATACATATGCAGCTAGAGTCAAGAGCTCCAGGGTACTGGTTAGTTCATAATGTTGTTCCACCTATAGGGTTGCAGATCCCTTTAGCTCCTTGGGTACTTTCTCTAGCTCCTAGGGTTGCAGATCCCTTTAGCTCCTTGGGTACTTTCTCTAGCTCCTCCATTGGGAGCCCTGTGATCCATCCATTAGCTGACTGTGAGGATCCACTTCTGTGTTTGCTAGGCCCTGGCATAGTCTCACAAGAGACAGCTACATCTGGGTCCTTTCGATAAAATCTTGCTAGTGTATGCAATGGTGTCAGCGTTTGGAAGCTGATCATGGGGTGGATCCCCGGATATGGCAGTCTCTACATGGTCCATCCTTTCGTCTCAGCTCCAAACTGTGACAGGTTATTTTTATTTGTAATAATTCTATAAGTCAATATTTAAAAATCTATCTGATGTCTGGCATGACATTGCACACTACTCTGAATACCAAAATGTTTTTAATTGTGATATACATGTTATATCTACATTTTCATGCGCTATCTCTAAATTTACATACATACAGAATTAACAGCTCCTAGTGTTTAGTGCCCATCTTGACTTACTCAGGAGTCCTTGTCAAAACGTCCTGGTTATGCAGTCTGTACTTATGTTCAGTGTTTAGGTTAAAAAGCACACCAAAGTTCTAATAAATATAACAAGCTGATTCCTTTAATTCCTCCTTTTTCACTGCCAATTTGGAAGATAAAATATACTCTAATTTCATTGACATTTTAGACAAAAAATAAATTAGAAGCACTCCCTTCAAGCAAACCAAAGGAAGGCACATGGTTTCTATTTTTACATTGCTTTTAATCATAATTTTAAACCACCCACAACAATTCAGTCAAACAATCTATGTGCTTTTTCTCTGGGGAACTTGCAAAATTAGCAACTGAGATAAGCAATCAATGTTCACTTCTACATAAGTAATATTTTGGAAATTCCTTGGAGGTTTTATTCCTTATGGAATATAACTTCATAAGTAATAGGTTATTTCATCATATGTTTTATCCCATCTGCTAATTTGAAAACTCATTTCTCTTCTATTTATTTTATATAATAAAACAAATGATACTTATGCCTTTCATGAGTTAATAGTATTGACTTTATTGGAGTTTGTGTTCAAAGACCTCCATTTATTGTACAATACTTATAGAATGTAATTGGAATAAAATTCAGCATAACTTTACTCTTTTACCATATAAAGATCCAACAACAAAGAGTGAAATAAATTTATTCTTAAAAGAAAAGTGCTAACCACATTTTGAACCATCCCCAACACCCAAACAAACTCTTTCACTGGTTCTAGCATAGACCACTTTTGAGTTTTTTCTAAAACTCAACTGCTTAATCAGAGTGGGGAAGGTGGAATTATAAAACAAGTCTTTATAGTAACAGTAGAAATATTTTCTCTAGTGATATTTCATATTGCTTTTATTCTCCAATAGATATATGAACCCTACTTTCTTTTCAAAATATATGACTCCATCTCCTAAAAACATTGACATTGAGTATTGATACACAAAGGTAAAGAAACATAGAAATGGAAGATTACTTTGTTTAGTCAATACTAATAAATTACTGAAAAGTATCTTGGCTAGATTACACTATTATTATCCTGAAAATAATTTAATGCTATGTAAATGTTCTGCTACTAGGTTATTATTCTAAGAAAATTCAAAAAATGTTCCCATATTTTCTCTAATGAGTTTTATAGTTTGACAGTCTGGTGGGCTCTCAATTGTTTATGCACATAGCTTTGTTAATATCTGAATCCTTTTGTAGTACAGTTTAGTCTTTTTTGTATTGTTTTCTTAGTGTGTGGTATATTTTTCGTTATATTCAATTATCTCTGTATGATGAGGCTTGAAACTTAAATATTATATGTAGCAGTAACTTGATGTCTAAGTTAAAGTTTAACTTTGAAATGTTAAAGTTTAAGCTTGCCATTTGAAATGGGTAGGCATACATTTTCTTTTGCCAAGAGTGGATCAGCAATATTAATTTAGGACAAGTGTAAACCACTTTACCAGTGTACAGTTTGGTAGAATGTCAAGTAAATTTTTTGGAAGACATGAACTACCTCTCAGAGTTATGAGGCTTTTCTTTGGAGTCCCAACACATTAGGGACATGGATTGTTGTAATTTTGTTTTTTGGTTTATTTATTGGTTTTCTGTTGTTTCCAGCTTCCTCTTAGTCCAAGTCAGGCTTATTCAGTAGAATATTTAAGTTAATAAAAACCTTTAAATGCTTTCCGGGCAAAACTAGATTTAGAATTCATTTATTGCTCTGAATTTCTTTTTCTTGTGAAATTTCTTTATTGTCTTATTCTTTATATTCTTAAGAAAAAATTAATAACGTGTTTTTACTGACAGTAGTTCTCTTGTCATAAAGATCTGGACCCCAACCTTCTAACCTGTTTTTTCCCCCACAAATAAAAAATAAGAATGAGCCTTTTTTGGACAGCTGATTATGACAAATTCAATTAAGTGTTAAAAGATTCCCATGTTTAGAAGGAATATTAAATATTATATTCTCAAACATAAACTATTCAATAGAAATTTGTACACTTTAAAAAATAGTTATTTCTATCATAAGTACTAAAACATCTAATTAGTAAATATCTCTGAAATTGATTTACTCATTCATATCTCTATTAAGTCATTAAGTAATTTAAGTAATTAAATCATTCATTTTCAAGATGTCAAGAATGCTGGTAAGCATACCATCTATGAAAAAATATCTTTAAATTTAAACCATTCTTTTATTTAATTAATCACACAGTAAAAGTGCACATAGTGGACTAAATTCTCGACAGCTTAGGGAATCTTCCCGGGGAGAGTCTTAATTTTTAAAAAGATAGCTTAATGTGCTTCTTTAAAATTGAGATTAAAGTGTTCTGGTGATTAAGTAACACTCCTTTCACCCTCCTTTACACAGAGGCTTTGATAGACTTTTCTATGAGTGGCAGAACATGCAACAAATTCTTCAAACAAGAATCCCTTTCTCCTGAAGGTGAAGACCTGGCGAGGCAAAGGCAGGATGGTGTATACTGTTCACATGACACATGGCGGCTGGAAACCCTTCCTTCATGGATTTCTATACAGTTCCCATAAGTTGTTTTGCTCTCATCATTTTAATTAAATAGTCAAGGGAGAATTTTTAAATTGCTACATGATCACTTGTCATTTAAAGCAACGCTATATTTAGTGACCAAGTTTTTCTTTGTATATTACATTTGGAAATACTAAAATATTCTAACTTTTCTCTTTATTTAATCAGTAAAGAAGTAATTTCTTTAGTCCCAAATATATGATGAGCATACTATTCATTTACAATTTATAGAAGCAGACTAAATTTAATCTAAAAATATTCTTTTTGAGGAAAAACATACAAGTAAGTGTTATGAATAAAAAATAAAATAAAAATGAATTGGTACTTATGAATTTCAAAATTAACTTATTTTAAGTCTCAGTCTCAGAGTGAAAGGTATTATAAAGCAATTTTAGGAATATTAATTATATTTTCAGGTTTCCTTATTTTAATGAACTAATATATAAACATTATTATTCGGCATGTATAAGTATCAAAATTTGCTTCCCCTTGTATAAATAGCTTGAATTAAATGTGAAAATTGTTCCTTCTAAGTCAGAAAATAACTGTAAATTTAGTGAGTTATAAGTTCAACATTTACAAAAGTCCATTAGTGTCCAATATTGATGCTATCAACAGTCTCTGGTTCCTTTGGGTCTTATAGGAGTAAACAGAAAATAGTGGAGAAGGCTAAGCAGCAAGGAATGTTAGTTACCTTTAAGAACTGAAAATTTGTTCCCCTGAATGAAACACCATTAATGTAATCGAGCACATTAGCAGAAGGAAAGAATACAGGAGGCTCGGAAGATGTGCTCCGAGCTTTTGATAAAGTTTAACATTCACTTAATGATGTCTTAAAAAAGAAAAATAGCACACAGAACTATAAGCAAATTTATTTAATGTAATAAAGAATGTCTTTTAAATAAAAAAAAAAAAAAAAAAAAGAACTGAAAATACACCAGGTGCGGGAGGTTCATGCCTTTTATCCCAAAGGCAGTGGCAGAGGCAGAAAGATCTCTGAACTGAGGGCCAGCCTGGAATAGAGTGAGCTCCAGGATAGACAGAATTACACAGAAAAACCCTGTCTTGAAAAAGACAAAACTAAACCAAACCAAAATAAAACAGCCACAACAACAGAATGCTAGGAGCAAATGGAATATTCAGTAGTAAATTGCATCCTCTATCATAGGACCAAGCAATAGAGTTCACTAACAAATCTGTGAGCTTTAAAGGGAAGTATATGTAGGTGAGATTGTAGCGGACTAGTACTTTGATTTTAGCCAAATAAAACAGTCCATTAGAAGAACCTGTGAAATTCATGACCCATAGAAATGAGGTTTTAAGATATGCATATCACATGCCCTCCTCAAAGATTCAGGGGTCATCAAGGAAAAAAAAATTGAAGCCATGTTGTAAAGAGTCTGAAGTGATTGATAGCATCAACAAAACTATGTTTCCTAGACCAGATAAGCCAGTTATGGGTATGAACTCACAATGATTTTGGCAGCAGGTACAAGATCTGCAAAAGCTCTAACCACACAAAATCCTAGCCAAGGCAAAGCGAAGACAGGTAGGAAATCATATCCCTAGCCAATGGCTTTTGAGAGCTACTGGGAGAGAGAAGGAGAGAGAGGGAGGGAGAGAGAGAGAGAGAGAGACAGAGAGAGAGACAGAGACAGAGAGAGACAGAGAGAGACAGAGAGAGAGATACAGAGAGAGAGAGAATTTCTATAATGGCAGGTCAACCAACGTGCCATGACTAGCTGCAAAGACTAACTAGACAAAATAAGACAAACTGGAAATGGGAGATAAGAGGAGGGTGGAGGAGGAAGACAGGGAGGAGGAAAAGAAGCCATAAGGAGCCATCAAAAATGAGTTGTGTGGGAAGAAATGGGAGGGTAAAGTGGTGTGTTATCGGGAAGATTTAGAAGAAATAAGTGTATATGCTACAAATGCATTGTGTGAAAATCTCACAGAATTAATACAAATATTAAGTAAATAAATTAATAGGTAATAAACGACTGATATGTGAGGAACAGAAATGTAGAAAATGTAGAAAATTGTTATACAATGAAATAAATGCTGACGTAATGTTATAAATGGTGTTGCTCATCGTTCATCAGTGCTCAGTGAATTAAAGTGGATACGTTAGTATTTAGAAGTTTATTTTCAAATCAACCTAAGCTGCAAAAACTTATTTTAAATTGTAACCATGGTGTTTATTTTTTAATTTAAATCATTTTCTATTATTATTTTCAAAAAAATAATTGAATTGTTACTATTGAAGAATAATTTTGTAAGAAATCACAGAAGAAAATGTAGAGTACAATGTGAAATTGGAAGGATGTAATGATTCCTCTCTGATCTTATATCACATTAGAAGATGTTATGTATACACACAAGAATTGGACAGCTCCAAATTGGGACTCCCAAATTTACATTTTGATATACTAATACAAGTGAAAATAAAGAAAATTCTTATGATTAATGTAATTTAATAGAAATGGAGCATTGTATCTCCATGTTGTCAGCGCATTCATCTTGGAAGAGATAAATCTTACAGTTGAAACACAAAGGATAGATAAAAATTAGTTTGAAAAGGATAAGAGTCTCCATTTCTTTTTCTCAGTCTGTGATAAAATAAACTGATGAAAATGACTGAAGGGAGAAAAGGTGTAATTATAACTCTCGGTTCCCCACAATAGTCCATTTTTGAGGCAAAATAAGGGAATCAGGTACTTCAATCATCTTTCATATTATTCTAGAGTGAAAAGAGCAATGCATGCATTCTCCTGATCAGTTCAACTAATCCACTCTGATGTAATTAAGAGTTTTCTGCCTCTGGAATGTTGCAGTCTACAGTAGGCATATCTCCTACATCAATTAACCTAATTAAATATATAATATATGCCATTAATATGACATGTAATATGACATATATATTCAAAATACCAATACCCATGTGATTCTAACATTAGTCAATTTGAAAACTGACATTACATATTACAGCAAAAATAAGGTATCAGATAACATGCTAAGTCTCTGGAAGGAGCTGAAAAAATTAAATGTTACTACATTTTAAACATAACTTTTTTTCTAGAGTATTCTTTTGTTTTGTTGGTTTTTTTTTAGTTTGGTTTGGATTCATTTCCTTTATGTTTGTTTTTGTTTTTTATTATGTTTTTGTTTATTTCTTTGTTTGCTTTGAGTGCTAAGAAAAATTGTCACTAAAGGTAGAGACTATGGATGGGTGTATGATGAAGAAAAATGAGGACTATGTTTAGGTGAAAATGAAGTTCTCAGAGAGAGACAGCAGCATTAGATGAACTTGAAAACAATGTGCATGAAAATATCAGGGAGCCAGTTCTTGGGAAAATGTCAACTTCTGGAGAAGTTGAAAAAAAAATAGCCAATTTTAACATGAGTCAAAACATGTAGAAACATAGTTGCCTGATTTCATTTATAAGTTATTGAGTCCAAAGTTTGAAAACAGTCTAGCAAGATGAATGAGCAGGTAAAAATGATCTAATGTGAAGAATGACTAACTGCTTGATCACAGGAACCCACATGGTAGAAGGAGAGAATCAATTCTAATTAACCACCACATACCAAGAGAGACGTGTAAGAAGGAAATGGTGGAAAAAAAGTGAATATGTAGTAAGACAGACCCATGATCTGTTTTTACTGTCAAATGATTGCTCTATAGCAGTGGTTCCTAATGCTGTGACTTCAATATAGTAAGTCATGTTGTGGTGTCCCCAAGTTGTTTTTGTTGCTACTTTGTAACTGTAATTTTGTTACTGTTATGTATGATAATGTAAATATTTGATATTTCTGATTGTCTCAGGTCACCCCTGTGACAGAGTCATTTGACCCCCAAAGGGGGTGTGACCCACAGGTTGACAATCATTGTCCAGAAGCTCACTAGAGAAAGATCAGAAGAAATTCACACAAAATTAGAGTGACCAATCAGGAACATTTCTGCAGGAGATTCATTTAATTTATCACCAGTTGATGATATTTTCTAGTTCCATCCATTTGCCTGCAAAACACAGGATATCCTTGTTCTTAATAGCTGAGTAGTACTCCATTGTGTAAATGAACCACATTTTCTGTATCCATTCTTGTGTCATAGGACATCAGGGTTGTTTCCAGCTTCTGGCTACCACAAATAAGGTTGCTATGAGCATAGTGGAACACGTGCCCCTGGTGCATGATGGAGCATCTTTTGAGTGTATTCCAAAGAGTGAAATAGCTGGGTCCTCAGGTAGATCGATTTCCAGTTTTCTGAGGAACCTCCAGACTGATTTCCAGAGTGGTTGTATCAGTTTGCAATCCTACCAGCAATGGAGGAGTGTTCCTTTCTTTCCACATCATCAACAACATGTGTTGTCACTAGAGGTTTTGATCTTAGCTATACTGACTGGTGTAAGGTGTAATCTTAGGGTCATTTTGATTTCCATTTCTCTGACAACTAAGGACTTCAAACATTTCTTTAGGTGCTTCTCAGCCATTTGAGATTTCTCAGTTGTGAAATCTTGGTTTAGTTCTATACCCCATTTTTTGATTGGATTGTTTGTTTTGGTGATTAGCTTTTTGAGTTCTTTATATATTTTGGATATTAGCCCTCTATTGGATGTGGGGCTAGTGAAGATTTTTTTCTCAATCTGTAGGTTGCTGATTTGTCTTATTGACTATGTCCTTTACATAACAGAAACTTTCCAGTTTCATGAGGTCCCAATTATCAATTCTTATTTTTAAAGACTGAACCATTGTAGTTCTGTTTAGGAAATTTCCCTCTTGGCATAGGGGGAAATTTCTTAAACAGAACGGTAGCAAGCTGGCCTGTGGCTTTCCAAAACCAGGGGTACGCCTAGGAGGCAGGCTGGGGCTGAAAAGAGAGAAACTAGAGAAATAATAGAGCCAAGACAAAGGTTCTTCCACACTTGATACCTGGAGCCATTTCATTAGCACTTGGTTGCCAGGTTGGCCGCTTATTTGGGAATCTCTCAGGAAAACAGGTTCAGCCTCTTGGCAGGTGGCAGAAGAGCAGGGCAGTTGTCACTTTAAAAAGGAGCCAGTCAAAAGAAGCCAGCCAAGTTGGAAAGCTGCACCACAGGTGGCCCCACTTCAGTGGCAGCCTGGTCTGTCCCAGCCCACTTCAGGCTGGGGAAGCCTACACAGAACTACAATGGTTCAGTCTTCAAGGCTCTTTCCCATTTTCTCTTCTATTAGATTAAGTGTATTTGGTTTTATGTTGAGGTCCTAGATCCACTTGTAATTGAGCTTTGTACAAGGTGACAAAAATGGGTTTATTTTCAATTTTCTACATACAGACAGCCAGTTAGACCAGTACCATTTATTGAAGATGCTTTCTTTTTTCCATTGTATATTTTTAGCATCTTTGTCAAAGGTCAAATAAGTGTGTGTTTTTATGCCTGGGTCTTCTGTTCTATTCCATTGATCAACATGTCTGTCTCTGTACCAATACCATGCAGTTTTAAATTACTATTGCTCTGTAGTAAAGCTTGAGGTCAGGGATGGTGATTCCACCAGTCGTTTCTTTATTGTTAGAAGTTGTTTTTGCTATTCTGGGTATTTTGACTTTCCAGATGAATTTGAAAACTGGTCTTTCCAAGTCTTTTAAGAATTATGTTGGGATTTTGATGGGGATTTCATTGAATCTATAGATTGCCTTTGGTAAGATGGTCATTTTTTACTATGTTAATTCTGCCAATCCATGAGCATGGGAGATTTCTCCACTTTTTGTGATCTTCTTTGATTTCTTTCTTGAGAGACATGAAGTTATTGTCATACAGGTCTTTCTCTTGTTTGGTTAGAGTTAGCCCAAGCTATGTTATATTATTTGTGGCTATTGTGAAGGAGTTCTTACCTTCATTTCTTTCGTAGCCTGTTTATCGTTTGTATAAAGGAAGGCTACTGATTTATTTGAGTTAATTTTATATCCAGCCATTTTGCTGAAGTTGTTTATCAGCTGGAGAAATTCTCTGTTAGAATTTTTGAGGTAACTATGTATACTATCATATCATCTGCAAATAGTGATGCCTTTATTTCTTCTTTACCAATTTGTATCTTCTTAATCTCTTTTTGTTGTCTTATTGTCTAGCTAACACTTCCAGTACTATATTGAATAATATGGGGAAAGTGGGCACCCTTGTCTTGTTCTTAATTTCAGTGGGATTGTTTCAAGTATGTCTCCATTTAATTTGATATCGGCTGTTGGTTTGCATTTACTATATTTAGGTATGGGCTTGAATTCCTCCATTACTTTTTTTTTCCCAATACTATCTCTCCAATACTTTTTTTTTCTTTTTTTGGTTTGTTGAGACAGGGTTTTTCTGTATAGTCCTGGCTGTCCTGGAACTCACTTTGTAGACCAGGCTGGCCTCGAACTCAGAAATCCGCCTGCCTCTGCCTCCCGAGTGCTGGGATTAACAGCATGCACCACCAAGCCTGGCTAATCTCCAACACTTTTAACATGAAGCGGTATTGTATTTTGTCACATGCTTTTTCTGCATCTAAGGAGATGATCTTGTTATTTGTTCTTTCAGTTTGTTTATATGGAGGATTATGTTAATTTTTTGTATATTAAATCAACCTTGCATCCATGGGATGAAGCCTACTTGGTCGTGGTGAATAATGGCTTTGATGTGTTCTTGAATTCAGTTTTCAAGAATTTTATTGAGTATTTTTGCATCAATATTCATAAGCAAGATTGGTCTGAAGTTTTTTTTTCTGTTGGGTCCTTGTGTTTTAGGTATCAGAGTAATTATGGCTTCATAGTACTAGTTACGTGGTGTTCCTTTTCTTTCTATTTTATGGAATAGTTTGAGGGAAATTGGTATCAGGTCTTCTTTGAATGTGTGGTAGAATTCTGCACTAATTCCATCTGGCCCTGGGCTTTTTTTGTTTGAGAAGTGTTTAATGATTTCTTCTATTTTCTTGTGTGATATGGGCCTGTTTAGATAGTTTACCTGCTCTTGATTTAACTTTGGTATGTGGCATCTGTCTAGAAAACCATCCATTTCATCTAGATTTTCCAATTTTATTGAGTATACACATTTATAGTAGTATCTGAAGATTTTTTGAATTTCCTCTCTTTCTGTTGTTATGTCTCCTTTTTTATTTCAGATTTTGTTAATTTGGATACAGCCTCTTTGCCTTTGTTAGTTTGGCTAGGATTTATCTATCTTGTTGATTCTCTCAAAGAACCAGCTTTTGGTTTGTTGATTCTTTGCATTTTTTTCCTTGTTTCTATTTGGGTGATTTGGCCCTGAGTTTGATTATTTCCTGCCTTCTACTCCTCTTGGTGGAGTTTGCTTCTTTTTGTTCTAGAGTACTCCAGTGTGTTGTTAAGTTGTTAGTGTAAGATCTCTGCAGTTTCATTACCAGGTTACTTAGTGCTATGAACTTTCCTCTTAGCACTGCTTCCATTATGTCCCAGAAGTTTGGATATGATGTGTCAGCATTTTCATTAAATTCCAGGAAGTCTTTAACTTTCTTTCTTTATTTCTTCCTTGACCAAGTTATCATTGCGTAAAGAGTTGTTCATCCAAGTGCATGTGGTCTTTCTGTAATTTTTGCAGTTAATGAAGACCAGCCTTAGGTCATGGTGACCTGGTAGGATCTGTGGTATTATTTCCATCTTCTTGTATTGGTTTAAGGTTGTTTTGTGACCATTTATATCATTGATTTTGGAGAACGAATGATAAGGCACTGAGACAGAGTAATCTTTTGTTTTAGGGGGAAATGTTTTGTAGATATCTGTTAAATACATTTGGTTCATAACCTCTCTCAGTTTCACTATGTCTCTGTTTAGTTTCTGTTTCAATGACCCGTCCATTGGTGAGAGTGGGGTGTTGAAGAATCTCACTGTTATTGTGTGGGGTTCAATGTGTTTTGAGCTTTAGTAAAGTTTCTTTTATGAATGTGTATGCTTTTGCATTTGGGGTGTAGATTTTCAGAACTGAGATTTTTCTCTTGGTGGATTTTCAGCTTGAGGAATATGAAGTGTCCTTCATCACCCTTGATAACTTTTGGTTGAAAGTCTATTTTATTGGATATTAGGATGGCAACTTCTGCTTGTTTCCTGGGATCATTTGCTTGAAAGAGCTTTTTCCATCTTTTTACTCTGAGATAGTATTTGTCTTTGTTATTGAGGTATGTTTCTTGTATGCAGCAAAATGCTGGATCTTGTTTGCATATCCAGTCTGTTAGCTTATGTCTCTTTATAGGTGAGTTGAGTCCATTAATATTGAGAGATATTAAAGAAAATGACTGTTAGTTCCTGATATGTTTGTTTTTGTAGGCAGCTTCATGTGCTTGTGGTTCTCCCCCTTTTGGCTTTGCTGTGAGATGCTTGAGACCTTGTACTTTCTTTGGTGCAGATACCTTCCTTGTGTTGGAGTTTTCCTTCTAGGATCCTCTGTAGGGATTGATTGGTAAATAAATACTATTTGAATTTGGTTTTGTCCTGAAATATTTTGATTTTTCCATCTATTTGGATTGAGAGTTTTGCTGGTTATGGTAGCCTGGGCTGGCATTTGCATTTTCTTAGAGTCTGCATGACCTCTGAACTGGCTCTTCTGGCTTTCATCATCTGTGTTGAGAAGTCTGGAGTAATTCTGATAGGTCTACCATTTTATGTTACCTGGCCCTTTTCCCTTGCAGGCTTTAATATTCTTTCTTTGTTATGTGTGTTTAGTTTGTTGATTATTATGTGATGGGAGTATTTTCTTTACTGGTCCCATTTACTTGGTGTTCTATAGATTTCTTGTACCTTAATAGCCATCTCCTTCTTTACATTTGGAAAGATTTCTTCTATGATTTTATTGAAGACCTTTTCAGGTATTTGAGCTGGGAATCTTCTTTCTCCTCCATTCTTATTATTCTTGGATTCTTTTTATGGTGTCCTGATTTTCCTGGATGCTTTGGGTGAGGGATTTTTTTGTGTTTTGAATTTTCTTTTACAGTTGTGTCAATCTCAAGGCCTCCTCAACAGAGGGTGCCCCCCAAGGTACTGGGGACAGGGACAGCTCGTGTTCAGGGCTATGAGGCTGGTCTTCAAGGCTATGGGATCCAGGTGAACCTCCCAGAGTTCTGGTATCTTCTACACCTGAAATTCTGTCTTCTCTCTCTTATATTTTGTTGGTGATACTTACATCTGTAATTCCTGACCACTTTCCTAGGTTTTTCATTTCCAGGTTTGCCTCCATTTGTATTTTCTTTATTGTTTCTACTTCCATTCTTAGGTCTTGGATTGCTTCATTCAATTCCTTCACCTGTTTAGCTGTGTTTTCTTGTATTTCTTTCAGTGAGTTACTGATATCCTCATTAAAAGACTCTATTATCTTCATGAGATAGGATGTGGGGACAGAGTCCTAATTTTCAGGTGTTTTGGTGTATTCAGGGCTTGCTTTGTTGGGAGAACTGGGTTCTGATGAGGCCTAGGTATACTGGCTTCTGTTGCTTATGGTCTTGCACTTGCATTTCACCATATGGCTATCCCTGGTGTTTGTTGGTCTGGGTGACAAAAACCGAAACAAAAATGCTCAGTTATCAAAGACAACAGAAAAGCATATTAAACTTGATAACACAAAAGAAAAAGTAACAATATACAATGATGGTCATATACTTTGGTTAGATTGGATGAGGTTGCTGGCTGGCAACTGCCTTCTCAACAAACAAACAAAAAGTTTTCACGATTGTATCAATACAGTGCAGACTATATGGTGCAAACTCTAGGAAAGTGGTGGGATTACCACAGAGTTGAATTAGTACATAGATTTGGGTAAAAGATTGAGTCTTGGAGAAACCTGTGGGATAGTTATGGCATTAAAGATGTTGGAGTGGTTAATATCTTAGTCTAAAGTGAGGTGTATGTATGAAAAATATTTTATACACTATGAACAACAGTCAAAGGTTCAATAACCACCTGTTAACTATTACAATTATGTCTTTCTTTCTGGATTATTCCCCAAACCTTAAATGATACATGTATCATTGCATGCATCCCTTGAGTAACAAACTTAGAAAGAGTATTCACAGAAACCAAATACGGTGGAAGATTTTAATAAACAGTTTAAATAAGTCTGAGTATTATCCTATTCGATCATGCATTCACAATGAATACATGAAACATATAGCTTAGAATAATTAGATCCAGACTATGTAATAAGGTGGTCATAATACTATTAAAAAGAATCATGTTTCAAATTTAATCATAACTTTTAAAACTAAAATTTTTAACTGAAAATGATCCACATTCTTTGAAGTTTCATAAACAGATGGTTGATAATGAAGAAATAAGAAGGATGCGTTTTGTTAAACAATAGCATAATATTTTATAAATGTACCACATTTTCTGCACCATTCCTCTGTTGAGGGACATCTGGGTTCTTTTCAGCTCCTAGCTATTATAAATAAAGCTGCTATGAACACAGAGGAGCATGTATCCTTATTACATGTTGGAACATCTTCTGGGTATATTCCCAGGAGTGGAATAGCTGGGTCCTCAGGTACTACTATGTCTAACTTTCTGAGGAACCACTAAATTAATTTCCAGAGAGGTTGTGCCAGCCTGCAATCCCACCAGCAATGGAGAAGTGTTCTTCTTTCTCCACATCCTCACCAGAATCTGCTGTCACCTGAATTTTTGACCTTAGTCTTTCTGACTGGTGTGAGGTAGAATCTCAGGGTGGTTTTGATTTGCATTTCCCTGATGAGAAAGGATGTTGAATATTTCTTTGGTGCTTCTTGGCCATTTGATATTCCTCAATTGAGAATTCTTTGTTTAGCTCTGTACCCCATTTTTAATAGGATTATTTGGTTCTCAGAGGTCTAACTTCTTGAGTTTGTGATTGGTAAAGATCTTTTCTCAATCTGTTTTTTGCCTAAACGATGACTTCATGAAATTCTAAGGCAAATGGATAGAACTGGAAAATATCATCCTAAGTGAGGTAACCCATTCACAAAAGAACCCACATGGTATGCACTCACTGATAAGTGGTTATTAGCTCAAAAGCTGCAAATAACCAGGATATAATTCACAGACCACATGAAGCTCAATAAGAAGGAAGACCAAAGTGTGGGTGGTTCGGTCCTTCTTAGAAGGAGAACAAAATACTCACAGGAGCAAATATGGAGATAAAGTGTGGAGCAGAGACTGGAGAAAAGGCTACCTAGAGACTGTCCCAGCTGGGAATTCATCCCATATACATTTACCAAACCCAGACACTATTGTGGATTCCAAGAAATGTATGCTGAAAGGAGCCTGATATGGCTTTCTCCTGAGAGGCCCTGCCAAAGCCTTACAAATACAGAGGTGGATGTTCACAGCCAACTATTGAACTGAGCGCAAGGTCCCCAATAGAGGAATTAGAGAAATGACTAAAGGAGTTAAAGGTGGTTACATCCCCATAGGATGAACAACAATATTAACCCACCAGAACTTCCAGGGACTAAGCCACCAACAAAGGAGTACACATGGCTCCAGTTGCATATGTAACAGAGGATGGCCTTGTCATGCATCAATGGGAGGAGAGGTCCTTGGTCCTATGAAGGCTCAACAGATGCCTCAGTGTGGAGGAATTGAGAGCAGGGAGGTGGGAGTGTGTGGGTGGGTGGAGGAACACCCTCATAGAAGCAGGGGAGGGGGGAAGATATGATAGGGTGTTTCAGGTAGGGAGGGAAGCCAGGAAAGGGGATAAAAATTGAAATGCATATAAAGAAAATATCCAATAAAAAAGAAAAAAACCCATAATCTTAATTATTAAATGTTAAACAATAGCATTAGATATTAAATAGCAAAAATTATGTCAGACAATATCAAAACATTAAATTAAAAATTGGGGCTTTTGTACAGTAGAATTATTGGCAAAGTGTATTAGTATCTCACACAACTCAGTAATAGTCACATGTAAATGAACCTCATTGACACACAAAGGAAAATAGTACAGAGATTCTTAGTTTTCTGGGACGAGAAGCAGAAGCCACACATACTTTGTAGATCAACACCATGTGATTTGTAATAATACTGTGACTATTTAAATATTCTTCAAAATTTAAATAAAATATTTAATGTCTCATGAAAAGAAAAATATTCATAAGTAATTAGTATAAAATTATTAGGGTAGATTAAATTAATGTAAATATAGTGTGTTTCTAAACTGAATCTCTCATATTGAATGTTTTGTTTCTTGGCTCATCTGAGATACCCACATCTACTGAACATAGAGATAGCCAAAGCTGAATCATTTCTGTGTTTCTGAAAGGGCGTGACTAGATGTCACATGGTGAAATACACATTATTGAACTAGCTATTTAAGTCACAGCCATAATACTTGGCCATCTTTATCATTTATAGTCTGTTTTATACTATTGTCAAGCAATAAAGTGCTCCTTATGTGAGACCGTGCAGATCAGACAAAATGTCTGTTTACCATAATTTACTGCTTGTTGAAGAAGTAATTTAAATTTTTGTAATATTGTTTTAAGTATTACTCTGCATCGATACTATAAATAGATAAAACCCAAGTAACATTTTATCATCTTTGATGTAAATTTCTGTGCTTTGAGATACAATCAGCTGATTTTGTTAGTCTACAATTTTTTTTTCATGTATTTTTATGATGTGGGAACTTAAGAAAAAAACACATCTGCAAGGTTTCATGTTTCAGAGCGGTGGGTGTAATTTTAGAATATACGGCTAAAGTGAATGCCTGAACAAAGGTTGAATTTCAAAGTGAATAATGGATCAAAAGCAGGTTTGAAACCAAATAACAGATTAAACACAGGGCTTGTTTTCAAAAAATATCATATAAGTGGTTAGAGAGTAAGCTGTCAGATTTTCTCTAAGGTTTCACATGTGTAATCATTGTTTGTTTTTCTTTCTTTTTTTCTTCTTCTCCAGCTTGTAGTTAGCTGATTCAATTTTTTCCAGTAATAACACAGATAATGTGCATAGCTGCATTTGAAACATCAAAAAAAATTCCTCTACTGAATGTATTTTTAATTCTTTGAGCATTTTATGCAATGTATTTTAACCATATTCACTCCCAACATTTGAAGCTAATGCCTCTCAGGGCAAATTCAACCTCTGTACCTCCCAATGTCTTGTTTTATTGTTGTTTTATTTTATTTTTTTTAATAGCTCATCACTCCAATTTGTGTAGCCAACTTTTGGTTGTTTGTCAATCCACTGCTGTGTGTCTGGCATACCAGGAGCTATACCCTTAAAGAAACTGACTCTCCCCTCCAAAAGTCACCAACTGACCACAGCACATTATTTAGACACAGAGACTTATCATCTCCTTCCCATTCTATGTTAAATTGTTCACTGGCCTGATCTTGCACAGATCTCTCATGTAGGCATTCATTGTTGTGAATTCAGTAATTTATTGCTTGTATAATTCTCAGAAGACACTGTTTTTCTCGTCTTCTTCCCACACCTGGCTTGTAGCATCTTGCTATACTACTTCCATGATGGTCTCTGAGCCTTCAGGAGGAGGTGTGATATAGATGTTCTGTTTGAAATTGAGCACTCCCCTGACATTTTTTTCTCTGTAATTGGACCAGTTGTGAGTTTCTGTGTTCACTATCATCCATTACCCAAAGAAACTTCTCTGATGAAATCTGAGAGCCAAACTACCCTATAGTGAGAGATATGAATTTAAAACATAGTCTGATACTATGTCAATTTAGTAAAACAACACTAGGGATCTCATCTTTGGGGCATTTGAGTTTCCCAGTCCTGAGTTGTTCATCAGGACTGCAGTGGCAAGCACGTGATCCCTCCTCCAGTGATTTTCTTTTTAAAAACCCAATTTTAAAAGTACCTGGTAACCCCCTTAACATTCATGCCACTGTTGAACTCAAAGGTACATATTGTTATTTGTGTCGTTATTACAGTTCACAGTGTTTGCAGCTGGATAATACTTTTGATGATTTATTTCCCACAAATAGGCTGCATAGCAACTGCCAGTACTTTGGGATCAAGCCAGGAGGGAGAAAAGTTCCTGGTTAGTACAAAATTGAGTTTTCCATGTCCTGATCTTTTTGTATGGTGATGTCATTGGTGATAAAATCCTACAATCAAGTTCTGATGGGAAACCAAGAGCAATGACATTAGGGTGCAAGGCTTTGATGGTCTCTGGGACAGCTCTCTAACCAACATCACAGGGGATGGACCTTATAGTTGGTTCTAGGCATTGTAGTTAGAAACCTGTGCCTTTTGAGATGAGCATAATCCTCCAATTAAACACTTTTACATAAAGTAGGAGGTTTCCATATGGCCTTTCCAAACACTCTGTTATCCTTTTTAAAAGACCCCTCTGCTTTCCCAGATTTCACCTATTTAAACAGCTTTCTCATTATTCCCCCTTTCTTTATTTTATCACCTGTGTTCTACTAGTCCTCCTCAGTAAGGTCTTTCTTACCCTTCCTGACTAATGGTCTCTATCCTGCAGTTCATGGCTGCTCCATGTTAAACAATCAAGTCTAAACATTAGACACTGACATGAGTGAGAACATTTGACATTTGTTTTTTGAGGTCCATGTTACTTCGCTCAGCATAGTGATGACCATCTCCATCCATTTGCTAATATACATTGGAAATGTACTGAGCTGTAAACAAAATCAATCTTAAATTAAGTTTAAGTAAGGAGATAAGTTATAAAGATAATTGAGGCAGAGTGTAGTAAGAACCTTACAAGTATATATTTCATATTATATATGCATCACTTAACTGTGAGAAAAAAAGTGCATTAATATAGCTTTAAGTAATGTTACTCAATGCATTAAATACATCCTTGGAAAACATTGTATTCTGTTAAGGGTAGTTCTTTTTCACACCATAAACATATATATATATTTTATATGCCTATTAAAATGACTTTAATTTTTGGAAAATGGAACACATCATTGACTACAGAAGAGGTGAAAGAGTGTTTGGTAACAAAATTCTAGTAGGCTTTTGACATTCTTTGTGAGAGTATAAGTAGTAATGTAAAAGTATCAGAATTTTAATCTCTCTGCAGTATAATTTGTTATCTTATAAGCTTATAGATTAAGTACCACAGTGTAAAGTAAAGGAAACAAAAGAAGCACATGAATCATTTTAAACTTTAATGTAGAAAATAAAAAAAATATGTCATATAATATCTTTGCTTTATATATTCCCAACCAAATACACTTGTGTGGAAAAAATAATGGGAATTTAAAATCTATAAACTCAGTGTGAAGTTAGTTCCTCTTTGTGCCATGTAACCAGATGCAGAATCAGGAAGATATGGCCAATTTCTTTCTTGTACTCACGCCAATCAGGAAAAAAAGGACACATTACCAGAATTAACGTACTGTGTGACTTTGTGAATGCCCCTGCAAGCTGTCAGTCTTCTTGCCAGTACTACAGCAGTAGCATTAACCAACAGGAGTATGGACCTATTTCAAGCCCAGGTGTCTAGTAATTTGAAATGCATGAGTTCCTTGTTGTGAAACAATCATTTCCTCTGAGACTCATATTGTCCTCAGCACTTCATGAACTATGCTCACAGTGAATATGCATTTACTTGCTTTCCTACATGCAAATTTCCAAGAACACTAGAATATTGCTGTTTCCTGCTCTCTCTATAGGTTCTGGCAAAAGGGATCTATGGAAAAACAGCAAGACAAGTCTACTGGATTTGAATTGCAATTAACTCTTGTACAATTATTGTATTCCTTGAAGCAGTATCTGCCCAGAGATAGACTTTGACTTTAACAGACTGGGGCACTCAGTTGAGCATCAGATAAAGAATATTAACATAGAAATCAACTGAAGTCTTTCAAACTATAAACACAAAGATAATTGCTAAGCCATCTTCCCTTGAATGTCTTTCTTTCTGTGCCAGTCACATTATTGAATCCTTTCTTCATGCACAGGAAAAACAGAGACAGTTATGAACAAAGCTTCCATGCACTTCACTCATATTTATCTGGAAACAAGGCTTGTAAAATAATTCCTCCTTTACTTAGTATCTGTTAGTAGACTCCAGAACTCTCTTTTGGATGAGTTAAAATGTTCTTTCTATATATGTTCGTACCCCAAATGATGGATTCCCTGCTATTGTGCCAGTATAAAGATAAAGTCATGATAGTCATTCCCTGCTGTTGTGCCAGAATAAAGATAAAGACATTTGGAGACTTAAATCTTTAAGTTATTTTTAGCATTGCCATCATTAGCAATGACAAATATATTAGGGAGATGAAAATTGACCACTCACAGTTGATTTGAAAATAATATATTCCTATTTTAGACCAAGCAATTTCTATTTGGAAAAAACACAAAGCAACCAAATAAGTGTGACAAGCTTGCTGTACAGAATTGAAAGTTTAAAACTACTATAGTCTCAATAATATTCCTACCACGGTCCAGGTGCATATATACATTATGTAAAATAAATTCTCCTTTACTTAGTGAACATATATATGTGTGTGTGTGTGTGTGTGTGTGTGTGTGTGTGTGTGTGTATACAGAGAGACAGACAGAGAGACAGACAAAGAGACAGACAGAGGCAGAGACAGAGAGACAGAGACTATTTTTCAGTTTACTGGGATTGAATCAAAACCTTCCTTTTAAATAAAACCTCTACAGTAACAAGAGTTTTGTATGGTTTTCAACAAGTGTCATGACTTTTTTCTATGTATGCCATGGAAATATCAATATATTAGAATTGAATAATATATATTATTATATATAGAATAAACTCTATAATATATCTTAGTGTGGCAATAGAACTTGTGAATATACTCAATGTAGCAAGACTAATGACAGAATGTTGTAAATTATCATGAAATGTGAACATTATCATTAAATAGCAATGTGTTTAATTCAATGAGATCAACATTTACAATGTAGAGAGGAAATTAATATAGTAATATAGTTGTTATTAGAGAAACTGAGGTTCCTTTTTTTTTCTTTTTGAGTTCTTAGTCTCATTAGTGGAATAGTTTCAAAATAGACAGAAAAGGAAGCATGAGGACAATTTATCAGCATTTTGATATAAAGAAGAGAACAGTTGAATGTTACAATAATGAAAGGATAAGTAACCATGAATTTGAAAGAGAGAAAGAGGGAATACATGGGAAGGGTTAGAGGGAGAAAAGGGAAGAGGGAAAAAGATACAATTATAATTTTAAAAAATGACAGCTCACTGTTTAAAACAAAAGTACTACAGCCAAGTTAGAAGTACAAATCATTGCCAGGAGGAAAGGAATAGGAAGGAAGACTCATGTCTTTAACAGTAATCGGGAAATCAGGGAAAATGAGAAAGTCCAGAACATTAGAGAAAGCATCCTTAGCAGTGCCAAGCAGAACAGCAGAGTTCATAAGTTACCTAAGTGCAGGCTCTTGTTTCTCTTGACAAAGGATAGCATCAGGGACACATAGTTAGAAGCAAAAATAGAGACAGCTTGCTAGGGGAGTGCTAGAGTGGAGGGACAGGAGTGGGTGGGTCGGTGGGTGGGGGAGCACCCTCATAGAAGCAGGGGGGAAGAAGGAGAGCAGATAGGGGGGTTACAGAGGAAAAACCAGAAAGGGTGATAACATTTGAACTATAAATAAGTAAAATAACCAATAGAAAAAAATAGAAGAGAGAAAGAGAAATATAGCCCCAAATGGTAGAAAACAAGGGAGCCTGAGGAAGAACCCAAAAATTACTGGTCCAAGAGAGAAGGATATCTTATAGGACATTTGTGTAGCAAATGTCTTTGCCAACTTTACACGTGGCCTTGGCTTCTCCATGTATTCTAAGGTCCTAACAAGATTTTGAAGTAAGGAATGATTTGCAATCTTGTTCTGGAAATTGTGTCTTTCCTATGCTAATTTTGATGTGAAAATCCAGGTACTGTTTTCAGACTACAAGGGGTCTACTGTAAAGATATCTTTTATTATGATTTAAAAACTTTATTGAGGAAGACCAACCATAAAATGTATGAAGGTTTTGCAAATATAAGAATAGTATAAAATATTTAAAATGATCCATGAACCACATACATTTAAAGCTCTCTGATGCTGTTCATTTAAATATTTGACTGAAAAACAACTTGAAAAAAATGCCCTATGACTTCCAGTAAGTTGTTTTAAAAAGTACGTTGAACACATTTCTGTATGCATAGGTATATAAATAAAATATGCCCAAAAGCTTTTTTGGATGGCTGTATGCTAAAAATGTGGCCATGAGATGGGACTCTGGAGTGAATATTTTTATGGTTTAGGTATAAGCGCTATACCTTAATTATAGAAACAGGAATGATGCTGGGCTCATGAATTTAGTAAACAGTTTTCCTGGAATAGCATTCACCAGTTTGAAAGAAACAGATGTGTGTTAAAAGCTACACAGTTCTATGAAAGTATGGCACTAACAGGCTTTTCTGTGACAATTAAGATCATTCTAAAACAAGGAACAATGAGCAGTGTATTTATGGTTAAAAGAAAGTCAGCAGTGTTGCTCCCAGTTTCTAGATCCCCATGTTAGGAAGGGGCTTGTGAGCTCCTGGAGTTAGACACATAAAGGAAACCAAAAGATACTATATATATAGATTCCTAATTGAATATATGAATATCTCCCAAACTAGAACTATGTATAAAAGGCTACTATTGGTAGAAGATTATTAGCTCTAAGCAGACCTTGAGTATTTATGATTTGTTTAGACAGATTATAGACTCTCTATCCCACTTAACTTTCTTTCTTCTTTTAAAATCTACTCTTATTTAAAATAGCATTACCTCAGTCCATCTTACCCAGCTACATCATCTGTTGATTTCCTTTCCATGCTCTCCCCAATACCAATAGCAATTTACTCTCTTTTCTATTGATCATTAGTATGTACACACACACACACACACACACACACACACACACACACACACACACAAATGCACAAATACAACCTGCTGTGTTTTTTTTTATTTTGAATGTGTATATATGTTTTCAATATCCACAACTCTCTTTTGGTGAGCTAATAAGAGGGCTCATTTCTGGGAAAGACTAATTCATTATCTCCCAGAATTGTCTGTGTGTGTGTGTGTGTGTGTGTGTGTGTGTGTGTGTGTGTGTGCGTGCGTGTGCGTGTACCAGTCTGCATGGGACCTTGTGTGGGGTGACCACAGAGCCCAGAAAAGAGATGCAAATATCTTGGAACAAGACCAATAGGTGATAGTAAATACTCTCACTTCGATGTGAATATTGGGAACTGAACTCTGGCACTCCGAAAAAGTAGCAAGAATTCTCAATGACTAAGCTATCTTCATAATCTCTCTATTTCAACTAAATAAGAATTGATTTTAAATTATACTTTGTAAAAAGGAAAGTTTAAAATTTATAAGTATTGGATATTGAGGATGGAGAAAGTTGCTTTTTTCTAAAATTAATAATTCAGTGATATTAAACATATTGTAGCAAATTCTGCTAGAGATAGTGTGATGGCTATTCCTGGTTATCATCTTGACTACGTCTGGAATGAACTGCAATCCAGAAATGGAGGGCAATCCTGTGATCCAGTTCTTGAGGGTAGAAGACACAGGCTTCTTGACATATATATCTTTAGGCATAGTGGCATGAAAAGTTTACGCCCAGGAAAGGTAATAGATCCCTTTAATCCCAGGAAACTCTGCCAAACAGATCTCTGAGTTCAAGGCCAGCCTGGGACAAAGCAAGACCCAGATCCAGGTGTGCTGGTACACACTTTAATCTGGGCTACACCTTTGGCTGGAGGCCTACACAAGGACACTGAAAAGAAAGAAGACTCATTCTCCTTTGCCTGCTTGCTCTTACTTGCCAGAACATGTGCTGGAACCTACCTCTGCAGGACTCCAGCTCACACAAAAGTCCAGCTGAAACAAACAGCTAGTCTCATGGACTGAGTAACTACTGGATTTTTGACTTCCCATTCACTTGCTCATTGTTGGGTTAGTTGGATTACAGACTTTAAGTCATCACAATAAATTCCCTTAATATACAGAGACATTCCATAAATTCTGTGACTATAGAGAACCCTGACAGATAGTTTTTATTAATTTGTTAATGAGACAAATTAATTTGTACAAAAAAAAATTCTACGTACTTTTTTTTTCTTTTGCTTCCTTTCAATGTACATTCTTCCCTTGTGGGTATCATCGTATTTTGTAAGGAATCCTCCTCCGTGTTGCATAATTTAACAAGTTCAAGTTCATCAGCCAATTCTGGTGAGACAATTTTGTGTCCTTTTGTTTCTGTCTTTTGGGAGATTGTTTGCAATAGTCTATCTCACCTGGACGTGGGTAAGGGCATACTCACAATGCATCACTGTAATTGCTGTCACTCTCCCCTCCCCTCCTTGTCAATTAGCTGTCAACAGGGATTTAGCCATCTGTTGCATAAAGCTACACAAAGAAGAAATATCTTTAACCTAGGATTATCACTAATCAATTCACAACAAATGCTCACAGGAAAACAGTATTTGATGTAACAAGCTGAAAATATACCTGCTTAAATGTTACTTCAAAAAATCCCTGTGGTTTACCTGCAAAGTGCTCATAGCTTTCTTCTCAGATTACCATCATAAAGAAAAAAGCAATGAAATATGAAGGGGGAAAGATGATAAAGATCACTGATACAACTGCAATACAAAAGCCACTGCACTACATTATCTACTCACAAATACTGCAAAATCTCAAAGTTTTCCTAATGGACAAAGTTTGCTGCCATGCAGACTGAATACACTAATGTTCCTTTTGGTCTTACACTGTGATTATATGGAATTCTGAGATATACAAAAAGTGAATCAAAAAGTAGGGTCCAAATTCCACCACCAAGAAAACCACCTTTTTGTCATGGATAGCTCTGGGGCTAGTTATATTTAATTCCTTTCTTCTCTGAGTGCTTGTGAACAAGGAATGAGTCAGCACTCAGGTTTCCTGTAAGCCTGATTCCCACCTTAATTTGTAAAATAAAGGAGAGCCGATGACTGGGCAGATAAAGGGAAGTTGGAGCAGAAGGAGAGAGAAGAAGGAGAAAATGGTAGAGGGAGGGGATGCAGAGGAGGAGGAGGAAGAAGAAGAAAAGCGGAGCAGAAGCGCAAGGCCTGGAGTTCTAAGGGGTCTCATAAGCTGTGGAAGATGGTAGTGTAGCGGGAGATCTGCCCAACCTAGACGCACAACATGTAATCATAGTAACTGTGTTGTGTTTTCATTGCCAGGGCATATTTGGAAGGAGATTTACCACAACACCTTTTCACAGTAAAATAATATCTTGGACAACAAAGGACTTTGATAATCATGCATGATTTTATTCCACCACAATTAAAAGGTATCAAACATAAAGTTTTTGAACTAATATATAGTATACTATGTTTTATAAAGGTAAGATGCATAATTTCAAATTTTTCATAGGTATATAATTTTGCTATACTTTATAAAACATTAGTACAATAATAGATATGGATGCTCTTAGGTCAAAGAGATGAGATACAAATTCGTCAGATGGTGTAATATGTGGTAGGTGGATATTTAAACTTTTCTGGAGGTCATAAATATGGTAGATTAGAAAGAAAATGTTGGTTTCTTGAGAGAAAGATGGAATTAGGTCTCTATTTTTCTTTCTGTCAAAATATCTATTAGCTTATATGTCAACATTATAAAAATTAAAAAGGAAGACAACCAATATTTAAACACATTTGATAAGAATGGTGGTGGTTAAGTTTCAGTACATATAACTGCCATAATCAATTTAAAAACATGTTTTGGCTCAGAGTTTTGGACTTCCCAATTCATGAACAGCTTCCTCCACTTCTTTAGGACACTGCCAATAGAAAAATCATAGCAGGAGAATATAAGAGGGCAAAGTGCCTTACTTCATGAGCCAGGAAACAAATTGGGAAAACATGTGGGGCCCCAGCTCCTATGCCCATTTCACCATGGAAAATTTCTTTTCCACAGTAACAGTCCCTATAGTCCCAACTATTCCAATATTCTTAAAAATCCAAATCAGAAGGCCCGACAGTATTTATCTGTGGACTTCTGTAAAACACTTAAAATACATATAGCAAACATTCAAGATGATAATGACAGGGTAACCACAAACTAAAGACAACCATTGTAGGAGGGACTAATAGGCAAAGTAAAGGAATGCTGATCCACAGAAAGACCTTCTAGTGGTTTCTACCACCAAGGTGACAATGCCCACTACAAGGGGCATGGTTTTGCATGAAACTGGGCTCCCTAAAGTTTAATCAACCTTGCCTTAATGATCATGGTGATTGCACCCTACGTAGTCAGGCTGGCTTGTTTTGCTAGACACAGCTTGTCCTGATGAGCAGTTCATGTTGCCTACACCTCTGCATCCAGGATGTCTGCACTACAGCCTCAACTTTACTTCTACAACACCGCATGTTGTCCATTTGGGGACAGCTTGCAGGAACTCTGAAAGACAGCACTCTCCTGGTCTCCTAGGCTTTCATTTGAAAACTCAGTGGAAGGCCGTATGATACCATAATTCTTGGATTCTCCATGCCAACAAAACCAGCATCAGCTGGAACATGCCAGTGTTTGCTACCAGCATGAACTGTACCTGGGCCCATTTGAACAACAGCTGCAGCAGTTCAGTATACAACAGTTGAATGATGGAAAATAAATTCCAGTAAAAGAATTCCTGCGGCAGACCTGGGTAGGCTAGATACAATAGGCCCTCTCCTCAAAAGACTGTCTGGCAAACTTTTTAAAACAACTTTATGAATTCAGGTTTCTCATTAGCCCATGGTGACTATGGATGTCTTGCAGGTGTCTGTAATGTCCTACAGGCACCTTTACAATTTTTCCAGAGCAAAGAATTAACTTCTTATCAGCACAAGCAAACATACCCATGTTACATTCCTCTTTGGGAAGTTTCTTTTAAAACCAACCATCAAATGTTCCAAATATTTCTCACTACATTTCTATTGCCATATGAAAATATTTCAGATAGTCGATTTATCCTCTTATAAAGAAATGACCATTTTGATTAATACATTTGAGAAGTTGTTCTATGGCTCTTAGATCCTGATACTTTGAGCCTATGGAAAGGCTTTGTGTCATGGTGGGAATGTATGACAAATCAAAACCCCTCATATTAAAAAGGAAGAGGAAAAAGAATGGTCCTGGCTCTGGTAGTCTCTTCTAAGTCACTTCAGTTAATGATCTGAGCACCCCCCAAAAGGCCACACTTATTGAAGGTTCTTCTGTTCCCCAGAAGCCACACCCTAGAGACAAAGCCTTATACCTGTCTTTGGGTCGTTTTCCAGATGAAAGCTGTAACAGGAATAAAATTAAAGCCCACCACAATGTTTTCAAGTTTACTTAACAAGTGGGATTGAACACAAATACAATTCAAATGTAAGAAATACTTTGGCAATTCCGTGTCTATATTTGTACCTGTGGAGTAAGTTAATTAAATATTAATGTACTTGTAATTACAAGTACTGATAGTGGAAAGTTAAGAACTTAGTTTAACTTAAATGCTCTTAGCCGAAGAAATTTAACAAAATTAAAAACCACAAAACACTTCTTAATTTCTTTTTTTCAATTTTTACTTTTTGAGGTATCTAGAGAGATGTCCAAGGGGTTAAGAAAGGACCCAAGTTCCATTCGTAGAACCCATGTGTGCAGACCACAAACACTGTAACGGTAATTTCAGGAGCTCTGACACCTTCCTCTGTCCTCTGCAATACAGCATTCACATGCACGAGTACACACACACACACACACACACACACACACACACACACACACACACGCATATATAAGGAAACAAAAATGAAATACTTTTTGAGCTGTTGTCATGAACCAATATATTTTCAGAATTCAGAAATATATGCATAATGAAACTTGGAAATAATTTAATTATGTTAATATAAAAATACTAGGGAAATATATAAATTAGATTTTATTATAACCTCTAATGTTCTGGAATAAATTTTAAAAATGTGACAACTTTATCCTTTCCCTAAATTCTTTTCTTCTTATGATATATTTGAATATGGTCACCAAAAAAAAAAATTCAGTTGTTGAGAAAGGGGTTTTGTTCTTTTCTTGGCTCCCCAAACACTGTAATTTCCTGTTTCTCATTTTCCAGCTAAGCCCTTTCCTTATAAACACACTTCATTGGCTTCTTTATCTCCTGAGTGAGGTTCTTACAGTTTTAAATTGCAGAACCTCTGTAAATTGGCTTATGTAAAGGAAGGAATTTACAGAATCATGTAAATTAACAAGCAAATCCAACCAAATATCTCTGATGTTATTGTCCTTTTCTCCTAAAAATGGAGAAGAATAGGAAATGAATTCAAACACAGAGAAGGTATACTGGTTGGTTAAAATCTGTTTAAGCCTTGCTGTGTGTAGTCTCACCAATTTTTATATCATTGATGTTGATGTTTTCTATAAATTAGAAAGAAGTTTTTTTTTTTAATAATCTGTCAAATATCTTACTTACAACTGCCTTCCTCCCCCCAAACTTTGGACTTAGCATCATTTTAGTAGCTTACGGTTTGTAAAAATTTTAATCAAGTTATGAGGAAAAATGATTTGGCTTCATTCAAAACGTTTAAGATCTAAAACGTTTAAGCTCAGGTACCAAAACACGTTAAAACCAATCTCAGGAACTGAGACAGTAATTCAGATTCTGATGGTGTAGGGTAGTTGTTATGTTGAAGTAAAACTCCTTTGGTCATGTGAAATTTGTTTCTCCATCTTGCCAGAACATAGCACTATATCTGTTCCTGCAGCAACATTTAAGGCAGGCTCACTACCCATTTTCACTCAATTCTGGCTGGTGACTTTACGAAGGAAGTCGTGCAGCATAGTCATCTTGCGTAACTGACAGCTGGTACCTATCACATAGCAGCTCCTTGAGCTCCTTCAACACTGAGCAAAGTGCCATTGCTCCCTTCTGTTTCTAAGAATGGTTGTTTGTTGGTTTGTGTGGTGTAAGTAGGATCATGCTGCATTCCTTGTGAAATTTGCTTATTTTACTTGGTATAATGCCTTCAAAGGCATTCCTGCCTATCTCACATGACAAAATGTTCTATTGTATACAGGTATGAAAATATATTTATCAATATGCAAATTATTTCTACTTCCTATTTATCAATATTGATGCTAATCCAATACTAAGTATAATCTATGGAATTCCCCATTTCATATATAACTCTATACCTATCTTAACTGTGATTTTAGATGAGAAGTTATCAATTTCATTGAATATCTTTTCTCTCTCAGAGCATTGCAAGTGAATGTTGATAAATTTAATGTGATTATTTTGTGAACAGTATATTCTTGAGTATTTTTTAATCCAGTTAGATATACTGAATTTTGATTGAGAACCTTAATTCACCTAATGCTCAAGAACTTTAAACTTCCTTTTGAAAATCATAAGTCAAGAAATGACAATA
Organism: Mus musculus; assembly: GCF_000001635.26. Taxonomy (NCBI): domain Eukaryota; kingdom Metazoa; phylum Chordata; class Mammalia; order Rodentia; family Muridae; genus Mus; species Mus musculus. Next base: position 84,686,499 of record NC_000080.6, on the reverse strand, counting down.
AAATCTCTGGACACGTGTGGAAAATAGATGGATATTATACATTTTAAAATATTTAATTTAATTTAAGGTATTTTGACATGTTCTAATGTCTAATAGTTTTGTTAATTTGGCAACCTTATATTCATAGAGTGAATGATTCATTTCTGTACTCAGCTTTTTTAAAATGTGAGAGTTATTTTCATTCAAAAAACAATGGGAAATGGGTGAATTCATAGAATTTGAAATTTTAATTTATTTGATTTTTAAGGCTGATAATCTATGATTGTAAGTGAAATCTTTCAAATGTATAAATACTACTAAAATAGTTAAGAGAATTTATTTAAATGTGCTATGACAGAAAAATTTGAGCCTTATTTATAAAAATAAACTAGGAACATTATACTATGGTCTTAATAAAAAGGAAATAAAATCGACATATTCACAAACTGTAAAAGAATTGTTCATCTAATATTTTCTACTTAGAAACTATGCTCAGTTACAGCAAATTCTCAGAATGAAGATGAGCATGGTTTGGAAAGACATTAGGACCAGTCTGTAAATCTAAGGAGATAGTAATAATGGCTGTTCACATAAAGTTGAGAAACAGAGACTGTAGATCAGAAGAAGAGCCAGCTATAAATTTTAAGGCTTATCCCTTTTGCCCAGCCAGAACTCATTTTATAAATATTTGATAGACTTCAAAATGGCAGTACAATCAGGGACCTTGTGTTCTAGGTCAGCCTAGAAGTGGGAAAGAACTATTTAGATTGGGATCATGGCCATGACATTCTAGTTCAGTGGTTCTCAAAATTCCTAATGTTGCACACTCTTTTATACGGTTTTGTATGTAGTAGTGACCCTTAACAATAAAAATATCTTTGTTGCTACTTTATAACCAATTTTGCTACTTATGAATCATATCTGTTTTCTGATGGTCTTGGGCGACCCCTAGGAAATGATCATTTGATATCCCCAAAGGGGTGGCAACCCACAGGTTGAGAAGCTTTGTTTTAGTTCAAGTTGTCCTGGCCTTCAGTTCCCACATTAGGCTATAGATTCCCATTAGTGTTGCCACAAATGCAATAGTATGTTCATTATGAATTTCCTCGTGTATTGCTTTTTACTTTTAACTCAGACCTTTACTTTTCTGTGATTAGCCTTCTCTTTTTTTTTTTCAAATTTTATTAGATATTTTCTTCATTTACATTTCAAATGCTATCCTGAAAGTACCCTATACCCTCCCCTCACCATGTACCCCTACCAACCCACTCCTACTTCTTGGCCCTGGCATTCCACTGTACTGGGGCATATAAAGTTTGGAAGACCAAGGGGCCTCTCTTCCCAATGATGGCAGACTAGACCATCTTCTGCTACATATGCAGCTATAGACACGAGCTCTGGGAGTACTGGTTAGTTCATATTGTTGTTCCTCCTATAGGGTTGCAGACCCCTTCAGCAACTTGGGTACTTTCTCTAGCTCCTCCATTGGGGACCCTGTGTTCCATCCTATAGATGACTGTGAGCATCCACTTCTGTATTTGCCAAGCACTGGCATAGCCTCACAAGAGACAGTTATATCAGGGTCCTTTCAGCAAAATCTTGCTTAGCCTTCTCTTTTTTAAGAAGAACTTTATGATTGTATCATACATGTGGTGTATGGTCAGGGCATTATATGCAAGTGCAGCAGAGAACAACTTTGTCAGGTCAGGTCTTTTCTTCCACCTTTACCTGGGTTCGACCTGCGTTTCCTCATTTTCTGCAGATTGTCAAGATCGACACAAGCAGCTTTTATCCACTAAGCCATCTTGCTGGACTTGTATTTAGCCTTCTTTTATAAAACAATTTAACTCCCTATTTTTAGAAAAGCATAGTTAGTGAGATATGCCTGAAGTCCTGACAGAAGTCTAAGTGTGCCTCTCTTTGGTGAAGGCTTGGAGTAGGGAATTCATTAGAAACACTTTCTTCACTTTGTGGTATGATCTTTATCAGCACTCCCTCCATATGCACAGGGAAGTCTATCAATATCTTCTGCTCCAGGGAAGGCTCTGTTTGCCAGAAACAACTCTGGACTCAGCAGCTGGCAAGATGACTTTTTGGCTACAGACAGTGACAGGCCAACTGGTCCTCGATGCATGGGCTTCTGTGTGCATCATCACGCCCAAATACTTATTAACTGCCAGTTTGCTCAGGCACAGCAAACATTGAGAAACAGGCCAGCTAGAACTTCCGCAGTTTGGTTGCACAGCAAGGTCAGTACCAACCTTAATTAGGCAGACACCACACGATCATTTGCAAAGATGAGCTGAATGCTGAAAATAATTTTACTATAATTTAGCAAGCACCAAGACTATGTAATCTCAGGGATATCATTATTGTGTAGTTATCAAAATTGTCATAAGAAAGTTTATTTCCAAGTAGAAAATCACCACTAATTTTATTCTACTCTCCTGTTTTCAATGAATAATCAAAATAAAATTTGAAGTTTCAAATAAATAAGATGAAGATGAGCAAGAAAGTGGAACAGAAAAAGATAAAGCAATGTTTATGGGAATATATAAGAGAAAATATTGAAGATAAAAATAAAGAGTGTGGTATTAAAGGGAGGACTTGATAATGGAAAAAGTCTAAGAAATGAGTGCTTTGGCAAAGGAAAGTGCATAATACATGTTTTAGAATGGAATGTATCCCTGAAACTTTAGGTTTCCCTAATGGGCAGTGTGAGGACATCTTGAATGAACCATCATTTAGTTTTGTAAAATTTCTCCATAATGATTTTCCATATTAATAGTCACAAAGCTTTGCTTATTAAAAGCTTCACTTACAATAAAAACCAATTGTACAACACTCTAACAGTTAAGCCTAACGTATCAGGAATGTTGTCAGTGAGCTGTTGTTTAACAGAGTATCACTTCATGGGCTTCATGGGCATCCTGGCTTCAGTGAAGTATCAGTTGAATAGTGAAGCTTTAAACTCCACAGTGGAGGATGCCAAATGTGACTCCATTGTTTTCTCTGCAATACTTCCAGTCTCTCACTAGCTGCATTGATAGTTCTTTGTAGACAATGCAAAGTACACTCTTTATGTCACACAACTGACCTCCTCAGTGACATAATTCATTTTCATCATTAAAACATGAAGCACAGTACTACTTTTCTTTTCCTCATAATTCTACAGAGACATTGTTTCTGATCCACGTGGATTTGACTCAAGAACAAATACAATATGAAGCTATATAATCCATATACTCATGGGGTTATGCTTCTTAATTTTTTTCTTACTTTTTGTTCTCAGTTAATATTAGAAACGTTCATTGTATATAAAGATATTTTAAGAACAGAAGAAAAATTTCCTCCAACTTAAAGAATATTATCCATTTTACATAAAGTTTCATTACATAGAGATTTTGTTTGGTCTGAGAGACCTCACTAATTAAATATGTATTTATTAAGTCTAAGTTTGCTTAGGTTTCAAATTTTTAAACAACAGTATGTTTTGTTTTTTATTCAGGAATTTGTCATTCTTTTCTTGGGCTACTCTTTAACATGAAAAGCTGATCTTTATCATTAAGTTTGTCAATAATACAATAGACCCTGAATTCAAGAGTATATATTTACCAAAAAAAGGGAAAGCTTTCCTGATAATGATAGCAGGCTGATGATCTGAGGTGGAATTTTTGAAGGTCAGCATTCCTAGCCTACAACTATTTACTATTTTTCCCTAATTTACACCATAACCAGCTATTTAGTAACCACATAAAAATTATACCTAGCTAGCCACTTTTCACGACAAAATATATTATAACATTGGTAATTTCTGAGTATAACTCTATTGCCATACTTTAACCATAAAATGTTCTTTTGGGTAAGAGTTATCATATTCTACAGGACTGCAGATGGTTATACTGACCACCAGCAAGAAGTGGGGTAGTAAAGAAGATAAGGAGGAGATACGTAATCTGGTTGGAATTTTTAAAGTTATTTTCAGTATAAGAGGTAAAAAAATAAAGATGTTTTTTTAGGTAAACAAATTAAATTGAAGAAAAAATATCTGAAATCAGAGCTTAAGGATCCAAGAATGTAATTAATTCATCAAATACTTTTGGAGCAAAAGGATAAATGAACAGTATAAAGTTAGGGAGATGATAAGCATTATTTTTTGGCTACGAAGAAAACGCAAGGGCTGTCACATCCCCCACTAGAGATAACAACATAGGACAAATTTATTAAATGACTGTTATATTTAATCTTTCTTATAGGTCTCAATGAAACTTGATATTTTGGCTACTGACATACATTTGGCAATATCTTCCCTGTCTTTGTTGCCTAGGATCTCTCTTCCCAGAAATGACTCTGCCATTCTCTGAAAAGAGTTGACCTTATCTCTCCTTGTGGGTTTACAGGTAATTGAGTATGTTGGTTATAGGCCTTATGAAAAATAACAAATCACTGGATAAACATTTTCAGGAAAGATTATTTCTCTTAAAAGTGTTGGGGGAGGGAAAGACAGTTTCTTCCACTAGCACTGGGATTGAGGAAGTATACGTTTAGGCTCCTTGATTTTCTTCCTGATTTCTGAATCCCTGTTTGAGGATCACTATACTCCCTATCATTCATGGACTTTGTTACAAAATGCTTAGTGAGCTGATGAATTAATTGGGGTTTTCGCATTGTGAACAATGAAGTTGAGACATGTTCCTAATCCTAACCACGCTCTGATTCATGGCTCTATGAAGCTTATACTTGACTCCTTCAAAGATTATTGTGGATTCATATGTAGGTAGCATATATGTGTATATGTATATATTGTACTATATATGTGTGTGTATATATATATGCATATGTATATGCATATATATATTACATGTATTCTATGTAGTTTTCCATAAACTACTATGTGTGCTACTTATTAGTTATATACAAAATCATCTGATAAGTACTGTATTTTTATATGTTACCATTTTGTTATTTGTTTTACTTCCATAGTCACTGATATTCTTTCTTTGAACTTTCCTGGGATTACCAGCAAGTCAATTTATCTAAATCTAACTTCTTGACTGAGACTTCTTTTATAAAAAATTAAAAATAAAATAGAATATCAAGATCAATAGTAATTTTATGATTCTCAGTATACGACAAAGTTGAAATTTTAAGTTACTAATATTTTAAACTCTATCATCTATCTATCTATCTATCTATCTATCAACTATCTATCATCTATCTACCTCATAGTCTTTGTAAAAGTTCTAGTAATTGTGCTAGTTCTGCTACAATATAGCATTCCACATCATAACTTTTTTAGGCTTTATAAAATTTGTGCACTCCAATTCAGTTTCCTCAGTTACAAAATTATATACTTGCCACCAAACTTTCATGTCTAATATGTGTGTGAGAGCTCAGTCTCACACACTCACCTTATTAGTCAGTTTCTTGAGACTAGCCCTGATGCAGTTTAGTGTATGAATCACTGTTTCAATAGGAGAGATGACTCCACTCAAAAAAACATTTCAATGTAAGCATTTTAATGATAGAACCCTGCACAGATAGATGTTCATTGTAGTATATACAAATTCAGAACAGGTGCTTACAAGTGCAGAGATGAGCAATAACTTGAAGCTACTGTATAGCCTACAGGTTTTATTTAGTTCTTGGAACCAAAGGGATGAAGTTTCTTTCTATTATGTCATACAAGGACTTAGTCATTTCCACAGAACACAGCTGAAGCCCACGGGGGCAGAGGGAGACACAACATAATTCTCTCTCTTTCCCTCTGCCATTTGAACTTAACCTGTGAACCTCAATCCACAGCTGAGGGGACAGACTGATAAGATCTCAATCCTCAGTGGATCAGAACACAATGTGGAGTGGAAACCAGGGAGGCGGATCTATCTTCTAGAGAAAGTGAAGCCCGTTTGGCCCAAGTGTATTTGACAACAATACTTTCATTATTAGAAAACTTTTGACTCTCTCCACCATTATGACACTGTTTAATCAACCTTTCAAACAAAGATAAAACTAATTCTGGGCCATGAAACAAAATAAGCTTTCTTGACCTAAATATAACATCTTTCTTTTCTTTGGGTGTAAAGAAATAGGTTTCGGTATTTTCTTTTCCTATTATATTGCTCTGTTTCTTTGTATTGTTTTTAAATCCTTATGAAAAAGTAGATCATTCCTATGTAACCTCAGTTATCAACTCATAAAAAAGAATAATCTAATATTTTGATGAGTAAATCAAATTAAAAAGGATCCTTTTATTTCTGAGAAATCAAAGTAAAAGGAAGGACAAGAAAAGAAATGTGTACGTGAAAAGAGGATCTATAGAACATAAGGGAAAACTAGAAATGGTTTCTTTAGATGGAAGAGAAGACAGATTTTAAAACTTTGCAAAGTATGTTTCAATTTTTCAAATGTTTACAAGACACGGAATTTTGGAATTGTTATATATTAGATTCCTTAAATTCATTTTAATTCCTCAGAAAACACTTAAAGGACACTATAGCTTTTATTTATGCAGGCTAATATAATTGTTTAAATTTCGAATGAATGACTATCTCTATATCCCAATATCTAGTTCCTTCCAGAGTATAGGAAATGAAAGATTTAAAATGTTATGGGTAGATAATGTTGCACAATGAATAATCTTTTTCTTTTAAGTTAGTACTTTTACGATTTTCTTTGTTTGTATTTTAGGTTCTCCGCACTCAGCAAACACTTTAGTAAAATGTGTCATTTTTCTTTGCTTTGGTTCTGAATATTCAATACTACATCACTCGCAGAGATGTGCTGTGTAGCTACGAAAGGAAGGGCTTTCTGAAGCTTTCACTGCTGGTGAACAATGATTTCAGGGTGGCTAGAGCTACAGACTCTTCTAAAGTCTGTATCAGTGAACTGTAAAAAGTGTTCACATATTTGATATTGACAAAGTCAGCTGTCCTCTATCTTAGAAGGTTGATGTCTGCTCCATACTCTGAAATAAACATTTTAGTCTATAGCATTGCGATATGCACTGATCACTGTGTCATTGCGAGACATTTAAAAATCAGCAAGAATCAAGCAACTAGCTCTTCCTCAAAAGAATCATATGAATAACTCCTGAACATAATAGAGGCATACTCTGCAGGCTGGGATCACTGCGTTAAAGGCTCCCTCAGTATGCATTGGCACAGTGGACCATAGCATTTCTGAAAGAGCCATTATAGTCCATCATGTCAATGGTCTGTGCACGAGGACTCCCTTAGTATGCATTGACACGATACACCATCATGTCCTCAAAACATATGATTATGATTTCAGTGGATGAACCATAATGGGTGCATTAAGATTTCAGAGAAATTTCAATGGAAGCATCTCATACAGCACTCATGAGATCATAATGACTCAGATAGCTTTGTTATTTCCTCAATAGAAGCTGAGTGAGAGAACAAGAGGAAGATGTAAACATTAGATTGTGTGCTTTGAAATTTGGATGTTTATAAAGACTCTATGCAAAACATATTATTTCCTGAAAACAATAAACAATCAGAGATGAATTTACAGACAGGTTTACAAAAGAATATTGGTGAAGGTTAGCCATGATAGGAAGAACTCAGAAACTATTTAGGCTTTACTGCTGGGCCAGGTTCTGTAGTCTCCACAAGGATGTTGTTTTATGTATATTAATGCTAAACCTGCCGTTCATAGTATGATGTTCCCTTCATCAAAATATGGGCTCCCAGCTACAAAGGAAACAGTCAAAGTCAATATTAATCATGTTAGATTCACAGTTTTCCTAAAATTCTTCCTTTAGATGCAACTTTCAGCAACTTCTGTACAAAAGGAAAGAGCTTTCCTTCTACATAGGAGGAAGCTCACAAACCACACCTAATCCTCATGATTCTTCCTATGAGAATTTCAAAGGGTGAAAATTCAAAAATAATAAAATAATGTTCTAAATAAGTTTATTATTTAACAACCTTTTTTTTTTCGAGGCAGGGTTTCTCTGTGTAGCCCTGGTTGTCCTGGAACTCACTCTGTAAACCAGGCTGGCCTTGAACTCAGAAATCCACCTGCCTCTGCCTCCCAAGTGCTGGGATTAAAGGCGTGTGCCACCATGCCGAGCTTGACAACCTATTTCTTAGGATATATACTTTAGCCTACATATGCTTTGAAAGTACATTAAATCTCAGAAAAGGAATAAAAATAATCTTGACCTCAACAGAGTAGTAAAGATTTATATTTATCCTTTAGAAGTCATATTTTTCTTGAATTTAACAAGAATTTGGTATTCATTTTGGTGCAGAGTCAGAAGCAATAAGCTTTCGCATGTGTTAAATATCATGACAGTGTGTAACATTTTCCCTCAGAACTTCACTTTATTTGATACAGAAAAGGTTCTGGAAACATTTTACACTGGGAAGAATTAATATTTTATTTGCCTCATATTGCTACAGTGGAGACCTTGAACCAGGCAATGATTCATGTCATTTTACTGAACATGTCACATTAGTGCAGCAGACTAATTCATAGCCAATGATAAACACTTGGGGCACTTGTAAGCAGCCTTCACTTTACTGTCCAAACAACCACACATGACATTATGTATTAATATCGCCAACACTACCAGTAACCTTTTTTATAGTGAGTTCTTTTACCCAGAAAACAAATCACATGGAAATGTCATAATGTTCCCATTTTTTTTTTTAAATTTACGAGTGCAGGTATATATTAAGTGTGTCCAAAAGAAAAGGAAAATAGCCTAGGTTGCCACAATTGGTTAAAATGAAAAAGGAAGGGCTTTTGAAAACTAAAACTCAAGAAGAAGTATTGTGAATGTATGTTACAGTGTGTGTGTTTGGGCTGTATGGGGCTTAAATCTAAGGAAGATGAGCATATAAACAAAAGGAACATTCATTGGAAGTATATCACTAGAGGGGAAAATGTGTGTGAATGTATATATATTATTATATAATGTTCCTTGTCCAAATACTTTTAGAAAATGCAAAGGACATGAACTGTGCTGAAAGAAGAGTTGCAGCCACAGGAGTGAAAACACTATGCCCAAGGTTATAATTGTTGTTCTATGGTCATTATGATTTTCATCAGGAATCTCTGTGTTTCAGTTTCAACCGAGGGCTTCAGATTTTTATATCAAGGAGGAAAATGTCATTTTCTCTTTTTACTATCTCAGGGATATTGTGATGTTTCAAGATATGATGTCTGCTAAGTGCGTGCTTAAAAAGCAAGAGATTTATAAACATTGATCTTGGGGAAGGAAACATAGGCTCTTGACAGTTGCAAGAAAGTGTGATGGCAGCTCTTCCTATTTTCAAAGTGCTACTCAATATATATTTTACAGTCAGAAAATGGGAAGCTTTTATTTTTAAAGAAATATGCAGGCAAAAAAAGAAATGAATTCTGAAATATCATAAGCACCTTATTTCTATGTTTAGCTATGCTGATTTATGTGAAATGTATGTGCTAGCATTGTGTATTTATTTCTCAGCTCTTATGCATTTATAATCATATGTTCCTAAATGGGAACACATATTATGTATATATATATATATATATATATATATATATAGAGAGAGAGAGAGAGAGAGAGAGACAAATCTATGTGTATATATATACACATAGAATACATTAAATATTATTTCTGAAGATGAGGAACATGGAGGGTAAATTATTTTTATGCCAATTTGATATTGACAAATTTAGAATTTCATATTCTTTGATAGGTAGGGAAACAACCCATCTTATAAGTTTGTATATCTGGCTCAACATTAAAATATTCACTATTATAGCAAATGTTATATGTAAAATTCAGGATCCCTCCATGATAAATTCTATAATCATTTCTTTAAGATTTTGGATGAGGTTTTGTTTAATAATTTCACTATGACTTCTCATAAACCAGAAATTTCCCCCTAAATTGAATTCAAGGCAACATTTTCATCAAGGTTTTGAGAAGGACATCCTGTACCTGGGAGCGGTTGGATGTTTAGACAGCTAAATGCTCTAGGTCCAAGCTGACTGTTCTCAAAATCTGTGGCTTTTATTTTGCTTTGGTTTTATTTCTTTAGTCAAGATCCCTAACAGCAAAAATCCATTTTTACTTTGATTTAGTCATTAGAATGTCTGATGAACAAAATTCTTCATGCATAGAGAAACAAAATGTTAATATTGTCAACTGGTCAAGGTATCATTTAAGAAAACTAGCAGACAGCCTATGTGTTTTGGTCTATTTTGACCTTCACCCCTATAAACTCTTATTTCTTAAAATAATATTTTACTAATTCATTAAAAATATCATATTCAGATGCCAATGGCTCTCAAAAATAACATTATAACCCTCACGTCAAGATTCCTGATTTTCTTCTTCTTTTTAAAAAGCCACCAAGTAAATTTGTCTTGTCCATTTTGCAGGGCGGCCTTTCCTTGGACTGGCTTACTCTTGAGGGTGGGCATTCTCTGGAGTGTGATAGACTTAACCAGGACCAGCCATATCATTGAAGAATATTGACTCTTCTCCGAAAACAGTCAACTGTCACTTGTTCCTTATCTGCTGGTCAAATTCTATGCCCACCTGCCCTGTCCCTGATGGAATTTCATCTTGCTCAAACTGGCACAGATCTTGTGCATGTAGTTACAATTGCTATAGCTTCATATTGAAGTTACATTGTTGTTTCCAGAAACATAGCTTCTTTAAAGTTATCTTCCTCTTCCATGAAGATGTTTGACCCATGTGGGAAGGGGTACAATGCATATGCTCCACTTATATGCTGAAAACTCTTGAAACATTCATCAGTTGAATGGTCTCTCTGATAATTACTACTACTACAAAAAGAAATCTCTGTGGTAAGTGTTACACAATGCAATGAAATGAAGTTCTGTGTTCGACTCTACTTCAATTTCCATTTTATTGAAGGGTCCAGAGGCTACATTTCTCTTCTTGATATTCTACAGATTTCAATATCTTTAGAGGGATCATACCATGAAATGATTCTCTGTAGCCTACATAAGTCACAAGCTTGATGATTTTATTTACTGAAGTTCTTTAAAGTTCCCTAGGACACTTCGGGAAAATCAAAGCACTGTTGTCATACTTTTATGTCAACATCAAAACTGATATCAATGATAATATCCCAAAATTTACATAGATTATTTTAGTTGTGAAGTAAGACAAGGAAAATATTTGTCAACAGCTGAAAATGTAGAGGCCTACAAAGTGGAGGAAAGAAGAGGGGCTGTTTTCATTTCCCTTCCCTATAGGTGTGGGTTTTTCCAAGAATTAAAGGGCAAGTGAAAGTGAAAGAACTGATTTGCTTACAGACCTGTTCTCAGAAGTTTAGTACAGTCAACACATCATCAAGCCAGTTCTCTGAGCCAACTGAATTGCCTGCCTTCCTGTTCTCAGACAGGTCATGGGAGTCAGGTAGGTATCTAAGAATCTGCAATTAACTTTTTCATAACACTGGGGCATCATCTAGCCCATTGCAGCAGCAATTTGGTAAATGGTGCTCTAGTGATCAGAAAGAACAAGTGTAATACCCCATGTGCTAGCTTATTCCCAGGAAGTCATTAGTACCGTGGAAGAATCCAGCTGATTAGAGGCTCCTTTATCCCTCAATGTACGAGATGTGGCTGAACACATACTGGCATGTAAATGGCTCAAAATCCAAGTCAAATAAATACAGCAGAGTATTCAAAGTTAGAAGCCAGGTGCAAGATAGGAACGTATAGAAACTATATATATATATAGTTATATAGTTATATAGTTATATAGTTATATATAGTTATATATAGTTTTATATATATAGTTTTATATATAGTTTTATATATAGTTTTATATATAGTTATATATATATATATATATATATATATATATATATATATATATATATATAAAGCCATGGAATTCTATTCAAGATATTAGGCATTCAATTGTCTATTACGTGGAGCTATAAGGCTAACCAATGCCCACACTTTAATGCATAACTGAACAAATTATATAGCTGTATCCCAAGTTCCTAAAGATTATAAATTCAGCAGGACTTACAATGTTCAGAAATAGCCCCACATATTATAGGGATCTTCAAGGGGATTGAATATGGCAGTGATGTTCCAAACCCAACAGGTGGTTTTTATGAACTCAATTCTCCTGTTTTATTTTCTTTTATTCCATATTTAAATCATTCCATTCCATATACTATTTATAGAAAACATTATTTGTAGAATATGTGTAGGTAAGTTTTGAAGCACTTGAAATATTCCAAAAATTCTATCCACAACTCTACAAGTTGTACTCATAAAGACTGGAAATATTGATGTTTCACAGGAAAAGTTAAAAAATGTTTTATTCTTAACAACTCAGATGAATTAGCTAACATAATCTAACTGTCAGCTTGAAAATGTCAATTATTTAAATTCTACTACTAGCTATGAGAGGGAAAGTGGTGATCTCTGAATAGAGATGATAAGAGGGTCCAATAATTCACCTACAAAGCTTAATGACAGCCCACTTGCCTCAGTGGGCAATGTTCCTCTTCGGATCCTCCAAAAATCATTGGTTCTCAATCTGTGGCTAGCAACCCCTTTGGGGTTTATATAGAAGATAGTTAAAATATGCCACTGTAACAAAAGTACAATTACAAAGTAGCAATAAAATAATTTTATGGTTGGGGATTACTTCAACATGAAGAAGTATATTATACTGTGTCAGCATGGGGAAGTTTGAGCACTACTATTCTATAACACTCACTCAGAAACAGGATTTATAACAATCTGCCTTGAAAAACAAAGCCAACAAGAAGGAAATGAAGTTTTGGGTCATGCTTCATTTTTTTTTTTTCTTTTTGTCACTGACAGTGACAGATTTAAATTTCAAACAGGAAGTAAGAAATTTTGCTACGGGTAAATGTGAACACATTTGTTTCATCGAATTTGTGATATAACACTTTTTCAATTTAAATATTCAAGTGATCTGTAATATTATTATCAAATAAATACAGTAGATTAAGGAGTTGCACACTGTACAACTTAAAGAAGTTAAATATTGGAGAGAATCAAAAAGAAACAAACAAAAACCCAGCTACATTAGTATAATAATCACAAACAAAATTGTAGTTACAAGAGTATCTCTCTCTCTCTTTCTTTCTCTCTCTCTCTCTCTCTCTCTCTCTCTCTCTCTCTCTCTCTCTCTCTCTCTCTCCTGTGTGTGTGTGTGTGTGTATGTGTTTGCCCTTTTCCTGATTTGAGTGTCAGGACAAGTTCTCAAGGACAGGGTCATAGACTACTCTCTGGGATTTGGTAATAAATAAGTGACCCCTGCAATACTATTGTTACAGGGTCTGATGCTAGAAACTTAGTATGGGCTAAGAAAAGATTCCACAACCTCAAAAGTATATTCAGGGCTAGAAAAAATTGTAACTAAAAGAAAAAGTTACATTTCCTTCCCTTCATTATTAAAAGAGAGAACATACTATATTTGAGAAACATTCTAATTTTTAGTAGGCCAGTGCAAAAGTTAGTTTAAAAACACTAAGAAATTGACAGTGCTCCCAAGTAAAACTTCAACCACATATATATTTAAAGTATCTTTCTAAGACAGAAGTAGCAGCAGTTTTATAATTTGGAAATGTTTCTTGTACACAGATAGAAGGGAATCTGATGGGACTGAAGTAACATAACACTGTCTAACATGGTGAGAAGGTCACCCATGAGATCTGTGCCAAAGGGATCTATACTAAATAGCACTCTTCCATTTGTCATAGTCACTGATGTTGGTGACAGCAATGACCAGGAAAGTCATGATGAAATGAATTTCTCATGATGAATGCTACTCTGGTGGAATGTAAATTGAAATAAGCAAAAGGAGACAAATACTTACGTGGTGAGTGCTAGAAGACACTTTCAGTTTCATTGATTGTCCAGTTGTGTAGTTGTAAAGTCCCAAAGGTGAATACAATAGCTAGCTAGAGGGACACCTGGCATACCAGACAGAAATGTAGACAAAAGACCCAGGTGGTCTAGTGCTCAGAGTTAAGTGAGCAGAATGGGTATTAACATAGTAATGCCACCACCTCCTGTCCATAAGTCACATTGGGTGTCATTAGCAATCCCGAAAAGGGGTTTGCAACCAACCAACACTTTGCAGCACTGCTGAGAAATCCTAGCTCCAGTGCCCATAGTCTGCTATAGTAGGCAGCAAGCCCTGGCCAGGCTTCCTCTCCTGGGTAGCAAGCACTTGCACTGCTGGCACGCTCTGATCACTTTGACCTAAGTGGTTACTTGCTTGACTAGCTCTTAAAACAGCCTGGTGTCTTGGGATGATAACTCTTGCCATCTGGCACATTGAACAGGGAAGGGAAGTTCATAGATGTTCAGGACCTGTGACGGAGAGATCGCCTTTCTCCTCATCGGCATTAAAATGATGAGGGTCAGCTTTCCCCATGGAAAATTTTTGAACACATAAAATGAAATAAGACAGAAGGCTTAATGCTTATGTAACATTATGAGGGGAAATAGACAAAAATGTAGTAACAATAACTAGGAAGCAAGAGCAGCTGGCAGAAAATGAACCTGACTGGATGAATGACAGAGAAAGGGTCAGAGGTTAGGACAAAGTTACAATGTAACCTATCACTTTGAACTCGATACTCTGGTGGGCTTGTTCACACAAACACTGTTAGGAGCTATCCAGGGTATCCTAGGATACCTCACACTCATTAGTTGCCAGGAAATTTTCTCCCATATTTATGACAACCCAAATTTTGTTCAAACATTGTGAAACGTTCCCAGGGGGCAATGTTGTCCCTGGTTGAGTCTCACTGGATTAGATGGCAAAACAAAATGAAACAAACAAAACAGAAAAGTAGGAGGGCCAAAATTAAAAAGAAAATAGGGCAAGAGGGTTTGACAACACAATTGCAAATTGCTCAGTTTCTGCCTGGCGCTGCGATGAACTGATTAAATGCACTATTTCATTTAATGTGTTTTTGAGAGATGTACCATTACTATTATGTTTACTCTAAAAAACACTCTTGTAATTTAAGTAATTTTCAAACGATGATGGAGTTTTCTCTGATGCAGTTTTCTAAGAGTTTACAGTCTGACTAGCAGGTAACAGTTTGTAACTGGTGTAGAAGGATGGGACCATTGGGGATCTCTCATGTCAGGAGCTTGGCCTCTCTGAACATTCCTTTCTCACAATCAAAAAGGATGTTTTAAAAAGTGTATTGGTTTTTGAGTCTGGTTACTTTAAGAAATGTGTCAAAACCAACTCCTCTGCTTCTCTAAAGTATATCTCAGTAAAGAGGACTCTAAAAGCTAACAGAATATTTCTTTTGGAGCACACTAAGGCAGTGGTTCTCAAAGGTCCTAATCCTATGATTTTTTAATACAGTTCCTCATGTTGTTGTTCCCCACCTGCTAACCATAGATTATTTCATTGCTACTTCATAAGTGTAATTTTTTTACTGTTACAAATAATAATGTAAATATACATTTTCTGATGGTCATAATAGACCTCTGTGAAAGGGGTTGTGACCGACAGGTTGAGAACTGGTACTAGGGTCATGGCAGCATAGTTAAGATCACCAAAAGAACATACAGGAATCATTACTTCTCAAGACTCTAAAAAATGAATATATTCTTAAAATACTTTAAAATCTTAATATAGTTCTCCAGACATGTTTACTAAATTAACATAAGCAACTAGACAATCCAACAGTGTGATAATCTTGTAATAACCTTTCAGAAAATAAGATACTCATTCATAAAAGTCATGTGGTGCACTCTGCATGAAGGTAGCAGCAGGCAGAAACCTGTAGGTTTGAACTTGGCTGCTCCATAATAAAACCATCCTTACTTTATTTTCAGACAGTTAATAGCAGAACTGATTTAAGTACCTGTTCACCACATAGTGAAACTTAGAATCAAGCATAATTATCTTACAAAAGCTATAATTTGGGGTAATATGCAGGCACACTGCCTATATATTAAAATAATCTGCAGCATAGAGTATCAGGAAATTAATAGAAGACACAAAAAGAATTGTGCTACCTATTATAGTAGTCTGGGTATCTTTACATCACATATTTTATTTAAAAAAAACTTACAGGAAAAAGTTATTGGAATGTGTAATTGCATTTCTTTAAAAAATCCACTAATTGAGGTAGGATTGTATATAATGATATTTCATGCTCAAAATAAATTGAATGTTCCAAGTTTTATTTATTATGAGTGAAAATACAATCTTATTCATCTTCAAAACCTATTAGTCTAAAAATTCAGATCTTGGCTGGGCATTTTCTCATATAGAAAAATAGTACATATTTTGCTGATTCTTTCAAAAATTTTGTTAGGTATCTTGAGAGGGGCAAGAGACATGTGAGTACCTGTAGCGTAGAAAAGTTGTGTATTATCTGGGGAATATGACTTAGGTTCTGTGGACATGAAAGGGAAGTAGGGCTTTGGTCAGAGTAGCGGCATATTTGTTGAGTTCATTGCAGTGACTTTGAGACAAGAAGGGATGGAGCCCAAAATACATCATGTCTGATTGCCTAATTTAGTGTGCTCCTTTATTAAACCCCTTTTAGAGTGAGGGAAAATGGTTCTTTTTTTGCATGATTCTAGTCGTGTTTTATTATTATAAACAAAGAACACCACAATCACATACTAGTAAAATGATTAAATGTCCTACTTTGTTTTTAATTGGTTATTTTATTTATTTATATTTTAAATGTTATACCCTTTCCCAGTTTCCCCTCCACAAGCCCTCATCACCTCCTCCCTCCTCCTGCCTCTATGAGGGTGCTCACCCCCCACCCACACACTCCTGCCTCTGTGGCCAACCTAGCATTCTATTCCCCTATCCTGGGTCATCAAGACTCCACAGGACCAAATTGTTTTTTTTTTAATTTCATTTTTTTATTTTATATTTTCTTATTTTATATTTTTATTACGTATTTTCCTCAATTACATTTCAAATGCTATCCCAAAAGTCCCTCATACCCTCCCCCCTACTCCCCTACCAACCCATTCACACTTTTTGGCCCTGGCATTCCCCTGTACTGGGGCATATAAAGTTTGTGTGTCCAATGGGCCTCTCTTTCCAGTGATGGCTTACTAGGCCATCTTTTGATAATATGCAGCTAGAGTCAAGAGCTGCGGGGTACTGGTTAGTTCATAAGGTTCTTGCACCTACAGGGTTGCAGATCTCTTTAGCTCCTTGGTTACTTTCTCTAGCTCCTCCATTGGGGGCCCTGTGATCCATCCAATAGCTGACTGTGAGCATCCACTTCTGTGTTTCCTAGGCCCTGGCCTAGTCTCACAAGAGACAGCTATATCAGGGTCCTTTCACCAAATTCTTGCTAGTGTATGCAATGGTGTCATCGTTTAGAGGCTAATTATGGAATGGATCCCTGGATATGGCAGTCTCTAGATGGTCCATCCTTTTGTCTCAGCTCCAAACTTTGTCTCTGTAACTCATTCCATGGGTGATTGTTTCCAGTTCTAAGAAGGAGCAAAGTGTCCACACTTTGGTCTTCGTTCTTCTTCAGTTTCATGTGTTTTACAAGTTGTCTCTTATATCTCCGGTATACTAAGTTTCTGGGCTAATATCCACTTATCAGTGAGTACATATCGTTTGAGTTCTTTTGTGATTGGGTTACCTCACTCAGGATGATGCCCTCCACGTCCAACCATTTGCCTAGGAATTTCATAAATTCATTCTTTTTAATAGCTGAGTAGTACTCCATTGTGTAAAATGTACATTTTCTGTATCCATTCCTCTGTTGAGGGGCATCTGGGTTCTTTCCAGCTTCTAGCTATTATAAATAAGGCTACTATGAACATAGTGTAGCATGTGTCCTTCTTACCGGTTAGGACATCTTCTAGATATATGCCCAGGAGAGGTATTGCAGGATCCTCCAGTAGTACTATGTCCAATTTTTTTGAGGAAACGCCAGACTGATTTCCAGAGTGGTTGTACAAACTTGCAATCCCACCAACAATGGAAGGAGTGTTCCTCTTTCTCCACATCCTCGCCAGCATCTGCTGTCACCTGAATTTTTGATCTTAGCCATTCTGACTGGTGTGAGATGGAATCTCAGGGTTGTTTTGATTTGCTTTTCTCTGATGATTAAGGATGGTAAGCATTTTTTCAGGTGCTTCTCAGCCATTTAGTATTCCTCAGGTGAGAATTCTTTGTTTAGCTCTGAGCTCCATTTTTTAATGGGGTTATTTGATTTTCTAGAGTCCACCTTCTTGAGTTCTTCATATATGTTGGATATTAGTCCCCTATCTGATTTAGGATAGGTAAAGATCCTTTCCCAATCTGTTGGTGGCCTTTTTTTTCTTAATGATGGTGTCTTTTGCCTTGCAGAAGCTTTGCAGTTACATGAGGTCCCATTTGTCAATTCTCGATCTTATAGCACAAGCCACTGCTGTTCTATTCAGGAATTATTCCCCTGTGCCCATATCCTTGAGGCTTTTCCCCACTTTCTCCTCTATAAGTTTCAGTGTCTCTGGTTTTATGTGAAGTTCCTTGATCCACTTAGATTTGACCTTAGTACAAGGAGATAGGTATGGATCAATTCGCATTCTTCTACATGATACCATCCAGTTGTGCCAGCACCATTTGTTGAAAATGCTGTCTTTTTTCCACTGGATGGTTTTAGTTCCCTTGTTGAAGATCAAGTGACCATAGTTGTGTGGGTTCATTTCTGGGTCTTCAATACAATTCCATTGGTCTACTTGTCTGTCACTAAACCAGTACCATGCAGTTTTTATCACAATTGCTCTGTAGTAAAGCTTTAGGTCAGGCATGGTGATTCCACCGGGGGTTCTTTCATCCTTGAGAAGAATTTTTGCTATCCTAGGTTTTTTTGTTGTTCCAGATGAATTTTCAGATTGCCCTTTCTAATTTATTGAAGAATTGAGTTGGAATTTTGATGGGGATTGCATTGAATCTGTAGATTGCTTTTGGCAAGATGGCCATTTTTACAATGTTGATCCTGCCAATCCATGACCATGAGAGATCTTTCCATCTTCTGAGATCTTCTCTAATTTCTTTCTTCAGAGACTTGAAGTTCTAATCACACAGATTTTCACTTCCTTAGTTAGAGTCATGCCAAGATATTTTATATTATTTGTGACTATTGAGAAGGGTGTTGTTTCCCTAATTTCTTTCTCAGCCTGTTTATTCTTTATGTACAGAAAGGCCATTGACTTGTTTGAGTTAATTTTATATCCAGCTACTTCACCAAAGCTGCTTATCAGGTTTAGCAGTTCTCTGGTGGAATTTTTAGGGTCACTTATATATACTACCATATCATATGCAAAAAGTGATATTTTGACTTCCTCTTTTCCAATTTGTATCCCCTTGATCTCATTTTGTTGTCGAATTTTTCTGGCTAGGATTTCAAGTACTATGTTGAAGACGTAGGGAGAAAGTGGGCAGCCTTATCTAGTCCCTGATTTTAGTGGGATTGCTTCCAGCTTCTCACCATTTAGTTTGATGTTGGCTACTGGTTTGCTGTAGATTGCTTTTATCATGTTTAGATATGGGCCTTGAATTCCTGATCTTTCCAAGACTTTTATCATGAATGGGTATTGGATCTTGTCAAATGCTTTCTCCACATCTAAGGAGATGATCATGTGGTTTTTGCCTTGAGTTTGTTTATATAATGGATTACATTGGTGGATTTCCGTATATTAAACCATCCCTGCATCCCTGTTATAAAGCCTACTTGGTCAGGATGGATGATTGCTTTAATGTGTTCTTGGATTCGTTATCGAGAATTTTATTGAGTATTTTTGCATCGAAATTCATAAGATAAATGCTCTGAAGTTCTCTATCTTTGTTGGATCTTTCTGTGGTTTAGGTATCAGAGTAATAGTGGCTTCATAAAATGAGTTGGGTAGAGTACCTTCTACTTCTATTTTGTGGAATAGTTTGTGCAGAACTGGAATTACATCTTCTTTGAAGTTCTGATAAAACTCTGCACTAAACCCATCTGGTCCTGGGCTTTTATCTGGCTGGGAGACTATTAATGACTGCTTCTATTTCCTTAGGGGATATGGAACTGTTTAGATTGTTAACTTGATCCTGATTTAACTTTGGAACCTGGTATCTGTCTAGAAATTTGTCCATTACGTCCAGGTTTTCCAGTTTTGTTGAGTATAGCCTTTTGTAGAAGGATCTGATGGTGTTTTGGATTTCTTCAGTATCTTTTTTCTGTCTCCCTTTTCATTTCTGATTTTGTTAATTAGGATGCTGTCCCTGTGCCCTCTAGTGAGTCTAGCTAAGGGTTTATCTATCTTGTTGATTTTCTCAAAGAACGAACTCCTCGTTTGGTTAATTCTTCGAATAGTTCTTCTTGTTTCCACTTGGTTGATTTCGCCCCTGAGTTTGATTATTTCCTGCTGTCTACTCCTCTTGGGTGAATTTTCTTCCTTTTTTTCTAGAAAAATTAGATGTGTTGTCAAACTGCTAGTGTTTGCTCTCTTTAGTTTCTTTTTGGAGGCACTCAGAACTTTGAGTTTCCCTCTTAGAAATGCTTTCATTGTGTCCCATAGGTTTGGGTATGTTGTGGCTTCATTTTCATTAAACTCTAAAATGTCTTTAATTTCTTTCTTTATTCCTTCCTTGACCAAGGTATCATTGAGAAGAGTGTTGTTCAGTTTCCACGTGAATGTTGGCTTTCTATTATTTATGTTGTTATTGAAGATCAGCCTTAGTCCATGGTGATCTGATAGGATGCATGGGACAATTTCAATATTTTTGTATCTGTTGAGGCCTGTTTTGTGAAAAATCATATAGTCAATTTGGGTGAAGGTCCCGTGAGGCGCTGAGAAAAAGGTATATCCTTTTTTTTTTAGGATAAAATGTTCTGTAGATATCTGTTAAGTCCATTTGTTTCATAACTTCTGTAAGTTTCACTGTGTCCCTGTTTAGTTTCTGTTTCCACGATCTGTCCATTGATGAAAGTGGGGTGTTGAAGTCTCCCACTATTATTGTGTGAGGTGCAATGTGTGCTTTGAGCTTTACTAAAGTGTCTCTAATAAATGTGGCTGCCCTTGTTTTGGAGCATAGATATTCAGAATTGAGAGTTCCTCTTGGAGGATTTTACCTTTGATGAGTATGAAGTGTCCCTCTTGTCTTTTTTGATAACTTTGGGTTGGAAGTCGATTTTATTAGATATTAGAATGGCTACTCCAGCTTGTTTCTTCAGACCATTTGCTAGGAAAATTGTTTTCTAGTCTTTCACTCTGAGGTAGTGTCTGTCTTTTCCCCTGAGATGGGTTTCCTGTAAGAAGCAGAATGTTGGGTCCTGTTTGTGTAGCCAGTCTGTTAGTCTATGGCTTTTTATTGGGGAATTGAGTCCATTGATATTAAGAGACATTAAGGAAAAGTAATTGTTGCTTCCTTTTATTTTTGTTGTTAGAGTTGGCCTTCTGTTCTTGTGGCTGTATTCTTTTTGGTTTGTTGAGGGGTTACTTTCTTGCTTTTTCTAGGGCATGATTTCTGTCCTTGTATTGGTTTTTTTCTGTTATTATCCTTTGAAGGGCTGGATTTGTGGAAAGATAATGTGTGAATTTGGTTTTTTCGTGGAATACTTTGCTTTCTCCATCTATGGTAATTGAGAGTTTGGCCAGGTAGAGTAGCCTGGGCTGGCATTTGTGTTCTCTTAGTATCTGTATAACATCTGTCCAGGCTCTTCTGGCTTTCATAGTCTCTGGTGAAAAGTCTGGTGTAATTCTGATAGGCCCGCCTTTATATGTTACTTGACCTTTCTCCCTTACTGCTTTTAATATTCTCTCTTTATTTAGTGCATTTGTTGTTCTGATTATTATGTGTCAGGAGGAATTTCTTTTCTGGTCCAGTCTATTTGGAGTTATATAGGCTTCTTGTATGTTCATGGGCATGCCATTCTTTAGGTTTGGGAAGTTTTCTTCTATAATTTTGTTGAAGATATTTGCTGGGCCTTTAAGTTGAAAATCTTCATTCTCATCAACTCCTATTATCTGCTGGTGTGGTCTTCTCATTGTGTCCTGGATTTCCTGGATTTTTTGAATTAGGAACTTTTTGCGTTTTGTATTTTCTTTGACGGTTGTGCCGATGTTCTCTATTGAATCTTCTGCACCTGAGATTCTCTCTTCCATCTCTTGTATTCTGTTGCTGATGCTTGCATCTATGGTTCCAGATTTCTTTCCTAGAGTTTCTATCTCCAGCGTTGCCTCACTTGGTCTTTTCTTTATTGTGTCTACTTCCCTTTTTATGTCTTGGATGGTTTTATTCAATTCCATCACCTGTTTGGTCATGTTTTCCTGCAATTCTTTAAGCAATTTTTGTGTTTCCTCTTTAAGGTCTTCTACCTGTTTAGCTGTGTTCTCCTGTATTTCTTTAAGTGAGTTATTAAAGTCCTTCTTGATGTCCTCTACCATCATCATGAGATATGCTTTTAAATCTGGGTCTTGCTTTTCGGGTGTGTTGGGGTGCCCAGGACTAGGTTGGGTGGGAGTGCTGCGTTCTGATGATGGTGAGTGGTCTTGATTTCTGTTAGTAGGATTCTTACGTTTACCTTTCGCCATCTGGTATATCTCTGAAGCTAGTTGTTATAGTTGTCTCTGGTTAGAGCTTGTTCCTCAGGTGACTCTGTTAGCCTTTATCAGCAGATCTGGGAGACTAGCTCTCTCCTTAGCTTCAGTGGTCAGAGTATTCTGTGCAGGCAAGCTCTCTTCTTGCACGGATATCTGGTGTTTGAACCTACCTCCTGGCAGAGGTTGTGTTCCACTCACCAGAGGTCTTAAGATCCCATGGAGGGTCTTGTGAGGACCTTGTGGGTGTCCGGTAACTCCGCATGCAAGGAACTCCTTTGATTGAGTGGACCAGAAGGGACTTGTGCCCCTCATCAGGCCGGGTTATCTGTTTCCCTAGTTAATGCAGTTTGAGGTCGCACTATTGGATTGGAGCGGACGCTGTGTTCTACTCACCAGAGGATTTAGGATCCCATGGGGGATCCTGTGTGGGTCCTTGTGGGTGTCTGGAGACTCCGCGGGCAAGGCACCCTGGTTCTGGAGTGGACTGGAAGGGACCACAAATTGTTTTATAGTTTGTAAAAATGATAACTTTTAGAAGCTTTTTACAAAAAATTGTGAAATCAATGGATTAATTTGATCAGGATCAATTAGAGATGGACAAGATAGAAATAACATTGAGCCTGGGCTCCGAATTGGGGAAGTTGAGATGCACTGTATAAACTCAAAGGATATGGTAGGATGGGCTAAAACAGAGTCAAGGAGATCATGAGAAGAAAGAGGAAAGTTTTTGAAGTTCTCTATTGGAATTAAGGTTGGATGAAATGCTATAATTAACTGCCCAGCTTGAATGCTGAAACATACAAGTGTGGGAGTTAAAAATAAATCCCCAAAAGCTCTTATTTTAATTTAAAATACTTAGGTAAATTTTAACTTAGATTCATTAAAAGTGTGTTATATTGAAACTAGTGTGGTATAATTACAAACAGGCTAAAATATTTAACCAGTTAAGCCACTAGGCAAAATGGATAGAGCATATTATGTCTTACTCGCGTTCGCGACTGGCCAGGAAAGACGCAACAAACCGGAACCTTCTGCGGCAAAGCTTTATTGCTTACATCTTCAGGAGCCAGAGAGCAAGAGAGCAAGAGAGAGCAAGAGAGAGAATGGCGAAACCCCGTCCCTTTTTAGGAGAATTATCCTCCGCCTAGGACGTGTCACTCCCTGATTGGCTGCAGCCCATCGGCCGAGTTGTCGTCACAGGGAAAGCAGAGCACATGGAGTGGAGAATTACCCTTGGCACATGCGCAGATTATTTGTTTACCACTTAGAACACAGGATGTCAGCGCCATCTTGCAACGGCGAATGTGAGGGCGGCTCCCTACAATTATGTTTATCTAAACATTTTTAAAACAAAGGAAATAGGCAAAAAGAAGAAGAACCAAACTGCCAAATAGGAGGAAATACTCCCACTCTAAGCATCTGAGATGATAGCACTGAATATAGACAGAACAAAAGCACCTCAATAACAAGAAATTACCTGAATACTAAGAATAAGTGAAGGATCCAACCTGACACCTTGAAAGAAGATACAAAGGAACAGCTGACTAATGAGTAAGATGAATAAGTGTACAACACCCATAGAAATGAGTGTTATGTAAGCTAAAAACCACAGTATAGCTAGGTGTAGTATCAAGAACCTGAAGTCCCAAAGGATTAGAGGCTAACTTAAGCATCACTTAAGCCAGGACTTCAAGATGAACCTCAGTAACACAAAGCTAGAAAATGACAACAGTAAAGATAATATTCCAGTGATCCAGCAATTGCATTTCAATAAACAGGAAAAGCATTAAAATAGGAGAAATAAGTTAAAGAAAGAAACAGAGACTCCTCATGTTTTTACATGTAGACCTCAAAGCTCACAGAGGAGAGAAAAATGGGGTTTGAGAACAATGGAGACATAGTGGTTGAAGATTTAAAAAAGAAAAAAAAGATAGGTAGGTAGGAAGAAGTTGTCATAATTATTTAACATGATAAGTATTAGTTAACTTTGATTATTATACAATATGTACATATCTACCTTAACAATACTTTGCTGTGTAAGTGATAAAAGCTTAAAATTAACGTGGGTACTTTGAAAAATATTCATGAAGCATCCCTTCTTCTTAGAAGATTAAACTGAGAGCAAAGTCACAGCTAACTAAAATCAACAAATCGATAGAGTAGTGATGTAAAAGATTAAATCCATTAGAGGTCATTTGAAAAATTTTATGTTTAGACACATGATCATCTAAATATTGAAGTAGACAATCACATGAAGCTTGTCATGAAGGATGTGAAATAAACATTTTTTTAATTATTATTTCACAGGGTTGTAGAGTATGTCAGATTGGATGGCTAGATTCATGAATACTCTATGATATGACCTAAAGTTATGAGGTCTTGTAAGTGATCCTTGCTATAAAGGACAGTGAATAATAAAACTAAAATTAAATGTGGTTAGGCAGAACAATCTGGACTTGGCAAATGCTCGCACTGAGGTTACAAAACAAACCACATGCCTAGTTTCAAAACTTCAGGAATATTATTGTCTGATGTAATGAAGAGATTATCTAATGGATTTTTGATTCTGAAGTCTAGAGCAAGGAAGCCATTTTGAACATAAGAAGATACACATGATAAAAACAAAATGTAAGTGGGGTAAGAAATGGAGAAGGTGCAGTTAGAGAATTGTCCTGCACACGTTTTAGTATGAAAATCAGTTCGGTTCATTGATCTCTAAAGTAAATGAGGATGTATGGGAAACGGTTTACAGACTTTCATAAGTATTTCGGATGTCAAGTAGTAATTCTGTTGTCTAAGCAGGCAGAGATTTTTGAAGTTAGAAGCATCTACTGTATCCACTTCATGAGTCAAGCCTAAATTCTCACTTTCACATTAATAAGTGTTCACAAAATATTCAGAGACAAAATAGGTTGTACTGTTAAAGTCTAAGATGTCTCTAATTCTTGAATGTTTTTAGAGTTTGAAACTCTAAGTCTTCTGTGATTTGTGGCATCCCTTTGTGTGATTCTTGTTAATAATTTAAAAATACCGTCAAACAAGATTTGACAAGGGCTCCTAGAGAACACAGTGAAAAAAAATGTAGAATCTTTTTTCTGTTGTTGAGGAAGCTAGAGGTATACATATGAGAGAATGAAATTCTTTTGACCAAACAGAAATATCAAGTAGAAGTATGGGGGTAAAAAGCTAACATCTAAGAGAGCAACATAAATTTCCTAGAGGGTAGATATTGGCTTTGGGAACATTTTATGAACAATGTGCCCCCAAAAACAAGACAGAAGAACAAAAATAGAAAATTGAACATTAGAATAAAAGTGTTTTAGTTAGGTTTGGTTTGGTTTTATTTGATTGTCTCAAAAGAATAAAATAGTAGGATACAAATGGTGGGAGACATTTTTACAAACTCCACATATGACAATGGAGATTAACCATCCAGGCTTTATGAGCAATTTGTATAACAAACTACTCACAAAATAAGTCACATGGTTGAAAATGAGCAAGCATATTAAACAGTCACAGCTACAAAATAGATATAAAAATTTACAGTATATTTTGTGAAGTTTAAGTTTATAAGGAAACAGATAAAAAACATTGTGATATTTTCAACTCACAGCCTAGGCTCATAATTTTCATATTTCAAATCATATGTAATAATTAAAAAATAAATATAAAACAATAGTTTGCAAAGTAATTATTTTGTTTGATAGTGTTTCTTTTAAGTATGATATATCAAGTAGCTGCATCGATCATACAGTTTTTAGTAATTGAGGCAGTACCTCCAAACTACCTGGCAATCTCACTAATTCCTGGATTGCTTAGATTTTTTTTTTTAATTTTCAGATTATCTTGAAAATATACATAATAAAGGTGTTTCTGTCTTTCCAGAAATAGAAAAATGGATAGTAGTATAAAATGATCAGAGTGGAGGTGCAAAGCTAAGCTTCCTCACTATTTGATTATAATTGTTTTCTTCTCATTCCCTGTCTAACATGTGAAATATAAAATTTTAATGTTTTTTTTTCTAAGAAATTGTAAATCATCTTTCAAAGATGTTTAGTGGCCAAGACATACTGGACTATACCCCCAAAATAGTACAGGGTATACCTGAATACATAATGATGATAATTCTAGGAATGAGTACATTAACATTTGAATTTCACAGCATGAAAATTTGCTTCTGTTCTTTATGGAGTTCTTCGTGTCATTCTCCCTTTGTCAAAAAGCAATTTAAAGAACTCAAGGGGGCTTTGTGCAGAAGAGCTTGCTCCTTTATTATGTTCTAGAAGCTTGGGATACAGATAAAGCCTTCTTTGCAGAAGGCTGTGTGGCTGTGTGGCTGTGACAAGGGTGGATGCTAAGCAAACAGAAAGAGCTAAATGCAGATGAAATCATTGGGAACAGCTCACACAAGGGTGGCTGTTCTGACCACGAACTTAAAGTTCTATTTCTATTATTTATTTCCATGAGGGAGTATTTGAGAGCGCTTCAGATTTGAAGGCAGCTCTTCATTTGTCTTCTTCACTGTTTAGAAGTGGACAGGCACACGGGCTTTCTTTTATGTCTTAAGCCCTGCTTAATGATTTTTCAATGGCTGAACAAAGAGAAGCTTTGCTTTAATTCGTTAAGACCTTTTTGTCTCTCACCATAACAAATAAAAACCGTATAACAAATTAACTGGAACAAATCCACTCCAGTTGCTTTATTTTCTGCATAATCACAATGTAGTAGGTGAACTCTACAACACATGTGAAAACTTTGCGGGGACTTACACAGGTTTTGTGAGACAACAGATCTCCTCCACCAGTTCTCTCTCCCATTTAACCTTTTCATAAGTTTCTTTTCACACTCTGAATCAAGCTATCAGATCAGCACCCAGTTTCACAAGTAATAGAACATAGCCCTATAAAAATGACATTTTATAATTTAATCATGCTAATAAATGGTTAAATACACCTACATTTTAGTGTAGCATTAATTCATTGACTATGAAAGTCATTTTCCTTTTAATATCTTGGAATCCTTAAATAATTGTAACTTATGAAGGTATATAATCTCCTTTGAATACTGAATATCATCTTGGGAGATACCTAAAGAAGGTACCATGAACTGTTTTTCTATTTCACAGGATCCATGCTTTTAATGTTATCAAGAATAAAATCACAGCAGCAGAATATAGAGAAAAATATATTCTGAAGAACTTGATTTATGAAACATATTACTTCCCCTGGGTTATAAGGCATTGAAATCACTTGAAGAAACACTGATTCAATTCTCATAACAGTTCTTAAACTAAATTTAAGGGGAACTCAGATTGTCCAATATTTTTTTAAAATGTATGAAAATCATCAAATGTAATAAATGGATCTTTTCATTTAATTACAAATATTCTTTTACCTGAAGGGGATTAAATATATTTAAACATTTTGGGGTGTTTTTAAAATAGCAATAGAATAGCAATAAAATAGATTTATAAATTTAAACTCTAATTAAAGTATATAGTGCAATACAGTTTAGTTGAGGTCTCATCAGTGACACAAAAGTTCAATATTTTAAATGTATAAGTTCCTTTGATCATTACTTTTTCCCATTTTTTTACTTTTTATTTTTTTATTAGATATTTTCTTCATTTACATTTCAAATGCTATCCCGAAAGTCCATGTCCTCCCCCGCCCTGCTCCCCAACACTTTGATCATTACTAAGTGAATAATGAGTACAGATCTGTGGTACACATGCACATAAGAAATGGGAAAAGAGAGAAAAGTGATAAATACACTAAGTTGGCATTTGTCACATTCCTGGAATTCACAACACTCTATGAAAGTATTTATTACTCTATTTAAATACTTAAAATTAATTTTGCTCTTTAAAGATTAAAAAATTAGTGTTTATAACATTTAAATATTTATTTATAAAATATTAAATAATTAAATAATTCCTCACCTTTTCTTCCAACCTTTCCCATGTATCTCAACCTGAGATCTATCTATCTATCTATCTATCTATCTATCTATCTATCTATCTATCTATCTATCTATCTATCTATCTATCATCTATCTATCTAGATTGCTCTACGGTACTTTGAATATTGTGTTTAAGTCCTGTTTTTCTTACATTGACGTATCCTACCTAGCTGAGCTTTGGGATCTGTTTCTTTCAAATCACAAAGGCGAAAAATACAATTCCAAGTTTCTGAATAAATGGACATCATTTCTCTTGTGTATTCACTTGAGTAAAAGGACTCTGAAATATCAGGGAACCTCTATGCAATGCAAACATTCTAAGCCTTGTTTTCCACTTACTGGGTAAGAGAAGGGAGATATTTGCTAAGCATTTTCTTGATGAATTCATGAAATATCCATTCATTATTCTTGCTTTCTCATATAAAACAGGTTTTGCTGGTTTCCAACAAAACTACTCTGAGTATTTCATGTGCCTACTTGAACTTCCACATAAATCTGCTTCCTAGGGTCTACTTGGAGTTTATTTGCATAGATTAGAGCTCATCTTCTTGCTGCTGAGTAACGTCTTCACACACTCATTCTTCTTCTTAGGCTGTTAGTGTAAACTTGTTTGATCAATGTTTATGCATTCCCAATGTAATGAAAATAATATTTGATATTTTAAATATATAGGCATCATTTCAAGTCCTTTACATAAATTACCTCATTTCAGCTGTGTGACAATATTTTTTTAACGAACATGATAATCATAATTTTATTCACATGTTATGAGTAAAGAAACCCAGACAAAAAAGGAGTATTAGAAGACATCTTCTGAATACTATACTGTTAACTAATGTGCTGCACAGACCTTCCTTTGGGTAACAGGAAAGTTGCACTGTCACATTATATTGCACTCTGAAATTTCTGGTAGAAGTGAGGTGAGGTTTAGAATTAAAGGAGCTTCCAAAGTCTTGAAATGTCTCCAGATATTACGCATCGGACATCCTCGGATGCACTGCCCCTCAGCAATTGCCTTTTCAAATCCTGACATATTGAATTGACTTCCAGGGTCAATTAACACTTCAACAATAACAAGTAAATATGTTTAACGTATTCTGTGACTGTATGGCATCTGCCCTTGTGGGGACATATTTAGTACAAAATGTTTAAAACAAAGTGCAGCATTGAAAAAAAAAAGTCCAATTCTTTCCCTTCTTAGTATAGCATACAAAAGATTCCCCACGTAAGGAGACATAAAAGCCTACACAAAGCATTTTCCTGCATCTTTTCCATCAATGAATTCTTAAATAATTCAACCAGATCAAATTATTTCCATATATTTATATTTCCATTAACTGGGTATTAGAAATTACAACTCCAAGGAGACTTTAAATCTTTACTTTCTTTCTACCACTGACTTTTCCCCTAGTTTCAGACATACTACCCACACTTGTATATTGTGCAATAATATATCACAACCTCTTCTTTTTTTTACTATGCAATACATTTATTTTTGTTACCTTTTTTTCTTTTTTTTTAAATTAGGTATTTTCCTCATTTACATTTCCAATGCTATCCCAAAAGTCCCCCGTATCCACCCCCCCCAATCCCCTACCCACCCACTCCCCCTTTTTGGCCCTGGCGTTCCCCTGTACTGGGGCATATAAAGTTTGCAAGTCCAATGGGCCTCTCTTTCCAGTGATGGCTGACTAGACCATCTTTTGATACATATGCAGCTAGAGACAAGAGCTCCGGGGTACTGGTTAGTTCATATTGTTGTTCCATATATAGGGTTGCAGTTCCCTTTAGCTCCTTGGGTACTTTCTCTAGCTCCTCCATTGGGGGCCGTGTGACCCATCCAATAGCTGACTGTGAGCATCCACTTCTGTGTTTGCTAGGCCCCGGCATAGTCTCACAAGAGACATCTATATCTGGGTCCTTACAGCAAAATCTTGCTAGTGTATGCAATGGTGTCAGCGTTTGGAAGCTGATTATGGGATGGATCCCTGGATATGGCAATCACTAGATGGTCCATCCTTTCATCACAGCTCCAAATTTTGTTTTGTACTATATAATAATTGCTTACATATTTTATATTACCACTTTTTATATTGGCTATTTTATGCATTTACATTTCAAATATTATCCCCTTTCCCAGATTCCCCTCTGGGCCCCTACTCTCATTCCCCTTCCCCCTGATTCTATGAGGATGCTCCCTCTCCTACCCACCTACTCCCACCTCATTGCCCTGGCATTTCCCTGCACTGGGGCATTGAGCTGTCACAGGACCAAGGGTCTTTTCTCCTACTAGACAATGTCATCTTCTGCTACATATGCTGATGGTCCATCCATGTGTACTCTTTAGTTGGTGGTAATGTTCATGGGCATTTCTTTGTTTAGATTAGGGGAGTTTTCTTCTGTTATTTTTGTTGAAGATATTTACTGGTCCTTCAAGTTGGGAATCTTTACTCTCTTCTATACCTATTATCCTTAGGTTCAGTCTTTTTATTATGTCCTGGATTTCCTGAATGTCTTAGGTTAGGAGCTTTTTGCATTTTGCATTTTCTTTGACTGTTGAGTCAATGTTTTCCTATGGTCTCTTCCCCACCTAAGATTCTCTCTTCTGTCTCTTGTATTCTGCTGCTGATGAGTCCGGATCTCTTTCCTAGGTTTTCTATCTCCAGGGTTGTCTATCTTTGGGATTTATTTATTGTTCCTATTTCCATTTTTAGATCCTGGATGGCTTTGTTCAATCCCTTCACCTGTTTGATTGTGTTTCCTGTAATTCTTTAAGAGAGTTTTGTGTTTCCACTTTAAGGGCTTCTACCTGTTTACTTGTGGTCTCCTATATTTCTTTAAGGGAGTTAATTATGTCCTTCTTAAAGTCCTCTATCATCAACATGAGATGTGATTTTAAATCTGAATCTTGCTTTTCAGGTGTGTTGGGGGATCCAGGACTTATTATAGTGGGAGAACTCAGTTCTGCTAATGCTAAGGAGCCTTGGTTTCTTCTGCTGCTTAGGTTTCTGGGCTTGCCTCTCCCCATCTGGTTATCTCTGATGTCAGTTGGTCTTGCAGTCTCTGACTGGAGCTTGTACCTCCTGTGGGCCTATGAGCCTGTGATCTTAGATGTGTCAGCACTCCTGGGGAGACCAGCTCTCTCTGGGCAGGATTTGCATATGGAGGGCTCTGAGACACCTTTACTTCCAGGTCACAGATAGAGACCAGAAGGATCCTATTCTCAGCTACTCTGCTGTTCGTGTGCCCCCTGTGTTCCTGGTGCAGAATGTAATAATTTCAATTATATGGGAAGTATACCTAACACACAGAATTTTGATAGCTCTGGTTGCAGTCTTAATTATAAGACGTCAGTTCCTAAGCATAATTTTGATAAAGCAAAAAATAATGATCTGAATATATCAGAATTTACTTTGGATAATGTTCCAAGACTTAATAAAAAGGCAGAAAAGTTAAGTAATTCTATCATTTATGAAATCATATACATATAAATAAAATAATAACAAATATTAAGTACAAATATTTATAAATCTCACAACTTTTTCATTTCTATTTTCAAGGTAAAATAATCCAATGTGAAAAAATATTATCCAAGATATAATATCTGGCACAAA
This sequence comes from Mus musculus, assembly GCF_000001635.26. Lineage (NCBI taxonomy): Eukaryota > Metazoa > Chordata > Mammalia > Rodentia > Muridae > Mus > Mus musculus. The sequence goes on along the minus strand of NC_000080.6, from coordinate 84,654,361 downwards.
ATGTAAGAATTCTGGTTATTTTTTCCCTTGGGAGTCACACATGGTACATGCAACTGGCATCTTAGCACTAAGGAGAAGCTGAGACAGAGGACTTTAAGTTCAAGGTAAATTGAGTTCCATACAAGACCATGCCACAAACAAACCAATCTCAAACAAAAGAATGAAAGGAACAAAGAACAATAAAAATATTTTTCAATTCAAAAGTTTGTCTAGTTTTTTAATTATAATTTAAATTCTTACAATTATATAAACAGTTAAAAAGGTATGCTTTACTTAAATTTTAAATAAAGTATATCACACTAATTTTCAGTTATAAATATGCCAAATTCAGGAATGTAGTATCAACAATAAAACTAATCTACATATATTATTTTTCTGAAAAACAAAAATCACTGCTAATGGGATAGATTCTTCATTTAGTTTCACAAAAATGTGTAGGTGTATAGTGACATATTTAAAGGCACTGTGGTATAACTGTTGTTTGTGATCTCACCCATTTGTGAACATGTATCTCTTCTTTGCTTTCCACTAGTTCTTTCAACTATATATCAAGGTTAAAATTTAGATGGTCTGGGTAATTTAGTAATCTTTATTTCTTTGAAAATTATAAAATATAAATATCTCTGCTGTCACAAAGAATAGTTCACTTTAAACTTACATAATTCACGAACTTTAAATGTTATTGTGATCTCTGAAATAATGCATTTGACATTTAAATTCCTCTTTCATTTGATCAGTAATGGGTGTGAAATGCTGCTATTTTGAAACTACGTTAAATGTAGAGAGGGTTTATTAATGATATATGATTGATAATTGAAGAATTTGCTGATGAAGGCATGATAAAACCAGGCCTAGAAGTAAAAATTTTCTGAAAACAAAATATTCTATGTGAAATCTCACCAAGTTGCAAGCATTTCTCATATGAAAGCTACCAGGAAGGAAGCAGAGGAAGGCTACCAGGCCTAAAGGAAATATGAGTGTTTACTGCTGACTCAATTGGACCCACTTCTTGTAACTCATAAGGATGGACCTAGTCCTTAATAGCCTTTATAACTGAGTATAACGTAAATTATAACTGCTGCGGTGCTTGCTTCATATTTAATTACAAATTGTATTATGTGAAAGCAATGAAATGGGTGCTAAATGATAATTCAAAGGGACACTTGCAAAGCATTTAGGATGATCAAAAAGATGCAACTTAGAATATCGTAAAATTTCTTCTTTGTTTTTGAATGATGCTGGGAAAACATTTTAAAATCCTGCAAGGAAAGATGATTGCTTCAGTTGTGCGACTTTGTTTGCCCATTCCTCTGGATAATTATACAAGCTCTAAGTATGATAAATCTGGAAGGGGACACTATTCTAAAATGGACCATATTAGTTACAAGGGTCAGGCAGCCAGAAACATATCTAGTGCCTCAGGCAACATCTTCTCCAAACATTATTAGCTACTAATATGCTCAAATACTTCCTATTGTGAAAAACTATATTGATATTCATTAGAAGGAAAGGAAAGGGCTTTATAAATTCTGAACTACAGAGTTTGAGTGTTGTTACTCCTGATGCTGAAGTTTGGTATTTTAAAATAGTGTCTCCCTACGTACACTCCACTGGCCAGTAACTCATGGTGTAACCCAAGTTGGCCTTAAACTCATGGCAATATTTAACCATAGTGTTGGGTTTAGAACTGGGAACCATTACAGTACTTTGATTTTTTTCCTTTTTGAAGGGTTTTTTGTTTGTTTGTTTGTTTGTTTGTTTGTTTTTTGTTGTTTTTTTTTTTTGTTTTTGTTTTTCGAGATAGGGTTCCCTTTTGAAGTTTTAATGTCTTTTATTAACATACAAGAAAATACAACATAATACCAGTGTGGGCATGTAAACAATAACAGTCAATCAATCTTTAAGGCTGAGAGAGAAACAAAAAGGAAACTGAAGACATGAAGATTTGAAACCATCATTCTTGTTTCCAGGACATTTTGCCCAGGCCTATCTTTATTCAAAGTACACAATTAAAGCCCAGAATTATCTTTAAGGGATTTTGTATTATTGCTGTTTCTTTCTGTTTTAAGCAATGTTTATAGGACTTTCTTTTAAGTCACTTTTGTGACTTTCTGATTATAGATCTAACAAAACTCATATCTTTGGGTTACAGAAAGAGCATGGTGTAGGTTGTTTTTATTTGCTTGGTTTGTTTGGTTGTCTTTTTTTTTCCAACTTGACACAAGCCAGAGGCACTTGGGTAGAGGAATCACAAATAAGAAATACTTCCACTAGAATGCCTATCAGCAATCCATATAGAGCAAGCCAATAAGCAGCTCCTCTCTGTGGTCTCTAAGGCCAGGTTTCACCTTGAGTTTGTGTCCTGATTTCAATGGTGATGTGCTGAAAATTTTAAAGCTGAAATTACTGCTGGCCATAGTGATTTGTCACAGCAATACAAAATGAACAAAGACAGCCATGTTTCTGTCATACTAAAGAAAATTATCTTTGTTAAATTAAACAAAATCATCAATTTTCTTTTCCGTGTGTGCATATGAGTGGATGTTGAATATGTGTGTGCTTGCTTTCAGTAGAAGAAAAGCTTCTATGTATACACACAATTCCAAGATTTGTCACACCATGGAGACTGTGTCATCAAGCTAACCTGCTATGACACACAGACTGCATCTTGTTCATTGTCATGTGATGACTGACACTCTTCAGTGCCTGGCTCACAGATGCTCTAAAAATGACACTTTTATTGAATTTGTGAATGAGGAAATTGAAACTCAGCAAAGAAACCATTTACTCAAGATCTTGTAAGCGATGTTGAAAAGAGCCAGAAGCAGGCCCTGGACTTTGGAATAATAGTTTATTATGATTCTCTACAAACATTAACATGCTCAGATAAATCTTAACATGGTAAAGTGACTGTGTTGTGTTACTTTCAAAAGAAAATTATCTACTTCCTACAAAATATAAGTGTATACTAAAATGCAAGACTAATTAGATTATAAAACTTTCAGGTTTTAAAACTTAAGAGTGATCTCTAAATACTACCATAGTAAATGTGATTTAAAATCATGGGTGAGTATGAACTATAAGACAAACATCATTCCTTTATATTATACTTTTGTGCTCATAAAAGTAAGATTACTTTATCTTCAGACATCAATAGCTGCTCCTTCTAGAGTTTTCATGCTAATAACCATAAAAAAGTGAAATTCTTCTGTAAAGTACTAATTTAATTGAAATTCTAGTTCAAAGAACATAAAATTGTATCTGCTTCTATCAGGTAGCAGCTAGCACACAGGAAAATGATGGTTTTTTTTGTTTTTGTTTTTTTTTTTTTTTTGGTGCAATCCTTCAGTGCTACAGAAGTATCTGACTGCTAGATCCTTTCAGTGTGGTCTCTGATAAACATACATAAGAACTAAAAGAATTATATTTTCATAAAATTTTTTTAACTAACTCACTCTTTAAAAGGAGAGTCATGGGTAGTATGAGTCTAGCAATATAAACACCTTTGGCCATCCTTCTGAAGAGTTTCTGCTATGAGACAAAGCAGCCAGTACTGCAGCTTTATTGATGTTGCACTGAGGATACATAGAGAGAATTTTGGAAAAATTACTCAATGGCATGCCTTAACTACACTTTATATTGAATTGAATACTATAAATTACTGTTCAATAGCTAAAAGTATGTGACAATTCCTCAATATGCTAATTTATTATAGCTTCATGCACCTGCCAAAAATAAAGCACAATTATTTTGTGCAAATTATTGTTCTATTACAAAGAGAACTTCTGATTTGTCCAGGCATCTATGATTAAATCTACACTCAGATGCAAAAGTGTATTTTTTATAAATAATTTAATATCTATTTACCAACAGCATGCAGAACAAATATTGAGAATGTTATTAAAATGTTTAAAGAGAAACATGCTTAGGTTAACAAAAACATGAGTTCTACTGCTGGTCACACGGGAAGGGCCTTTTGAAGTATATAACATATTTTACAGTTCTGTTCTTTATAATTAAACTGAAATCTTTAAACGTTAAAAGAAAAAACATAAAAAAATCTTCCAGTAGATACCTGTTATTTTGCCATGAGTGAATTACCATGTTCATATCATGTGAAAAGAGAAAAAACGATTTAAAATACTAATCACATGTTATCCATAAATCTAGTTAGCCCAGTAGGACCTAATAACACAATGAAGTGGAATTTTATGTACAGAGTTTATGAGTGAGTCCTATAAATCTTTATGCAGGTGTGCATTGGCTAGAGTGATTGCTACATGAAATAGAATAGACTTGAGTTAATTCTAATTTTATGTTTTCATTATTTTCTACTACTGTCGATTGTATAAAATGAATTATTCCTTTTCAGTTTGCATTGAATAAGAATGTATTTATTTTCCATTAGCCACAGTCAGCTTATCTTCACTGTTCTTCCCAGTGTTCTGGTCAAATTTTCATACCTCCATCATAGACTTTTTGGAATCTGTCACTGACTTTAAGTTCTTTGAATGGTTCTTATGCAGTGTTACAATTTCATTTTATAAAATACTTTTTCCTGAACATTTGTTCTCTCTTTGAAACCCACATCAGACATTCATTTACTTTTATCCCATAATCACCTAAGAAACTTTTAAGATTTTGTACTTACAACTTGTCTTTGCAAAAGCCTTTGTTTGTCTTCCTTTCCCATTTTAAATCAGAAAACCTGCTCATGTCATAGCAACAAGCTTGATGGTACATAAGAAGCACACCCGTTATCCCCTCTTCACTGTTGAATAGAATATTCTCTAGGAAGAATGTCTGAGCACACTTGTACATATCCTTGTGGTGAGTTTATTACATGTCACAGACTACTGGCTCTACATTTTTAGCTTTAAACTACACCTGGGCTATCATTATATATTGAAACCATTTTGATCGATGCCATTGTAGGAACATCAACGTGGAATAATCACAGCAAGACAGCTTCTTGAATCCAATATTCTTGGGTGAAATGCCTCATTAAAACAAACAAACTATAGTATCTTATTGCAGCATTATAATATCCAATATATTTTTTGCAGAAAAGACAATGCCCCTTGTCTGCAATGGCACATGTGGTAACTAGTAGCTACATGCAGTTTCTAAACATTAGGAAGATTATATTTACCATTGTGGCAACAAAATTTTATTTTCCAGACTGAATTAATTTAAATTTAAGTAGCCATGTGTGGTTAGTGTCCAGGAACTAGGATTAAGGTCTAAGGTCTGGGGATAAATTATAGTTGTTTTTACTTGAAATTAATTAATACATTTATTGCTGATAAACAGAATCAGAATCAATTAATAAAAAGTCTTTTCACCGTAGGGTGTCAGTTGACACAAAAATGAATAATTGTTTCTCTTCATTTTCTCATCCTCATACTAAATTTGTATCATATAACAGCTTGGGCTATACTATATTTGCAACATTTTTAAGTCTAATAAAATTCTTTTAATCATCCATCTTCCCACTAATTATCACATGCCTGTAGTGATCATTTATGCATTGATATGTATTTCGAGCATCAATAACTGCAAACACCAGGATAGAATATGTGCCACATTTTAGCCTCTTGGTGAATCTTTTCTTTTCTTTTCTTTTTTTTAATATTTTATTCCCAAGGTCTCACAATTAGATCATGATTTTTTTCTTATTGTTATAAAAATATTTATAGAGCTTTGGACCTTATATTTTCTCTTACCTTAAAATCACATGCATGCAAATGAAGAGATCATTTTCAGTGACTGTAGAGTTGTTTCTTATTTGAACATTATTTTTCCATGTCTAAGAAGGGAGACATATTCTCTCCTTTCTCTATTTTTTGTTTCTACTTTAGCTTTCTAAGTTTAATAGAAAGAAAAGGCACTGTGCAATTTTCAGTTCATTTGGAATACAGTAACCACAGCTTTAAAATTTAGGTGTGAATAATTATGATAGATCACTGAAGCCCCTTACAATGATGCATATCAAACAAAAAGAATGTGTACAGCAGAGGATGAATGTTGTTGAGCATGTGAAGAAAGGAGAATCCCAGTTCATATGGATAAGAATGTAAACTTATGTCACTAACAGAGCAGAAGCGGGAGCTACTGTTGAAATTAAAACCATGGAGAAATTACCCAATAATCACTCTTTTGTATTAGCTCCAAAAGAGATTTAAAAAAAAAACCCAGATAACTTCATAAAGACATTTGGACTCATTATGATTGCCTATTATGTCATGATAGTGAAGATACACAGATAACCTGAATGCCCAAAGACATGTGAATGGAAAAAGGGAAACCCGGTAACTGTGTTGATATGTATATCCATAAATGTCCATGTGTTGATATGTATATCCATAAATGTCCATGTAGATTGTATTACAGACTTTACAAATGGAATCTTGATGCTTTTTCACAACACGAAGAGTCCAAAGATATATTAAATGAAATGTGCCAAACACAGGGAGAAAAATATAACATGCCCTCACTTATATGTACAATCAAATAATTAAAAAAAATGAAATATATAGAGATAGGTATAAAACAATATATAGGCAGATTTTCAAAGCATTCGATCTGTCTAATGAAAGTCTAGAACACTAGAACCCAGATTTGCCACTTCTCATTTACCAAATTAAACTCATAACACAATAGACAAGTTAATTAGATTCATGATAGTAATCATATTATCATCAACATGTATGGCATAACATACAATAAAATTAAAATACAATATTAAAATTCATCGTAATTATCTTTTTAAATTATATGTAAATAGTGAGGACTTGGGTTCCAATCACAGCAATAGCATACATTAACTGTACGACTTTGTGTGAGATGCTGTATGAAGTGTAGAAATTTTTCTTGGATTATTGTAATAGACTAACAATTATAAGATTAATGCGTACTTAGTGCTTCCAGGAAGTTTCCCGTCTTTTCCTCTTAATCATTGTACTCTTATGATGGAGTGTGTACTTTTGTAGTAGCTAAATGAAATGCATGAAAAAAATACACCTCACCGAGTTCTAAACACACATTAGACAAGCAAAGCAATATAATTTATTTCTTATTCTTCTCCCACCAGATATGCCATTAGTTATATAAGTAACTGTGCCGACAGCAGGACTGGCTGCTTGACTTCTGGGCCAAATTAATTTGAACGAATTATGTAAACTCTCTTTGTGTTGCATTCACAACTACAGTGAAAACAATAAAGGCAGCCATTCTGTTACAATACTATGAGAATCAAACGTGGCAATGCATCTAAAATGACCAGGATAGCTAGCACAATACACATTTTCAATAATCACCTTCTTTCATGTCATCATCATTGTCATCATCATCATAATCTTCATCACCAATCTGCCTTTTCATGGGAATCATAATCAGGCAATGAATAGAATTATTTTTTAAATTTTAAATTATATAGGTGAATCTCAACTATGTTATTTAGGAAAAAACAGAGGATTTAGACTTTAAAACAAAACAATTTCAGTATTACATAGGAACTTTGTACATATTATTACCCCTTTGATGCTAAAATTTACCACCTTAAAAATAAAGTTCTATTCTTGTTTATAAGGTTATTCTTCACTACATGAGTAAAGTGTTCAAAGGATACGACATAAGAAGCCATTTTACAAGTCCTTTGTACATTAACTTTTATCATTCTTCTACAAAATTGGGCTATCTTTATTCAATGAATTTTGAGGCTATCATACAGACTTGATCAATAATTGGAGTGACTGACCAGATTACTTTCTGTTTTTTGCCTTCGTAGCATTATAGTAGCGACTCATCAACTGTAATAATATTTCTTGACAGAACAAAATGTTATAAACTTATGAAGGATCCATAGATGACATAAAGGTTCATTCCCTGCTAAAATTAAAGTACCTTCCTTACTGCTATGCTAGGACTAGAATACCGTTTGGATGTGCAATGTTGGCAACACTCCAGCACTACAGTCAGACCCTGCACTCTAGAGGAAATCTGTGCCTCTTTGTGTCTTCCTCAAATGACCACATTATATATTTTGCAAATGCATTATCTTTCTTTTTCACATTTCACTCTCAGCCAAGTTGAGATCTAATGATGTTTTCAAGGGTCAGCTTAAATGTCAACTCCTCTTTGAAGGTCTTGCCAAAACCCATTGGCTTTGCTCCACAGACTGGATGTCTCTCTCAATCCTTTATAAGTCTATTGCACTTAATTCCAGTGATTAGGATAATATAGGATATTGAGCACATTTTATTACAGGGTAGTTATTTACATGCCTGTCTCCCATCCCAGACTGGGAGAACTGTGTTAGAAGAAGTGTTTTATTTGCTTATGTGTCTGTTTTAATTAGCAGACTGTCTGGAATGTGGTTTGGGTACACAGCTTGGGGTAAAGTAACCATTCTATAAATTTCACTTGAACTAAACAAAAGATACCATACTGATATTTCCATTAAGCCTTTTTTTTTTTTTTGCAGATAAACTGAAAGTCATAATTACTTGAATATATCGCTGAAAAATACTAAACTGTTATTTTGCTCTTTGATGGTAATTTGGGGTTTAAAATAATATTCTTTGCTAAATTGAAGATCATAGAATCATTGAGGCAAAAAGGAAGGTTTTTTTAAGTTATATTATATGAATAAGGTAAGCGTTCACATAGAGTTACACATAAACACAAAAATATGCAAACATTCATGGACTTACTATATTACAAAAAGAACAATTTGAAATACACTTTTATGATTTGGTGCCTAGAATGGTAAACTGATTTTACAAGTGATTAAAGCCACTGATTCAATTATGGTTACGTATATGGGAAATATCTATCTATAAAATGATGCAACAGCACAGAGTTTTCATTACACTGATTATTAGTTCTACATATAAATTATTAGGTTAGACACTTACTAGACATGTAAAGTAATTAGTTTCAATTTGCATGCTTACACTGAAGCAGCATTAAACTAAAATTCTAATCAGTAAACTAAAACTTTTTTTTCCTTTTAAAAATCACACCAAAGATTTTGCCTCATCCTTTGCTGAACAACAGGAAGCCAATCTGAAGACTAAAGATTTTGAAATGTTAATTGGAATGAACAGACACATTTTAGGAAATCAGCTGCCTAATGATCTTGGCTGGGATACTCTCCAATTAGTGCTGGGTCACCAATTAATTCTTTTGCAGGTGCCCAAGCATCCTGGATACCAATACTGGTCTGAGTCCTCCTGAACCTTGCTCTCAGAGTTCCAATCGAACTAATGACTTTGCCCTTGGTCAAACTCAGACAGTAGCTTTCCTGGTTAAATGGAAATATCCTTTCTAGTATTCTAAGAATGATGAAAATCATAGTAAATTGAAACAGTGTCATAGCACTTTACTGCTATTTGTGTTCCAACAGTTTTCACTGCCATCCTGGTCTCTCTCTGCTTGTGTTTTCACATCTATGTGCTTTGCCACAACTTACTTTGGCTTTTTGTCCCACAATTAACTTACTCTTCAGGCTCTCTTTCACAGTTTTTGCAGTCTGTTTAAACTTCATAATTTTCTTATGTTACATAATTATTCAAGCAGTTCCTTCAATAATAAGCAAGAGCCTAGAAAGACAGATACACAGTTAAAAGCATTTAACTCCTATTCCAGAGGAATCAGTTACCTATGCCCTGGTACCCACATGGAAGTTCACATTTTCAGGCAAACAGGAACCCTCTTCAGTCCTTCCTGGGCACCTGATGTATGTATGGTGAACGTATACACTCAGACAAACACTTAAATATATGAAATAACAAGATCCTATTTAAAAAACTTCAATAACATTTTGGCTGTAACAGCTACAAGTTTTCTATGTGTCTATATGGGCAGTGTGCTTGTGTGTATACATGTTCACATATGGTTCTACTTTTTCTCATTTGCTGGGGTGAAACACTCAGAATATAAAAGTGAAGAGAGGGTTGTTACATTTTATAAGCGATCCTCATCCAACTAACCAAGGAAACAGGGGCAGGAACTGACACAGGGATGGCTTGGCAATAATGATTACTGGTTTGCCTCAGGCTCACGTTCAGCTAAGTTTTTTCTGTCTCATAAATCTTTTATTTTTATTTGATATTTTACTTATTTACATTTTAAATGTTAACACCTTTACTGATTCCACCTTGAAAACCCCTATCCCAGTCCCCCCCTCCTCCTGCTTCTATGAGGGTGTGCCCCCACCCACTCACCCACTCCCGTCTCCAAGCCCTCACAGTCCTCTGCACTGGGGCATGGAGCCTTCATAGGACCAAAGAACTCTTCTCCTACTGATGCCCAATAAGGCCATCCCCTGCTACATATGCCACTGAAGTCATAGATCCCTCCATGTGTACTCTGGTTGGTGGTTTAGATCCTGGGACCTCTGGTTCTTCGACATTGTTCTTCCTATGGGGTAGCAAACCCCTGCAGTCCTTTCTTTAACTCCTCCATTAGGAACTCCTTGATCAGTTCAGTGGTTGGCTGTGAACATCTGCCTCTGTATTTGTAAGGGTCTGGCACAGCCTCTCAGGAGACAGCTACATCAGGCTCCTGTTTGCGTGCACTTCTTGGCAACTACAATAGTGTCTGCGTTTGGTGATTGTATATATCCTTAGGTGGGGCAGTCTCTGTATGGCCTTCCCTTCAGTCTCTGCTCGTATTTGCTTCAGTCCCTTCAGTATTTGCTCCAGTGAGTATTTGGTTATCCCTTCTAAGAAGTAACGTAGAACCCACACTTTGGTTTTCCTTTTTCTTGAGCTTCATATGGTCTGTGAATTGTATCTTGGGTATTCTGAGTATATAACCCAGGTCTAGATGACCAAGAGTGTCAATCACCACAGTAGGCAAGTACCTTCTTCATCGAAAACAAAAATACCCCACTGGCATTCTACTGATCAATCTAATTCAGGAACTTCCTCCCTTGAGTTATACTCTTCAAGGTTTTCTCAAGTTTGTGTGAATTGACAAAATTGGACCAGCACACAAGTGCATGGACACACAATGTGTGTAAGTGTGCATGCAACTGTGCTATATGTGGGTATGCTTTACTGATTTGGGGACTTTTGTCTATAATGTGCCTAGAAAATTCTCTACCTCACTCTTTTTGAGTCTCTCCTCAGTCAGAACTTGAGCTTGCCAATGCATTTAATTTTGCCAGCCAACTTTGCTCTGAGGATTTCTCTATCTCCTCTGTCTGAGGTTGGAATTGCAGAGACTCACCACTCCCGTTCTATCTCATGTGGTTTCTTGATAAACAGATTCTTGTTTTCTTGCCTTTTTAGCAAGTTTTTAATTTCTGTATCTTCTCCCCAACACCCCCGCCCCGAGTTTTGGAGAAGAATGTTATTGTTCCTATCTGTCTTTCTTGTTAGTCATCCCTTTATAATGTAAGGCTACTTTCAACTTCTCACTAGTATATAAATCCTTTCAGATATAACCAAGGAATCCTACTATATTTAGGAAACACATTCCAGAGAATCTCATCAGAGTTTCATCCTGTTAATTTCATGTTACTTCCTTGTCAATTCTTTCCTTGTTCCCCTAAATTTTTGTGAACATGGAAGTTGAGTTAGTCATTGTATGCTTTCCACCTTTGATACTTTCTTGCTAATTAATTTGTGAAAAGTTACAGAAGCCTCTTGGCCTCAAATTCTTTATGAATAAAATTAAGGTGAAAATATGGACCCTACAAAAATATGACTCACAAGTACATTTTTAATTTTACTGTCTCTTTAACATTCGTGTTAGCATCTCTTTAACTGTGAATGATTTTGACATATCTCCATCATGCAACCTGAATAAGATGACCATGTGACGACTAATTGCCCACATACAGTCACCTTTCGAAATAAAGAGAAATATAACTCAAAAATTTATTGGGACAACATGACTAAAACAGAATGTATAAGGTAAAGGTGAAGCATAAAATACAGTTATCTACTAGCCCCCCTTCTCTGATTAACAAATATTTCACACTTCAAGAATCCTGTCACATGGAATTGTCTTGCTCTTGACTAGCCAATGCTGATCTTGCTATATGAGTAATACCAATGTGAATATCATGGCATATTAGTCAAGCATTTTCTACTGCTATCATTTAGGATTTTAAATACTACATTAAACACATAATTGATATTAATATATTTTATACTCCTTTATTTTTAATGTATTTATATGAATGCTTTGGCTACATATATATAAACTGTGCATCACTTGCATGTCTTGTATCCATTGAGATGAGAAGAGAACATCTGATCCTTTCAAACTATAATTACAGACAGTAGTGAGCCACCATGTGGATCCTGGGAACCAAGAGGTGATTCGATGAAGGTCAAATTTAATAAATTAAAATAATGAGACCACACAAGACATCTTACAGGTTGTCTTAACTATTTTCATGTTTTACCTAACATGTTGTCTAATCTTTTTGTCTCAGTGAATTTATGGATGATATTCTCACTTATTTTAGACCAAGTAGGAAATCTACCCACAACATCAATATAGTATAAACAAACCTTTTTTTCTCTCTCTCTCAGGGATTTGATGTTGTTGTCAAAATATTTCCTAGAGAGATACAACACACACACATCCTACCCCAGATAAGAAAAACATGATGGAGAATGGGTATGGGTATCACCAAAGCATAATGTGGTGAGCTAATGAATTTTAATGGGTTTGCTTATAGGAGTACTGTAAAGGACTACTTATAGGACCGGAAATGACTCAAAGATAGTTATATCACCAAAGTTTACACAACCGTGAGTGACATCTCATATATGGAAAATCTAGAGCACATTGTATAGCCTGCAAGAAGTTTAATAGAAGGGAATATGTCCTGGTGACTCTGGGCTAACTCTTCCAGGCAGTTCAGCTGATTTCTATTTCTTTCTGCAGAGCATGCAGGTTTTCTCTTCTGAAAGTCTTTTTTGTAGATCAGCTTTCTTCTATATGAGAGGGATTCTTAGCCTTTCTTCCTCATTCTGGCAGTGTGTGTGTGCATGTGTGTGTTGGGGGGGGGGGTACTGTGGGGAGAATTGTTAATCTGATCAGTTTTAGGGACTTCCTGGATGCGTTTTGAGTTGTTTAGCTGGCTGTTTACTGAGCTTCTTCCAGGACGAAATCATTTAATATCAGGGGACCTTTACACAACATTCCAGTGCTCCTCTGTGTGTGTGTGTGTGTGTGTGTGTGTGTGTGTGTGTGCCAGAGAAAGAGAGAGAGAGAGAGAGAGAGAGAGAGAGAGAGAGAGAGAGAGAGAGATTGTACGATATAATATCTGTGTTCAAGGGAAAGAGAGAGAGGAGGAGGAGAGAACAAAGAAAAGAGCAGGCATGTGATAAATGTATACTTTATTGAGAGGTTTGGAAGGTAAGAGGCCATTTGGGGAAGCAATTCTCACTTCTTGCCTCATTGAACCTGATGTCTCTGGTACCTTACTTCAGATTCTAGGTTAGCTGACCCAAAAATTTAAAGTAGATTCTGTTGTCCACATTTCCAACTAGTAGAGACATTGCTGGAATTGCAAATGTTTCTAAAGGCATACACCATTTTGTTAATATGGGTTCCAAGAATGAAACTCATATGGATTATAGGATAAATGTTATATCAATTAAGTCATATCCTCGGTCCATCTGATTTAAATCTGAACCAAAGTTTGATGAAGGTCCCATCTGATTTCCATAAGATAATAACAATATTGTGAATTAAGACTAGCATAAAATGATTTTAGGCATATATGTATAGTAGTGAATTTTAACACAAAAGTATTGTGGCAGGTATAACAGACTTTAAAAAATTGTGTCAATAACCTGATAATTCAAAAGAAATTATTAATAATTTTGAAGTACCATAATTTTGGCACTTAGTAACATTAAATGTAGGCATGATTTTACCACTCTAGAGGAAATGGCACCTGGGACATTGAAACAGGTAAAGTCTCATGCAATAGCCACTCTATTCAGAGCATCAGACAACTTATACTCTGAGAGTTAAAAGTAGTCTCCTGAGTAAAGTGTACAATCACAAGAGCAGGTCACATCTTGTGGGCAAGCCACATGTGGAAAAACATGTTTGTTTGTTTGGTTTTTTTTTTAGTGGCATGTAAATATTTAGAAAGAGCCAATTATAATCAATAATGCGAAGTAAACTAACTCCAATTCACCTTTCACCTTTGAGAGACACTAAAACATAATCCAAGAACTCCAGATTTCTGAAGAAACTGAGGTCACAAATCTCTTTTCTTGTTTTCCAAAAAGTACTCAAAAATCTCATATGATTTCATTCTTACACCACGTGTTGAGAGATAGTCCTTTTATTTATTTATAATTCATATGAATTGAATATTACCCACTATTGTTATTTTCAAGTATACTTGAAGTTAAAAAAAGCATGACTTTAATGATTTTAATACTAGTAAACATCTTGAGCATTAAACTTACTCAAGAATATTTCTATAATATTCAATAGGAAAACAAAATATCAACAAGTACTACAAAATTAAAATAAGGAATAAAGATAAAAATACAGAATTATCAGAAATAGACATTTATCAATTAAGTATAATTTTGTAGACCACTTTTAATGGAATATATAAGGATATTTTAAAGTAAATGCATTAAAATTCAATAAAATGCATATATATATGTATGTACAGCTACTAACATTTGATATAATTTAAACATAAGTGATCTAAAAATCATTTAAAACTAGATAATTTAATGATAGAAGGCTTACTAAAATATTTAAAGCAGCAGTAAAATGAAAATAAGAATATGACAGCTAATTGATGGAATAAGAAAAGAAAGAGGATTTTAAAATACAGCGTAAATGTGGACTGGGATACAATTTGAGGGATTAAATTTTTTAAATAGCACACCAATGCTTTAATTACAGAGGCAATTACAAATCAAGGATTTCATAGTTATTTCTGGAGTAAATAAATGTCAGCGTTCATTACAAAGATTTCTGGACCCTGAATGCTTAATTGAAACTTTCCTCCTGTCAGTTCTTGCCAGACAAGGATTCTATTATATGCATAATGAGCATGCAGAAATGATTTATTTGCCTAGTCTAGTCTCAGTGTGTGATTTTTCAAGGGAATGTGTATGCAAGGGAAGAAGTTAGGCAAGTGGGACATTATCAAGAAAAGGATACCGGCTAGTTAAGAACAGGGTAGATGTGCACTCTGGTTTTTATTTACCATTGTACTTGAGTAGAGAAATCACATTCTTCCACTAATCTTTATTTCATCTTCAACAGAGATTAAAATCCATTTGATTAAATATGCCACATAATTTCATCCTGCCCTATGATATTATTTTCCAATGTCTGATATTTGTTTTTAACTTTTTTTACTCTTTTTTTAAATATTTTTTATTACATATTTTCCTCAATTACATTTCCAATGCTATCCCAAAAGTCCCCCATACCCTCCCCCCCACTTCCCTACCCACCCATTCCTATTTTTTTGGCCCTGGTGTTCCCCTGTACTGGGGCATATAAAGTTTGTGTGTCCAATGGGCCTCTTTTTCCAGTGATGGCCGACTAGGCCATCTTTTGATACATATGCAGTTAGAGTCAAGAGCTCCGGGGTACTGGTTAGTTCATAATGTTGTTCCACATATAGGGTTGCAGATCCCTTTAGCTCCTTGGGTACTTTCTCTAGCTCCTCCATTGGGAGCCCTGTGATCCATCCAATAGCTGACTGTGAGCATCCACTTCTGTGTTTGCTAGGCCCTGGCATAGTCTCACAAGAGACAGCTACATCTGGGTCCTTTCAACAAAATCTTGCTAGTGTATGCAATGCTGTCAGCGTTTGGAAGCTGATTATGGGGTGGATCCCTGGATATGGCAGTCTCTAGATGGTCCATCCTTTCGTCTCAGCTCCAGCCTTTGTCTCTGTAACTCCTTCAATGGGTGTTTTGTTCCCAATTCTAAGGAGGGGCATAGTGTCCACACTTCAGTCTTCATTCTTCTTGAGTTTCATTTCACTCTTATACACTAATATTTCCCCAATGTTTGAGGACAGACCCAATTCTCCAATCAGAGAAGTCACAAATTTAAGCTAGTCATTCATAGAAGTTTTGAAGTATATGTAACTAGGCATCATATTCAACTTTGTACACATGAAACAGAAATGTATGTTTTTTTCATCCTCATATGGTTCTTCCCTAAGTTTCTATGATCTTGTTTAATCATTACATAATCTTTCTATATTCTTTCTGATTAGAACAATTCCTAGGCAACCCTTTGATGGTTCTTCTGAGATGATTACACCTACAGGACTGTATAATAATATTAAGTGCATATGGAAGAGTATATCTATCCTTCTCTCCAACTCTACCATGGTTATGCAGTTGCCACCTCACATTAAAGTTGTTTCCCTTGTATACTTTCTAAGGTCATTTCCCCAAAGGAAAAAAAACATTCATTTTCAAATATGTAACCCACACTTTACATAAAGTTGATCACTGAGTTCAGTGTTTGCAGTAAACTGTTTCCCATCAGCCTACGTACAGAGTTTAAACTCAGTGATACTCAAGTTCACCCCGTACCACCACAGCTTCACCTATTATTTCTATTTCAACTCTTATTTTTAAGCTATATTGGTTTTCTGATAAATTTAATTTCAGCTCATGGTCTTTGCACTTACTGCACTTATTTCTACCTCTATTATCTGGATTGTTCCTTTTGCTTCTTCTTTTATGTCATCATAATTTCAACCAAATGCCATTTCTCATAAGCAGTTTCTAACCAACGAGTCTGAAGTAGTAACCCGGAAACAGAGGATTGCAACATTTATATTTTTTACAAAGCTCATATTATGATAAGATTCTTTCTTTTTCTTTTTTTTAAACTGGATATTTTCTTTATTTACATTTCAAACTTTATCCCCTTTCCCGGTTTCCCTCCCTCCCAGAAACACCCTATCATATCGTCCCTCCCCCTGCTTCTATGACAGT
Organism: Mus musculus; assembly: GCF_000001635.26. Classification (NCBI taxonomy): domain Eukaryota; kingdom Metazoa; phylum Chordata; class Mammalia; order Rodentia; family Muridae; genus Mus; species Mus musculus. The sequence goes on along the minus strand of NC_000080.6, from coordinate 84,637,382 downwards.
TTTCCTCCACCCACCCACCCACTCCCACCTCCCCGCCCTGGGTTCCCCTACACTGAGGCATCTATTGAGCCTTCATAGGACCAAGGACCTCTCCTCCCATTGATTCTTGACATGGCCATCCTCTGCTACATATGCAGCTAGAGCCATGTGTACTCCCTTATTGATGGCTTAAAACTTCCCTGTTTGTCTTTCACTGAGATGTGAGTCCCACACAGGACTAGCAGGACATCCCCATATTCATTTATTTGTCTTCAGATACTGACTCAGTATGAGACAAGTTTTGGGATAAAGGAGTTGTTATTATAAAACTTTCTCAACATGGATTCTATATGAAATGTTCTGCTTATCGGCAATATTCCAAAACAATGACTGACAGTGATATTGTCTGTTGTTAGTAGGCCAGCTCCTTGAGCTTGGAATCTCAAATTGCATAGAAAAATGAATGTCATTTGTAAGCTGACAAGATAAGTACAATCTGAAATAACGTTGATTTTAATGTAAATTAATGGATGTTTGTTGTGAAAACTTAGTTTAAAATCTGAGCTAATAGCTAATTAGATGCAGTTACCTCACAATTTTTATAAAATGTATACATTCTCAATACCAATCCCCACTAACTCTAGTTGCATAAAGATTAATTTATGAGAATAAAAGCAAACAAGACTTAAAAGCTAACTAAAAAGTACAATATAAAGACCACTAAATAGTGGTTCATTCATAATATGACTAATTTGAGTAGTATGTCTGCAGAACTAATAATATTGTCACTCGTGGTTTTGCATATTTTTGAAATGTTTAGCAGCTCACTCTATTTTAAGACGGTGAACATAAACTTTATATTAATATTACTAATTGTGTTTGGAAGGCCCAGGCCACCAAAATCTTTCAACCTTTTTCTGACTGTGCATTCTTGCAAAGGTGATTGTGATACCAAGTCTTTTCCTAGTTATTATTTTGCTGATTAAATAGAATACTTAAAAAAGTAGTCCTGGTAGACTTACACCATTGTACAAGCTGTATAACTATCCTTCTCCTACTTCATAGTACCAGATGGAAATTTTTTTTCCCTTACAGTATTGCCTTCTAGACCTGTTGAAAGAGGATCTTTTAAAGTTCTTATAGTAATAGTTGCTATTACTTCTTGACATAGCTATGTAGGTCTATTCTTGGGTAACTGTTAGTGTCTTCCCCCCACAGAGAGCTGATGTCCTTTTGTTGAATTTATAGAATGGTAAAGTCTAGCAACTTCTGTGTTATATTATATTGGCATCTTATAAATTTAGATCATCTCATGAATAGATGTTTAAACAGCTTTAAATTATTTCTCTGTATTTCACAACTCAGTTCAGTGTGTAAAGCTGAACCCAGCAGCTGAAATATGAGTTGCCAATGCAAATATAGCTGTTTCTTCTAGTTCAAAATAGTAAATTTTGGTAGCTATTTAGTTGATTCTGGAAATTCCTACTTTCTCTTTTTCTCTCCTTTATCTAACTGACAGGATATTCTAACAAGTTAAAAATTAAATTCTGAAATCATCACTTTGACACCCTAAATTTGAGAAATAATTCCCCATATGGTGAAATATTCTGTCCTCTAGGCAATTTTATTTGTTGATGGAGGAGTTCAGCTTCACATTAGCCCCTATCTGCCAAATAAACTTTTCCCTCTATTTTTAAATTTTAATTAGTTAATTTACATCCCAAATAATGTCCCTCTCTCATACCATCTTAATGAAACCCTCCTCTTCTCCTCTGAGAGGGTGGATCTCCCCTCTGTTTTCCCCCAAACCTGCCTCATCAAGTTTCTGTCAGATGAGATGCATCCTTTCCCACTGAGGCCAGACAAGCCAGCCATGTTGGGATCAGGCTACAGCTTTAGAAAAAGCCTCCACTTTAGTTTTTGGGAGGACCACATGGAGATTGAGTTGCATATCTGCTGCAGATGAGCCAGGGGCCTCATTTCAGCCTCTGTGTGTTCTTTGGTTGGTGGCTCCGTTTTTGAGAGCTCCAAGAGTTCCAGGATAGTTGACTCCATTGGTCCTCCTGTGGTGTTCCCATCCCCTTGAGGGCCTTCGATCCTTCCCCTAACTCTTCCACAATAGTCTCTGTCCTCTACCGAATGTTTGGCTGTGGGTACCTATGGCTGTTTCAGTCAGCTGCTGGGAGGAAGCTCTCAGAGTTCAGTTATGCTAGGCTCTTGTTTGCAATTATAACAGTAGCATTAATAATATGAGGAGTTAGTGTTTGCTCATGGGATGGGTTTTAAGGTGGGCTCCTTGGTTGGCCATTTCTTCAGTCTGTTCCATCTATGTCCCTGCATGTCTTGTAGATAGGACAAATTTTGGACTGAAAGTTTGTAGGTAGGTTGGTGTCCTTATTCTTTCATTGGGATCCCTGCCTGAGTACAGAAGGGGTCCTCTTGGATAAGATCACCTTCATTGACTCCTGGAACTCTCCCCCATCTCAGCTTTCTGGGACTTCCTAAATATAACTTCCCACACCCACCCCGCATACAAGGCAGCTGAAGATTTTCATTCATTCCCTGTCCATCTAAGGTTTCTCCTCTGTCTCTTCTCAGACCTGCCCTCCACTCCCCTCCCCCTATACTCTCCCACCCACTTCTCTCTCTCTCTCTCTCTCTCTCTCTCTCTCTCTCTCTCTCTCTCTCTCTCTCTCTCCTATGATTATTTTGTTCCCCCTTCTAAGTGTGATTCAACATTATGACTTATAACTTCCTTATTGTTTAATTTCTCTGTGCTTTATGAGTGAATACTTACACTGCATGTCCTTTTGGAAAGGGTTACCTCATTCAGGATGATATTTTCTAGTTTCATCCATTTACCTGCAAAATTCATGATGTCCTCCCTTGTTTTTTACACTTGTAGTATTAAATGAACCACATTATTTAAATAAACCACATTTTCTGTATCCATTCTTTTTTTTAAATTTTTTTTAAATTTTTATTAGGTATTTTCCTCATTTACATTTCCAATGCTATCCCAAAAGTCCCCCATACCCACCCCCGCACTCCCCTACCCACCCACTCCCCCTTTTTGGCCCTGGCATTCCCCTGTACTGGGGCATATAAAGTTTGCAAGTCCAATGGGCCTCTCTTTCTAGTGATGGCCGACTAGGACATCTTTTGATACATATGCAGCTAGTGTCACGAGCTCCAGGGTACTGGTTAGTTCATAATGTGTTCCACCTATAGGGTTGCAGATCCCTTTACCTTCGTGGGTAATTTCTCTAGCTGCTCCATTGGAGACCCTGTGATCCATCCAATAGATGACTGTGAGCATCCACTTCTGTGTTTGCTAGGTCCCGGCATAGTCTCACAAAAGACAGCTATATCTGGGTCCTTTCAGCAAAATCTTGCTAGTGTATGCAATGGTGTCAGTGTTTGGAAGCTGATTATGGGATGGATCCCTGGATATGGCAATCACTAGATGGTCCATCCTTTCGTCACAGCTCCAAATTTTGTCTCTGTAACTCCTTCAATGGGTGTTTTGTTCCCATTTCTAAGAAGGGGCAAAGTGTCCACACTTTGGTCTTCGTTCTTCTTGAGTTACATGCATTTAGTTTAGTTTAGTTAATGTATTGTATCTTATATCTTATATCTTGGGTATACTAAGTTTCTGGGCTAATATCACTTATCAGTGAGTACATATTGTGTGAGTTCCTTTGTGATTGGGTTACCCCACTCAGGATGATGCCCTCCAGGTCCATTCATTTGCCTAGGAATTACATAAATTCATTCTTTTTAATAGCTGATTAGTACTCCATTGTGTAAATGTACCACATTTTCTGTATCCATTCCTCTGTTGAGGGGCATCTGGGTTCTTTCCAGCTTCTAGCTATTATAAATAAGGCTGCTATGAATATAGTAGAGCATGTGTCCTTCTTACCGGTTGGCACATCTTCTGGATATATGCCCAGAAGAGGTATTGCAGGATCCTCCAGTAGTACTATGTCCAATTTTCTGAGGAACCGCCAGACTGATTTCCAGAGTGGTTGTACAAGCTTGCAATCCCACCAACAATGGAAGAGTGTTCCTCTTTCTCCACATCCTTGCCAGCATCTGCTGTCACCTGAATTTTTGATCTTTTCCATTCAGACTGGTATGAGGTGGAATCTCAGGGTTGTTTTGATTTGCATTTCCCTGATGATTAAGGATGTTCAACATTTTTTCAGGTGCTTCTCTGCCATTCAGTATTCCTCAGGTGATAATTCTTTATTCAGCTCTGAGCCCCATTTTTAATGGGGTTATTTGGTTTTATGGAGTCCACCTTCTTGAGTTCTTTATATATATTGGATATTAGTCCCCTATCTGATTTGGGATAGGTAAAGATCCTTTCCCAATTTGTTGGTGGTCTTTTTGTCTTATTGACGGTATCTTTTGCCTTGCAGAAGCTTTGCAACTTCATGAGGTCCCATTTATAAATTCTCAATCTTACAGCACAAGCCATTGCTGTTCTATTCAGGAACTTTTTTCCTGTACCCATATCTTCGAGGCTTTTCCCTACTTTCTCTTCTATAAGTTTCAGTGTCTCTGGTTTTATGTGGAGTTCCTTAATCCACTTAGATTTGACCTTAGTACAAGGAGATAGAAATGGATCAATTCGAATTCTTCTACATGATAACCGCCAGTTGTGCCAGCACCATTTGTTGAAAATGCTGTCTTTTTCCACTGGATGGTTTTAGCTCCCTTGTTGAAGATCAAGTGACCATAGGTGTGTGGGTTCATCTCTGGGTCTTCAATTCTGTTCCATTGGGCTACTTTTCTGTTGCTATACCAGTACCATGCAGTTTTTATCACAATTGCTCTGTAGTAAAGCTTTAGGTCAGGCATGGTGATTCCACCAGAGGTTCTTTTATCCTTGAGAAGAGTTTTTGCTATCCTAGGTTTTTTGTTATTCCAGATGAATCTGCCGATTGCCCTTTCTAACTTCTTGAAGAATTGAGTTGGAATTTTGATGAAGATTGCATTTAATCTGTAGATTGCTTTTGGCAAGATAGCCATTTTTACTAAATTGATCCTGCCAATCCAAGAGCAAGGGAGATCTTTCCATCTACTGAGATCTTCTTTAATTTCTTTCTTCAGAGACTTGAAGTTTTTACCACACAGATCTTTCACTTCCTTAGTTAAAATCATGCCAAGGTATTTTATATTATTTGTGACTATTGAGAAGAGTGTTGTTTCCCTAATTTCTTTCTCAGCCTGTTTATCCTTTGTGTACAGAAAGTCCATTGACTTGTTTGAGTTAATTTTATATCCGGCTAATTCATTGAAGCTGTTTATCAGGCTTAGGAGTTCTCTGGTGGAATTTTTAGGGTCACTTATATATACTATCATATCATCTGCAAAAAGTGATATTTTGACTTCTTCCTTTCTAATTTGTATCCCCTTGATCTCCTTTTTGTTGTCTAACTGCTCTGGCTAGGACTTCAAGTACAATGTTGAATAGGTATGGAGAGAGTAGACAGCCTTTTCTAGTACCTGATTTTAGTGGGATCACTTCCACTTCTCACCATTTACTTTGATGTTGGCTACTGGTTTGCTGTAGATCATTTTTATCATGGTTAGGTATGGGCCTCGAATTCCTGATCTTTTCAAGACTTTTATCATGAATGGGTGTTGGATTTTGTCAAATGCTTTCTCAGCATCTAACGAAATGATCATGTGGTTTTTGTCTTTGAGTTTGTTTATATACTGGATTATGTTGATGGATTTCCATATATTGAAGCATCCCTGCAACTCTGGGATTAAATCTACTTGGTCAGGATGGATGATTGTTTTGATGTGTTCTTGGATTCGGTTAGCAGGAATTTTATTGAGAATTTTGCATCGATATTCATAAGGGAAATTGGTCTGAAGTTCTCTATCTTTGTTGAATCTTTCTGTGCTTTAGGTATCAGAGTAATTGTGGCTTCATAAAATGAGTTGGGTAGAGTACCTTCTGTTTCTATTTTGTGGAATAGTTTGTGAAGAACTGGGATTAGATCTTCTTTGAAGGTCTGATAAAAATCTGCACTAAACCCATCTGGTCCTGGGCTTTTTTTGGTTGGGAGACTATTAATGACTGCTTCTATTTCTTTAGGGGATATAGGACTTTTAGATCATTGACCTGATCTTGATTTAACTTTATTACCTGGTATCTGTCTAGAAACTTGTCCATTTCATCCAGGTTCTACAGTTTTATTGAGTATAGCCTTTTGTAGAAGGATCTGATGGTGTTTTGGATTTCTTCAGGATCTGTTGTTATGTCTCCCTTTTCATTTCTGATTTTTTTAATTAGGATGCTTTCCCTGTGCCTTCTAATGATTCTGGCTAAGGGTTTATCTATCTTGTTGATTTTCTCAAAGAACCAGCTCCTCGATTGGTTGATTCTTTGAATAGTTTTTCTTGTTTCCACTTGGTTGATTTTGCCCCTGAGGTTGATTATTTCCTGCTGTCTACTCCTCTTTGGTGAATTTGCTTCCTTTTGTTCTAGAGCTTTTAGGTGTTTTGTCAAGCTGCTAATATGTGTGCTCTCTAGTTACTTTTTGGAGTTACTCAGAGCTATGAGTTTTCCTCTTAGAAATGCTTTCGTTGTGTCCCATAAGTTTGGGTATGTTGTGGCTTCATTTTCATTAAATTCCAAAAAGTCCTTAATTTCTTTCTTTATTCTTCCTTGACCAAGATATCATTGAGAAGAGTGTTGTTCACTTTCCACATGAATATTGGCTTTCTATTATTTATTTTGTCATTGAAGATCAGCCTTAATCCATGGTGATCTGATAGGATGCATGGGACAATTTCAATATTTTTGTATCTGTTGAGGCTTATTTTGTGACCAATTATCTGGTCAGTTTTGGAGAAGGTACCCAGAGGTGCTGAAAAGAAGGTATATCCTTTTGTTTTAGGATAAAATGTTCCGTAGATATCTGTTAAGTCCATTTGTTTCATCACTTCTGTTAGTTTCACTCTGTCCCTGTTTAGTTTCTGTTTCCATGATCTGTCCATTGGTGAAAGTGGTTTGTTGAATTCTCCCACTATTATTGTGTGAGATCCAATGTGTGCTTTGAGCTTTATAAAGTTTCTTTAATGAATGCGGCTGCCCTTGTATTTGGAGCATAGATATTCAGAATTGAGAGTTCCTCTTGGAGGATTTTAACTTTTTGAGTATGAAGTGCCCCTCCTTGTCTTTTTTGATGACTTTGGGTTAAAATTTGATTTTATTAGATATTAGAATGGCTACTCCAGCTTGTTTCTTCATACCATTTGCTTCAAAAATTATTTTCCAGCCTTTCATTCTGAGGTAGTGTCTATCTTTTTCTCTGAGATGAGTTTCCTGTAAGCAGCAAAATGTTGGGGCTTGCTTGTGTAGCCAGTTTGTTAGTCTATGTCTTTTTATTGGGTAGTTGAGTCCATTGATATTAAGAGATATTTTTAAAAAGTAATTATTGCTTCCAATTATTTTTGTTATTAAAGTTGGCATTCTGTTCTTGTGGCTGTCTTTTTTTAGGTTTGTTGAAGGATTACCTTCTTGCTTTTTCTAGGATGTGGTTTCTGTCCTTGTATTGGTTTTTTTCTGTTATTATCCTTTGAAGTGCTGGATTCGTGGAAAGATAATGTGTGAATTTGGTTTTGTAGTGGAATACTTTGGTTTCTCCAATTATGGTAATTGAGAAGTTGGCTGGGTATCGTAGCCTGGGCTGGAATTTGTGTTCTCTTTGTGTCTGTATAACATCTGTCCAGGCTCTTCTGGCTTTCATAGTCTCTGGTGAAAATTTTGGTGTAATTCTGATAGGCTTGCCTTTATATGTTACTTGACCTTTTTCCCTTACTGCTTTTAGTATTCTATCTTTATTTACTGCATTTGTTTTTCTGATTATTAAGTGTCAGGAGGAATTTCTTTTCTGGTCCAGTCTATTTGGAGTTCTGTGGGCTTCTTGTATTTTCATGGACATCTCTTTCTTTAGAATTGGGAAGTTTTCTTCTATAATTTTGTTGAAGATATTTGCTGGTCCTTTGAGTTGAAAATCTTCATTCTCATCTACTCCTATTATCCATAGGTTTGGTCTTCTCATTGTGTCCTGGATTTCCTGGATGTTTTGAGTTAGGATCTACTTGCATTTTCCTTTTTCTGTGATTGTTGTGCTGATGTTTTCTATGGAATCTTCTGTACTTGAAATTCTCTCTTCCATCTCTTGTATTCTGTTGCTTATGCTCTCATCCATGGTTCCAGATTTCTTTCCTAGGGTTTCTATCTCTAGCGTTGCCTCACTTTGTGTTTTCTTTATTGTGTCTACTTCTCTTTTTAGGTCTTGGATGATTTTATTCAATTCCATCATCTGTTTGGTTGTGTTTTCCTGCAATTCTTTAAGGGATTTTTTTGCTTCCTCTTTAATGTCTTCTACCTGTTTAGCAGTGTTCTCCTGTATTTCTTTAAGTGAGTTATTAAAGTCCTTCTTGATGTCCTCTACCATCATCATGAGATATGCTTTTAAATCCGGTTCTAGCTTTTCGGGTGTGTTGGGGTGCCCTGGACTCGGCAAGGTGGGAGTGTGTGGTTCTGATGATGGTGAGTGGTCTTAGTTTCTGTTAGTAAGATTCTTATGTTTACCTTTTGCCATCTGGTAATCTCTAGAGTTAGTTGTTATAGTTGTCTCTGTTTAGAGATTGTTCCTCTGCCTCTGGGGCTGGGCGTACACCTGTCCTCTGGCAGGGAAGGTAGCTGGATGTCTGGAGCCTGAAAATGGCACTGCCTCAGAAGCTCTGTGCTTCTCGTCTGTCCCAGAAGCTGTTAGCTTCTGTTGTCCACACTCTCACCTGTGCAGACTCTTCTGTATCCATTCTTAAATTGTGGGTTGTTAACAGCTTCTGACTATTACAAATAAAGCTGCTATGAACAACGTGTTCTTTTGATATGGTAGAGCATCTGTTGGGTATATTCCCAGGAGTGGTATACATTGATCTTCAGATAGAATTATTCCCAATTTTCTGAGGAACCATTATATTGATTTCCAGAGTTGTACAAGGTTCCATTCTAAGCAGCAATGGAGAAGTGTTCCCCTTTCTCCACATCCAGGTCAGCAGGTGCTGTTGCTTGAGTTTTCTATCTTAGCCATTTTGATTGGTGTAAGATAGACAATTGATTTTTTTTTTTTGACAAGTAAAAACCATTCAATAGAAAAAAGACAGAATCTTCAACAAATAGTGCTGGTTTAACTCAGTGTCTGTATGTAGAAAAATTAAACAGTTTCATATTTATCACCCTGCACAAAACTCAAGTCCAAATAGATCAAGGACCTCAATTGGATACACTACATCTCATAAAAAAGAAAGTGTGTAAAAGCCTTGAAATTATTTGTACAAGAGAAAATTTCCTGAACATAATATCCACAATGCAGGCTCTAAGATCAACAATTGATAAGTGGGACCTCATGAAACTTAAAGCTTCTGTAGGCAAAGGATACTCTCAATTGAACAAAACAGCTTGTGAAAATATCTTCACTAATCCTACATCAGTGAGAGGGCTAATATCCAAAATATATAAAGAATTCAAGAAGTTAGACTCCAACAAACCAAATAACCCAATTTTAAAAATGAGGTACAGACCTAAACAGAGAATCCTCAACAAAGAAAATTGGAATGGCCCTGAAGCACTTAAATGTTCAACATCTTTATTCATCATGGAAATGAAAATCAATACAACACTGAGATTCCACCTTACAGCAATTAAATAAACACCTTTTTACATACTCAGTCAGGAAATCATAACTGACCTATCATACCTATTAGCCACTTCATTAGTAAGTAAACAGTTGATCCTTTAGACATGTCAGCTTTATCCTGCTGATGACCCCCATGTGTCTGTTTATCACCTCATTTTTATGAATTGTACAGTAAACACCAGTGAGAAACCATGTCTTACTAAGTCATGACCGTAATCACAGTGTCTTTTCCATTATTACCTTGTACAAGGTTATAGGATCCATTCAACAAGAAGAAACCTCATAGTAAGCAAATTTTAAGTCAAAATTTTATTTCACTGCATATGTGATTTATTTCATTTAACTATTGTGTAAAATATTCTGATATTTGAAGTCTCATTATAAATATACATAGCTATTGCATACTTTCTGTTTGGGGAGTGAGAATGGCTATAATATGTCTAATAATGTCATTAGTACTTCTATGTTATATTTCACCTTTAAAATCAAAATATTATAAAATTTTCTATCCAAAGCTTTTCCATATTCTAATTTATATATAAAATAACAGGAATCTTCTAAAAAACCACCATCACCACCACCAACAAATCAATATTAGGAAATAAAAGAATAACTTTTCATACAAATAGTAGGGCTTATTCTTAAGAGTAAATCTTTTGGCATTATTATAATTTATAACAATATTCTAAACATTTTTCTTTCAATAGCAAGACTGAGCATGTTTAATTCTTAATAGATATAAAAGCTTTATAAGTATTTGAAGATTGATGTAATATTTCCCTTAATTCTCTTTTCTTTTACCTTGGCACTTTGTATACATAGCCTAATTTCTACAAGCCTCTTCATTCTGTTTGTATCAATTTTTCAAAAATATTTTTCAGCATTACACATAACATGATCTAAAATGCAATCTGCAGTTTCAAACACATAAACTTTTAAAGTTAAAAAACACTTCTTAAAATGAAACAGCATCAACTACTTTTTATCTTAGCTTTGATTACAAGCAAACTCAATGATAGGAAACGTGAACAGATAAATCTCAAAACTGTGAACAATTTTGGAAGGATGTGTTCAGCTCTGATCTGTCTACCTTAGATTATGAGCACACTCATGATCAACCATGGATCCAGGAAAGTTCTTCAGTAAATAGCATCAATAATATAACCCTGATCCCTATCTATTTAGGAGGTATTGGAGTGACTTGAACTCTAATTCTAACACATGAAGAAATCCATGACACTATTAATGATATTCTAGTATGCTTGCAAGACTGGAGTCTAACATGTCTGTCCTCTGAAAGGCTCCACCCAGCAGCTGACTCAGACAGATGCAGAGACCGACAGCCAGACATTGGACAGAGCTTAGGGATTCTTATGGGGGAGTTAGAAGAACTAAGAGCCACAGAGGGGAGAGGAATGCCACAAAAAGACCAAAAGAGTCATCTATCCTGGATCCTAGGGCCTCTCAGAGATGGAACCACAAACCAAAGAGCACACACAGGCTGGACCCAGGCCCTGGCACATATGTAGCAGATGTGCAGTTTGGTTTTTATGTAAGTCCTGAAAAACTAGCAACGTCTATCCCTAAGGGTGTTGCCCATCTGTGATGTCTTGATTGGCCTCTTCTGCAGAGATAAGATGTGCCATAATGGGGGGATAACCAGATGAGGCCTCCACTTTCTCATAAGAGAAGGGGAGAGAAGACAGGGGAGAGACTGTGGGAGGGTAAACCTGGAGTGGGCACAGTGATAGAGGTGTAAAGTGAATTTAAAAATATAAAAAGATAAAAGATTTTTAGACCAAAACTGGAAAAAATCAATTTTCTTTGTTTGCTACTGACATTATTTCTATATCAAATTACTTTTAAGGCCTATAAATTACTATCAACTGGTACTCATACTTCAGTAAGGTCTGTTCCACATAGTATGGCCTAAAAAACTATGGACATTAAACAGGACAAAAATAATAGAGACTTATCTGTTATTGTCTTATACATATTTGCTTTTCAAGTGTTTTGTTAACATTGAACTCTGCCTAGTGATTATATTCAATGTCTAGCAGGGTATGCAACATTTCTTCTGTTTTGACATATATATATATATATATATATTAAATAATGTTTATAAATACCTTTTTAATTATTTTCTTTTAAATATTTTTCATTAATCATATTTTCATTTATCATTTCTCCTTCTACAACTTCTTCCTGGTCCTACTCAAATCCCTACCATAATTACACAATGCAAATTTATTATATTCTATCTATATCTTTTTCACAAACAAAACACAACAAAAATACCAAAATAGAACAAACAAACATGGACTCCATATTGTGTTAGCTAATAGTTCTGGGACTTGGACTATGGTTGATATTCCCAGTGAAACTGTTGGAAACACCGGATTCCCCTTTCTCAGTTGCAAATAGCTTTCTTGATAACAGGAGGCATTATGTCAATTTCTCCTCCTCCATGTTGGGATTTCGTCTGGTTTGAACTTGGGCAGATCTTGTGTTTATTCCTATAGTCCCTGTAAGCACGCATGCAGCTTGGCCATATTGACTGAAAGATGCTGTTTCCTTGAACTCAGTCACCATCTCTGCCTCTTACCATCTTTCTGCCTCATCTTACACATACATTCCTGATCCTTGTGAAAACAGTTTTGGTGTAGGTGCTCTGCTTACGTATGAATATTTCAATACCTCACATTGTCTGCACATTGACTAGTGGTTCTCTATGGTAATCACCATCTACTCCAAGCATCTCTGATGGAGGTTAAGCAAGGCACTGATCTAAGGATACAGAAATATTATTGGAAATAATTTTACTTGTGATGTGTTAGAATATCGGCTTGTGTCTAAACGTAGCACACCAGGCCAAAGCAGTTCCATGTGTAAGATATTTACTGGGAGAGAGAGGGGCAAGGTAGCAGTGGAAAGAGAAGTGGTAAAGAGAGAGAAGTGTGAGATGAGGGGGCTCTCTTTATATATGGGTGATGACGTAACAATGGTAAAGGTGGGAGGTGAGCCAAGTGGATTTTGGGAATATGGTGTTTGTTGCCTTGGTAACAGGTCTGTGGGCCAGCCCCACTATGTGATGTCACGAGTTTGGGAGGTCCTAATACCAACAACTTGTACGTGCATTTATGTTGAAATAATAAAAGAATAAATAAAAGCAGAAAAAAAGAAATGAAAAAAAAAGAAGAAAAATATTTCCAGGAATTGAAAGTCATTTGAGGAAAGTTCTGAGTATCTGAAAACACTGCAAAGGTTGGGGAATAGAGTCCTGTAAACTCAGCCTCTTCAAAACATGAACTTGTTCCTTTAGTGTGTGTGGTACTCCTCTCAGCTACAACAAATAAGAGTGAGTTTACTAGAGATTGCTTACTATTGTTCGCAGCTGTTATTTAATTAAAGGTATAAACTATCCTTTATATGTCTCTATTGGAAAAAATGTTTTTGCCATAGGTGGCTTGCCCTTGTGATTGTATATACCTTGAACTCATGAGAAATTTACTCCCACGGTCTTTCTTAACCCTCAGAGTATAAATTGTTTGAGGTTCAGAATAAAGCTGACTATGGCATGCGACTTTAGTCTACCTCATTTATCACCTCCATTCTCTCAGGTCCCACCTCCTCTAGAGCAGTAAACACCTTTAGAAGAATAATGATATTAGGTTTTCTCCTATTTAGATAAGTTATTTGACTTTTTACCATGTCATGGAATCTTCCTCATAGAATGAATCATAATCCATTGTCTTGGTGGTGGTGGTGTTTGTTTGTTTTCTTTGTTTTGAACAAATGGTTGGTTACTCATATAACATTGGGGCCACTATTGTAGCAGTATATCTTGCAGGCAGGTCAGTATTGTAGGGCACAGGGTTTGTAGTTGGGAGATGTGGATAATTAGCTTTCCTGTAGAGAAATTTTATCCCAGCAACAAGGCTGGAGTGGGAAGAATAGAATGGAATGTTTGGCAAGAGAACACATCCAAAGTCCTAGGTCTGTGTGATTCAGATATGCCATACACACATTTCATATCCTTATGACAGGAATACAGATACATCCTTAGTATACACCTTTAAGCCAAAATTAATTTATATAAGGAAATAGCCATGCTTGAATTAATGTCTAATTGAGAGGCACACAAACTTTAATGCTCAATTATTGAATTTGTCTTAGTATCTTTCTCTCTCCCTTTCTCTCTCTCTCCCTTTCTTTCTTTCTTTCTTTCTTTCTTTCTTTCTTTCTTTCTTTCTTTCTTTCTTTCGAAGTTCAGTAAATTTTAATGCAGTAAGAATGTAAAGCAATGAAAAATATATAATGATTTCATCTTACTATCTTTTTATTTATTTATTTACTTACTTATTTACACTCCAGATTTTATCCTCCCCCATCCCTGTCCACCCTCCTTCCATTGCTTCACATTCCAGATCTCCTCTCCACACCTCTGTCTTCACAAGGATTTCTCATCCCCATCCCCCACCCCACCTGACCTCTATACTCTAACATGCTACAGGGGCATATGTTCCACTATGGTCATAGCGGCCTTATTTGTGATAGCCAGAAGCTCCCACAACAGAAGAATGGATACAGAAAATGTGGTCCATTTACACAATGGAATACTACTCAGCCATTAAGAATGAGGACATCTTGAGTTTTGCAAACAAATGGATGGAACTAGAAAATAACATCCTGAGTGAGGTAACTCAGACCCAAAGGATATAAATGTACTCACTAAATGGATATTAGCAAGAGGAAAAAAAAAACTGTACAGAATACCCAAGATTTAGTCCAGAGAACTCAAATATGTCAACAAGATGAAGCTCCCAAGTGAGGACTCCTTAGGCCCACTTGGGAGGAAGAAGAAAACAATCACAAGTGGGGAGGGAGGAAAGGATCTGGGAGGGAAAATGGATGCAGGATTGGGGTGGGGAGAGGGGAACTTGATCTGGTATTGGGTGAGGGAAAAGGACAGAAGCCCTGAGGGCCAACAGAAAGAATGGAAACAGGCAATCTCTGGAGGTAGAAGGTTGGGGGGACGCTCCAGAATGCACCAGAGACCTGAGAGATGAGAGACACTTAAAACTCAAAGAGAGGGACCTTAGATGAAATGCCTGACAGTAGGGAGAGAGAACTTACAGAACCCACCTCCAGCAGGAAGACAGGGCATCAAATAAGGGAGGGGGGTTGCCATTCCACAGTCAAAGCTCTCACCCATAATTATTCCTGTCTGAAAGAACTACAGGGATGGAAATGGAGAGGATCCTGAGGAAAAGAAGGTCCAGTGACGATTCCAAAGTGGAATCCAGCTCAAGAGGAGATCCCAAGGCCTGGCACTTTTACTGAGGCCACAGAATGCTTACAAAAAGGGACCTAGCATAATCCCACTCCAGAAGACTCAACAAGCAGCTGAAAGAGTCTGATGCAGATATTTACACCTAACCAATGGACAGAAACTGCTGACCCCTGTGGATGAATTAGGGAAAGGATGAAAGAAACTGATGAGGAGGAGGTTGACCCTGTAAGAGGATCAGATGTCTCAATTAATCTGGACCCCTGATATCTCTCAAACTCTGGACCACCAAACAGCCATCATACACCAGCTGATATGAGGCCCCCAACACATATACAGCAGAGGACTGCTGGGTCTGTGTTCAATCAATGATGATGCACCTAACCCTCAAGAGACTGGAGGCCCCAGGGACTTTAGTATCTTTTCAAAACTGAAGAGTACTGTTCTACATTTCTTGCAAAGAATCTATATCATCATGGTGCTTGATAACAAACAAAAAATATAGTTCCTGTGAGTAGAACATCACCTTATAGAAACCCAAGACAGAGAAATTCAGAAGGATTTGATAAGGAGCACATATGACATTGTTAAAATCTTTGAAAAGATTTTCATTTTCTTTTAAAATTCAAAAAGGAATGTTTTTCTTCACATTTCATCAAACAGAGGAGTTAAGTGGAGAGACCAGCAGCTGTTGAACTCCTGTACAACAGCTTGCCACAATGTGGATGGGACTTGAATTCATTGTGCTAATGGCACAGCCAAGCAATGGATAAAAGTGTCCCTAGAGTTTCGTGGACATCTAATAATTGGAATCTGAAAAGGTCTGTCCATCCTAATGAGTAGTAGAATGGTGGCTGTCAGGGACTGTTAAGGTAGATGTGGCATGAAGTAGTTAAGAAAATAAGTTCGTAATAAATTAGAAAGCAGGAAATTCTGGAATAATATTGAAGCATACATTGACATACACTGACCACAAGCCTATTAATATACTTCACAATTCGTAAAGCTAGAAGAAAGTAATTTGAACTTTTTCACAAATTAAAAATGAGTGTTTGAAGAGATAAGTGTCATTACACATTGAATCAAAACATAACCCATAATGTCATTAACAGGCAGTGTTCTTTAGATTTTCACCCTATTTGAAAACAAACTATGTTAAAAATCATTTTTTCCTGTGTGGTGAATGTTTTAGGGTACCAAGTAGTAGAGTACCACAGAGTTCTTCAGAGAAGGTTATAAAGCCCCCTATGAATAAGAATCTAAGACCTTTGAGAAAGTACAGTCATTAGGATTTAATGGCAGCTTATTTTTATGTACATACATAAATATGACTTGCTGTTTTAACTGATGTTAATCATAATGGTGTTATGTTTTAAACTAAAGGTAGCTGATTGTGTTATTTATTATGTTACATGAAGAACTTAATTAGCTTCTGTGACCTGAATGTCTCATAGGCAGCAACTTTAACTCAAGCATTTTCAAAATAATTTCTCCCCTCGCAAGAATAGGTTTCTTGAAATTTAAGCTCAAAGCTAAACATAGAAGAAGCTAGGAAATATCTTAAAGTGTTTTTAACTTCCTGAATTTTTAGAAATCCAAAGAAAATACAATTTCTTTTTCCAGGGTAATGAGACAGGAAAGGTTGTAAGGAAAAAGACAGAGGACTACCAGAGGTGAGGAATAAACAGAACAGGGAAAGCCAGGGGGAATGTGCAGTCTAACCAATTTTCAGCTAGACTTAAACTTGAAATATCCAAAAAGACAACTCTATCTACATAAGACACAGGTATCTAGTGCTCCTGATTCCAAGGTTGTGCTGACCTCCTTTAAATGATCTACATTTCACACTCCTTCTTCTCTGACTAAAATTCATCTGATTATGCATCAGTGACCTCCTTAATTCTGTTTCTCTTTATTTTCCTTTATAAAACCTCAATAAAGGGGACACCTATATTGATAGAAATCAGGGGTGTGATATACCTTTTTTCAATTCTTTGTATGCATGAAGTCCATCTTAGTAATTCGTCGGGATACATCTTTCTGCCAGTTTACCAAGGATGGCATTCTTATAAAATGAAATCACTTTTCAGATGGCTAGAGAGCTAGCCAAGGGCCAGGACTCAGTGCAAGCCTAGAGCATTGCTCTAGTGCTCACATACATGGACACTTGAACTACTGAACCCAATAGAGCAGAATAGTGACAGCAGCTGTCATTCATACACAGTTTGCCAACACTGTTGGGTATCCATAACTATGCATATCTCAATTTAAAATTGTATATAATTGTTCCCAATTTAACAATACTAATTTACAGAAGCTAATTTTAATATGGTTCAAATAACTAAATCAGAACTAAGTTTCAGAATCAGATCTGTCTAAACACTGAAAATGTTTTGACAACAACAACACAAAAAAATTAAGAAAACTGGGGTTCTAGTTGTAGCTTCACCTGTGACAGTATGACTAAAAAGCATCACTTTATCTTCAACAGCCAGTTCATCTCTCTTGTTAAAGGAGGAATTTCCTACCAGGGTAAATAGAAATGAGAAAACGCATATCAAATGGAGGTAGCTGGGACCCTGAAAGGAATGAAAATGGAGACTGAGCTGATTTCTGGCATGCAGGTATTAGTACATTGCTTTCTGTTCCTGACTATGAATACGATTTGAACAGTTGCTTCAAGTTCCTGGCAGAAATCTGATTGGCTCTAACCTAGAAGTATAAGCCAAATAAACCCTTTCACCCATTAAAGGAAGAGAGAGAGAGAGAGAGAGAGAGAGAGAGAGAGAGAGAGAGAGAGAGAGAGATATTAAAAAGAAAGGTGTTTCTTAAATTGGAATACTTAGAAGCTTCAATTGTGAAATGTGTTATAAATGGATAGTCCTCACATCAGGTCCCTTAATTATGTGATTTTATAGATCTGATTTGACCATTTAACCAGTAACCCAGAGACTCTAACTCTGATTTGTTTTCTAATGGCTTTAACTAAGTCTTGACAATAATGTTAGATATTTAAATATAATAGATTTAAGACTTTTCTGAGTTTGTGACCTTCTGGAGGCAGAGAGCTAATTTAATTACGTGGCCAGTGGGGAAGGTTTCTTCATGATATTCTCAGTCCTCCAGAGTCTTCATGCATTTGTGGTTTTAGGTCATTAATCTATATACAGTGTATTTGATTTTAATTTTAATGTAAAAATGACCAACACATTTGAAAATCCTGCTGTAAATTCTTTCTCTTTCTCAGGTCTGTGTTGCCTCTTGTAGTTAACCTATCTCTACTAATAGCCTTTAATAGGTAGATTTTGTAAACTAGAGTATATTGTGGTATGGTCTCATGTGGGTATCTAAAGTGTTCTTTATAAATATTATTTCAACTCCTTCTAGAAATATGTACAGACTTTTTCTCGGCTTCCTCATGCTTCCACATTCATTTTACAGTGGTTTCTTGAAAGTTTGTATTAAATATTAGTTTAATAAGTTAACAACATATGTTAGATCTCACTTATTTCATGAAGTTTTAAAATAATACAATTAGATGTGATGACATATGTCAGATAGCTTTTCTGTACTGTGACAAATTGCCTAAGAGAGATAAACTTAGAGGAAATAGTTGAGGTGAATGTCCGTTTCAGAATTTTCCCCCTGGGATCATCTAGCCTCATTGTTCAGGGTCTGTGGTGAATCAGAGCTACATACAGGGAAAAGGCACAGTGGAACAGAGCTGGTGACCTGATTTCAGATGTGGAGAGAGAGGATAAGAGGTCTGGGGACAAGATATTACATTCAAAGGTACTCACTTTTTAATTTGCTTTCTCCAACTAGGCCACATATCATACCCAAATAAAGTCATCTTGCTATGAATTTATCATTGGAACAATTTATTGATTAAGGTGAGAACTTCTTCCAATAAGTTTTCAAATCCGTATTTCAAAGTATTGTACTGGGGCCACAGCCTTCAACATGAGAGCCCCCCTCCTAGGAAATTCCATATAAAAATTATCTGCAATCTTATTTTTAAAATTACACGTTATATTTCCATCTATATGTAGAAAATCACACAATTAGATTATATGCATTGCCGTTAGAAATGGCTGCTACGGTGCATCTCCCTCCCCTACCCTGGAGTCATTCCTTCAACGTTCATTCTCAATGTTTTCATCCAATTAAACTCTAATGTTTCAATTTTACATTTCTAATAATCAAAATATTTAATTGCTCTCTAGTTCCTCCTATATTAGAAAGGAACCTACATTTCTCACTCTCAGCTGCTTTTATTCTTATTACAGTTCTCTTGTCTGTAATTTATCTGCTTTAATAGCATATATATATATATATGCTTCAAATAGAATTGTCATTCCAACTACTATATAAATGGTTGTGTGCTCTCAAAAACCTCGGTGCTCTGTTTATTCAGGTCTGACTTGCTCTTATTCATCAGAATTATCTTAAGTCTTATCACTTGATATCAATTTCACTGACTTTTTATGTAAAACTATTTCAAACAATTTTCTTCTGATCTATGAATCATCTTAAAGACAGGTCCCCTATTATGGCAGCAATGCCTTTCAGCCTTCTGCCCATGTATCTCAAGCAACACTTCTTAATACAATAGAATAACTGGTCAAACTCGAAACCCATCCCATGGGCAAACACCAGTCTGTGACATTATTTATGATACTCTGTTATGCTTTGCAGACAGGAACCTAGCGTAACTGTCCTCTGAGAGGCTCTGAGATGACTGAAACTGAAGCAGATACCCACAGCCAAACACTGGACACAGAGGTCTGGGACTCTTATGGAAAGGTGATGGAAGGATTGAAGACCCTGAAGAGGAACCCCACAGGAGGACCAATGATGTCGACTAAACTGGACTCCTTGGAGTTCTCAGAGACTGATTCACCAACCAAAGAACAAACACAGGCTTGAATGAGGCCCCTGACATGTATGTATAAAAAAACAGTTCAGTCTCCACATGGGTCCCCCAACAACTGGAACATGAGGCTCTCTCTAAAGCCTGACTGTTGTATCTTTTCCCCAACAAGGCAGACTTGTCAGACATTTCATCCTCTGAGGCACCTACCCTGGCAGAGACTTGATGAGCCAGGGTTGGGGTGATGCCCACCCTCTCAGAGAAGACAAGGGTGTTTGGGGCGTTTCTGTGAGGGCAGAAAGAGGACGAGGTAGTATGATGTAAATGAATTAATTTTTAAAAAATACAATAAGGTAACAAGAAAAAATTAATATACTATAAAAATTAGACATTACAGACTCTATCAGGGTGCTTCCTGAATATAAATGTTCTTCACGTTACTGTATATGTATATGTGTATGTGTATGTGTATGTGTATGTGTATGTGTATATGATGTGTATGTATATGTACATGGATCTCTCCTTAAATTATAAAACGAGTTCCAAACTGAATTTTAATTTTTAAAAGCTGGAAAACTAGGCTCTAGCAAACTGAATACAGAATTATTCACATTACAGAAACTCATTAAGGGCTTTTCTTGTGATTGATTGGCTGAAATGACTCTCAATTAACACATACAATTAATGATAGGAAATTAGGTCCAGTGTTCAACACAATAATTGTATTGCTTCCACAGCAGTATATTGAAAGATCATTTCCCTAATTATTTAACACCTAAAAGGAAGAATTTAGGTTACAACATATGACTCATTTAGTATCACTAAAACTTTCCATTATTCTGGTTTTTAAATTTAATCCCCTCTCTAATGAAAAATCAGCTCCACCATCTAAAGTTGACAGCAACAGGAAGGCTAATGTGCCTGCTTTAGTTCCTTAAGCACTAAGACAGAACAGGATTGAAGGCTGACCTAATATGTTTTACTTTAATGAGTTTTAGACTTGGGGCTTTATTTCATTTTGCCATAAACACTTGGATACATTTCCTCCGTAGGATTTTGTGTAATCCGAGCTTTTAAAAACTAGTAATTAAATTGCCCAACTTCAGAAACAAACAGTCATCGATGGCAGAATTAATTGGGATTAGCTTCCAGAAACCATGTGGTTTCCAGTTCAATAGCAACATGTGGATGAGGCAGAAGATATGGCAGTGTTGTAGTTGCTAATTCCCGATCGTTTAGCGATATGGCCAGAGATGGAGCCTTGTGAATCAGTGGTAAAGTGCTCTGCAGCGTCACACCTGGGGTGTGATCAGCAGTGCGAGCCTCTGTCTGCTTTTTCTTCCAGATTTTCCTTATACAATCTCAAATGTTGTTTTTTTTTTTTTTCTGATAATTCTATTTAAAATTACAAAACCTTAAAGTGAGCAGCTGCAAAAGAAACAATTGGGTCTTTCCCCGCAACCCCCACCCCCTGTGCTGCTTTATGGACTGAGAGGGAAACTCAAATCAATCTAGACTAAATATGAACATCACATACAGTGGTATCAAAGACATCAAGCAGACATGTTTGAGAGGAGGTCGACTAACCAGCGACCACAAGGGCACCCATGACCAGCAGAAAAGTTAGAGACCATATCCAAGCTGGGGAAGGGGAAAACACAAACAAATCACAGGTCCTATTTGACGTGAGAATCTGAGAGCCATAGCCTTTGCAACTTAAAGCTGGGGGCTGAGGCGAGATCACCCCTCCCTTTTTACAAAGGAGAAAATTGAATCACAGGGGATCTTTGTTGTGTATTTCTGCTTTCAATAACTGCTAGCAGCATTACAGAATCAGGCTGATGTGCTAGAAACTACTATACATTCTTTCCTCCATATGTACCTTTCCTGCTACTTACTTGGCTCACTCTTCATTTCTCACTTTTTTATTTTTATTTCTTTCATTTTACTTGTTAACACATTAAATCATTAGTGTCTTCAAGGTTTCAGACACAGTACTGGAGACTGGGATATGTGATTCTCGTTTTCGAGAAGTCTATAATGCAACGAAGGACAATTGCAATTTAAAATTAACAACATTGTTGATATAATTGTAGCTAGAGGATCTACCTAGTAGGAACAAGGTTCTGAATTATAACCCTAGAAGTGCAAAAAATATGAATAGCAATGATAAAGTCTAAGCTAAAGGGAAATTAATTTGTGATAGTATGAAAAATGTGCTATCTAGACCAAATCTTAAATCATGAGTAATTGTTTTTAAGATCTCGATAAAGAATGCTTAGTTGTATCACTGTTTAATTAATCAGCAATGTTATATAAGTGGGGGAATAGAAGAAAAGAGAAAGATGTGTTGGTATTAATGTTACTGACAGTAGAAAAAGTCCAACTTCACTGTTCTTTCTTTTGATCTGTATTTATTTCTCAATGTGCTCACTACCTGTGGATGACAATTCTATTGTTCTGTAACACTGATCTTCAAGTTTTCTATATCCTAATACTTACTCAACATTTCTATTTAGGATATTTAGATGAATATGTATTAAAAAAAAAAAAACACTCACTGTGCGGATGTCAGTCCCTTCCCCAAATATTTCCTCATGCAAAGAGCATCTACATGCTCAGGTATATACTCAGAGTCATTAGAAACCTCTTCTCCTTTACCTAGGGTTTTACTCTATCTTCGAAGAATAGCCCTTGTTTTCCTTCATTTCTGATTACCCGGATGTTATAACAGCATCTTCATAATTTAAAACACTCCCCCTCGCCACCAGAGTTACACACTCATAGCTGAAAAGTCCATTATAGGAAGTACCTAGGATAAGCATAGGCTTTTCTTTTTTTTTTTTTTTTTTTTTTTTTTTAAATCTTTATTTATTTATTTATTTATTTATTTATTTATTACACATAAGTACACTGTAGCTGTCTTCAGACACTCCAGAAGAGGGAGTCAGATCTCATTACGGATGGTTGTGAGCCACCATGTGGTTGCTGGGATTTGAACTTCAGACCTTCAGAAGAGCAGTCGGGTGCTCTTACCCACTGAGCCATCTCACCAGCCCGCATAGGCTTTTCTTATCTGTCTAAATGTTATGCTAGGAAAGAGAAATAAATGCATCAACTTAAATTATTAATACATTAACATTAAGCCTTTAATTGCATATCTTCTTTCCGTAATAATGCCTTAAACCAATTCTCTAAAATATGACCCTCCTCAACTGGGAAAAAGAAAGGTCTGTTTTGTTTAAAGTGTGAAAACGGAAGCTGGTATTGGGCAAGTGAGGAGCCTGGTCTGGTCAGAACAAGCCTGTTGAGCTAAGCATAACTTCTGGAGCCTAAGCAACAGAACGAATAACCCAATCTATAATGCTATCCTCCGACTTCCACATGCACACTTTGTCACAGTCACATCCCCATCACTTACACACACACACACACACACACACTCATCATCATCATCATCATCACCGTATATTTTTAAAATGAGCTAGAGTAGCATAAGGAAAGAATGTGGTCAGCAAGCGGGATGGCCAGTTTGCTTATGAGATTTTGTCACATAGGACAGCAAAAGACTTGTGTTCAGAGTGAAAATCCAGATTAGAGTAATTAACTGAACTCATGACTAAGGTTCCTAAATATTTCTATCTGGAAACTAGAAATCAAGTCTACCTCATATGTTTTTTTTTTTTTTTTTTGTTTGTTTTGTTTTTTGTTTTTTGTTTTTTGTTTTTTACCTAAAAACACATTAAACAATTTAAAAAGTTTTATTTTTACATTTCAAATGTTGCCTCCCTTCCAGTCCCCCTCCAAGAGTTCTTCACTGCAACCTCCTCCCCTTTGCCTCTGAGAGGGTGCTCCCCTTGTACCTCCTGCCCACTCCACGCCCCATGATTTAAAAACATTTGGTTTCATATATGGCAAATAGCAACCATTTTAACTAGAACCAGATAGGAAATATATTGAGTCTTCGGCTGCACATTGATGTTTCTACTGACATTCTTATATTATTTACCTCATG
The DNA here is from genome assembly GCF_000001635.26 of Mus musculus. Classification (NCBI taxonomy): domain Eukaryota; kingdom Metazoa; phylum Chordata; class Mammalia; order Rodentia; family Muridae; genus Mus; species Mus musculus. The sequence goes on along the minus strand of NC_000080.6, from coordinate 84,613,488 downwards.
TATGTTCCAGGTAAAGTAAGTTGTGGATGGTCTACATTGTCTCTGTTTAGTGTAACACAATTTTCTCAATTTAAAAATAAAATATCTGAAGGATATGGTGCCTCACCTTTAAACAGAGTATTGAGGAAGCAGAGCTAGGCTAATCTCTGGGAAAGCTAGACAAATATAGTGTATATAGAATTTTCCAGTTCAGTCAAGGATATAGACTGAGAACTTGTCTTGAACAAATAAAATAAAATAGAATAAAATAAAGAACAACAAAATTAAATCCATAATTTATCCTACCACAAAAATCATTAAACATATTCTTGTTAGATTTGTTAAGGTGTTATGGAAATATATGTGTGTGGTATCAGGAAATCTCAAGATAGTTCTATTTTTCAATAATTCTCTGAAATGATTATAAAATGGAAATATCAAAGTCCATTTTATTTTATTTTAGGTCGGAAAATTAGCTATGCTAAGGAGTAAAAGTATTTATTCATCTTTGGACATTGCCTGTCTTATTTAAAATATCAACGGGCATTCCAAATTCCACATTTTATATAAATGTCTAACAAAGGAAAACAATAAGTTGTCATTAATATTTCATGTAAAGAAGCCAGAAGTAACTGAGAGGAAGCAAAGAGTCAAAAGGCAAGTGATGGGGAAGTTTGATCCAAATGAGCGGGCAATTATTAAGAAGTCTTGCTGGAGGAAGACAAAGTCAGCATTGTGGGGGGCATTAGTGGAACTAAGGAATGAGGGCTGATTAGGAACAGCTGGCCGAGGGAGGAGCTGGGAAGACCATAATCACCCGATGTGAATTCAATATAATTGATTTAGATTGCTCAGTAGTCTCAGCTATGTGCAAGCTCCACAAGGCACTTTAGAAATAGAATGGGATCTTTCCGTCATTAATTTCTTTGATGTCCTGTAGAATAATCCTGCAGAAGCACAGAGATCTGTCTTTGTCCGAAAAATATCCAGATTCATCTGAAAATAATACAGTAAGAAAAAGTGCAACTCAAAACAAATTTTCAAACCAAATGAAGAAACTTCATCTCCCCTTTCTTTACCAAGAAAATAAGAGAAATTCAAAAATGAAAGTCTGAAAAACATTACTATTATTATATGTTGTATTTTAATAATTTTGTTTTCAAGAACCATAATATATTTTATAATCAGAATTTTATCTTTCTCTATAACTTCTAAAATAAATATATTTTGTATTTTGTATTAGTATATTCTTAGTCATTATTAGGATATAAGAATCCTGAATTGACTTGTTAAGTAATGTGGCTTATTACCTCAGCCACACCTATATATATCATACTTGCTGCATATCAGAGGACAGAACAGAGCAGTTTCCAAAGAAAATTTACAAGAAATGGCCCTAAGCTATTATCCACATAAGAAATTCTAAGCTTATAAGCATTTACTCTTATTGGGATATTGAATTATGTCATATGAAAAAGTATGATATAGAATATTTGTTCTTCTGAACACTTAGGGTTAGTTTTATCAAATTTCATCTTTTCTGTAACAACTAGAAAAACAAAAGGTCAAGGTAATATATGATACTCTGTTACATGGGTCCCAAATATGGGACTACTTGGTTTATACAGCAGGGTTACTGTAGTTGAATTATACCTTATGCCATGCTTTCTCAAGAACTCCCTTAAACTGTAATTATGTAGAGCCTTAAACTGTAACTCCATCACACATGTCTTCACAGGCATACAGTGCTGATATTCTTTCATCTCTGTCACACTGTCCATGGCAAGCCTTTGGATGTCATCATCCTCTTGATCTTTTTGTTAGTAAGCATACCGAAGTGGGAGAGATCACTCATTGCTTCACATTAAGACTGATGCTATGCTGTGCTTACAGACAGGAGCCTAGTATGGCTGTCCTCCAAGTGGCCCAGCAAACAGCTGACTGAGACAGATGCAGATATTTATACCCAACCATTGGACTGAAGTCAGGGACCCCTGTGATTGAATTAGAGAAAGGCTAGAAGAAGTTGAGAAGAAGGGCTACCGCCTAGGAAGACTAGCAGTTTCAGTATCAACTAACCCAGATCCCTGAGATCTCTCAGACACTGAGCCACTCACCAGGCAGCAAACATGAGCTTATCTGAGACCATCAACACATATGTAGCAGAGGACCTCCTGGTCTAGCCTCAGTGGGAGAATATGTGCCTTACCCTCAAGAGAAGTAAGAGCCTAGGGAGAGAGGAGGCCTGGGTGTGGGTGTCTTGTTGGAGACAGGCGTGAGGAGGAATGGGAGGAAGAACAGGGAAGGGGGCAATGGCTAGACTGTAAAGAAATAAAAGTAATAATAATTTTAATAATGCTAAAGAAGAAAAACTGAACTAGCAAAAATATGGTACTTGTCAGTAAATGCACACTACAACATGTGGTTAGGTAGAAGCATAGCTTTTATTTTGCCTGTGGTTACCAGCTTTGAGTTTCCAAAGTCTCTATGAGGTATATATTCAAATTGCCCAAAAACATTGACCCTTTTTTGTTTGCACTAATACAATCCATTATATTTACAAAATAGAAAGGAAACACAGATTTGATAGAGAATTTTGAAATATATAGTTTAGGGATTTATAAATAAACTTATTGATAACCCTGACCCCAAAAGACTGTTCTCTGGTGTTCATACCATCAGCAAATATAAGAAATGAAGAAGAGTGGTGTCCAATGTCTTTCCTATTATTGAATGTGATTCAGATACTTTCTATTTTATTATTAAACTAGAGTACACCCCAACAAGCCTGTAACCATAACAGGAAGTGACATTAATGAAGTTAAGCGTGAAGATGCCACATTCCAGACTATTAGCTTGGTCATTTTATGTCATTTTCTATCATCTTCACAAAATACAAGTGGCAAATGAGACTTGGTTGTAAATTTCTTTAATTCCCAGTTCCTAATGCCATGCTAATGTGAATATTTCAGCATGAGCTATACTTTTTAGGTGGTGTTGATACTGAAAATGCTACTTTTCTTCATTTTCATCAGGCCATGAATTCTTCATAACTATTATAAATCTCCCAATTGAGTTGCATTAATTTCAACACTTGCTCAAAATTCCACAAATAAATAAATGTCCTATAATCAATAGTATAGAATACTTGTAATCTACTCTTCTCTTTCCAGATATCAAAATGTCTGAATATTGTCTGCAATGCCTACCTATGCGATTAATCCTCACACATATATTAGCAAACAAAATTCTCACTGAAAGAATCAACAATACCACAGGAATGGATTCATAGGCTGCAAAATGTCAGAAAGTGTGAAGTGTATACTCAGATAAATATGGATTGTGGAGTAGTGAATAAATCAAAATTATATGAACTCACATACTGATTGTAATTGCTGGCCTTTCAACAATTCAATCAACATATTCATATTTAGGAAAGCACAAAAATAGCCAAGCCTAACTTTCAAGCAAATGACAAGTATTCTTTCTTCCTGTGCCCTTGATTTACTTTCTATGTTGTCTTTAAACCCCTAAGAAAAATAACATCCTTATCCAATGCTCTATTATTTTTTAACGTTGAGCAGAACTGAACTGTAGTAAAATGAAGGAACTCACAGTTTTGAGTCCATACTCTGATCACTTAGATATAAAGAATCCAGAAAACCAAAGTGTCAGAGTATTCCTAAGAACCCAATGGTACATATTCCTGCTTGGAGAACATTGAAGACATATGGAAACAGCGAAAGAAAAATAGAAAGACAAGTGAAGCAAGCAAGCAAGCAAACAAACAAACAAAAATACCCAAAATACAGCTTGAGATATACCTTCAGGCTAGCTTTCTTAAAAGTGAGCAAACTCAGAAAATTGGGCTGATTAACTCGGAGCCATTCTACACACATGCATATAGGAGTATATTTTATGTATTTATATATTTATGTATTTATATATTTTTATTTTTCTTAATTAGATATTTTCTTCATTTACATTTCAAATGCTATCCTGAAAGTCCCCTATACCTTCCCCCCACCCTGCTCCCCAAACCACCCACTCCTGCTTCTTGGCCCTGGCATTCCCTTGTACTAGGGCATATGATCTTCGCAAGACCAAGGGCTCTCCTCCCATTGATGTCATACTAGGCCATCCTCTGCTATATATGCAACTAGAGACACAGCTCGGTGGGGCAGGGTGTACTGGTTAGTTCATATTGTTGTTCCTCCTATAGGGTTGAAGACACCTTTAGCTCCTTGGGTACTTTCTCTAACTCCTTCATTAGGGGCCCTGTGTTCCATCCAATAGATGACTGTGAGCATTCACTTCTATATTTGCGGAGGCTCAGGCATAGCCTCACAAAAGATAGCTATATCAGGGTCCTGTCAGCAAAATCTTTCTGGCATATGCAATAGTGTCTGGGTTTGGTGGTTGTATATGGGATGTATCCCCAGGTGGGGCAATCTCTGGATGGTCCTTCCTTCCATCTCAGCTCCCAACTTTGTCTCTGTAACTCCTTCCATGGGTATTTTGTTCCCCATTATAAGAAGGAAGGAAGTATCCACACTTTGGTCTTCCTTCTTCCTGAGTTTCATGTGTTTTGCAAATTGTATCTTGGCTATTCTAAGTTTCTGGGCTAATATCCACTTATCAGTGAGTGCATATCATGTGTGTTCTTTTGTGATTGAGTTACCTCACTCAGGATTATATCCTCCAGATCCATCCATTTGCCTAAGAATTTAATGAATTCATTGTTTTTTTAAATTGGGTATTTATTTCATTTACATTTGCAATGCTATCCCAAAAGTCCCCCACACTCTCCCCCACCCACTCCGCCACCCACCCACTCCCACTTCTTGGCCCTGGCATTCCCCTGTACTGAGGCATATAAAGTTTGCACTACTAATGGGCCTCTCTTTTCACTGATGGCCGACTAGGCCATTTTCTGATTCATATGCAGCTAGCGACACGAGCTCCAGGGGGGTACTGGTTAGTTCATATTGTTGTTCCACCTATGGAATTGCAGATCCCTTTAGCTCCTTCGGTACTTTCTCTAGCACCTCCATTGGGGGCCCTGTGATCCATCCAATAGCTGATTGTGAGCATCCACTTCTGTGTTTGCTAGGCCCCGGCATAATCTCACAAGAGACAACTATATCTGGGTCCTTTCAGCAAAATCTTGCTAGTGTATGCAATGGTGTCAGCGTTTGGAAGCTGATTATGGGATGGATCCCTGGATATGGCAGTCTCTAGATGGTTCATCCTTTTGTCTCAGCTCCAAATTTTGTCTCTTTAACTCCTTCCATGGGTGTTTTGTTGTATAAATGTACCACATTTTCTGTATCCATACTTCTGTTGAGGGATATCTGTGTTCTTTCCAGCTTCTGGCTATTATAAATAAGGCAGCTATGAACATAGTGGAGCATGTGTCCTTATTGCAAGTTGGAACATTTTCTTGGTATATGTCCAACAGAGGTATTGCTGGATACTATGTTCAATTTTCTGAGGAACCGCCAGACTGACTTCCAGAGTGGTTGTACCAGCTTGCAATCCCACCAACAATGAAGAAGTGTTCCTCTTTCTCTGATAGTTGCCAGCATGTGCTGTCACCTGAATTTTTGATCTTAGCTATTCTGACTGCTGTGAGGTGGAATCCCAGGGTTGTTTTGATTTGCGTTTCCTTGATGATTAAGGATGTTGAACATTTTTTCAGGTGCTTCTCAGCCCTTCGGTATTCCTCAGCTGAGAATTTTTTTTTCCATTTTTTATTAGGTATTTAACTCATTTACATTTCCAATGCTATACCAAAAGTCTCCCATATCCACCCACCCCCACTCCCCTGCCCACCCACTCCCCCTTTTTGGCCCTGGTATTCCCCTGTACTGGGGCATATAAAGTTTGCAAGTCCAATGAGCCTCTCTTTCCAGTGATGGCCGACTAGGCCATCTTTTGATATATATGCAGCTAGAGTCAAGAGCTCCGGGGTACTGGTTAGCTCATAATGTTGTTCCACCTATAGGGTTGCAGATCCCTTTAGCTCCTTGGCTACTTTCTCTAGCTCCTCCATTGGGAGCCCTATGATCCATCCATTAGCTGACTGTGAGCATCCACTTCTGTGTTTGCTGGGCCCCGGCATAGTCTCACAAGAGACAGCTACATCTGCGTCCTTTCAATAAAATCTTGCTAGTGTATGCAATGGTGTCAGCGTTTGGATGCTGATTATGGGGTGGATCCCTGGCTATGGCAGTCTCTACATGGTCCATCCTTTCATCTCAGCTCCAAACTCCGTCTCTGTAACTCCTTCCATGGGTGTTTTGTTCCCAAATCTAAGGAGGGGCATAGTGTCCACACTTCAGTCTTCATTCTCCTTGAGTTTCATGTGTTTAGCAAATTATATCTTATATCTTGGGTATCCTAGGTTTGGGGCTAATATCCACTTATCAGTGAATACATATTGTGTGAGTTTCTTTGTGAATGTGTTACCTCACTCAGGATGATGCCCTCCAGGTCCATCCATTTGGCTAGGAATTTCATAAATTCATTCTTTTTAATAGCTGAGTAGTACTCCATTGTGTAGATGTACCACATTTTCTGTATCCATTCCTCTGTTGAGGGGCATCTAGGTTCTTTCCAGCTTCTGGCTATTATAAATAAGGCTGCTATGAACATAGTGGAGCATGTGTCCTTCTTACCTGTTGGGGCATCTTCTGGATATATGCCCAGGAGAGGTATTGCTGGATCCTCCGGTAGTACTATGTCCAGTTTTCTGAGGAACCGCCAGATGATTTCCAGAGTGGTTGTACAAGCCTGCACTCCCACCAACAATGGAGGAGTGTTCCTCTTTCTCCACATCCTCGCCAGCATCTGCTGTCACCTGAATTTTTGATCTTAGCCATTCTGACTGGTGTGAGGTGGAATCTCAGGGTTGTTTTGATTTGCATTTCCCTGATGATTAAGGATGTTGAACATTTTTTCAAGTGCTTCTCTGCCATTCGGTATTCCTCAGGTGAGAATTCTTTGTTCAGTTCTGAGCCCCATTTTTTAATGGGGTTATTTGATTTTCTGAAGTCCACCTTCTTGAGTTCTTTATATATGTTGGATATTAGTCCCCTATCTGATTTAGGATAGGTAAAGATCCTTTCCCAATCTGTTGGTGGTCTTTTTGTCTTATTGACGGTGTCTTTTGCCTTGCAGAAACTTTGGAGTTTCATTAGGTCCCATTTGTCGATTCTCGATCTTACAGCACAAGCCATTGCTGTTCTGTTCAGGAATTTTTCCCCTGTGCCCATATCTTCAAGGCTTTTCCCCACTTTCTCCTCTATAAGTTTCAGTGTCTCTGGTTTTATGTGAAGTTCCTTGATCCACTTAGATTTGACCTTAGTACAAGGAGATAAGTATGGATCGATTCACATTCTTCTACACGATAACAACCAGTTGTGCCAGCACCAATTGTTGAAAATGCTGTCTTTCTTCCACTGGATGGTTTTAGCTCCCTTGTCGAAGATCAAGTGACCATAGGTGTGTGGGTTCATTTCTGGATCTTCAATTCTATTCCATTGGTCTACTTGTCTGTCTCTATACCAGTACCATGCAGTTTTTATCACAATTGCTCTGTAGTAAAGCTTTAGGTCTGGCATGGTGATTCCGCCAGAAGTTCTTTTATCCTTGAGAAGACTTTTTGCTATCCTAGGTTTTTTGTTATTCCAGACAAATTTGCAAATTGCTCCTTCCAATTCGTTGAAGAATTGAGTTGGAATTTTGATGGGGATTGCATTGAATCTGTAGATTGCTTTTGGCAAGATAGCCATTTTTACAATGTTGATCCTGCCAATCCATGAGCATGGGAGATCTTTCCATCTTCTGAGATCTTCTTTAATTTCTTTCTTCAGAGATTTGAAGTTTTTATCATACAGATCTTTCACCTCCTTAGTTAGAGTCACGCCAAGATATTTTATATTATTTGTGACTATTGAGAAGGGTGTTGTTTCCCTAATTTCTTTCTCAGCCTGTTTATTCTTTGTATAGAGAAAGGCCATTGACTTGTTTGAGTTTATTTTATATCCAGCTACTTCACCGAAGCTGTTTATCAGGTTTAGGAGTTCTCTGGTAGAATTTTTAGGGTCACTTATATATACTATCATATCATCTGCAAAAAGTGATATTTTGACTTCCTCTTTTCCAATTTGTATCCCCTTGATCTCCTTTTGTTGTCGAATTGCTCTGGCTAATACTTCAAGTACTATGTTGAAAAGGTAGGGAGAAAGTGGGCAGCCTTGTCTAGTCCCTGATTTTAGTGGGATTGCTTCCAGCTTCTCTCCATTTACTTTGATGTTGGCTACTGGTTTGCTGTAGATTGCTTTTATCATGTTTAGGTATGGGCCTTGAATTCCTGATCTTTCCAAAACTTTTATCATGAATGGGTGTTGGATCTTGTCAAATGCTTTTTCTGCATCTAACGAGATGATCATGTGGTTTTTGTCTTTGAGTTTGTTTATATAATGGATTACATTGATGGATTTTCGTATATTAAACCATCCCTGCATCCCTGGAATAAAACCTACTTGGTCAGGATGGATGATTGCTTTAATGTGTTCTTGGATTCGGTTAGCGAGAATTTTATTGAGGATTTTTGCATCGATATTCATAAGAGAAATTGGTCTGAAGTTCTCTATCTTTGTTGGATCTTTCTGTGGTTTAGGTATCAGAGTAATAGTGGATTCATAAAATGAGTTGGGTAGAGTACCTTCTACTTCTATTTTGTGAAATAGTTTGTGCAGAATTGGAATTAGATCTTCTTTGAAGGTCTGATAGAACTCTGCACTAAACCCATCTGGTCCTGGGCTTTTTTTGGTTGGGAGACTATTAATAACTGCTTCTATTTCTTTAGGTGATATGGGACTGTTTAGATGGTCAACTTGATCCTGATTCAACTTTGGTACCTGGTATCTGTCCAGAAATTTGTCCATTTCGTCCAGGTTTTCCAGTTTTGTTGAGTATAGCCTTTTGTAGAAGGATCTGATGGTGTTTTGGATTTCTTCAGGATCTGTTGTTATGTCTCCCTTTTCATTTCTGATTTTGTTAATTAGGATTTTGTCCCTGTGCCCTTTAGTGAGTCTAGCTAAGGGTTTATCTATCTTGTTGATTTTCTCAAAGAACCAACTCCTCGTTTGGTTAATTCTTTGAATAGTTCTTCTTGTTTCCACTTGGTTGATTTCACCCCTGAGTTTGATTATTTCCTGCCGTCTACTCCTCTTGGGTGAATTTGCTTCCTTTTTTTCTAGGGCTTTTAGATGTGTTGTCAAGCTGCTAGTATGTGCTGTCTCCCGTTTCTTCTTGGAGGCACTCAGCGCTATGAGTTTCCCTCTTAGAAATGCTTTCATTGTGTCCCATAGGTTTGGGTACGTTGTGGCTTCATTTTCATTAAACTCTAAAAAGTCTTTAATTTCTTTCTTTATTCCTTCCTTGACCAAGGTATCATTGAGACGAGTGTTGTTCAGTTTCCACGTGAATGTTGGCTTTCCATTATTTATGTTGTTATTGAAGATCAGTCTTAGGCCATGGTGGTCTGATAGGATACATGGGACAATTTCAATATTTTTGTATCTATTGAGGCCTGTTTTGTGACCAATTATATGGTCAATTTTGGAGAAGGTCCCGTGAGGTGCTGAGAAGAAGGTATATCCTTTTGTTTTATGATAAAATGTTCTGTAGATATCTGTCAGGTCCATTTGTTTCATAACTTCTGTTAGTTTCACTGTGTCCCTGTTTAGTTTCTGTTTCCACGATCTGTCCTTTGAAGAAAGTGGTGTGTTGAGGTCTCCCACTATTATTGTGTGAGGTGCAATGTATGCTTTGAGCTTTACTAAAGTGTCTCTAATGAATGTGGCTGCCCTTGCATTTGGTGCGTAGATATTCAGAATTGAGAGTTCCTCTTGGAGGATTTTACCTTTGATGAGTAGGAAGTGTCCCTCCTTGTCTTTTTTGATAACTTTGGGTTGGAAGTCGATTTTATCTGATATTAAAATGGCTACTCCAGCTTGTTTCTTCAGTCCATTTGCTTGGAAAATTGTTTTCCAGCCTTTCACTCTGAGGTAGTGTCTGTCTTTTTCCCTGAGATGGGTTTCCTGTAAGCAGCAGAATGTTGGGTCCTGTTTGTGTAGCCAGTCTGTTAGTCTATGTCTTTTTATTGGGGAATTGAGTCCATTGATATTAAGAGATATTAAGGAAAAGTAATTGTTGCTCCCTTTTATTTTTGTTGTTAGAGTTGGCATTCTGTTCTTGTGGCTGTCTTCTTTTTGGTTTGTTGAATGATTACTTTCTTGGTTGTTCTAGGGCGTGATTTCCGTCCTTGTATTGCTTCTTTTCTGTTATTATCCTTTGAAGGGCTGGATTCGTGGAAAGATATTGTGTGAACTTGGTTTTGTCGTGGAATACTTTGGTTTCTCCATCTATGGTAATTGAGAGTTTGGCCGGGTATAGTAGCCTGGGCTGGCATTTGTGTTCTCTTAGTGTCTGTATAACATCTGTCCAGGCTCTTCTGGCTTTCATAGTCTCTGGTGAAAAGTCTGGTGTAATTCTGATAGGCCTTCCTTTATATGTTACTTGACCTTTCTCCCTTACTGCTTTTAATATTCTATCTTTATTTAGTGCATTTGTTGTTCTGATTATTATGTGTCGGGAGGAATTTCTTTTCTGGTCCAGTCTATTTGGAGTTCTGTATGCTTCTTGTATGATCATGGGCATCTCTTTTTTTATGTTTGGGAAGTTTTCTTCTATTATTTTGTTGAAGATATTAGCTGGCCCTTTAAGTTGAAAATCTTCATTCTCATCAATTCCTATTATCCGTAGGTTTGGTCTTCTCATTGTGTCCTGGATTACCTGGATGTTTTGAGTTAGGATCCTTTTGCATTTTGTATTTTCTTTGACTGTTGTGTCAATGTTCTCTATGGAATCTTCTGCACCTGAGATTCTCTCTTCCATTTCTTGTATTCTGTTGCTGATGCTCGCATCTATGGTTCCAGATCTCTTTCCTAGGGTTTCTATCTCCAGCGTTGCCTCGCTTTGGGTTTTCTTTATTTTGTCTACTTCCCCTTTTAGTTCTAGTATGGTTTTGTTCATTTCCATCACCTGTTTGGCTGTGTTTTCCTGCTTTTCTTTAAGAGCCTGTAACTCTTTAGCAGTGCTCTCCTGTAAATCTTTAAGTGACTTATGAAAGTCCTTCTTGATGTCCTCTATCATCATCATGAGAAATGTTTTTAAATCTGGGTCTAGATTTTCGGTTGTGTTGGGGTGCCCAGGACTAGGTGGGGTGGGAGTGCTGCGTTCTGATGATGGTGAGTGGTCTTGATTTCTGTTAGTAGGATTCTTACGTTTGCCTTTCGCCATCTGGTAATCTCTGAAGCTAGCTGTTTTAGTTGTCACTGTTAAGAGCTTGTTCTTCAGGTGACTCTGTTAGCCTCTATGAGCAGACCTGGAGGGTAGCACTCTCCTTAGTTTCAGTGGGCAGAGTATTCTCTGCAGGCAAGCTCTCTTCTTGCAAGGCAGGTACCCAGATATCTGGTGTTCGAACCAGACTCCTGGCAGAAGTTGTGTTCCACTCACTAGAGGTCTTAGGATCACGTGTGGAATCCTGTGTGGGCCCTTGCGGGTGTCAGGCGACTCAGCTGGCAAGGTAGCCGGGGCTCGAGTGGAGTGGAAGGGGTTTGTGCCCCAGATCAAGCCCGGGTAGCCTGCTTCCCTATGTACCGCAGTCTCAAGTTCCACGTGATTGGATTGGGGTAGGCGCTGTGTTCCACTCACCAGAGGTCTTAGGGTCCCGTGGGGAGTCCCGTGTGGGCCCTTGCGGGTGTTGGGCAAGACTCTGCTGGCAAGGTAGCCCGGGGCTCGAGTCTCGAGTCGAGCGGAAGGGACTTGTGCCCCAGATCAGGCCCGGGTAGCCTGCTTCCCTATGTACCGCAGTCTCAAGTTCCGCGCGATTGGATTGGGGCAGGCACTGTGATCCACTCACCAGAGGTCTTAGGGTCCCGTGGGGAGTCCCGTGTGGACCCTTGCGGGTGTTGGGCAAGACTCTGTTGGCAAGGTAGCCCGGGGCTCGAGTCTCGAGTCCGAGAATTCTTTGCTTAGCTCTATACCCCATGTTTTAATAGGGTTATTTGATTTTCTGGAGTCCATCTTCTTAAGTTCTTTATATATATTGGATAAATTTATATATGTTGGATAAAGTGAGCAAACTCAGAAGATTGGGCTAATTAATTCTGAGCCATTCTACAGACATGCATATAGGAGTATACTTTATTTTAAATGAAGTAAATTGCACAATCATGTTCACTATTTGGAGTTAATATACCACTTGAAAAACATAATTTAAATAAAATAGCACCAACATTAAATTACGGGGGAACTCAATGTAGTAGCCTTTTGCAAATGGACTGCTACATCCCATACCTCAGGCTCTTCATAGATTTTGACATTTATTTTTGAGTAAGGGTGCTAGTCAGGAGTCAAAGGTAGAAATTCTACTGGCAAGAACAGCAACTAAAACTTAATAATATTTTACATCTGAAGCTAAAAGCTTTTTTACTAAGATAAGGTATTAACCTTAGATAGACCAAAGATCAAATACAAAGCCTAGTATTTCTTCAAACAATATGTTCACGTTAATGTGGAATTAACAATATTTTATGCTGAAGTAAACCGAATTAAGAGAATCTCTTTGTTCTGCATGTTCCATAATTTTAATTGCCAATTAATTGGAGTTGCCTTGCTCATACGTAACAGGAGTAGCCAGCTCAGTTAGTAAGTGCCACAGTGGTGATACCTAGATGCTTACTCATGAGTAACGGGAAAGCAAATTAGCTTAGTGTCTTCATAAGCAATAGCTAAACACCTAAAAACAATGGCAGAACAGAGACATTAAGACCACTTTAGTCATCAGTCATTAAGGATTTTCCAGTATTTCCTCAAATCATATGTTAAGAACACACTCTGTCATTAATGGTCATTTGGGATCGTGGAATGAATTTTTTGTCTAAGGAAACTTCTTGAAAATTACTACAACCTGTGGAGAAACTAAGAAGAGCCAAATGGTACTTCATAAATTCTACCAGCATAAAGAAACAAGTATCTTAAAGTCAGACAAATGACTGTAGGTTCCTTTCCTTTTTTTTTTTTTTTTTTGGAATGGAAGGTGAAATAATGAATAAAAAACAAAATAAATATGTAATTCTATACAAGTTATAAACTGGTGACATTATGTTCTTCATATAGTTGGTAACATTTTGTTCTTTCCATCATTGATACTATGTTAATCATTAAATTTCCCATTAATGAATATCACATGAATCCAGGTACTTTGATTAATTAGCAGATATGATTTAGGTGTTTAGGTTGGAATATAATTCTATATGTGTATATATCTATATCTATGTCTATGTTGATATCTATATGTAGAAAGAAGTATATATAGATATGTATTTACACATTTTAAAATATGTGTATTGTACATATTTTACACTCACATATATAACCATGTATAGAGATATATGTATTTTCCTGACTTCAAAATTATATACATATGTGTATATACATTTACCACTTGTGACTTCAAAAATAGTATAGAAATGACAATTTTTTCAAGTAAGAAAAACATTTAAATGACACAATTTCAAAGATAAAACGATTGTATTTGCATTTTAGTCAGAATAACTCACAAATATAAATAAAATGTTAAAACTTCATGCCTTAATCTTTAAAAAGTAATTTTCATTACATTCATATGCAAAAGTAACACAAATTTAACATATCAGAAGCATATTATCAAAGTTAAATAAAAATAATCAATAGAAATAATTGTGGAATACTTTAGGTGTCACAGTTATTAAATAATACATGTTATATGTCAATTTAATGACTAAACGTTGAAGGTTGTATTAATGTCTTATTTGTTCAAAATCTGGGAGATAAAAGCAAAAGCTATTATAAAGAAGAAGGAAGAAATGATAGAACTTGAAAACACACTTTGAAATTAAGCTCACACATTCTTTTCTATTGCATGTTCTAAATCAGAAGCTTCAACTGTCCACAGGTACAAAATATTAGGAAACAAAAGTCTTTATTTTGTCCATATATTACAACAATTCAACACGGCATTTGTCTTGTCGGGGGTAAGTTATTAATGGACAGATTATTTGAAGAACTTAGAAAGTTAGTACAGACTATGGGTCAATAAGATGCACTTCTGTAAGAGTGCCATGCAAGGCAGCCTGGAGTCCATGGTTGCCCTGGAGCACATGCTTGGGGGACTGCTGCACAGCTGCCCTGACAACTCATCTTAAGGGATAGGGATACAGGAAGATTTATAAATCTTAGAGAAAATACATAGAAATTATCCAGTGTAAAGAACAGGGAGGGAGGCAGGTCAGTGGTGGTGCACACCTTTAATCCCAGCACTTGGGAGGCAGAGGCAGGCGGATGGATTTCTAAGTTCGAGGCCAGCCTGGTCTACAGAGTGAGTTCCAGGACAGCCAGGGCTACACAGAGAAACCCTGTCTCAAAAACAAACAAACAAACAAACAAACAAACAAACAAAAAACAAAACAAAAACAGGAATAGGGAGGGAGGAGTCAAAGTGCAGGATGGAAAATATGCTGGAAAGAATGTATAGAATACTCGGTGTTTGAAATTTCCCATAGGCACTGGATTTTGACAGTCAAACTAAATCAAAATAAATTCAAAGCAATCTCTGTTACAGTACATTATATTACCCATACTAAACACCAAAGAAGAAATATTTGAAATACTCTCCAGCATTTTCAAAGAAAATAATATGATAAATAGAGAGGAATAATGATATCAATTAGACCAATTTATTTTCAGAAGTATAGGAGGCCAGAGTTAATAAAATGTGATGTTGAAATACTGGCAAGATGCCTACTCAAAAATCTATGTTCTGGGTAAAAATACATAAAAAACGAAGCAAGCTGGACAGTTTTAGAGTAACAAAACAGAGACATTTTATTATGAGAAACCTGCAATACAAAAGATAATAAAACTATCAGTCTTGGCAAAAAAAAAATATCAGATGGAAATTCTATTCTATTTGAAGAAGAGATGTAAAAAAAAATGAGAATACACATTTAGTAATGTTTTCATGATTTTTAAAATCATCAATATCTGTTCAGAGTGTGGATGGGATATAATACATATAAGAATGAGATGTGTATAAATATAATATAATTTTAAGTAGACTGTCAAAAGGATACTAATAATGCTTAACTCCTACATTAAATAATTTTAAAAGTATTAAAATGAAAACAAGGTAAAAGTCTTCATCAAGGCTACTATTTGGCACTGTTATGCATAGTTAGTTTTTGCCATCTGTTTATTTTTGGTTTAAGATTTACCTATCAGTTTAACCAGGAGTATAGAATTCTTGGTTTACAGATTGATTTTTTTTTATTTCAATTTTGAGATTAGACTATAATTATATCACTTTCTCCTTCCCTCTCCTCCTTCCATACTCTTCCATGTAGCCTCTCTTGCTCTCTTTCAAATCCATGACCTCCCTTTTCCATTAATTGTTCTTTCATTAATATATTTATAATAACATACAAGTTTCAGGTACCTCAAGTGTGCATTTTCATGTGTTTATGACTGGGTGATTGACTAAAGCGGGGCTAAGAACACCGTCTATAGCTGCAGTTCTTGAATTGGGTGAAAATTTATTGGTGTCATTTATTCATTGTGGGAAATCAAAAGAAAACTTCTAAAAGTTTTCAAAGTTTTCTATAAATTGTTTCATTAAACATTTAAAGTAACTTGCTTGTTTGACTGTGTAAGCAACGTTAAATAAATCTTTATGTCATTTTAAATTAATGTGTGGCTTATTTGGTGTTGGTTTTCTTAAATTACTGTTTCACACAGACTTTTAAGCATTGAAAAATGTTGGAAATCCTATACTAGAGTGGCTCCAACCCTTGTGTATTATCCAAACATAGAAAAACAGGAAATCAAGTCTTCTCCAGTCATGCTCCCAGGAAATCAGCTTCATGGGATGTAAAAATGGATAGAGATATGCTCATGTACGTTTTATTATATAACTTTTTTGGTGAAGAAATCCATAGCATTAACAGACATCGCTGGAAGAATATTTGTTAGTTTTCAGGATCTATGCAATTTTTATTTCTGACATATTTTGTAGAAAATAGGTTCCACATACACGACCTTTGGTACATGTAGGGTTTAGATTTTGCCATATTCATCAGCTGTATTAGCAGGTCCAGCATGCGGCAACTAAGGAGAAAAAAGTTGAGATGTGTTGAATTAGAAACAGGGAAAGACATAAATTGAACTGGAGGTAAAGAATAGCCCAAAGTACAATAAGTACTTAGAATAAGTTTATTTAACAAGCGATTTAGTGAAAGCTGATAAGTAAATTCTCCTTCACTTTCAAAGGTCAGATATAAATAAGGAAAAGCTAAAGTAACCATCATTTTACATTCCCCCTGAATTGCCACAGTCAGTGCTGTGCAAACAGGCAGTCACTGAGGGAGTTCCTACCTACCGAGCAGCACCAGAGGCAGAAAGGAGACTAAAAGCAAGGAGATCTCCTGAGAAATGTGTGAATATATAAGTGATTTTGAAGCTTGACGTGTAAAAGAAAAATGTGATGAAAAGAGGAAAGAGGACAAACGAAAAGAAGATTGCAGGGGATGTTAAGACAAATAATAAGACATTTTTCAGACATGAAAGGAACAAAAGGTCAGTCACAGAGTGAGTGGAGTTTCTTACAGATGGGCAGAACAATTTACTGACTTCAGAGACAGGCTTTGCTAAAACAAAAATCAAATGAGTTCATTGCCTTTCTAGCCTCTCAGAAGACTTGGGGAACAGAATCAGAAATAGATATAAGTCTCAGGGGAATGTGAGAAAAAATATCAAAAAGAGACTGGGCTATGCTGAACAAGTACCTAAAATAAGACCAGTTACTTTAAAAAAAAATCCAGGAGCTGAAATCACTCATAACAAATATATTATTATATAATTTGTAAGGAATATTGGAGCACAGTCCTAGCTTTCCTAAGTTGTGATTTAAGTGACTGAAATTGGGACAGTCATGAGACAAGTAACAGCTCCACTCAGAAACCATCTCCACTGCAGAAAATAGCACTTGGAAATAGCTTCCCTCGTATTTGTGTAGCCTCAGTGTAGCAGTTCATATGGCAGAAGTCAGCAGGTGGTGGGTCCACTCCCTGAGGTTATCATCCCTCTACTGCGCAGAAGGAAGTAGTACCAGCAAAAATTGCTTCTGCAGCCAAACCAAGACTAAACATAAAAATAGATTTGGACATTGGGACCCATAACATCTCTTTCACAATAATGTTAGAATAATTGCATCTTGTTAGGTCAAGCTCTCTGTTCCCATAGCTCAGCCTTCTGGTTCTCTGAATTGACCATTTAAACGTGTAGCTCATTGTTAATGCTAAAAACAGAGACGTGGCTTTATGGTGAATTCAGGGAGACAGGGAAGAGGCCATATAAAAGTTCATAATATTATTTGGGGTGGGGAAAGAAACATAAAATAAGAATAAAATAGAAAAGCAGGAAGACACCTATGAAAATTATATAAAAGGAGGAGAATACTTTTCCTAAGTTCAGAAAAGTATGATTTAGGGGGATGGGGGGGGGGGCAAGAAGCAGACCATATTAGAAGCCATCAGATCTTATGTTTTGTATATAATGACAAGAGTCATAAAAAAGGCATTTTAACATAATTTGTTACAGAGGCTCCATAAACACCTAAATAGAAAACATAATGGCTAATTTTTGTCAACTTGTTGGTATATTTTGATGACCAAGTGTTTGGCCAAAATTATGCTAGGTATTTCCATAAAGGTGATTTTTTTAAAAAAAGGGATAACCATTTAAATCCATGAACTCTGAGTGGGCAGATTACTCCATGATTGATTTCCATCCAGTTGATTGAGAGCCCTTACAAAGCAAAATTGTCTCTTCTGAACAAGTAGGAAATGAGTCTGTAGACTTCCTGTGAATCCAGTTTGGACCTTGGGCCACTAGCTTTCTGGTTTACAGTATCAGATCTTGATATCACAAAACCTCACATGGACACAATCCCTAAATGTAATTCCTTTATTTTATAGCCGTCTGTATATCTATAGTAAAATTTTAACAGCTCTAAATTCTGCATATTGTGATCAGGAATTATGATGTCCATATTTTACATATTTTCTAACTTCTAAACAAATCATATGAACTTATTCATGAATAGAAAAAAAAGTCAGATAACTTGAGAAGCATATGTCACTGTTGGATCATTTGAGAATTTATTCAATTGAATAGTCCTCTAAGAAAATGAAAATGTGCAAAATATAGTCATTAAAATATCAGTAAGATGAAAATTTGGCTATAATGTTGTGGGTACTCTGCATCCCTTTTTGCATTGAAGATTAAAATCTGATTCTTTAAATGTGTGACTTTTAAAGGTTCAAGGACAGTAGCCAATGTGCCTCAGCAATCTGCTTCAGGTACTTCTCTGGTGTCTTCTATCTCTTGGCCTAAAATTGCCCATCTTCTACAGGCTTTTACTTGTTTTTCTTAGTGACTTACTCTATCTGAAAACATATCAGCATTTTGTTTTGTTTTGTTTTTATTTGTTCATTTTTCAAGACAGGGCTTCTCTGTGTAGCCCTGACTGTCCTGGAACTCACTCTGTAGACCAGGCTGGCCTCGAACTATGAAGAAACAGGACACTGAAAAATGTTGTTTGATAATCAGTTCCTTATTTTCTTTGCTGACACGATTTTTAACCACACATTTGTGGAAATCATCTTCCTTGGGGAGATTGACAAGTATATGAGGACTGTTGACGCTTTTGGACCCCAGCCAGTAGCATCAACCAAGATAAAACTTTCTGCACCCCTTACAGGCAGACTGACATTCAAATAGACCTGTGCCTTTTCTTTCCAGTTATCCTTGGTTTTCAAACACATACCACTTGCTTGATACCAAGTCCATTCTGCTATGGATCAAGAATTCCTACTTTACAGGTAAGCTTTTTCTTCATCATTCCTACAACATATTTAGATATCACAATCTTCAATTTCGTTATCTACAGCACCAATAGCTTCTGTGTCCATTCATTTCTCATAAAAAGTAGCAATATTGCATTCAGCACCAACTTCACGGAGCCTCTAGTAGTCTGTAAAAGGACACAATTATTTAACTTCATCTGCTTTTCTTTTTGCTTTCCTCTGTCTGTCTGTCTGTCTGTCTGTGTGTCTGTGTGTGTGTATGTGTGTATTTACATGTATGTGGTATGTGTATATGCATGTATGTGCATGCATAGTTTTGAGTAAATATTTTTGCATGTCTATACAGGTCCTAGGTTGATGACATGATTAATTTTCAATCTATTGTGTGTATTGTTCTCTGAGGCAGGGGCTCTTTATAAAATCCAGATTTTATTAGTATTGCTAGTTACAGTAGTCACCTTGTTCCTGGGATGACCTGCCTCCTCCTTTGACCCTACAATTACAGTACAGTGTCATAGCCACAAAACTTTTATCTGAATTCTGAGTTCCAAACTCTTGCTTGATGATAAGCACACTAAATGCTCAGCCACTTCTGTAGCCCTCAGCTTCATTTTGATGAAGTTGACTATGTACAAGGCATCAGAAAAAGAGACAAAATTCTAAAACTTAATTTTGTCATAGGATCGTTTTTGAGAGATGACATGTAAATAAATGTCTACATCATATAAAGAGATCACTAGCAAATAGAAGAAATGATCCAATCCAAATTTATTTTGAAGAACCAGTAAGTGTCTTGTAGGATCTTGTAAGAGCATGAATAAATCAAATGTAGTTCTACAAATGCGAAACTTCTACAAAACTTTTATGTAGAATTACCTTTAGAGTCCCGTTTGTGGCATAGATGACTCACAAAAACTCTACCGGAGTCCTTTGAACAAGTTATAGACATGTATACTCATGAAAGTCTCATCCCTAGTCAACCTACATGTCTTTTATAACCTCAGTTTTCTAAAAGGCTTTATGAAGTTCTGATGAATTATTATATGCCCATATAATATGATCTGTAGAGGAATTTTGATCCAGCAATGTGGCTATGCTGTCAATGATTCACATCCACAAAACTAGGTCTAAGTGTTCCAGTTGGAATGCAAAGACACCACACATATCCCTTTGGCTTCAATATAGACATGTCCTTAGTACACACCTTTAAGGTGCCATTAGTTTGTAGAAGAAAGCTGAAAATGACATCAAATTGAGGGGCAGAAAGAGAGAGGAATCAGAAATATTTGACAGAATGAGGTAGAGATAGGGTATAAGTTATACCTCATCTCTGTAAATGATATGTAACAATTGTGTATTCTTTTTCATTGGTATAGACTGCCACAGGGAGGGACAATTTTCTGAGCATAAACAGTGCAGAGCCAGAAGACTTTCTTTCTTGATTTGAGGTTGTGTTGTCATCATACTGAAATTCTTTAGAAATTTTGAATGTTGTACTTCAAGTTTTCACTAGTGTTTGACCACCAAATATGTTTTGTGTGCTTCTTATTTAATAAAATAAAATAAAATAAAATAAAATAAAATAAAATAAAATCACTGTAAGTGTAGAGAGATGCCTCAATGCTAAAAACGCACCTGTTTTCTGGCAAAGGATCAATGTGACATCCACATGGTGATACAAAGTAGTCCAGTAACTCCAATTCTAGAGTTTGAATGGCCTCTTTTATTTCCTGAGTACATTAGACACACATATGATACACAGACAAAGATATAAGCAAATCACTCACGTACGTAAAATAAAAATTAAAAAGATTTTTTATGGAATTTATTTGAATGTATGTGTTAAATTTGAGTATGTTGACTTTTCCCACTATTTTTTTTTTTACAAACTATTTCATGACCTTTCACAATTCCAATTACTCTGATGATTTTGACTCCAACCCCTAACAAAATCTACGTGTGGTAGGAAAGTGTGCACACTAATGGAAATATCGCTGTAATAGATTACTGCCTTCACTTTAATCAAAAAGGTGTGGTATTCTGTAGGTATAAAGTGATTGTGGAAACAAACTATAATGGATAAAGTGAACTAGTGTTTATAAGAAACATTTTGCAGTCCCAATGGTGTTGCCCTAAAATTACTCCAGAAAAAAATTAAAGAACATTTTTGCAGTTTCCACAACACAACAGAGTAGTTGTGTATTAGTATAGGAAATTGTAGGAATGCAAGCTTTTTTAAAGCCACAATTTTGAATTTTAATAAAAATGGGATATATTCATTAAATTACCCTGCAATGGAAATGTGTCCATTTATATGTGTGTGTTTTAGAGAACACACTTTATAGGCAAAGAATTCAGTAGTGGGTAGGAATCCTTACCTACCTCATTCAAGTCTTGAAAGATCACAGTTAAAATTTTTAATTGCTTCTGACAAAAAAAATTGTTAGCAAACATGGAGAAAAGGAGTGATTAGCACTGTAGGAAATCCATAGCAAGTCATTTGCTAGAGGCTTCGTTTTAGGTCAGCACTCTGCAAACAGCTTACCAAACTTCTATTTTCAATGTGGTTTATAACAGTAAATGAAGAATCGGGTTACAGAGCCCTTCAGCAATTTGGGTACTTTCTCTAGCTACTCCATTTGGGGCCCTGTGTTCCATCCAATAGATGACTGTGAGCATCCACTAAAGCAATGCAGACTAACCAATACCCCCTGAGCGCATGTCTCTAGCTGCATATGTAGCAGAAGATGGACTAGTAGGCCATCATTGGGAGGAGAGGCCCTTGGTCTTGCAAGGATTATATGTCCCAGTACACGGGAATGCCAGGGCCAGGAAGCAGGATTGGATGGGTTAGGGATCAGGGCAGGGGGAGGGTATAGAGGACTCCTGGGATAGCATTTGAAATGTAAATTATGAAAATATCTAATAAAATATTGTTTTACAAAAGAGTACTGTTAATATGACCATTTCTCACATATATGATACCTTTTATAGATATGGATTAATACAAGTTTGCAAAATCCGGGGATCTTGTTTTACAGTTTATCAGTGTATAAATTATAACAAGACACAACTATATTTGAACAAAACAATTTAATAAAAATGAGATATATTTTGTTTAGGCAATTCTAGCAGAAAAGGGTGTCATATAAATAAACAGGTGTTCATTATTTTTTTACAACATATGATATTCACTTACCAGCTAAGACTAACATATGCATATATATATGATATGTGTACTTGACATGTGTTTGTCCACACTGCCTCCCACTAGCAAAATGTAATGCCACTAATCTATTGGGAACTGTTTTTTATTTGGTCAAAAGAATGCGAAATTTCTATGTGCAGCTGCAGTTTACCTGTTTGATGAATCAACTGTCCATTATTATAACATAGGGCTTGATAGTTGAGAAGAAAATATTGAGTTGATGTCTATTTCTTACCACAGATAAATAGAGAGTATTACATATGAATATTGGCATGGTAGTTAATTTAGAGACAAAATGCACTAAGATATAGATTCAGGTTATTAAGTTTGTGTCGTACTTAAGCCATGACAAAATGACTAAATATCAAAGAATACAAATTTTAGAATGGATATAATAATTAATACCCATGAACATTTTAAACTAAGTTAATACAGATGTAATGTTAGAAATACTGTTCTCTGAGTTCATATGTGAATATGTACATGTTCCTAATGTATCTTCCTATGTACATCTGTGTACATGTATAGTTTAAAAGATAAACATCAAGTAAGAAATTGGAATCTACCTAGTTCTTTGCCACCTCAAATATGATCAGTATCTATATGAAAAGATGAAACATGGACAAAGATATTTGCAGAGGGGGAACAACTAAAACTATCAAAAGACTGCTATCTCTAATCCTACATGAGATCATAAAATTGATCTTCTCCACATGTATAATATATGCAGACATATGTATGTTTATGTGAATGTAATTATTTTCTTTCTTTTAAAATAGATCAACATGTACATGATGAGTAGTTTAATTGTTACTATGTCACAATCTTAAACTATCAGGAAAAAGATTCTCAATAAGCAATTACTTAGATCAAGATAACCTTTGGCATGTCTCTGGGGAATTACCTTGATAATTAATGTTAATTAATATTCATAGTCCAGTTCACTCTGAGCAGTACCATTCCTTAGCAGGGGATCAATGGTTGTGTGAATATAAAAACTGGCCTGAGGATATATATATACACACACACGTATATTTATACACACACATATACACACACATATATATACACACACACAGACATACACATATAAATATGATCAATATCTATATGAAAAGAAAAGCATGGACAAAGATATTTGCAGAGGGGAAACAATAAAAAATACCAAAAGACTGCTATCTCTAATCCAACATGAGGTCATAAAATTGATCTTCTCCACATGTATAATACATGCAGACATATGTATATATAAATAATATATATAATATATATATAAATATATTCATTTGTTCTGCTCTTGACCATAATGTGATGGGGTGAGATGTTTGAGTTCCTTTTGTCTGGCATTTCCAATGTACTGGACTGTCACTTAGAATTCTGAACTTAAATAAATCATTTCCCCCTTAAGTAGCTTTTGATCAGAATGTTTTATTACAACAATAGAACTAGAAAGAACAATTAATGAGTGTGCATGCATATATGTGCATGTGTGGTTTATGTGGTTTGAGTAAAACCATATATACTCATTTAATTCTATATGTTCATTTGTATGAATTTGTTCAAAAACCTCTCAGTTCATTTCTGAAAAACCCTAACCACATGTATCATCATCCTGTTCTCTTTGACCTTTTTCCTTGCAGAAAGCCTACTGTAAACTTCCACAGTCCTCAGGAGAAATCTACACTACTGATCTTCAGAGTGGATCTCTACACTAATTACTGGAATTCTTTACTGGAATCCAGTCAAAAGTAAGAAGTTGACCTCATGAACATCCTTTTCTCCAGCCATTAAACAATATCACTATTGTTTTGACCCCCTACATATTGCACAAAACTAATTTAAATTTTGTACAACCACAAAAATGATGTTGAAATTTGTATATATGTGCACCAACACATACAATATGTTCCCAGTTGTAAATATTTTCCTCTAAATTATAAGTCTAGTACATTTAAAATTTTATTTTGTGTTTACCTACAAATACTATTTACTCTTTTACTTAGAAAACATACACCTCAGATCATTCTAATTTAAAAATAAACTTCTCACACACACAAACATACACAAACAAAAAACAAAGAAATAAAAAAAAAACAAAAACAACAAAAATCATCTTACCTATCATCACTCTCTTGCTCCTAGCAGAAGCATGATCTTTGTCAGCTACAATAATATTTTTAATTTTTTGTAATAAATCTTCATTTTTTATTGTTTGTGCATATCCTGTTGCCTGCACTTATAGTTGTGCTTGCCTTCCTCTACCACACTAGTGTATAATCTTTAATACCAGGTCCTTCATGGTTCCCATGAAACTGTTGGGCTTAACTACTTCTTGTTATCAGTAACTGCTTCTTTCCCAAACATCCTGAAATTTGCAATTATGACTGTATTAGTGTCTACTTAGTGAAGTATGGTTGTTTTGAAGAATATTTAAATCTTCTGAAGTCGCTATTGCTATATAAAATACTAATCAGAAAAAAAGCATAAAATTGCTAAAACACATAACTCACTGTGTGTATCTAAAATTTGGGAGCAGGTTAGATGAAAGGTGATTAAGAGTTACTAGTAAGGTTGCAAGATATGGGTCAGAGCTACAGTTAGATGCAGTCATGGTATGAGCAAGGCTTGACATAAGGCTGCAGGGTGGAGGACCATGAGAGGAAACCTGGTAAGGCTGAGCCAAAGGCTTTAGAAGCCCCGGAGAACCGGATGGGACAGTAGGAACTTTGCCTGCTCCTGGCACCAGGCCTCCGTAATGTAGCCACATTATCTGCCCCCCAGCCCTGGCCCCCCTGGATTTGTAGCCATCAGTCATGTAAGGGAAATGTTCCAAACTTTTCCACATGTTGATGAGGCATCCCTAACATCTCAGATCAAGACAATAGGAAAAGACAATAGGAAAAGAGACATGGCCATAGTCAAGTATGCTCAAAACAGAGTTCTCCATGCTAATAAGGCACCTAGAGGCCTGGAGGGCACTGCCAATAAGCATCTCTTCCCAGTCATTCCTCCCTGCAAAAGGTATTTAATCTCAGGCCCACCCTGACAAGGGGGTATGGTTTTACACATCCATTTTCTGCCATGACAATGAGCTGTTTAGAACCATGGACAGTCTCTTTTCATCAACATCTGCTATGGGAAACCATGAAATAGGGGTTTGCCAACATCCTCCACTAAGCAGAGGACTATCCACACTGGGACAAGCCAGAGCCCCCTTTCTCCCCCCCAACCCCTTAACCATGCTAGACACAGCCCGCGGGTCCTGATTCCATTCTCTGCTCTTCTACAACTCTCAGTAGTGCCTGAATGTCCAAGAGACTGAGAACCCCACAGCCCCAGCCTTGTCGCAGGCCTGGAGACTCCGAACCAGCTCTGGCTTTCTCACATCTTAGACTGCCTTCCTGTCTCTGGAACAATGCCGCACTTGCCCTAGTGGAAGCATGGGATAAGGTCAGTCAAACTCCCTGCGTTCAGCCTCTGTGCTCAGTGTTGGAGCACACATGGGCCCAAAACTCTACATAAGGCCTCACACAATGTCTTCAAAATATCTTTGTAGGTATAAGTTCCTGGATATGAACAATCCTCCACAGTGATACCTGCATGTCTTCACCATATGGTAGTTGACTACTATAAATGGAAATGATCTGAGAACAAAAACAGCCTACAACATTGCCTATGACTAAGCTCAGAAGACATGGTTCCTCATCTTCAATACCTTATTACACTGTAGGCATAAATCACTTCTGGGTAGGATAGGGAAAGACTATGGATGCCATGAATATTAGGAAGGGGGTCAATGTAAGATATCATCAAGGCAGTGAGACTGATAGAGAGTTGGTTCAGTGTATAAGAGCAATTGTTTAATTTTTCAGAGGACTCAGTTTTCATTCCCAGTATCCAGATGGCAGCTCACAACCATCTGTAATTTTAGGCACAAGACAGGAGTTGACCTCTTTTGAATTCTATGGACCATGGGTATGCTTGTTATCTATGTACATATGTGCAAGCAAAACACTCATATACATAAAATAATAAAAGAAATAAATCTAAAAAACAGTTAAACACCACTAAGGGTTATTTTAATTTTGGGGCATATCAGAGAATACCCTAGATTTTTCTGTTCTAATAGGGGAAGACAAATAACTTTACCCCAAACCAAAATCCCTTCAATGATATCAAATTTTTAACTAAAAGAGGAAAGTATGGATCATTATTGTAAACTTTATCAGAACATGACATGTACAGTACATTTATTTTCTTTTTAAAAACAACACTGTAGCTTGTGAGAAATCCTATATTTAAAGTAAACTTTGGGCTATCACAAAGAACAGAATGATAAGGACATTTCCTTTCAGGTAACTGCACATCCTTGGGTGATCTAGGAATTCCACTGGGCCTCAATTCTGTCATCCTTCAGATGGGCACGATGACTAACTGCTCATATCTCTGGAGACTGTAGTGAGAGCAGAAGAGATTATTGATGAGAAGCAGCAATGAAGCATTAAACAACTATGAAAAGGTGGCATGTCTTCATTAAGTGATTTGCAGACTTGCCTCCTAAATGCCATTTGAATATCTGCTGTTGCTTAGCATGTATTAAAAACAAATAATAATTAACAGACTCATTGTGCGAAATTAAGTTCAGGTGACCTCTACCAAGGGAAATTCATGTACTACTGGATTAGCTCATCAAAGTACCAGACATACAGTGCCTTTTGTAATGATAGTATTGATATTCAGATATTATTTCTCTTTGTTAGAGATCAGAGCAAAGATACAAATACAATAGGAAGGAGTCTGACAATGTATGTACTCTGTTAGATCCCAGTGCTGTTAATGTTTTCTTAAAATGTCAATAGAAGGTGCGAAAAGTCATGACTAAATGAAAGACATTTTTAGATGTCTCCAATTTCGATTTGTGAATATTTATTCAAGGAAAAATAGTACTGCTACTACCATTGTGTAATGTTATCATCAATAATAATTGGTATAAATAGGACTTGGCACACAGTAGGGCAACTACTGGCTAAGCAGGTGCATAAGCTCTATGTGACAGATTATTTGTTGTTTTATGGTGGATCTGGGTTGTTTTTTTTTTTTTTCTAGTCTCTGAAGTCAAATCCCCATCAAAAAGAAAAGTTTGCCTCTTCTAATTAGTACTTCTCTGAACTACTCTTGAGTGTATTCTATAAAATATGTAGCGACTTGTCATTAAGAACCACACTAAATCTTTTATGAGATGGGAACTTAATGCATTCTCTCTTCAATTTTGTTTAGAGCCATATAAGTAGAAAATCATTTGACCTGCACAAAGGTTTGGCCACCTACAACTTAAATTATTGCTTTAAATCTCTATTATAGCTGCACAATTCCATATAATAGCTTTGATAGAGAAATCATTATGCAAATATAGAAAATTTTCAAATTTAAAATGTGTTTAATTGCTTGAAGCATTGTGATGAGTGACAAGGAAACTAATATTAAATCTTGACAGAAATTGATTCAGTGAAATAATTATTAAGATAGTCCTCATCATATCTTTGGAGAAAGATTTTGTTGAAATAGGAAAATAAGACAGAAAATAGAGTTTTAGTAATCTGTGGTGAATATCAGTAGGAGAAAAAATTATTCTAAAAATGTTGAGTATGTCCAAGAAATTAAAAGGAGTAAAATAGATAATACAAGAAATGAAAAATGCAATTGTGTCTTAAAGCCAAAAAATAAGAATACAGCCTTAAGATTTGAAAAAGTATTTGAGTTTAAGGATAATATAATGTTCACTCTTTTAGTTATGTAGTTCTCTGCATAGATAATGTATTAAGCACATGATAACTATTTATATATACAAAACAGTCCTAAGAAACAGTAGTCATTCTCTCATCAATGTTTCACAACAGAAAAATGCATGATATTATCTTGAGCATTTAATAGTGAGATTTGCAGTGACGGTTAAGGAGACATTCATAAGGAAGAGATAGAACAATTTTAAAGCCTTATTGACTTATAGGTATACGGGACTAACAAGATGCTACACAGATAAGAAGCTCTCTGAAGGGTTTCAGATAGTTATCCAGTGTATAGAAGCAATGGTGTGAGGAAATCATTGTTAGCTTCTTTGAGTGAAACTTTTTTTTTTTGACAGTCTACCAACAGGAAGATTGGTTCATAAGATGGAGTACAAGCCAGGTTATTCAGTTGAGTCATGTTCAGGAAGACAACATGGACAGGAAAATGCATTTAATAACTTTAAAGTGAGAGGTATCTTCTCCAGAAAGCAGCAATGGGTTTAACAGTCAAAAGCATATTCTTTCCTGGGATAGTGGGATTTCACTGCCATCAGCCACAAGGGGATCTGAGTTGGTATTGTTTTTGTGTCCCCATTCTGTGTGCAAATGCAGGTTTTGACAATTCTGTCTTGGTTTTTAATCATAATTGTATAGTGTGGAATAGAAACCCCCTGGTTTTGTTTATAACATTCACTAGAGTCAACTAAGGAACTAATATCAATGTTATCTTTCATTGTTCCTGATAAAAATACATTAAGAGAGAAGAGTTCAGTGGATCAGGAAATTGAACAGATATATGTAGCAGTGGGGGGTGGGCAACAGGCAGTAGCCACTAGAAAGTCCCAGGACCCAACAGGGTTGACATTAGCTGAAATACCCAACTAAAAGGAGATAGAACCTGCAAAGAACACCTGTAATACATAGGCATGGTTCCAGTTGATGCAGGGGCACCCAATCATCTCAAAATTTTTAACCTAGAATTGTTCCTGTCTAAAGGAAATGCAGGGGCAAAATCGGAGCACAGACTGAATGAAAGGCCAGAGACTGTCCCACTTAGGGATCCATCCCACCTGCAGACAACAAACCCTGATACTATTGTTGATGCCAAGAAGTGCTTGCTGACAGGAGCTTGGTATAGCTGTCCCATGAGAAGTTCTGCCAGAGCCTGACCAATATAGATGTGGTTGCTATCAGCCAACCATTAGACTGAGGTCATGGACTCCAATGGAGAAGTTAGGGGAAGGACTAAAGGAGCTGAAGGGGATTGCAACCCTATAGGAAGAACAACAATATCAACTAACAAGACCACCCAGAACGCCCAAGGACTAAACCACCAACCAAAGTGTATTCATGGACGAACACATGACTCACGTTATGATCAATGGGAGGGGAGGCTCTTGGTCCTGTGGAGGCTTGATGCCCGGGTGTAAGGGGATGCTAGAGCTGTGAATCAGGAGTGGGTAGATGAGTGGGGAAGCACTGTCATCGAGGCAAGGGGGAGAAGAGATGAGGGGTAGCAGAGGGGAAAACAGGAAGGGGAAAACATTTGAAATGTAAATAATAACCAGTAAGAGAAGGGGGAATCATGAACAGACAAATATGGCTGGTTGGAATTTCTGAACTTGCTTGAACAAGGGTGAGAAAATTACACTTGTAAAAGAAGAATATACTGAATATTTAGTGATGAAAAAATGAGACCCTGGAAGTGATTAATACAACTCAGATAACCTCGACATTTCTTTTCCAACTTTATGACAGGAGTAGAATTACAGTTGGTTTGACTAACCTTTTACAAAGATGAAATCAATCCCCATAAATGAATACCTGGTTTGAGAATTTTGTTAAAGCTTAAACATAATATTGTCTACTCTAACATAGCTTTCCTTCTTTAGTCATCTTCTTCCTATCTTTTAAATGGTGATAATTTTAAGAATTCATTTGTAGCTATAATCTCACACTACCTGCTCCCTAGGTGACCTCTCTTAATTTTATTGCTCCATCTATCAACTGTACTTTGGATTAATATTAAATTCCATTCTAGGTTACCCCACTGAATTTCAAACTCAAATATTTCATAGGCATTTCAAACCCATCATTCCTCCAATTAGAACTGATTATTTAATCAGTGAAAATAAGGTGATCATCTTAAATTTCTCTGTTCACTGAAAGTCACTGAAGGTCAAAAAAAGTGCAGTTCTCCTAGATATAATTCTCTTTTCTCTATATCTAATTGTTCACCAAGTCAAGCCAAATATACTTACTAGATTATTCAAAAATGAGTATCTTGTTTTCTACCTCAACTTGATCTTTAGGATGTTCATTCCTTTACCACTTTTATACTACTATGATAAGTGA
This sequence comes from Mus musculus, assembly GCF_000001635.26. Lineage (NCBI taxonomy): Eukaryota > Metazoa > Chordata > Mammalia > Rodentia > Muridae > Mus > Mus musculus. The sequence goes on along the minus strand of NC_000080.6, from coordinate 84,583,123 downwards.
AATTATTACCTCTTTATAGGCAAAACAAACTAATAATTCATTAGAAAATAATCAGAATTTTTTAGTGCAAATTTGAAGGAAGTAAATTGAATAAAAGTGTCTTAAATTTTCCTTACTTTGGAAAAATGGGAAACATTTCAGGTATATTTTGCCATTTTCATTCATTTTATCTGTGTGCAATGTAACTTCTCTGCAGCATATCAAGGGTCTCCTCAATACTAAGTAACTTTAATGCAAAAAAATGTATGACCGGCATGCTAAGGTAGGAACCCCTTTTGAATTCAGAAAAACAGAGAGAAGGGGGAAGGAAGGAAGGAAGGAAAGAAGGAAGGAAGGAAGGAAGGAAGGAAGGAAGGAAGGAAGAAAAGGAGGGAGGAGGGAGGGATGGAGGCAGGCAGACAACCTATGCAACCAGCCTACCCTACAAAATATGGTAGGGGGTAGTAATGTCATCTGATGTTCCAAGCCTTTCTGCCAAGTAACATTTCAGTCTAAGGAGAGATGTTTTACATTAAGATGATGCTTTGGAATATGTACTGAAATAAATACAAATAGTATTAATCTAAAATAAACTCTAAAAAAACATGGAGACTCCAAATTCGCCCAAATAAAGCTGTAGTAGTGTTCAAATATGGAAAAGAGAAAGAGAGTGTTAATAGGGGGAAGTACTTGTGAGGGTGAGGAGGAGGGGGGAGCAGGGAGAGAGAGGGGGGGAGGGAGAGGAGGAGAGAGGAGAGAAGGGAGCAGGGCTGCAGTTGGGATGGAAAGCATAAATCATGGAAATAAAAAAAAACAATTAATTTAGCCACTATTCAACAAAAAAGAATGTAGATCAGGGTAGAACAGTGTAGAAACAAAACATAACTTATAGTTATTATAAATGGAATTAAGAATTTTTATACATTGACATTTTAAGACACATATTTGTCTATAATTAGTAAGCAAAAACATATCATCAACCCTTATTTCTGCTCAAAAGCACTTTTTCAGATTTTGCCTCAGGATCCACTGGAGCCATCTTGGTTCCAGGACTCCACAGAAAGTTGTCTGCACAGGCAAGAGTGTGGACCACAGAAGCTAAAAGCTTCTGGGACAGGCAAGACCCACAGAGCTTCTGAGGCAGCACTATTTTCAGGCTCCAGACATCCAGCCACCATCCCAGCCAGAGGACAGGGGTCCGCCAGGCCTGGGAGGCTAGGATTTTGACTCAGGATCGGCAGGAGCCACCTTGGTTCCCAGACTAGGCAGAAAGCAGCCTGCACAGGTGAGAGTGTGGACTACAGAGGCTAACAGCTTCTGGGACAGGCAAGAGCCACAGATCTTCTGAGGCAGTGCCATTTTCGTGGTTCAGACATCCGGCCACCTTCCCAGCCAGAGGTCAGGTGGCCACCTGGCCCAGGAGGCCCTAGCCTCCGGATCCGTGGGAGCCATCTTGGTTCCAGGACTCCTCAGAAAGTAGTCGACACAGGTGAGAGTGTGGACTACTGAAATTAACAGCTTCTGGGACAGGTCAAAGCAACACAGCTTCTGGGAAAGGTCCTGTTTTGGCCCTTCATCTTCAGCCAGGAGAAGGTCCAAACACCAGATAAATGTGCACCTTCCCTGTAAGAGGTGAGCTGGCTGGCAGAGACTGCTCTGAACACTGAAACTCAGAGGAGAGAGCTAGTCTCCCAGGTCTACTGATGGAGGGTATCAGAATCACCAGTGGAACAATCTCTAAACAGAGACAACTATAACAACTAACTCCAGAGATTACCAGATGGCGAAAGGTAAACGTAAGATTCTTATTAACAGAAACCAAGACCACTCACCATCATCAGAACCCAGCATTCCCACTTCACCCAGTCCAGGGCACCCCAACACACCCGAAAAGCTAGACATGGATTTAAAATCATATCTCATGATGATGGTAGAGGACATCAAGAAGGACTTTAATAACTCACTTAAAGAAATACAGGAGAACACTGTTAAAGAGTTACAAGTCCTAAAAGAAAAACAGGAAAACAAAACCAAACAGGTAAAAGTCCTTAAAGAAAAACAGCAAAACACATCCAAACAGATGATGGAAATGAACAAAAACATACTAGACCTAAAAAGGGAAGTAGATACAGTAAAGAAAACCCAAAGTGAGGCAACACTGGAGATAGAAACCCTAGGAAAGAAATCTGGAAACATAGATGTGAGCATCAGCAACAGATTACAAGAGAAGGAAGAGAGAATCTCAGGTGCAGAAGATTCCATAGAGAACATCGGCAAAACAATCAAAGAAAATGGAAAATGCAAAAAGATCCTAACTCAAAACATCCAGGAAATCCAGGACACAATGAGAAGACCAAACCTGCGGATAATAGGAGTGGATGAAAATGAAGATTTTCAACTCAAAGGGCCAGCAAATATCTTCAACAAAATTATAGAAGAAAACTTCCCAAATCTAAAGAAAGAGATGCCCATGAACATACAAGAAGCCTACAGAACTCCAAATAGACTGGACCAGAAAAGAAATTCCTCCCGACACATAATAATCAGAACAACAAATGCACTAAGTAAAGATAGAATACTAAAAGCCGTAAAAGAAAAAGGTCAAGTATATAAAGGCAAGCCTATCAGAATTACACCAGATTTTTCACCAGAGACTATGAAAGCCAGAAGAGCCTGGACAGATGTTATACAGACACTAAGAGAACACAAATTCCAGCCCAGGCTACTATACACAGCCAAACTCTCAATTACCATAGATGGAGAAACCAAAGTATTCCACTACAAAACCAAATTCATGCATGATCTTTCCACAAATGAAGCCCTTCAAAGGATAATAACAGAAAAAAAAAAAAAAAAACAAAAAACAAAAAACAAAAAAAAAAAAAAAACAATACAAGGACAGGAACCATGCCCTAGAAAAAGCAAGAAGGTAATCCCTCAACATACCTAAAAGAAAACAGCCACAAGAACAGAATGCCAACTTTAACAATAAAAATAACAGGAAGCAACAATTACTTTTCCTTAATATCTCTAAATATCAATGAACTCAACTCCCGAATAAAAAGACATAGACTAGGAAACTGGCTACACAAACAAGAACCAACATGTTGCTACTTACAGGAAACTCATCTCCAAGAAAAAGATAGATACTATCTCAGAATGAAAGGCTGGAAAACAATTTTCCAAGTAAATGGTATGAAGAAACAAGCTGGAGTAGCTATTCTAACATCTAATAAAATTGACTTCCAACCCAAAGTCACCAAAAAAGACAAGGAGGGGCACGTCATACTCATCAAAGGTAAAATCCTCCAAGAGGAACTATCAATTCTGAATATCTATGCTCCAAATAAAAGGGCAGCCACCTTCATTAAACTTTAGTAAAGCTCAAAGCACACATTGCACCTCAAAAAATAATAGTGGGAGACTTCAACATACCACTTTCACCAATGGACAGATCATGGAAACAGAAATTAAACAGGGACACAGTGAAACTAACAGAAGTTATGGAACAAATGAATCTGACAGATATCTACAGAACATTTTATCCTAAAACAAAAGGATATACCTTCTTCTCAGCACCTCACGGTACCTTCTCCAAAATTGGCCACATAATTGGTCACAAAACAAGCCTCACCAGATACAAAAATGTTGAAATTGTCCCATGCATCCTATCAGATCACCATGGACTAAGGCTGATCTTCAATAACAAAATAAATAATAGGAAGCCAACATTCACATTCAGTGGAAACTGACAACACTCTTCTCAATGATACCTTGGTCAAGGAAGGAATAAAGAAAGAAATTAAGGACTTTTTAGAGTTCAATGAAAATGAAGCCACAACATACCCAAACTTATGGGACACAATGGAAGCATTTCTAAGAGGAAAACTCATAGCTCTGAATGCCTCCAAAAAGAAACTAGAGAGACCACACATTAGCAGCTTGACAATATACCTGAAAGCTCTAGAACAAAAGGAAGCAAATTCACCCAAGAGGAGTAGACAGCAGGAAATAATCAAACTCAGGGGTGAAATCAACCAAGTGGAAACAAGAAGAACTAATCAAAGAATCAACCAATTGAGGAGCTGGTTCTTTGAGAAAATCAACAAAATAGACAAACCTTTAGCCAGACTCACTAGAGAGCACAGGGAAAGCATTCTATTTAGCAAAATCAGAAATGAAAAGGGACACATAACAACAGATCCTGAAGAAATCCAAAACACCATCAGATTCTTCTACAAAAGGCTATACTCAACAAAACTGGAGAACCTGGATGAAATGGACAAGTTTCTAGACAGATACCAGGTACCAAAGTTGAATCAAGATCAGGTTAATGATCTAAACAGCCCTATATCCCCCAAAGAAGCAGTCATTAATAGTCTCCCAACCAAAAAAAGCCCAAGACCAGATGGGTTTAGTGCAGAGTTCTATCAGACCTTCAAAGAAGATCTAATCCCAGTTCTTCACAAACTATTCCACAAAATAGAAACAGAAGGTACTCTACCCAACTCATTCTATGAAGCCACAATTACCCTGATACCTAAACCACAAAAAGACCCAACAAAGATAGAGAACTTCAGACCAATTTCCCTTATGAATATCGATGCAAAAATCCTCAATAAAGTTCTTGTTAACCGAATCCAAGAACACATCAAAACAATCATCCATCCTGATCAAGTAGGTTTCATCCCAGGGATGCAGGGATGGTTCAATATATGGAAATTCATCAACGTAATTCATTATATAAACAAACTCAAAGACAAAAACCACATGATCATCTCATTAGATCCTGAGAAAGCATTTGACAAAATCCAACACCCATTCATGATAAAAGTCTTAGAAAGATCAGGAATTCAAGGCCCATACCTAAACATGATAAAAGCAATCTACAGCAAACCAGTAGCCAACATCAAAGTAAATAGTGAGAAACTGGAAGCAATCCCACTAAAATCAGGGACTAGACAAGGCTGTCCACTCTCTCCCTACCTATTAAACATTGTACTTGAAGTCCTAGCCAGAGCAATTAGACAACAAAAGGAGATCAAGGGGATACAAATTGGAAAGGAAAAAGTCAAAATATCACTTTTTTCAGATGATATGATAGTATATATAAGTGACCCTAAAAATTCCACCAGAGAACTGCTAAGCCTGACAAACAGCTTCAATAAAGTAGCTGGATATAACATTAACTCAAGTCAATGGCATTTTTGTATACAAAGGATAAACAGGCTGAGTAAAAAATTAGGAAAACAACACCCTTCTCAAAAGTCACAAACAATATAAAATACCTTGGCGTTACTCTAACTAAGGAAGTGAAATATCTGTATGATAAGAACTTCATGCCTCTTAAGAAATAAATTAAAGAAGATCTCAGAAGATGGAAAGATCTCGCATGTTCATGGATTGGCAGGATCAATATAGTAAAAATGGCTATCTTGCCAAAAGCAATCTACAGATTCAACACAATCCCCATCAAAATTCCAACTCAATTCTTCAATGAATTAGAAAGGGCAATCGGCAGATTCATCTGGAATAACAAAAAAAAACTAGGATAGCAAGAACTTTTATCAAGGATGAAAGAACCTCTGGTGGAATCACCATGCCCAACATAAAGCTGTACTACAGAACAATTATGATAAAAACTGCATGGTACTGGTATAGTGACAGACAAGTAGACCAATGGAACCTAATTGAAGACCCATAGATGAACCCACACACCTATGTTCACTTGATCTTTGACAAGGAAGCTAAAACCATCCTGTGGAAAAAGGACAGCATTTTCAACAAATGGTGCTGGCACAACTGGCTGTTATCATGTAGAACATTGTGAATTGATCCATTTCTATCTCCTTGTACTAAGGTCAAATCTAAGTGGATTAAGGAACTCCACATAAAACCAGAGACACTGAAACTTATAGAAGAGAAAGTAGGGAAAAGCCTCGAAGATATGGGTACAGGGGATAATTTCCTGAATAGAACAGCAATGGCTTGTGCTGTAAGATTGAGAATCGATAAATGGGACCTCATAAAATTGCAAAACTTCTGCAGAGCAAAAGACACTGTCAATAAAACAAAAAGACCACCGACAGATTGGGAAAGGATATATACCTATCCCAAATCGGATAGGGGACTAATATCCAATATATATAAAGAACTCAAGAAGGTGGACTCCATAAAATCAAATAACCCCATTAAAAAATGGGGCTCAGAACTGAACAAAGAATTCTCACCTAAGGAATACCGAATGTCAGAGAAGCACCTGAAAAATATGTTCAACATCCTTAATCACCAGGGAAATGCAAATCAAAACAACCCTGAGATTCCATCTCACACCAGTCAGAATGGCTAAGATGAAAAATTCAGGTGACAGCAGATGTTGACGAGGATGTGGAGAAAGAGGAACACTCCTCCATTGTTGGTGGTATTGCAAGCTTGTACAACCACTCTGGAAATCAGTCTGGCGGTTCCTCAGAAAATTGGACATGTACTATCTGAGAATCCAGCATCACCTCTCCTGGGCATATATCCAGAAGATGTCCCAACCGGTGAGAAGGACACATGCTCCACTATGTTCATAGCAGCCTTATTTATAATAGCCAGAAGCTGGAAAGAACACAGATGCCCCTCAACAGATGAATGGATACAGAAAATATGGTACATTTACACAATGGAGTACTACTCAGCTATTAAAAAGAATGAATTTATGAAATTCCTATGCAAATGGATGGACCTGGAGGGCATCATCCTAACTGAGATAACACAATCACAAAGGAACTCACACAATATGTACTCACTGATAAGTGGATATTAGCCCAGAAACTTAGGATACCCAAGATATAAGATACAATTTGCTAAAAGCATGAAACTCAAGAAGAACGAAAACGAAAGTGTGGACACTTTGCCCCTTCTTAGAATTGGGAACAAAACACCCATGGAAGGAGTTAAAGAGACAAAATTTGGAGCTGTGACGAAAGGATGCACCATCTAGTAATTGCCATATCCAGGGATCCATCCCATAGTCAGCTTCCAAATGCTAACACCATTGCATACACTAGCAAGATTTTGCTGAAAGGACCCAGATATAGCTGTCTCTTGTGAGACTATGCCAGGGCCTAGCAAACACAGAAGTGGATGCTCACAGTCAGCTATTGGATGGATCACAGGGCCCCCAATGGAGGAGCTAGAGAAAGCACCCAAGGAACTAATGGGAACTGCAACCCTATAGGTGGAACAACAATATGAACTAACCAGTACCCCAGAACTCTTGTCTCTAGCTGTATATGTATCAAAAGATGGCCTACCCGGCCATCTCTGGAAAGAGAGGTCCATTGGACTTTCAAACTTTATATGCCCCAATACAGGGGAACGCCAGTGTCAAAAAGGGGGAGTGGGTGGGTAGGGGAGTGGGGGGGGTATGGGGGACTTTTGGGATAGCATTGGAAATGTAAATGAGAAAAATACCTAATTAAAAATTAATAAAAAAGCACTTTTTTATTACTAAGAAAACAGTAATATTTATTAAGACATAGAATGTGTCTCATAGAACTGTACATAAATACATATTGATGTCAAATCTTTTTATCAACTTAAGAACTCTTTTTCAGCTTCTGATGTATCAGGCATTGATTAAAAAAGTAATTTTCATTATAATTAGGGATTATTTATATTAGAATAAATGTTTGAGCTCATGGCCTCCAACATTCTCCGATAAGTTATAACCTGTTTGACCAATGTCCAGAGTGTCTAGAGAGCATATATCGTGTTTCTCTAATGTCATGTTAAATTGAAACTTATGGTTACATGCAGACAATGGGCAGGAAGATGCACAAAAGTAGCATTCCTTAAATTTGTTAGTAATATCAAATCTGCATGATCTTTTTAAATACCTATAATTATTTGATAAATCTATGAAATTTATATACATTATAAGCAAATAATTATTGCAAGTTTCAAATCATTTTCCTTGAACATACACCAATAAAAAGGGAAATGTTTAAACTTACAGAGATTTTTCAAATAACTCAAATTTATTACTTGTTCTAAAGAAGCCAAACAACTTGGCTTGATTATTTCATGATAAATTTTAACGGTCATGTTTAAAGAATTTTCCTGGACTATCTTAATATGGTTAGATGCTATTAGTAGAAATTAATTCTTTCTTAAAAATAAACCATGTACTTAAAGCAATATTTACTTTTTAATTTTACTGAAAGTGATTTAAATATTCTTCACTTGGAATAAAAAGTGAGAAAGAAAGAAAACAATCTGAGAGTCAATTTTAATCAGTTATGTAATTAATGATGCTGGATCACAGAGGGCTTTCAGCAAAACATCCATTGGAAGAGTAGTACACTCCAAGTGTATAATATATAGATAGTTTAAGATAGACTCCAAAGGGTAATAGACTTTTAATTCAGTCATGTCTTTAGGAAGTATCTCTATCATCATAACATTCTGAGGCTTAAGTATAACAAGGGCCTTTTCCAATATGTGATAAGCAAAAGAAAATATGACATATATGTGTCTTTGTGCCTATATTGATATACTTTATGATATAATTCTATCTTGACCTATAAACCAAAGCAGCACACACAGACACACAGAAAGAAAGAGAGACTTAAAAATAGAATTGGTAAAGATAATATAACATGAAATTTTTCATAATATAATTTTTCTGTATACTTTCTTTACTCATACATTGTTGTCTTTTAATTTTTACATACAACAAAATAAGGCTTTTAAGTTCTTCTTTTGTAGAGTACAAATTTTCTCTTTCAATTGCTTTATTTTTCTTATACCGCAAGGGAAAACCAGGGCAAGGGAAGTATGGGCTTTTTATCTTCGACTTTTTATTCTTTCTCCTGTCGAAAATACAAACAAAACTATAGAGTAAAACTTTTCTTACTTCTAAACAAATAATTGCCTCCCTGTGTCTTCTTCTAAAGCTACCATATTTGTTTATATTTGATATACTCATCTAATATATTTATTTTCTATATATGGAACACATATGCTTATTTTTAGGGTAGTACTCATATTGATACAACATATATAAAAAATTATATGATCAAGGTGTAGAGATGGATTTTGGTAGTAGATGACTTCTAACAAGCACAAAGGACAGTTTGGTTAATTTTAATACCATACACAGAACTATTGATTAATTGATTGATTTTTTTCAGCCATGAGGACAGTGCTTATAATTTCTCATTCTAATGTGGCTTCATCTATATTTGATTGACTGAAGAGAGAGCCATTAGGTGCTACCCTCCACAGCACTCATACTTGCTATTTTACTAGTTAATGTTTAAAAAAACAGTAAATTCATTTTATTTGGATTTATTAAAAATATCTTTGTATTTCCCCATTATCTGATGTGACAGTTGAATCAACAAACATCAGTGTGGATGTTCCCATAGTAATGTTCACAAAGAACTTAACTCATAGACTAAAATTGCTGAACGAATTCCAGTACTTTCATATAGTTTTTATCATGTTATTATCGTGTCTTACGTTGTCATTATAACCCTTGTTTAATTGGCTCACCTTCCCTTCCTGCTCCATGACTTTACCTTTCTGTCAAATGCTAAAAGTAGTTTCTGAACTTCACAGATGTATCAAAGAAAAAACTAAGAAATATGTCTACTTCTCACCTGTTCCCTGGGTATTTTCTGTGGTTAATGTAAACCAGTTTCCCGGGTTTCAGATTTGCTTTCTATTAGAGTGAAGAGCAGAGAGCAGCAGGACTTTTCTTTTATCTTTTCATTTGAGAGTCATTGAAGGCATATGGACTTTCTCTTTTTCAGAATGGGATTTCTGGACAAGTGATGTCTCTAACTGATGTTCTTAAATCTCACTGAGATGTGACTTTAATACTAGTTATAATACATGCTGTGTTTGAATCACACTTTGACTGGGCATATCTTTTAATTTGGGTAACTCATCTACCTGGCATTTGTCTTTCACATGAATTTTTGAGGGGGAGGATGCAAAAGGGTTTCATAAATCCCCAAGACCTTAATAGGAGCTTTGTACTTACCTTGCTGGACAAAACTGAGACTCTCTACTGAGTATAGCTGAGACGTGAGTTTTCTTTGGTAAATATGATAATCATTTGGAGACTAACTACACAGCAATGTACCTGTCTTCAAGTATGCACCCTTTCCATGAAGAAACACAATGTCTCTCTGAAGCAACCCCAGAACTTCTGATTTGTCATGTTATGTCCTAACTAATCTGTTTTAAGATAAACTCTTACATCTTCAAGGTGGCTTCTCTAGTTATGTTGAGAAATATTATGAAAATATTATGAATATAAGCCAAAAGACAAAAATACAATTATTAAACACCTTTCTTAAAGCAACATAGATAAGTCACATAGCTGCTAAATTTAAAAACATACAGTACATTAACATCTAGTAGATGCATCACTAAAATATGAAAGTATTTTACTGAAACTTTACACACATACATATATTCAAAAAATAAGACTTCACTAGCTGCCTCCTGCAGGTCAGGTTGAACACTAGGTAAAAGATAATGTATAAAAATATCAAAATATTTGTAAAATTTCCATATATGAACTATAGTACTTTTAGTTTGGAAGTTAAACTTCATATTCTTAATTGCTAGCGCTATTGGTTCATTTGGTTGGGTGGGTGCTTTGTTTCTATTTATTTTGTTTGTCTGTTCATTTGTTTTTTTAAGTTTAAACATACAATCACTATGGCCCAATAACTGTAGATAAGAATCCTGTGTCCTTGACATCAAAAACCTTTCTCAAGGTATCATAAGAAAAACAGTGGAGTGATACCATGAGAACTGTAATCTATAACCTAATAGAAAGACTTGGGATGCGTATATAGTATTGTATAATTTTTAAAGATTTATAATAATAATAATAATAATAATAATTATTATTATTATTATTATTATTATATCTAAGTACACTGTAGCTCTCTTCAGGTGCACCAGAAAAGGATGTTAGATCTCATTACGGATGATTGTGAGCCACCGTGTGGTGCTGGGATTTGAACTTAGGACCTTCAGAAGAGCAGTCGGTGCTCTTAACCTCTGAGCCATCTCTCCAACCCATAGTGTTGTAGAATTAAAATGCCAAATGAAGAAATGTTAAAAGGATGCTGGTTTACGCATCACATGGTAGAATCGGAGTTCGTCATCTCTAAAGATGTACTACAGTTGAAGTTTTGTTTCTGTTGCCTTTATATCTAAGGAAACTGAAATAAAATGTTTCTAAGACTGAGATATCTCCATTCACTGTTAACTCCCATTCCACCTTTGGTCAGCTCTGGAAGTGTCTTCTGGGAATAACCTGAAGTTTCTCTCTATGTGTACCTTCCTCCAGTCGTTCATGTTTCCACCCAGTGCATGAGCACAAAACCACCTATTTTAGTCTTTAGGCTAAAATTTTATTTTAGTCTTCAGTCTTTAGAGTTGGTTTGATGTTATTTAGTTTTTCACCACTGTTGTAAATGCTTTATCCTTTATTGTCAAATTGGAGAGATGGCTTAGGGATAAAACACTTGTTAATCAAATATGAAGGCAAGAGTTGGGATATCCAGAACTCACATAATTGTAAGGTGGTTATGTAGTCTTCCTATAATTCTATTTTTCAAAAGGTAGAGAGACAGCATCCCCAGAAGAAACTGACTAATGGAGTGATTGCAATTTTAAATTATTTTTCCATTCATTTTTATTTTATTTTATGTGTATTATTGTATTGCCTGTATATATATATATATATATATATATATATATATATATATATATGTCTGTGCACAACATGACTGCAGAAGTAAGAAGGATGTGTCAGATGTTTTAGAACTGTAGTTGCAGATGGTTATGAGTCACCATACATATTCTGGGGAGCAAATTCAAGTCCTCTGTAAAAATGACACACATATAGCACACTCAAATACAGAGGGAGATTCCACTATCTGCATAAAATCACAGGTGAACACAAACACACACACATACACACACACAGAGAGAGAGAGAGAGAGAGAGAGAGAGAGAGAGAGAGAGAGAGAGAGCACAACATATTTCTGAACATCCAATTTTCCAGTTTATATATTTAGCAGATTGTGTTAAAATTATTCATAATTTCTGTATATGATTTCACAAAGATATGTTAGAAAATGACATATCTAATAGCCAATTCATGTGGATTGAGAAGTATATTAAGAAAATTAAGATCAGGAAAGGGAATATTAATGCCACATATCACAAATGTATACATACTAACACACCTATGATAAACCAAATAGTAATTGACAGTTACACAATTTGTTTCCACAAGAACGTACTCTTTGGTTACTTTGCCATTAGAGTTAGAACTTTCAAACAATGTGGATGTTTCTGGACCTTTTTTTAAACATCTGTTTTTAAATATTACTCTATCAACTATTAGTCTTCCCAAAATTCTCTCAACACTCTCAATTAATTTGACATGAAAAGACCTACAGATGAGTTGACTTCTTCTGTCGTAACAAATGCATCCCTTCCAGTTTACATGATAGGTTATTTTAGATGATTATGTACTCTTTAGAAAATATTATATAACAATACTACACAAACTATTTGTCTGCTTCCTTGTGTTAGTTAGTATATTGTACTTCAAAAGGGTTATCTCTGTCCAGTATTCCTTTTTTTCCTCCACTGCTGGGGCTCCAGACAAGTAAGATGCCTGACATGCAAACAAGGAACCCTGTCATACTTTGTCTAACATTTCCTCCTGTGTTCTTTGCTCAATTATCCTTTAAATGCTTATCCAGGATTTTTAAAACTAATATAGGCATCTCTTCTCGCTCACATTTGAGGACCTTTTGGATGACTATGTATGATTAAGGAAACATTATAAACAATCCCATGCAAAATATTTGTCTGTCTCTACAAAGTCTCCAACAAGTTGCTCTAATATTTCTGAGTGTGGTTGTGGGTATATATGAGGAAAACATGGCTAAAAGATTCTCCTTAATAATTTTATATGGAACATAAATCAAGAGTCACTTAAGATAATGATTGGAAACATCTTTTCTTTCCATGAAGTTTTCTCTTTAATGTATGGGCAACATTAAGTGTAACTTCTCATTAGTTAAATTAATATGGAGTGTGAAATCCAAAATGAGAGTATCCCAAATCATTGCTAACAGACCTTATAGTTTTATTATCGCATAAATCTGGGATTTTCCGAATGATAAGTAGCCCCATGCCATTAATCCATTGGTTGTTCCAAAAAGAAAGCATTACAGATCAAAACTTTACTGTGCCTCACATATATCCTAAGAAGGTAGCCTGCTATTGCTGCCAGTTTTCAGCCTGAATTTCCTTAAACTAGGTCTTAGCAAATTATAGCATGAATTAAATGCTACATGAAATGACAGCAATGCTGCACCATGTAGTGACTCCATTCTTCATGAAGATGAGAGGACAGAGGCATGTTGCGGACATTATTTTGCTGAGTATCTCTGATAATCGTATATCTCAGTTTTTGATTAATCAAACCTTAATTCTATAATGCATTGTCTAGTAATGTCCTCACAAGCCAGTTCTTTGAGATGACATTGATTAGACACCAGAAATTCCAACAGGTTATCAAATGAGCAGCTTTCATTTGTGGCTGATCCAGCATGTGACTGTATTCCTTCATTTTGACAGAGATTTTTATACTTCTACACGACGAAGTCTCTTGTCACTTCTGTTCATCATATTGGTTATAAACGTAAGTCTCAATCAATTTATTTTATATAAAGTTGGTATTCATATTTCTTAATGTGTCCCTAGTTTTTAAGCCTGTTTTATTTGTGTATACATGTATCTGTGGAGAGGTAAGAAGAGGGCTTTAGATTTGCTGGGCCTGGAATTATAGGTGGTTGTGAACAGTCTGACAAGAATGTTCTGAAGTAGAATTATTGGTTTTGTGCAAGAGAAGCAGACTCTCTTAGGTATGAGTCTATTTCCCCAACTCTAGTACTTCAAGTTTAACTTTTCAACACCTGGGCCCGCAGCAGGACTGATATCATGCCACAAGTGTGGGGCCAGTTATCTTTGTGGATTGCGAAATGTTGAAAAATACACCATTGGTCATACCTAAAAAGACGAAAGTACTGTGAAAGCTTCAAGTGCGAAGGCATAACTAAATATTTGTAGTGCTAATGCTTTTAATGTGTTCATGTTTCAATATCAGTTTATTAAAAGCAAGAGAATCAAATGCTGTGTGACAATACCCTTAACTTTGATTTGTGTCATAGATAAAAATGAAAGTAATAATCAAAGGAACAACTGGAATGTCTTCTTCGGTGTTTTAGTGTATAAAAGCTTTAAAATGCTAGCAGCCATTCAAGAATATGAGCTTGCAAAGACATCTGAGTAGAAAGGAAATTAAACATGATAAACTGCATATGTAAATTGAAAAAAAGGGAAATAGACTTTACTTAATTGTAGTATAGTACGGATAAAAATCCCCCTTTCTCCTGGATCTGCTGTCTCTCATGACATTACACTCACATATTCTCAGCTACTATAATTGTCTGCACTATCCATGCACAATACTGCACCTCCTAAGAGTCAGGCACATTTGGGGGAGGGTCGCCTGAGGCCCTACTGAAATATTGGCTACTTTCAGATAATGGGGTAGGGGGAGCCACTGTCTGCAGATATGTACCCATGAGTGGGCCACTGGGATCCATGATGTAGTTCCAAACTCATTGTCATACAGAAGTCTCTTGTTAAACTCATTGGGTCAGAAAGCAAAACAGAAAGACAAGAATATGGAAATGGAATTTGCAGGGAGGATTTAGACTGAGACAGAGATGGGAGGGGTGGGGTTAAGTAATCAGAATGTATTATATTTATGTATGAATATTCAAAGAACAAATTTAAGAACAATTCTTTCTCAAATTGTTTTTTACATCATAGAATTTAGCCTCAATTGTACAATGTGATTTTTACAAAAACATTTCCACTGTTTGAATATCCAGTTTAGGAGTTTATTTACTTTTCTTTGAATGATGCAAACAACTCTAGTTAGGCAACAGAAATGTCTTTCTGATCTCTTGACTACTTTGAAAGGTTGATAAAGATTTAAGCCATCATGGTAGAAGGTGGTAAAGGAACATATTCAAAATGCCAAATGTGCTCTAACATGTGCCAAAAAATTGTAATATTCCTTGAACCAGTACAACTCAAGCAGACCATAATAACCTGTTGGGGCTAGAAAAGTCAATGCCAGGAGCTGATGATTTCCCTAGAGCCAATCAAAATGATGGAAACATTGGTGCAAAATCACAGCTGAGCAGGTTCAGTCCTCTCCTCACAAGCTACAGATGGCAAGTAATTTAGGAATGCCCATTTGGTGGAATTTACCAGTTCCTCTAGAGATCACACATATGGGTTTGCATTTAAAAAGCAATTGCACCACGAATAGCTTTTTAAACAACAGATGTAAGTATTGACACTAAAAGGTTGTCCAAAAGCAAAGTACGTCCATATAAAGGAAGAGAGTGCTTATGCTATATTTTACATGGCCTTTTAACTTAAAAAATAACAAAAAAAAAAAAACGATTATGAAATCGATCCATACGTTGCTTGCCAAGCTTTCTAAATTAGAGAAATGAGACGCTATCTTCCTACTTCATTACTATCTGGTAAACTATCCCTTTGGCCACCTTCACCAGTAGAAGTGCACTAAAATGCCCAATGTGTACCAACTTACCATGAGAGGAATTTGAAGTTTGTGTGTCAGTCTGTGCTGCCTGATTTTTCAAACTGTGAAACTGTGAAACTCTGATTCTCCCTCCACCCTCAGTTTCTGACTCTATTTCTGTCTCAATCTCTTTGTCTCTGTCTCTGTTTCTGTCTGTCTCTGTCTCTGTCTCTGTGTGTGGTATGTGTGTGTGTGTGTGTGTGTGTGTGTGTGTGTGTGTGTATGTGTATGTGTGTTTCTCTTCATGTGTTCATTCTCACAGGAAGGTGATAAGAGTTATTTTAGAAGCACATTGCCATTTACAAGGTAAATGTACCTATGTGTTTAAATGTATATGAAAGGGAGATACGTATATTTGCAGATGTGTGCACTAGTTAGTGCAATTCGTGAGCTTTCCAATTGCCTGTCCTTTATTGCTTCCTGTAAAGAAGGGAATTAATTGTGTGAAATTGCTTTGCTGTGTAGAATGATGCCAGATTGCAGTGGCAGCATTGACCTAATCTAGCAGTAAAACAGGCAATCACATCCTCAGTGAACACTCATAGAAATATTTGATGTCAGTAGTGTGCAGGACCAAAGTTTCCCTGGAGAAACAAGCCAGTAATTTTTATTCCCGTACTCAAGGGTAGTTCTTTTGTAGATTTTTCTGTGATACTGAAAGCTCTTCTTGATTTTATTGAAGAATAAACTTCCCTGTCTAAACGTGCATCCCAGATGGAAAGAAATCATAATTAAAAGGTTAGTTTGGGGCTTTTAGCCTTTGATACTGATTGTTTCTTAATGGGATAAAATACGAAACTACTTCTTCCATTCTTGAATGTACTGGTGTGCTGGGATACTAATAGTTATGCAAATGATGACATTAACAGGAAGTCCATTTTTCTCGCTGCTTATTACTACCATCAGGTGAAAAATTGTGGAAGATGGTATTGCCTTCTTTTGGAGTTCGATGATGGGTAATTTGTCTATCCCAGAAACCAAAGGAAAATGAAATTGCTTATACAAAGGGATGAACAGATTCAGATTAGTTCTGAAATATTTATGACACCATTACATGGTTGTAGTGAGATTGCAGAATGTGGAATGCCCATAAAGTATACGTTCAAGAGAATTCATAAGTGAAATGCTGTTGTCATGTGGCTTCACATTGAGCCTAGCTCAGATATTTGCATAGAAACCACAGTATTGCCCAAGTTCTATTAAAATTGCATGCTAAATTAATTCAAGTGTTTTCTCTTTTCAGAGCCTAGGCTATATTAAAAATATAATGCTTATATATATATATATATATATATATATATATATATTACATATACAATCATAAATACAGTTGATTATTGTGTCCCTGAAATGTATTCACTACTACAGAGTGAGATTAAAAAGTTCCAATTTCAGAAATTTACAATGTAAGAAAATAAAAATTTAAATATTTCTTTCACATTAGATGCATATTATCCATTGTTTTGTAAGATATAGAATGATTTGTGAATAATCATTCTATATAAAGAAATGTAGACTACAGTGAGCTTTCAAAAATAGAGAATTTCCTCAGGAAGAAAACAAACTGATAATTCCAGGCATGCAGAATACTTTTTAGATGAAATACATAAAAAAATTAGGTGCACAGTTATTCCATAGCATCCCATTTACTAAAGTAGAACTGTGTGAAACATTAAAATATATTAATTATCCTGTATTACTGATCACTTCTTTCTCTTACTAAGAGACAGTCTGGAAAGCCAGAGCCGGAGGTGTATTTATAATTTTTTGAGCTGTTGGTTTCACAGAAGTATTTAATCTATAAGAGAAACATGGGAAAAATCAGACAGAACATAGTCCACCAACCTTTATTTGCTTACCTCTTCCTTTTCTCTGTGTAGTGGTTTGAATAGGAACTACTCCCTCACTCCACTCCCACTTCCCAATGTAGAATCATGTGTTTTAATACTTGACCATAAGGGGTGGCCTTGTTGGAGGAAGGATGTCACTGTGGAGCAAGCTTTGAGGTTATATATATGCTCAAGCTATGACCAGTGGGGCATATGGTCTCCTTCTGTTGCCTGTGGATTAAGATGTAGGATTCTCAGCTCCCCCTGCACCATGTCTTCCTGAACACTCTCCTGCTTCCCACGGTGATGATAGAGGACTAAATCTCTGAAACAGTACACAAGCCCCAAATTCAATGGTTTCCTTTGTAATAAACCATTTACTGTCATGCTATCCCTTTACAAGAATGAAACCCTAAGACACTCTGTATGATATACATGCATCACACCTATGTAGAATATAGGAAGTTAATTTCTCATGCTGGAAGAATTGAAAAGGGAAGTAAAATTTATCTAGATGATGACCTGTAATCCTGGAAAAAGATTAGATTTTTTTTTTCATTACAGAAGATATGAATTAGGACAAGTTAGGTATAAGGGTGGGCAGCCCCTGGAATCTGCTGCTTAACAAAGAGTTAAGAAGTCAATCCTCTTTCCTTGATGGTGTGAATTTGGTCTGAACAAAATGTGCTTTGAGCTAAGATAAGGACTCCATTACACAGTCCCAAAACTAATAACATACCACATAAATATTACAGAATCTGGATAACAGAGACATCATTGATCAAATTTATCCTGAAAGCACCGAGGAGACCAACTGAGTTTATCTAGAGAAGAAATTACTTTAGTTATAGAAAAACATATTAAAGTTATATCTTGGGAAATGCATAGAGAAATCATGCTTTCTTCATAAATTAGTCAATAAGTAAGCATTTTTTAAAATAGTCACGCTTACAATTACAAGTTATGCATGGATGTGACACTGGTCAGTGAGAGACAATTAGTTTGAGCTGTCTGTTGTTGTATAGTAATAAATAACAAAGGTTATATATAGAGAGCACTTCTAGTGCAGAATAAAAGATGACAGAAAATTGAAGACATTTCCAATGAGTTGTGGGAAGTTCAGTTGAGGGTAGTTGGTAGAATAAGAGTATTTGAATTGGAAGAAAGATACTAGAGAAATTAGGTTACACACACACACACACACACACACACACACACACACACACACACACACAAGGACAAACTGCTACCTGTCTTCCACTAAACATATTAAACTCAGTGATCATTCTAATAATTGTCAAGTTAAATGTATACTGCCATATTGATTGACACCAAATGTGGTCAGGAAGAATTCTTCCCACTCTGATGCATTGCTGTTTTGGACTATGTTGGCATTTGTTGTGTAGATTAGAGAACCACTTCCACCTGATGTCTGAAGCAGCTCCTCTTCCTGGAGTCATGACAACACATATAGTACTGCTAAATATCTTCAGGAGCAGTGGAAAATCGACCCTATTGATGAACCCCAGATTAATCCAACTAGACCAAAGAAACAAGACATAACCCATAGTTATTACAGATACCTTTTGTAAATAGAAGGTTTTATGTTGAACTTATCAAACAACCAATTAACCCTGATTGTTCAATATGACACTGTACTAAGTCCTAGCCTGATCTTGGCATTATGGTAAATAGTTGTGTTATAGTCATCATTTAAGTTATATAATAGTAATTGCCATTCTTCTCCAGACAAATAATAATCAACTAGATTTTGTTAAAGGTATGAAATAAAATTTGTAAACCTAACTTTCTTTAGTGATAATTCGATGTTATACACTGCTACTTTTTGCAGAGCCCTAATAATATAACAAGATTAACAAACATTCTCACAAAGTCACATATATCTGCAGAGTAAAAGGTTACAGAGAATTTTAGTGATAGATACTTAAAATGGCAGAGTTGTTCCAGGTCTTATTTTGTAGAATACAACAATCACCTTGAAGAATAGATTACTTAAAATGTCACATGTATGTCACTTATTACCTGAGCCATATTAATCTTACTTTATTCAATTTGAGTAGACTGTTGACTAATACTTCAATTAGTTCCAGTTTGCTTGATTTCACAGTCCATAAAAGTTAATGTAACCATGTCTACATAGACAAACTGGAAATGAAGTGATAATTGCAAAAGGAGAAATATCAAATACATATTCTATTGTTGAATAAAGGTGCCCTTGATAAACTTCAACTACTCAAACTGTTTTCTGAATTCTATTGTTTCACATACTACATCCCCATTCTAATTTGAGGTCACAATATATAATAAATGATAGAAAAGGTAAGGTAATTATTACTGAATGTTATGAGAAGTTGTGTTAATCTCTTTGGAAGAAAGAAAGTGAAGAATAATTCAGACACTGCCTGACAGATAACCTTAAAGTATCACAACTCTGCGTGACAACTTCATAGGCAAATGAAGAGGAAGGGAGTTGATTTTGGAATTCTTTGAACTGTGCATGTTACTATGTTACCTCTGCAGTGTTAACATGAAGACCATTGAGTTACCAATTTATTCAAATATTACCTCCCAATTCCCTGACCTTTGAGGACAATAAATCAGGAGTGATCACATGATATTTCATTTTAGTTTTTAGTTTTGAGAGTATTATAAAAACAATAGCAGTAAAGAACAACATCATGTTTTTAAGCCCTTACAAAGAGCTAGTTTATCTTAGTGATACAGAATTTTCATAGGTTCTTGATTGTAGGTGATATTACTAACTACTCTTAGAATATGTCTTTGCCTTCAACAATCACACCACCCTGGTTATGGCTATGCTCTTTCCATGAAAGAATAAAATGAAGAGTCAAGTCTATAATAGTCCTACCAGAGTAAGGTTATCATAGTTTCATCCTGTTTTTAAGCAACAGGACAGACTAATGCTAAGAAATACTCCAAATGATCTTTTGTATTCCAGACATTTTTATTTTTGCTCCACTATTGTGGAACTATAGCCTATTTCTTATAGGTAATCCATGTCAATCACCTGGTTTAAAGCAGGAATTCCTTTCTTTCTGGCTAATAAAAAAGCATGAAGAATAAAAGGAACTTAGATACTGTCTTACCATCTCCAGTAGACAATCTTTTGTCTCTAGGAAGCATACCTCCTGACAGAAGTAAAGCTTCTAGTAACATAATATTTCATAAACAGGAAGAAATGAAATTCTGAGTCATTTGTTAAAGGTAACATTAAGTTAGCAGCTCTGATTTTCATTTTTAAAAAACCTTTGAATCCCAGTCAGAGGAGAAATACACAGGATGTTGTACTCAGAGGACACATAACCTTCTACAGTTCCCTTCCTAAGTTTTCCAAAATATTGCAACGTAGATGGTACTTTTAATCAGCTTTCCAAAGAACATTTTATCATTCTACCAACACTTTTTCAATGGTGAAATCAAAAAAAAAAAACAAAAAAAACAAAAAACAAAACAGCAAAGTAACAAAGCAACAACAACAATAGCAGCAGTAACAACAAAAACAAAACAGTGGTCTTCATTAGAACGAACCTAAGATTATCTCTTTTTTTTCCTATGAAGTAAATTCCTTGGTTAGAAGCAATGCTAAATGAAATATCATTTGGAAGCATTTTCTAAGTCCTTAGATGATGATAATAGGCTTAGAGTTGTCTATTAAGGTAGCAAAAACTCTTCTCAATGATAAAAGAAACTCTGGTGGAATCACCATGCCTAACCTAAAGCTGTACTACAGAGCAATTGTGATAAAAACTGCATGGTACTGGTATAGGAACAGACAGGTAGACCAATGGAATATAATTGAAGACCCAGAAATGAACCCACACAGCTATGGTCACTTGATCATTGACAGGGGAGCTAAAACCACCCAATAGAAAAAAGACAGCATTTTCAACAAATGGTACTGGCACAACTGGCAGGTATCATGTAGAAGAATTTGAATTGATCCATTCTTATCTCCTTGTACTAAGGTCAAATCTAAGTGGATCAAGGAACTCCACATAAAACCAGAGACACTGAAACTCATAGAAGAGAAAGTGGGGAAAAGCCTCGAAGATATGGGCAGAGGCGAAAAAAAATTCCTGAATAGAACAGTAATGGCTTGTGCTGTAGGATCAAGAATGGACAAACGTGACCTCATAAAATTGCAAAGCTTCTGTATGACAAAAGACACTGTCAATAAGACAAAAAGTCCACCAACAGATTGGGAAAGGATCTTTACCACTCCTAAATCAGAAGGGGACTAATATCCAATATATATCAAGAAGATGGACTCCAGAAAATCAAATATCCCCATGAAAAATGGGGCACAAAGCTAAACAAAGAATTTTCAACTGAGGAATTTCGAATGGCTGAGAAGCACCTGAAAAATGTTCAACATCCTTAATCATCAGGGAAATGCAAATCAAAACAACCCTGAGATTCTACCTCACACCAGTCAGAATGGGTAGGTGACAGCAGATGCTGACAAGGATGTAGAGAAAGAGGAACACTCCTCCATTGCTGGTGGGATTGCAAGCTGGTACAACCACTCTGGAAATCAGTCTGGCGGTTCCTCAGAAAATTGGACATAGTACTACCGGAGGATCCATTAATACCTCTCCTGTGCATATATCCAGAAGATGTTCCAACTGGTAATAAGAAAACATGCTCCACTATGTTCATAGCAGCCTTATTTACAATAGCCAGAAGCTGGAAAGAACCCAGATGTCCCTCAACAGAAGAATGGATACAGAAAATGTGGTACATTTACACAATAGAGTACTACTCAGCTATTAAAAAGAATGAATTTATGAAATTCCTAGGCAAATGGATGAATCTGGAGGGTATCATCCTGAGTGAGATAACCCAATCACAAAAGAACTCATATGATGTGCACTCACTGATAAGTGGATTTTAGCCCAGAAATGTAGAATACCCAAGATATAACTTGCAAAGCACATGAAACTCATGAAGAACGAAGACCAAAGTGTGGACAATTGGTTTCTTCTTAGAATTGGGAACAAAACGCCCATTGAAGGAGTTACAGAGACAAAGTTTGGAGCTGTGATGAAAGGATGGACCATCTAGAGACTGCTCCACCCGGGGGTCCATCCCATAATCAGCCACCAAAAGCAGACACTATTGCATACACCAGCAAGATTTTGCTGAAGGGACCCTGATATAGCTGTCTCTTGTGAGACTAAGTCAGTGCCTTGCAAACACAGAAGTAGATGCTCATAGTCAGCAACTGGATGGAACACAGGGCCCCTAATGGAGGAGCTAGAGAAAGTACCCAAGGAGCTGAAGGGGCTGCAACCCTATAGGTGGAACAATAATATGAACTAAACAGTACCCCCCGGAGCTCGTGTCTCTAGCTGCATATGTAGCAGAAGATGGCCTAGTTGGTCATCATTGGAAAGAGAGGCCCCTTGGTCTTGCATACTTTATATGCCCCAGTACAGGGAAACACCAGGGCCAAGAAGTCAGACGGGTTGGTAGGGAAGTAAGGGGGGGGGGGATAGGGGACTTTTGGGATAGCATTTGAAGTGTAAATGAAGTAAATACCTAATAAAAATTTGTGGGACAATGAACTGCACATCAGAGAGAGAGAGAGAGAGAGAGAGAGAGAGAGAGGGAGGGAGGGAGGGAGGGAGGGAGAGGTGTGAACCTATGTTCAGAAGAAAGATACAATCCAGTTTGAACAAAATGTCCTTCTCATGATGAAAGGCAACACAACATTATCAGTATGTCACCAGATAGAAGGCAGGTCATCACAAGTTCCAGACTGTATCCAGTGCTCAGTTTGGTCTCTACTACTCAGAGTTCAGGTACTAAACATATCCATGTTGTCCTAGTTAGAGTTTTTCTTGCTACAATGAAAACACCATGACCAAAAAACAAGATATGAAGAAAAGAGTTTGTTCAGTTTACACTTCTGAATCACAGTCTATCACTGGAGGAAGTGAAGACAGTATGTCAAGTAGGGGTGGAACCCGAAGGCACGTGCTAATGTGCAGAGGCTATGGAGGGGTGGTTCTTACTGGCTTGCTTCACATGGCTGGCTCAGCTTGCTTTCTTAGAGAACCCAGGACCCAGCCCAGAGATGGCACTACCTACAAAAGACTGGATCATTCCCTATTGATCACTAATTAAGAAAATGTCTTACAGCTCTCATTGGCTCAATTGACCCCCATTCTCTCTGACAACTCTAGCTTGTGTCAACTTGACACACACAGATAAAAAATACAGGCAGTACAACTGACCCTTTGTCAAATTGATATCACACACACACACACACACACACACACACACACACACACACATATATAAACACACATGCACATGCATACACACGCAACTGCTAAGCCACAGCCCTTTCTTTTTTATTCATCTCCAAGATATCACATTAAAAACATAAATAACTTTAAGTGTCAGAGACTTTACATGTTTAAATGAATTATAATTTTAGTCAATTTAAAATACTCAATCCATTTTTTAGTCAGTCCTATAATTCAGTCTCTTAACTATGGGCTCCAATAAAATGCTACCTTCCTTTAAGATGGAAACATCAGGGCACGGTCACAAGTCAAAAAATAACCAAACTCCAACTACCAATGTCTGGAAGCCACTCATGATCTCCTGCACTTGTTCAAAGTGCTTGGGTCATTTCTCCAGCTCTTCTCTCTTGTAGCAAACAGCTTGTCTTCTAGGCTCCAACTGGCTCCACTCCACTGCTGCTGTTGGTCTTGGTTGTAATTCAATGGTACTGATATCTCCAACGCACTGGGATTCCAGATGTAAAACTCTCAGATACTCTCTAGCACCTTGGTAACCACCAAACCTTACTTACAAGTTTACCTGTTACAGCCTGGAATCTAGCCAGTTGGTGGGGTTACAACACAACCGAGACTGTGACATTTTTATTGAGAGCAATCAGACTTTTTATACCTTTATTAGAAATAGAATATAATGACAATTGTCAAGATCAATAAAGTTGTAGTTGCAAGGTTACAACGATGTTTGCAAGCTATATAGGGTGCAGAAGAATCACATCTAAGACTGAATGTCCTGTCAAATTTCCATGCTTCCTTGACAACTAACAGAACATACACAAAAGGACCTGAATGTGTCATTGCTTGAGAGAGGAAATTGGCTCTCAGGAACTGAAAGACACATCATGCGCCAGGAAGCATGAGTTCTAGCCGGAAAAGCCTGCGAGGCATGCCACTCTAGGCAGCTAGGCCAGGCAAACTCCATGGTTACCTGCATACCATGTCTGCCTAGGGCTGCCATTTTTCCTGCCACAATTATTGGGGAGTAAACCTCTGAACTGTAAGCCAGGTCTGATGAAACGTTTTCCTTGATAAGTGTTTCTGTAACCAGGTGTCTCTTTACAGCAATAAAACCCTAACTGAGACAGAAGGTACTAACAGCCTAGTGGGATATTGCTGTGAAATATCTGGACCTGTTTTGGAAAAGGATCAGGGAAGGGCTTCAGAACTTTAGGTTAGAAAATCCACTGAGGGTTGCGACTTCAGCAGGATGCTCTGTAGGAGCTTAGAAGACGGGAATGTTGAGATCAGTACTGAAGATGCAGAGGCCTGACTTGTGAAACTTCAGAGGGTGATGAAAGACTCTTCCAGGGCTATTTGCTATTTTGATTTAAGATTCCATGGTTCTGGTTAGCTGCAGCTGAAGAATCAGCTCTGATTAAGAAAATACCAAAACTATCGAAGTAAAACCTTTTAAGTTATTAGGACAATATATGCTGATTATCTGGGGTGGAACAACATTATGAACTAACCAGTACCCCGGAGATCTTGACTCTAGCTGCATATGTATCAAAAGATGGCCTAGTCGGCCATCACTGGAAAAAGAGGCCCATTGGACACGCAAACTTTATATGCCCCAGTACAGGGGAACGCCAGGGCCAAAAAGTGGGAGTGGGTGGGTAGGGGAGTGGGGGGGAGGGTATGGGGGACTTTTGGGATAGCATTGGAAATGTAAATGAGGAAAATACCTAATTAAAAAAAATATATATATAAAGAAATTAGCAGTGATTAAAAAGAGACCAGCATAAATGAGGTGAAGTCTTCTGGGAAGTGTTTTCTGAGACCCCAGAGAAGCTGCTGAGTTCCAGGGACAGCCACAATTTTACCTCCTGCTTGTAGACAGACTTGGTAATGTATAGGGTCACTCAGCAGGTATTGGTTTTAAAACCGTGAAAGAGTCTCAGAGAGCAGCTGAGGCTAGGTACTGTTGAGAAGCAAGGAGAGGCCATTGATGAAGGTACAGCCTCAGTGGCAGTTGAAGGCACAGAACTGAAGGTCCTGCAAGGTCATGCAAGAAAGTTGAGATTTGATATTAGGAAGAGAGGCCATGAGAGTTTGTGATGAAAGTGCTACCCAGTTGCAGCAATAGTCCTCAGCATTTTGGGGATACAGGTACCATGGGATGACTTCCTAAGAACAGCAATAGCAGTGTAATAGAGATAGTCAGAGCCCAGAAGACACCCTCTGTGCTATATGAGTGCAAAGCTGGAGAAGTAAGCTATACCTTTAAAGGAGTCTAGACTAAATCATGAGTGGGAACCAGATATTGTCAGTTCGAGTTTGATTCTGTTTTGATTTAAGTGTGACTATGCCTTAATTTTTCCCTCTGAATAAACCCTTTCATTCCCAACCTGCCTTTTCGTCATGCTGTTTTTGTTGCAGGATAAAAAACTGTAACCCTTAACAAGAAAGTCTTTTACTGGAGTCCATAGTTAAGTGACAGAGTTTTCAAAACTTTGGATTTTAAAAGAATGGATATTTTAAATTGACTGAAATTTTTATGTATTTGAATTTGTAAAGATGGTGGGACTTTTTAAGTTATTTATGTCTTAAATATGAGATCTTAAGGATAAATAAGAAAGAAAAGGTTGTGGCTTAATAATATGTTTAATTCAGGTTAACAAGGGGTCAGTTTTACTACTTGGTTTTGGGTGTCAACTTAACACAAGCTAAGGTTGTGAGAGAGAGTTGGTCCTCAGCAGAGGAAATGCCTCCATGAGAGCCTAAGTTATTTTCTTAATTAGTGATCAATGGAGAAGTCCAAGTACTTTCTGGGTGATATCATCCCTGGGCAAGGTCCTGAGTTCTACAAGAAATCAGGATGAGCAAGCCATGTGAAATAAGCCAGTAAGTACCACCCCTCTGTGGTCTCTGCTCTCAGCTCCTACCTACAGATTTCAGGTCTGCTTGAGTTCCTATCCTGACCTCCTTCAGTGATGTAAAATGATTCATAAGTGTTAGCCTTTCTTATTCATTTTCCATTTTGGTCTTTGTGTTTTTGTTGCAACAAGAGAAACCCTAACCCTAATAATGACACATGGCTCAGTCTTGATGAAAAAACACACACATTTCTTTTTTTTTTCTTTCTTTTTTTTTTAATTAGGTATTTTCCTCGTTTACATTTCCAATGCTATCCCAAAAGTCCCCCATACCCACCCACCCCCACTCCTCTACCCACCCACTCTCCCTTTTTGGCCTGTGACATTCCCCTGTACTGGGGCATATAAAGTTTGCAAGTCCAGTGGGCCTCTCTTTCCAGTGATGGCCAACTAGGCCATCTTTTGATACATATGCAGCTAGAGACAAGAGCTCCGGGGTACTGCTTAGTTCATATTGTTGTTCCACCTATAGGGTTGCAGTTCCCTTTAGTTCCTTGGGTGCTTTCTCTAGTTCCTCCATTGGCGGCCATGTGACCCATCCAATAGCTGACTGTGATCATCCACTTCTGTGTTTGCATAGTCTCACAAGAGACAGCTATATCTGGGTCCTTTCAGCAAAATCTTGCTAGTGTATGCAATGGTGTCAGTGTTTGGAAGCTGATTGTGGGATGGATCCCCGGATATGGCAGTCTCTACATGGTCCATCCTTTCGTCTCAGCTCCAAACTTTGTCTCTGTAACTCCTTCCATGGGTGTTTTGTTCCCATTTCTAAGAAGGGGCAAAGTGTCCACACTTTGGTCTTCGTTCTTCTTGAGTTTCATGCGTTTAGCAAATTGAATCTTATATCTTGGGTATCCTAAGTTTCTGGGCTAAAATCCACTTATCAGTGAGTACATATTGTGTGAGTTCCTTTGTGATTAGGTTACCTCACTCAGCATGATGCCCTCCAGGTCCATCCATTTGCCTAGGAATTTCATAAATTCATTCTTTTTAATAGCTGAGTAGTACTCCATTGTGTAAATATACCCCATTTTCTGTATCCATTCCTCTGTTGAGGGTCATCTGGGTTCTTTCCAGCTTCTGGCTATTATAAATAAGGCTGCTGTGAATATAGTGGAGCCTGTGTCCTTCTTACCGGTTGGGACATCTTCTGGATATATGCTCTTCATCATGTTCAATTTGTTTTTAAGTTTGGTGGGTAATGAATGATGAGAGTGACTAGGAAACAAAATTGACTAGTATCACAAAACAGACAATTCAACCTACCTTATTATTAACTTCTCCATTATTAAGGCATACTTTGGTGGGCAATTCACATCACAAATCAATACAGTAAATATGTAAAACTCTTTTAAAGGGTAATAATTAGAGGAACACTTTTCAAGTTTCTTCATAGTTAATTTTCCACTGATAATACTTCAAATTATCAGTATGTCTTACTTTTAGATGGTATATTGTTTATAGTCAGTATAAAATTCATATCTATTTGCAATGTTAATTCCCCCATTATAGAAAAAAAATTTTAAAGTGCTGCCACTGTAAGATTATTATTTATCACATGATTATGGAGTCCAAGGACTTTCATGAATGGCTATCTACAATATGGAAAGCTCATGAGAGTGTGTAATACAAGACTTCATGTCTTAGAAAGAGGATATGATGGTATCAATCCTTGTTTGAGTCTGTTGACCATAAAGTGCTCGAGCTACATAGCCATAAAAGACAGCCACCTCAATTTAAGGTTTAAAAAAAAAGAGAGAGAGAGAGTAGATCTATACCCTTCCTTCTTCTATTTGGGCCCTCAAGGGAGTAGATGTGTTAAAATGCTGCAATGTAGCACAGTCTGGAAGTGACCATGCTTCAAGTGTATGGAAAGGAGAAACTTTGAAAGAAAACCAAAAAGGTTCCCTGGCAGTTTGCTTGTTGGCCTGAAATTTAAACAAGATCCAGAATGAGGCACACGGTTTTGTTTTTATTTTTACTGAAAATGCATTTTGCTATATAATATATTCTGATTTGTTACCCTCCTCCAACTCTTCCCAAATTTTCCCCACTTGCAAATCTACCCAAATCAACATCATCTCCTTTCTCTCTCATAGAACAAAAATGGGCTTCTTAATAGTAATAGTAGTAGTATTAATAATAATAATGATAATAATTTAAAAGACAACAGAAATGGCTCAAAAACCACATATAAGCACTTAGACACACTTTCACACTTAAAAAAGTCCACAAAGACATAATTAGAAATCATAATATAAAAGGAAAAGATCTGCTACATGAAAGAGGAGGAGAAGGGGCAGAAGGAGTAAGTAGGAGGAAGGAGAGAACAAGAAGAGAAGGAAGAGCAATGGGAGGAGGAGTAAGAGTAAAAGGAAGAAGGAGAAGAGGAAGAAGAAGGAGGAGGAGGAGGAGGAGGAGGAGGAGGAGGAGGAGGAACTCAGACAAAGCATTATAAGACAATCATTTCTTCCAAAATACCAATGATTGCTTTATATTGGCCACTTACCTCTGGGCATGAAACCTGGCCTTCAGTGTGGTTCACATACCCAATGAGACTTTCTTGACCCAAACTAATTTTTCAGTTGTGAGTAGTTATCAACTAGGGATAGCTTCTTGGTAGAAATGTAAAGTTGTATCTACTTCCCCTCTCAGCATTGAGAACCCCTCTGACTAAGACCTGTTCAGCCCCTGTAGAGGCCCTGTGGATGATGCCACAGTCTGTTTGACTTCACAGATATGCCATTCATGTTGTGTCTAAAAGGCTTTAGGTCCTTAATGTCTTCCATCTGCATGATCCATACAATCTATCTAACTTCTCTTCTGCCAAATTCCCAGAGTACTAAGAAGAGAGATTTGATGAAGGGTTCCATTTCCTCCTGACTAGAACAAGGTCTCTCACTTTTTGCACAGTGTACAGTAGTGTGCTGCTGTTTTGGTTCCCATCCTATTGCTGTGAAGTGACAACATGAGTAAGACAACTGTTCCAAATGACAGAATTCCATTGGGGAGGGTGTTGCTCGTAGTTTCAGATCTTTAGTTCATTTGTCATAATATTAGGGAGCAGGGTGGGATGCAGGCAAGAGATGAAGCTACAGAGAAGAACTTCATCCTCATTCCTAGGCAAAGAAATAAAGACTGAGGGCTTGGCGTTGGCGGTTGTGGAACTGCCAACCTCAAAGTCCACCTGCGGTGACAAAGTCCTCCTTCAACAAGGTCACACTTCATTCTTCAAATCCTTTAAAATAGCAAACACCACTTCATGACTAGGTATTTAAGTTTATGGGCCTTTAGGGTCAGTCCATCCTTATACCAACCCCCAAATGAGTATAGAAGAATGCTGTTAGTAGTCACCACAATATTTGCTTTCTCTGAGGTACATGGCTTACCCAGTCTGAGGCTCTTGAGCCCATGAGCAGTGACAGGCATGACTTTCATGACATGGAGTGAGCTTTAATTCCAATCCTATGGTAACTGGTTACTCCCACATCCATTATGCTGCAATTTAACATGCTTTGCTTGCAAGTGGGTCACCACTGAAGATCACAGGTTTTGTAGCTGGGTTGCTTTTTATTGTTCTCTTCTGGTAGCATACAGAGTACCTTCCAGTGCCAGGAATGCTCATCTGCAGGGTAAAGGCTCTAGGTAGAAACTAGCTCCACTTCTCATGGAGGCTCTGTGTTAATGGCTCAAGGAAAATTAATTATCAAGTTCTTGAAAGCAGAAAGTTGGCATTGAATGATATCATCTTGTTACTATATGTTACTGTAATTGGGGGGAAAAGGTAGATCTTTTCACTTTCCTTAGTACTTTTATATTTATTTCTATTCATCAAATATTAATAATATTTTTACATGACTTAATATCTATCAGCAAATGCTTTATGTTTAAAAGTTTACTTAAACATAAAGGCATTTTTAAAATTATCAGCAATAATTGCAGGAAGAACATGTCTAGGTATTTCTTGCAAACTGCGTGAATACCCCATCCCTTTTGTCTAGGTGAAGCTATTGAAGCAAGCATAGTCATACATTTATAAAGCATGATGCTAGTAATTTAAATTATTGCACATGTTCCTTCATTTTGCTATATACTAAGACATATTTGTCTATATGTGCCTCTGATTTCAACATCTGTGTTCTTAATACACGATTTCTAAATGTAATTCATATTTATGACGGAATAAAGTAACAGACAGGGGTATTTTAAGAGTTGTTACATAATGAGTCTCAAGAGTATACATTCTGCTCACTTGTCTATATACATATGAGGAGCCTGATAAAATGAATTTACATGAGTAGCCCTGCAGTGCAATATATATAAATAATAATACCTCAGGATTTGTAAATGCAGCATACGAGGAAAAGAATTTAATGTGCATAACACAAAAGGACAGTAAGGCCATGTGTAAAATTCACCCTCAGAAACAGGACCTGAAGGCACTAAGTCAAAGGTTGTAAGTTTGACTGCATGCAAATTCATAGTGGGAACCTTCACTTAATATAACACAATGCGCTAGTTTGGTATAAATATTTTTTTTCTAAAATGTTCCCTTAGGGACGACCAGATCTGTTGTTCAAACACTGCCACCCACATCCATATGGATCATCTTTCCTGCCAATGTTTTTCAGTTCGCTTTTTGTCTTGTTTTGCTGTTGGCCATCACGTAGACCTTCATCAGCCAATAGATATTCACACACATATATCACAAGGTAGTATGGCATGTAGTAAGAACTGTCAGTTAAGGTGTAAATGGGAGCTGCTTAACGTATTCTCATGCACTGAACTCTACTCCTTTGGTTTGTTTGTGAGACAACGCCATTCTTCCAGAATGAAGCCCACATATGAATGAATCTCAAATAACATTTTGAAAATATGCCAAGTTATCACTTCCTTTTAAAGACAATAATTTATGTAGGAAAAAAAATCAGTTTTCTTGGAATACCTCTTTCACTCTAGTATTAGCACTCTCTTCTGTCATTTTATTCAACTTCAAGTGGGAGTTATACATATCAGTCTAAATATCTTATTTGCTTTAACACTAGACTCCTATTAACACTAGAAGAGATCGCTAAATTCATTCATTACCATTTAACTAGGAGACTGCTATATACCCAAAATAAAAATAATTAACATGCTTCCAATGTGTTTTGTTTGAAAGCGACAGGGACATCTCAAACTCACAAAGTGAGAAGACACAGCAGTTTCACCACTTGCTACTCAGCCATCACTGGAAAGAGAGGCCCATTGGACACGCAAACTTTGTATGCCCCAGTACAGGGGAACGCCAGGGCCGAAAAGGGGGAGTGGGTGGGTAGGGAAGTTGGTGGGGGAGGGTATGGGGGACTTTTGGGATAGCATTCTAAATGTAATTGAGGAAAATACGTAATAATAATAAATATTTTTAAAAAAGAGGCTGGCAAAAGCCGGATTGATGAAGAGGCTTATGAGGAGTCCCTTATCTCAGTGGCCCTTTCTTTATTCTAAAGATGATCACCCTTATTATGGATTCCCAACGAATGGCACTGATTGGTTACCACCAACTAAATGGCAGACAGGGCAGATAGTTCAATTAAATTTATAAAATCAAGAATAATTGCCATGGCTATATCACATTCTATTGTGTTTTAGTTGTTCATGCTCCTGAACCTGATAATTTTCCGTATATTTTATAGAAAATTTTCTGATAAAAAAAGATGGTTATACAAAAAAAAAATATTTGCACCTAACCATTTCAGCTTAATCAAATCATCACAAAATATGTTCCTGCAGCTGGGTCCCACAGGTTCTCCAGGCTGAGCAGATTTTAGCAGTTGGATACTGGGACATACATTTTTTTTTGTCCAATTGTATAACATTCACTTTAAAACAATGAAACACTGAGTTGCTTACTTCAAACCTAAAAGAGACACATTTAGTGTAATAGCCCAAAGAGGAAAAAATTATGTAAATGATGCATTCAACCAAAAGACACTGGTGTGTGTGTGGTCTAAATAATGGATGTTTCACAATAGGCCAAATAGATAAGTGGTAGATTTACATCATTGCAAAGTGCATGCCAGTTTGTCCAAGCTTGAAGCCACCTGCAGTGAGTCCTAAGAGAGTAATAGGCCATCTTTATCCCTCGTCACAGTTCCAGGGGCAAACAAGTTTCAAGCAGAACACATGAAAAAGACTGCTCTTATTGAATAAAATCATTCCAGAAGTATTTTTATCTCCTAAGTCCAAGTTGTATTAGATGTTTCTTTATTTATTACCTTGAATACAATATACTTAGCAAACTAACAGTCAAAGTACATGATTAATCAGGTAATGCCACACTATCAGCTTGACTAGAAGCAGCACAGTATGTCCATATTTCTAAATACCGTGGTATATGGCACAAAAGTGTACAACTTTTGTTTTGTAAGAAAGTAATTAATTATTAAGGAATTAATAGTAGTTAACAAGCTGTGGTGGATTGCATAAGAATGGCCTCACAGGGTCATGTATTGGAAAGCTTGATCAATAGATAGTGACAGTATTTGAAAAGATTAGGTGTGACCTTGTTGGAGGAAGTGTGTCTGGGGGGGGGCATGCTTTGGGGTTGCAAAATGCCTACTAAACCCCCAAAGTCAGTCTCTCTCTCTCTCTCTCTCTCTCTCTCTCTCTGTCTCCTTCTCTCTCTCTCCTCTCTATCCATGTGAGGCTCTCATACCTACTTCTACAGCACCATGTCTGCCTGTGTTTTGTCATTCTCCCTACCATGAATATAGTAGAGTAACTTCTGAAACTGTAAACAGGTCCCAATTTTTTATAGGAGTTGTTGCCTGCCTTCATGTTGTCTATTCACAGAACACTGAAAAAGACACAAGCACATGGTTATATTTCATTTTGTGTATTTGGGTTACCAGACTTTTCATTTAACTTCATTTTTAAAATAAAGTAAATCACAAACAGCTGCAATGTAAAGTATTAGTAATATTTTTCTGTTAAATTCTGAGTCTGATCTGATGAAAAATTAAGTAAATTTGTCCTAGAAATTTTGTTCTCTCAAAAATACATATCAAGAACATTTGATTTCACTTGAAAACACAGGTGAGGACTTGCTTTATTTTAGGGCTCAGAGGAAATCAGAAATAAAACTACCTTTTCCAGAATAAGTGCTGTTATTTTCAGTAGTGCTGATTCTGCCTGTAGAAATGTAATTAAATCTAAAGTTCCTATTTTATATAAGCATTTAAAAGTGTCCTAACAGAAGAATTCAAAGGAAAGAACACTGAGCACTTACAATCCTCCCCCCTCTTCCCACTCACAGAGTTCCACCTACATCTACCTCCTGAGTGCTAGGATTAAAGGTGTGCCAGCCACCACATATATCCTAAATTTCTCTTTTGACAAAAAGGTGTTTTTCTCAGGCAGTGTGCTGTTCTAGTAATTTGAAGTCAATGCTATGAAGTACTGCTTCCTATATAACTTGGTCTATTCTAAGTGGCTCCTGTAAGTGGAAACCTAACCTACCTTTCCTCTGTGTCTGACTTTACTCACTTGGCAAGTTTCAAGGTTGATTTAAGTTTCCTAATTCCAC
This sequence comes from Mus musculus, assembly GCF_000001635.26. Taxonomy (NCBI): domain Eukaryota; kingdom Metazoa; phylum Chordata; class Mammalia; order Rodentia; family Muridae; genus Mus; species Mus musculus. The sequence continues at coordinate 84,548,795 of NC_000080.6, read as the reverse complement.
CTTTCTGTTCCAAATGACAAAATTAAAAAATGTATTATATGTGGGTGGGGCCTATAGTTGCCACAGTATGCATGTGGAGGTCAGAGGGCAATTTGTAACTTGTTTTTACATAGTTTTATATTACCCTCTAGGAAATGGCATTTCCTTCAGGTTTTTAAAAAGTCATTTGAATCAAAGGACTACCTTTGGCATCCAGTCATCTGCTCTCTCTGTGCCTTTCTCCTTTCCGTCCTTCTCAGATGAAAGCATGCAAGTTACTCTGTCATTTTGTCACTAGCTCTATTGGGAACTCCTTTAGTTCAGACATACCGTGGGGTAGTGGATTCCATATCTACCCACTCTGCAAACTATTTATTGTCAAATGCTTAGCACACATTCTCTCTGTGCAGCCCAGGTCTGAATGATTGCGTGGGAGATATATGGAAAGGTCAATTCATGATTCTAAATAAGAAATGTGTGAGAGATGAATACGTGTGTGTGTGTGTGTGTGTGTGTGTAATTTCATTGATGTAATATGCTTTTCTGCATTTTTGGATTGACATTTTTAACAGTTGTATTATATAGCAAGGTTCAATTACACCACGTGGCATCGATTGTTGTATCTAATAATGTGAAAAAGATAAAAGACAATGACAAGAAATGGTAACGTGGGAAAGCTAGGGAAAAGTCTCTCTCTTGTTCAAAACTAGCTACTAAAATGTCGTGAGGTATACCCAGTGAACATACAAAGGACACGATCTGTAAGGGCTTAAGAAGCATTTATGGTATTAGATAGCATGGACAACAGAGTGCACTTAGCAAGGAATGAGCTGATTGGATAGGCTGTGCAGGTTTGTAAGCAGCCCCCATGACAATTAACTAATTGGAAATATGTAATGCCTATATACATCTTTCATATACTTACTCTCTGGCAAGTTTTGCACTTCACATTTGATTCTTATGTTCACTTGCAAGTTTCTCAGGATCCACAATTCAAAGGGATTCTGTTGAAGGGGAAATGAGTCTGTGATTCAGAATTCAGCGAGTCTAGTCCCTGCAGAAACTTGGCAGAGGATAGAATCAGTTCTTCGGATGCCAAATTCAGTGGCCCCAGGCCAGATGCTAATTTTGAATGCATGGCACACATCACTTTGTGTCTCGATTAAGCCATGTCTGTGAGTCCCACGCAAGCACGGTGCTGGGTCTCATGAAACACATGTATTAATGTTCAATGTATCCTTGATTTAAATATATGTAAATCTGTAACCGAAATTATTTCTTGTACCTCACGGCTTCTACATCTTAGAAAATAAACAACCAGGATTTAATTGGCTTTCTATTATTATTTCTTTTCCTTGATATTCATATTAATTTTGGTGAGTTATTATCATAGGATTTCAGAAAGAACTAGTCTCAAGTTTATAAATGAGGCAAGAACAATATAAGGTTATTTTTTCCTATTTGTTTGCTATTTCAGTATATATTACAAATATATAGTTCTTAAGTATGTCAGAAGTTTTCAAACAGATTAGTAAAAATTAGGGAGCAAAGAATATTAAATGTCTATTATTTTTTATGTGATCTTAATCAGATCTCTGTTTTCTGACCTGGATACCTTACCAGAATGGTTTCCTTCTCTTTTCATCATGGGATACTATTCCTCCAGCTTCTAAAACACCTCTATTCCTTCTGTTGCTGTTCTCATTTGGATATATATTGTAAACTCATACATTCATTTGAAATTAAAGCAAAATGAGATCGCTAATACAGAAATTTTAAATAAGAGTTAGAGCTACTGAATAACAGGGCTAATGGGCTGGTCTAATGTATTTACCTGATCCAGTGCCAGCATGCTCAACTTGCAGCCCAGATTAAAAAAAAAAAAACAGAATGATTGGATTAATCAGATGCCCCTGTCCCTGTGAGCTCTAATAGAGCAAAGGAAAGGATTCTTGTAAATCGATTCTCTGAGTGTTATATTAAAGGATCTTCTAGATATGCTAACAATTAAGCGGGGGTAGTAGGGGAACTTACATATAAGAAACCTTAGTTAAGCGATCAATTTTTGTGTAACTTTTTTCCTCTGTGTAGCATTCTCTGTCTTTCTGTGCAGCTCTTGTGTGCTTTATGTAATTTAGACAGTATTGGACTAGAGGAGAGTAAATGTCCAGGACTGAATTAGAAACTGATTGCACTGATGGCTTTTATTCTAGACCATCGTCTTACCAAAGATGCTGTTGCTTTTTTTAAATTTTATTTTAATTTTATTTTAATTTTATTGTTTGGAATTAAGGGGTAAAATAACTAGGCACAAATTATACTGTTTTTTTATAACTTCCTTGGGGTGACTTATGGGACAGATACAGGAGAAGAAGAAACTCTTGGAGGCACAAGAAAAGGGTGTTCCTTCTTTCATCCCTATATAGTCATATGACTGGGAATGAGTCCTATCTAAATGGTGAGTATTGTGTGGTCATATATAACGGAGATGAGATTGAGGAAGTCTGACATCCCTTAATTTATTTATTCCACCAGTGTAATGCTAGCCACCTCCTGGTTTTATTATACCAATTTAATGCCAGCCATTTCCTGTTTTCATTAGACCATTGTGATGCTAGTCTCCTACTGTTCTCATTAGTGCAGGACTGTGTAATGGCAGCCACCTCGTGTTTTCATTATAAGAGAGCTGTATGGTGCCAGCTGCCACTTGTTTAACTTTACTGAGAAGCATTTGACCATGGAGTACCTACTTCCACAAGCTAGTGGCAAGCAAGGTAAAGGCCTACAGGCTTCTGGTGAAATGGCAGCAAGGCAACACTTAACTGACTTATAGGCTATTGATGTTTAACAGGCACGGTCACTAGAATCAGCTCAGAACGATCTGTAAGCTGAGCATACACTTGAAGAGTGATTTGACAGTTATTTTTCCATTATTGCTTTTTTGTTTGTTTGTGTCTTGTTTTAGAACAGCAGTTCTCAACCTGCGGATTGAGACCCCTTTCAGTTTTGAAAAATAGGGGTCACCTAAGTTCATGGGGAAACAGATTTACATCATGTTTCATAACAATAACAAGAGGACAGTTATGAAGTAGCAACAAAAGTAATTTTATGGTTGGGGTTTACCACAACTTGAGACACTATATTAAAGGGTCACAGCATTAGGAAGGCTGAGAACCACTATTTTAGAATAGTCCCTCTTAAAAAGATTTTTCAATAGTAGTTTGAAGTCATGTCCTGTGGTCATGGGCTGATAGATTTATGTTACTGATATGAATTGTGAAAATCAATAGCATTCATTGAGAGCTTGCAATATGTCAAGCACATGGGTTTAAGCTTTCTATCCATTATCCCACTTGCTCCATATATTTGCTATAAGAATTGGTCTTATTCATGTTTTATAACTAAGGAGACTAGAGTAGGTAGCAGGTGATTCAGAGGTGCTCAGCTAATATCTTCTGCCTAAGATTAAAATATTAATTTTGGTATTGTAAAACATACAGATTTTTCTTAACTTTTCAGTTTTTTAGTTGGAAAGAAGTCCAAAACGATATGTAGGTAAATAGGTATAAGCCTTCTCCAGTCATTCGCAAAATGAGGGACTAGGCCCAAGGACTGTATTTGGCCCGCCCTGATAAAAGGTCACATGACTTGAGAGTAATAAGCTAGAATCAGTTTTCCCCTTCAGCAGGCCAGGCAGAGCTCTCATGGGAGCCCCTCACATTCTCCTCTTCCTGTCCCTAAAGACAACCTGAAATACTCACAGGTCCTATCCTCAGAGAACCTGTGTAATACTGCGACAAAATTTACAAAGACAAAGTGAATCTGGTTAATTACCATCTTTAAATGCTTTTGCTTAATTCTTATGTTCTCCTAATTGTGTACCTAATATATGTTAATATATAAAATCCCCTAAGGATACATTTCAGTAATCAGTATGGTATTGAAAAAAATTTTTTTAGATATTTTTCTTAAAGGAATTTAAAAAAAAATCATTGTTCCACGAAAACACTTTGTGAACTTTTTCCCATTTGTTACTTTTAAAAGCTCTCAGGTAGCCATATTAGTAATTTTACTGAATAATGAAGTTGACAGATGTGTGTAAGATGAAAAGCTTGCTATGAACTGTAACATGTCAGGGTTCTCTGGGAAGCCAAGTTCTACCCATGTGTTAGGGGACTCTAGATGAATATAATGAGTCATCTTAAAATGGCAGCTGTCACCTCTAGGATTTTTATCCTTGAATAAGAAAAAAAAAAAAAGACTGATAGGGAGGCAGCCCTACAAGAAAGGGAGCACACATCCACATATTTTATGCTCTTGGTAACAGAAGGAGGTCTGCTAGTAATATTTTGCCATATTAGGCTGTCACATACAGTCTGGAGAGGTGTCTGCTGTGGTCAAAAAAAAAAAGTCAAATATGTTCAGTGGTATTAAAGGTAGCCACCTTTAATAGGTTAGTGCAATTTTTGCATGTCTCACCTGTCTGTAACATTTCCCAAAATAAATTCACCCTCTCAATGAACTTGGTATGGCTTAGGCAAATTACCTTCATTGAACTGAAAGAATCAAAGGGAGACAAAGGGAAGGAGTAGAGACTGAAATAAAAATTGTGACCCTGTAAGTGAGGGCAAGAATTATCAGTTTGTGTTCTGTGTGTTTGAAGCTCTATCCTGTGTGCTAGATCCAGTGCTGCCAAGTGAGGATGGGTGGGTAAAATGCTTCTAATATACATTCTCAGTTCCAACTGCTTCTCTTTTCTTAGTTTTGGTGTTCTATCTCACTAAAATGGGGCAGGTGGCATCATAACATTTGCTGTGAAATAAAATGCAAATTCCACTACGCAAATAGACCATTAGAAAGTAAATTAGCTTGAACAGTAGTAGTGTATCACAATTGCATTGCTTTGTAATACAGCAATATTTAACCAGGGGAAAAATGCGTGCAAGTCTTGGTGAATGGGATCAGGTCCACTGGAAAGATGAATTTCAGAGCTTCTGGCTCTGCTTCTGTCTTCAGTCTCTTCGTCAAAAGCTTCTGACTGGGAGAGCAGTGCTAGTCTGTAGGAAACGCCAGAATTCATCCCAGGGAATACACATTTATCTTTTAATGTACTTAGTTCATATTTATCCAAGGTAAGTGAAATTTCAAATGTGCATTGGCTATGGTAATTACTATTTATATTAATTGGCCTGTCAATGCATAGACTTTCAACTTTGCCACCAGAGTTCTTGTCACCCTTTTAACACATTACCATTATTATTTTAAAACTAGAGTCATTTCAAGTTCAAATTCATAAAATGTGCATTGGAACCGCCTACCCTGCATTACAGATGGGTAAAACAGAGTATGTGTCAAGAGAAATAAGACTTTTAAGAAACTGTTTGCACTCACCTTCCCCTAACCTCATTTAGAATGTCAATCTAACATAATTTTTTTTTGGCATTTTGAGTATTACTTTGAAAGAACTAAAATCAGTACTTGTGGTTGGAAGATGCCTAGAAGATCAATAAACCCATCTATTCTGTGGCATCAGGCTTACACATGATCACTAACATCTGCTTGAACAATGTTTTTGCCTGATCTCCATTTCACATCATTGCCTGATGATACCAACTCCTGATGATGCCAGAGTCAGATTCAACACACACACACACACACACACACACACACACACACACACAAGTGACTTTAGTCCTGAGGATAAAACTGGGTCACAGCAACTGGCCTAGAAGATTACACCTTTGAGACGGTTCCCAATGTGGATTACATTCTTCACCTTTGAGAGTTGGGGAATTCTCTTCTGCCTTAGGGTATGTGCTCTAAACTCCTTTAGTAGGATTAGAAGCAGGAAAAGCAACAGCTTTTTCATTCCATGGACCATTGGGCCTGATTAGAGCCAGAGATAAGACTGTCAGTTAGAGAAAGACATTGCCCCTGCCAATTGTCAAAGAAGACAGTGCAGAGAATTCCTTCATGCTAAGGAATTTAGAATGTCCAAGTCTCCTGTCTAAACTCTGGATGAAGACTCATCTAGCATTCAAGATCAAATATTAGACCCTAGAGTTGCTTGTTTTTATGTTTTGAACTACATCATTTTATATCATATACATAAATTCTCAAAATGGATATCATAGGCAATTTGGAATTAATTTTCTGTGTGCAGATAGCCACCATGCACATTGTAGAATGTTTAACAACCCATTAGGATTATATCTCGTAGATGTCAGAACCCAAAAAGCTATGTACCACTGTGATTTAATACAAAGCATTGTTAGTGTCAAAAATCCTTGAGGGAGAAATTGTTCCATTTTGAAATAACTGATGTCAATTCATTGATGCTCTATATTAGGGCCTGAAACATGTATGTTCGTATATTTGTGGAACATTATAGACACACTGTGATAGGCCTTTCTGTCAGCCTGTAAAGGCTGGAATAGCAACAGGAACAATTATTGAAATTATTCTACTACCAGAATCCATGCAGAACATTCCAGGAGGTACTTAGAAAATCCAGGAATATTAAAAAGTTGCAATTCCAGGGATGGAAAATATCCATACCCTTGATTTTCACCTTCATCTCACTTTTGAAAGCGTCAAATATGATTGCAGATTTTAAAGGAAGAATTATTTCTGGGAAGTTGGAAACACACATAAATACTCGGCTCATGGGTTGGAGCTGAGAAATACAAGATTCAAAAGAGCTGGCACTCTCACTATAGCTGGACCAGACCCAAGTACAAGGTGCTATTAGGCAACATCTTATAAAGAATGGATCACCAGGCAGCAGCAAGCTGTCCTAGTGTTATTTTCCTGAATTCACATTCAGCTTGGCAGGGCTTCGGCAGAACTCTTCTAGCCAGCAATGCTAATTCAGGTTCCCTTCCATCTCTTCACCTTTACAATAAACACTGCTGTGGCATTGGATCATTTGCATCATCCTAACTTTAGCATACCCCTCCAACCCTTTCTACTTTCCATATTAGAAAATACCCTGACTTTATGTCTAAGTCATTGTACACATCTGCCTCTTTGTCCAAAATACAGCTTTGCTGCCACAATCTCATCCTTCCTTCAATGCTCAGTTCAAATGCTTCTGTTTCCAGGAAGCTGAGGCTGCTCCTTCCTCCTTAAGGTTCTTTAGCTGAAAAATATTTCCATTTCAGTCTCTCTCTTTTCTAAGCCACTGAAACTTACGCTTCTCACATAGCATCAAGTGCACTTTAAATTTTATAAATGTGTTAATTTCTCAGTGTATTGTAATTATATAGAGGCAGAAATGACATTTAGTTAATGTGTATCTGTCCCATTCTGCCAAAGTGTCCAAGAATGCTCCACAGATAAGCATTGACTGAAGTTGGGAATGCCACATTCTCCAAAATGAGACGTCAATTTAACCCACTCATTCATTTCCTGTTCTCCTCTGCTTTATGAGCAGAGAGTTTTTGCACTTTCATGAAAATGAAGGGTATGTCGTAGATATAATGTTTGAATTATGAGGATGTTTAAGGGAGATGTGTAGGATGAGCAATCATAATAGTCTCCAAGGTTCTTTACTTATCTTCAATCAATGTCAGTCTTTTAACATGATGAGGTCTTAATAAGAGGATCCCTTCATACACAGGAATAGGTAGTAATACAGTACGATCCTTCATTTTCCAATTGCTTACTTAGTCTCGCCATGAAGTACTAAGAACTACATATTTTTTCTTCCTAAAATTCCCTATGACTGACCTATTTTCACCTTGCATACTTCCTGTTAGAAATCATTATGCATTTGTCAATCTTAACACTCCATGTGGGAGTTTGAAAATGGTTGCTTGTTTTCATATACACCTAGAAAAGTCTATTGGAATATTTCCCCTTATTAATATAAGGTAAGCCCTTAGTAACTCCACATCAACTTGAAGCTTATGGCCTTACAAAAGATATTTTAATATATAGATGATAAAAATAAAAGTGCATTCAGTTAATACTTAGAGAAAGCTACGAAATGAAGATGAAAATAAGAGTATGACTTAAAGAGAGCTCACAAATGTTACCAGGTGTTCGTTTACTTTATCACAAAATGCAATTTGTATGAGTTGGATTTTTAAAGGAAACAAGTTAAAATCTGAAAACTCCCTTAACATAAATATTTGGATTTAAAATACCTTAAAACATAGGAATAAAACAATAAGCATTCAAATATAATTTAAGAATTCTTAGATAATTACTACTGAGCTATTTAAATGACTAGTGAAGTTAATGACTATCACATCTGATCCACTTTAATATAGATTTCAAAAATATATATTAATAAATCAACACTAAATGGGCATTAGCATAATTGGTCTTCTTGAGATTAAGACACGGTTTCTGTGAGATGTGTAGAGAGATAGTAAATTAAAATTTAGTTAATTTAAGTTTGCTAATTAAAATCAAATCAAATTTATTTTCAATGGACTACAATGAAATAAACTTTGATAGTATTGCTGTCTTTCCTTTTGAAGGCTGAAAAGATGCAAAATGCACCACACAGTTAGATTTAAAGAGGCCAGTCAAGTCTAAATTTGTTAGGTGCCTGTTAGTTATATCAGAATTACTTGACTTACACTCCTTTATTTTATCTTAGTACCTTTTGATATTATCAGATTCTCATCCACTTATACATATGTAAATATAGTTTTAATATGACTAGAAAGTATAGGATCATCCCTAGGAAATCGATTAATGAACCTATTAGTTAAGTGTATACAAGTCTCATGATTTAACAAAATTAAATGAACATCTGCATGATTGGTTCCAAGTGAGTGCATACTAAATTCACCAGAAAAAAAAACTAATTTTCTATCATATGGGGGCTAGGAAGAGATAATAATCTCAAAGTTTTATAACACTTTGAAAGATGATAATTAACCAATTACCAGTAATATCTCTTCTGAAGTCTCCTAAAACTGTGTTCTGAAATTTTAGAAGAACATGCTTCTTTTGTCCTGCAAATAAATTCCATGGCAGAGCAATAATGTAGAACTTGGAAAAAATGGGGATGAGAATGAAAGGAAGAAGGTAATGTAAAGACATACACAGTTTAATGCTCTTCCATCAAACAGTAACACACACACATGCACACGCACAAGCACATGCACACACACACACACACACACACACACACACACACACACACACACACACACACATTTCAGAACTGCCAGGAAGTCATGAGCCTTCTTCCTCAGCTTCCTAGGCACTGGGATGACAGACAGGCACACTTAGATCAAGGCAACAACGATGCCAACGATTCTCAAGATATCCATTTTCTCTTTCATTTTCTTTTTTTTCTTTCTTTCTTTTTTTAAATTTTCTTGGAGACTGAAAGAACTTTTCTGCCCACCTATTTATTCACTAAAATATGGGAACCATCAACAAAGTAGAGATATAGGAGATTTAAAAGAATATTCTTATTAGCTGCATGATTTGAAAAACAATGTATTTGATGATAAATTGAACATGGCAGACAAGATATAAAATACAACAAGGCTATGGAATCTGGACCTGGCTATCAAATTAGAGGTCTGCTTTAAGGCAGAGCCAGGTGTTCTAGATAGCTGTCCTTGGATCTATACTTGCTCTGGAGCGCCTTGTGAAGCCCTAATTCTATAAAGCTTTACATCATAAAAAGTGTTTTAGAGCCAGAATTTACCCATATCAAGTAAGATCTGTGCTTGGTGAAATGAGTGTCACAGTAAACCATGAAAAAAAGTAAGATTAATTCTCATATAAACTCCCCCAAATGCAAATTACTTAAACAAAATATGACAAGCTATGAAAACTAGAACAAAGTACAAAATTTGTATTGAACTTATTTTAAAAATGTTTTTAAAATTCGAGCAAGTTATGAGACTTTAAAAAGCTAGGAACTTGAAATATATCATAACAAAAATTAAGTCATTAGATGCAAATACAACTTAATGCATATGTGAGAAAGGAAGTAGATAAAATAAGAACTGGTTCTTCTCAAAATGAAATGTCCTGTTCAGAAGACAAAAATAAACAAACAATAGGACCATAATTTTTAAGTTAATGGGTGCTGTGTTAGGCTATAGAACCCACAGTAATGAAGAATTTGAAAATAACCTATTCACTGGGTATTGTACTTCAATGTGCCACAGTGGCACTATACATGGGTACTTTATTTTTCTTAATATTTTTGTAAGAACTGTCTAGTAATTGTATCTTTGGTCATATCTATGTGAAAATAGTATCATTTCCAGAACATTTCATTGAGCTATAGCAAGGTCTTCCTATGCTGAGTTCATAATCTCCTCCTACCTTTGTCATATCCAGATAGGGCTCTTCACCTAAATGGTTCCATTCTCCCTCGACCTTGGTCACATGATTCACTTGACTGAATTAACAGCGTCTTCATCTACCTTTACTTTGTAAAGCAGTAGACAGCAGAATAGACTAATGAAAGAGTAGGGCAATTCCTGCGTTCACAGGTATTGCCAAGGTATAAACTGTAACGATTCTACAAACAAAATGTGCTTGTCTTGGTGCCTCTTTGTACCTTAGGAGTCTTCTGTATACTGGAATCTGGTTAATATTCAATGAAACAAAAAGCCCAACATAGAGATGAACCAAAGTGAGGACAGGTAAAAGTATTCAATCTGCAATAAGTCTAATGTAGCACACAGTGTTGATAATGTGATAGAAAAAAAAAAAAAAAACAGAACAAATCTCCCTGTGTGGCCAAACATTATGTGAGTGTGAATTGTAAAGCATGTCATTCATTGTGACTAAGCAAAAAGGCAGCCTGTTTGGGGTAACTAAGGAAAATCAAGAATAATCATATGACAAGTTGGGTGGATTAAAATTTGTCCAGTTGCTTTTTCCACCTGACTGCAACCCAGGCAGCACTCTGCATTCATAGTATATTTTGGGTGCACATTAGATAGGTAGGCAAAGACATGATATGAATTCAACAAACGATTGCTGAAATGGTAGGAGAGGCTTTTGTTTACAGCAAATGTAAATAATGCAAGGTACAAGAATTCATAAATCATAGTTTCTATGCTCATTTATCCAATATATTTGAGTGTTCACTTCTATTAGAAACTATTGACTTATTGTTAAGTAATTTCTAAGATCTCACTTTCTTGCAAAGCAGATAGTTACCAAAGACAGTTGTGATACCATATTTGGGGGTCTTCTTTGTGGTGTGCAGTAGAATGCATCAGTTCTGCATTAATGAATCAAGGGAAGGCAACACCGCTATTAGTAATAGCTTTTATTCAGAGTCCTCATTTTCCAGACAGGTCACATGAAACACAGCCATTAAACAATAGCGTTGAGATAAATCCATACAATGTATGCTGCTTTTGTTGTTGTTGTCGTCGTCGTTGTTCACCAATCACTTGGTACAGCGAAGAACCTTATGAAACGATGGGACTGATAAATGTACATAGCTAACCTGCAAAAACACTGGGGCCAGGAGAGTGAGACCTTAATCAGGTCTCATTCAATTATGTTTCAAATCAACACATCTTGATAGCCAAAACTCCGATGGAATTAATGCTCTGGTAAATGCTGCCTCTTGTCAAAAGAATATAATTAGACAATAATGAGTAGGCATATAGTATGCCAGTCCTTAGTCTATTTGATGACCCCAGCAGATTCCACTCCATTATTCAACAAACAGCTTTTAACCTGGTTCTCATAAAGCATACTGCTCATTACTACACGACTATTTTTTTATGGTGCCTTTTTTTTTTTTTTTTGTTAATTTGAGCAGTGCCTACATCCTTAAAAGGAAAGTCATGTTTTACAAGAGCCTAGGTAATTTCGGGAAAGCAACAATCAATTTCTCTCCCAGTAATTCAGTGAATCGATGGAACAAGGTCTAGTTTTTTGTGTTGTTTGCCATAAGTATAAGTTTGTCTAGTAAAGAAACAACGTGACAATCTTCTTTGAGAATATAGATGTCCCTTCGGTGTTTACTTTGATATAGCGTAACAGTGATTCGTACTATGTTGAATTTTAATGAAAACATATTCCTCATTAACAAATGGGGAAAATATTTCATTACTGATGTTTTGTCTTTAGTTCACCACTACGCATTTCTTTTTTTTGTTTTGTGTCTTTTACTAAAATTTCCCAAAATTGACAGTTTTCCTCTGCTTAAATACCTCTAAAGAATTAAAGGACTTTTTTTTTTCAATGTGTGTGTGTGTGTGTGTGTGTGTGTGTGTGTGTGTGTGTGTATGTAAAGCATTTTAAATTGCAGAAACCCCTCAACTCCCCCCAATTATGTACCATCCATTACAGCCATTGTTTCCTCAAAGGTATGATTTTGGCATCACAAAGGCTTCCTTGGAAGCCAAGCACCAGAGTTCTGTGTTAAAGGCAGGTCCCAGGGAGATGAATAAAAACAAGATTCCCTCAACTAAAAAAGCTCAGAGTCCTGACTTGAACTACCACCAACTTGTAAATAAATAATCACTATTAAGTACAGATAATGTATTAAACAGCTAACACTAGCAGACCACTAGTGACAGCTTAGAGTCAATCCATCACATGTTGGCACAACCAGTTCTGAGACTTGTATGGTGTTTCAATGTTTCAGACGCTTAACAATACATTGAACAGCTGGTTACTTAGAACTAAGAAGTTTTGAAAAATAAACCTATTGTTTGTGTTGAGTTTCCTTGCACACTGCTTGAGATGTCACTAAAGTGGTTATCTGAATAGTGAGAGAGGCAAAGCTCAAGATGACTACATGGAAACAGTTTTTCAGCAACTTTCAACTACCTATCAAGCTAAATCAATTTGTAGTCTCCTGGTAAAAGTAACATCATAGAACAGAGACACACATTGTAGCTACATAAATGGTCCAAAATATAGGGTCAGTTGGATTTCACATGTAAAAGATCCCCTCTTTTCTAATTTAAACATGGATGGATAACAAAAGGCAGGAGTAGAGATGTAGAGAGGCTCTTACCAAGACCCCAATGCAGTTCTCAAGAGAATAAGGGGCCTGGGGGGGGGGGGTGCCATCCAATCTAAAACGTACAATCTAAAACTTTCCTGAAATGATGGAAAGATTTCCAGCAGATTTTTTTTTATTATTAGTTAAAGAACTTAATTTAGTTCAAAGTTTGTTTTGCTTTTCTGTTTGTTTTTAGTATAAGGTTATTATTATTTTTGACATTTATACTGTTTCTATACTGGCTTGGTGGCAAGAAAAGAAGGCACAGAAATCCCTCCCAGTTTACAAATAATAAATTTTTTCCTGCTTCAGAGCACAAACAGCCTTTATTTAACTCAGCACCACATTTTCCAAGGTATGGGCTCAAACTGTTTGCCATGAAGCTGTTAAATGCTGAAAAAAAAAATTAAATGCTGAAGGGAAATGTCAATCAAGGCATTTCCCCATCTGCTACTACTTCTGTGAGTGCTAATTTTATTTTTCCCAATTCCTGAAATTAGAGTTTTCTTAGCCTCATAAGGAAGTAGGTTGGAAACTTGCTAAATGCCACAGGAAAAGGTGAAACCAATGATGGAATAATAGGCATTAGTCTCAAAGAACACAAATAAAAACAGGCAGAAGAGCACAGAGATAAAGTTAAAAAGCACATTTTGTTTAAGACCCAGACCTCTTGAGACACAGCACACAATGCATGTAACCAGCACTGGCCCTACACATGCATTTGAACATTTCGTACGCTTACGAATATGATGTGTACACACACCGGAACCACTGAAGATACTTTGAGAGCCAACCAATGTTATGATATCTACATAGGCAGAAGCTTCATGGTATGGAGAGTAAGGGGGGGAACCTTCTTGTGATTTAGCATGACTTTAATCAAAGCTTTCTACAAGGACTTTCACAGAACTATGACTGACAGATGTATTTTTCTGGTCTTTCAGTTAGCTTTATCGGCTCACTCAAACACACTTTGAACAGAATTGTGTACTGTATACTTGGTAGACTATACATTAAACGAGAGACTTTGCTCTGAGGCCCTGCTCCCCACGCTCCATGGGGAAAAGGAAGCAGGAAAAACAAAACTCATAGAGTTCGACAGCTACCGAGGCAACACTCGCCATTTACAATATAAGCCCAAAGAGTTTTGCAACACAACTATATATTAATTTAATAAAATACACAATATAGCTCTTATACACTCAACAATTTGGCTCATATGCACAGAATCTGCAATAAATCAATAAAAATATGTCATTTGATGTAAACACATTGAATCTTCTTACATCTGCACATTTAAATGGTCATATGATTTGTTATGTCTAAGTCTTTTTTTTTCACTTTCCTGAGCTATTTTAGTGTCCAAAAACTGAGTAAAACATTTTAGTTTTGTTAATTTTCTCTCAGTATTACTACTCAGTGATAACCCATAATTCAGAACTGTTCAAATGTAAAATAAACTCACCATTACTTATATCTTTGTTGGACACTAAAATGCTAAATAGACATTTTAAATTTTCAAAATTTTCTTCTTTAATGAAGTGAATAGGTCTACATGTGTTCAGGACAACACAGACTATATCTTTTTACATTGAACTTTTATATGACATGAGGTGTCTTACAAATGACCAAGGGTTTTTGTTGTTTTATCTTTTTTTTTCCGTTTTGTTATTATTACATATTTTTTCTTTTGCTTTCTGACTAATGGTATGGAATGGTCTTTGTGTTTCTATGCTTGGCAGGTACTTTATACAGAAATGTTTACCACAAATATGGGTTAATGTTTGGTGTAGCTTGGACTACTGCAAGGTCTTTTCGGGACTTTCAGTAGAAGCCTGTGATGTCAGCTAGTAGTCCACCACAGATAACAAATATGACCCTGCTTTGTATGGGTTTATAGGTAAACAGTTAAGTCAGCATCAATCTCGTGGGAGGACAGTCTTAGAGTGATCAGAAATACGTTAAGTCTCACACTGCATACCTTCCTAACAGATTGTCAAAAGGTAACTTGTCTCATCCTCCTTTTTGCGTCTTTCCAATTTCTTCTCTCTCTCTCTTTTCTCCTTTCTCCTTAAGCATCATTAATTCTGTCCTAATATAAGTTTGGTCAAAACCATTGTTATTTCTGTAAAAGAAACAGCAGTGAAAAGAACATACTTGTGGGCACTTCAGATGTTCACTAAAAGCCTTAAAGCAGCACTGGTCCTTTGCCATCCCTGTAAAGTGGGTTTTCACCGGAAGTGATCATTTTCAAATCAACAGAAGAGACAAGAAAACACCAATGCCTTTTCCCCCTCACTTTCTCACAGCCACAGGGTCATTTCCCCGGCAGTCCTGCAAGAGCTTATCAATCTCTCTCACAACTTCTTCGGCATCCACGGACTCTCGGCCCAGATCCCTGTTGGGCTGCTCCAGCTGCTCCAACACAGCTCCCATCTCGCTGGAAGCCCTACGGGCTCTGGAATGCACATCCGCGAAGACCCTTGCCATCTGATCAGAAGCCATGAAGGAAGGGTCTCTTGGTTGCTTACTGGGTGAAGGGTACTGACTGTCAGTGGGCAGGTAGGAGCTGCTTGCTTCTGCTAAGGGCCCAGGTTTTGCTTCACAGCCATCCAGGGAGCCTTTTGTTGAGGCGCAAGGCTCAATGCATGCCTTGGTTGGGCTGCTAGATGCTGAGGGGACCTCTTGGAGGAGAGGGCTCAGGGCACGTTTGGCTTTTAAATAAGGTTTCACATTGGCAATGAGAATAGTGTGCTCTCGCTTGTCTTTTCCAAATGTACAAAAAGTCTTTTTCCCAGTGGGATTCACAGTTTCGTAAGTCTCAGTCTCAACATTAGCTTCAACTGTGGGTACAAAGAGATTTGTGCGGTAATCTGCATTTTCAGCCTGATTGGCTGCAGGGAACTGTGGCATCCAACACCTATCAGAATGACCAAGCACTCGGCATTCATCTGTGCAATTAATGCACTCTTCTGGTTCTGCAAAACAAAAGAGAAAACAACAATCCGATCATTAGAGTTTCCTTGCCATTTCTACTTGAGGCTGTGATCAGCTCTCAGTGGGCTTGCTTGACCTCTGCTCTCTTAATTAAAAAGGAAAAGAAAACAATAATTAAAACATTTCAGGATGGTTGCATAAACCTGCTGGTTGAGACAATGGTTTTATTTTAAGTCTATTCTCTAGATATTAACGAATTCCCATAGCCTGGGAAGAAGTAAAATGTGGTCATGGGAGAGAGATTCTCTGTGGAATACACCACCACTGTAACCAGATCCCCTGGGGAATTTAGTCTTTGTTCTATGTAACCCGTGCTGGAGAGAGAGAGCTTCAAAAAGGATGGTCAGGATTCATTTTGTTAAATCAAATAAGAGGGTAAAGAGTGGATCACAGATTTTCATAATAAGTTCTAAGATACTTTAAAAATATTTCATCCTTATATTTGCAATTGTTACATTGGTGACAGTCATGAAATAAAAGGGTTCCTTTCATAGCTGACTTTTACCCTACTGAGAGCGGCAAATGGAATTTCCTATCACAATGTATTATGAATAAGCTTGTCAAAAGGGCACTTTCCTGTTGTATTATATATGCGTGTGGATCTTGTAATCAATTCCCTTCACTTTCAGTTTTTGTTTTTGGTGTAAGTGGGCGAAAAAGGCTTACTCAACAGGTATAGTTCAGAATAATGACACTTCATGATTTCCTGCTCAAAACAAAAATGTCTGCTGTGAGGACTTGTACGTCATTCTTTGACAATAGACATGTTGACAATCTATATAAAGTATTATTTAATGATTCCTATTTTAAAGATGGTGATGAGGAAACATGAAGTAAGATGCCTTCGCTGTGATGGTAGCTATGAACTCCCTACTGGGTCCAATATTTTCAACCATGTATTTAAATTACATCTACTCAGTTGTTCCTTTCCTCTGTGAATGGTTACTTCCCTTTTGTTTAATGATGCATTTTTAGATCAGGGACTACTACTAGGAGAAGAGGATATTTACAATTTACCTCCATGTGATGGGAATAGAATTCCCTACACATTTAGGAGCCCTAGGGCTTGCCTTTTAATTGATGCTAGATGATCCCTACAATACATAGTACACTCTACAAGGAAAGAGAAGTCTACAAACAATGCATTTAACATAGGAAAACAGCAAATTTGAAATTATTTGTATGGTAACTTTTCAAAGTCACAAGAAACATTTGATTTTATACTTAAAGTCCATAACAAATTTATCTTCAGTCACCAACAAAGCGTACCCACAACCTACTTTACCAGAAGAAACTTGAGCCATGGAATAAATACTGTTTTATGAAGTGCCATAGTGGTACCTTGACAAGACAAACATCATAACATATATCATTTACACTTGTAAAAATTTAGAAGTATTTATGTTGCTTTTGCACATAGTTTAACTTACCATTTTAATGAAATATTTTCCTTGGAAAAATGAAGCATTCCTTTTTAAATTTATTATGTAAAGCAGGAAAGAATCTTGAGTGGTAGTCTGAATTATGCATCAATAGAGTATTACAGACTTTGTCTGGAAGCCTGGTAAATGGGACATGAACTACTAGAGAAGAAACTAGAACTCGGATTAAATTTTATTTTTAATGCCTTAACGATTTGATATGAGGTATTTTCTTTAGGCTTTCTGGTCTGACTGGCATCACATGGCTGTGTTAATGTTTTGTATCCTTTGGATCCAAGCATTTTACCTTAAATGATTTACAACCAATACACTCTTTTTGAAACATGCCAACATGGTTTCATATTTCAGTATTGACTGAACTTCCATTTCAGCTATTTACATAACCAGCCCTGAATGAACTCAGCATGGATTTAGGGTCAGAGAAAGAGATAGACTAATGCAGATTTTAAAAAAATGTGCATCGACCCTGATTTTGAAACCACCAACATGAAACAAGTGTTTGTGCTCCACTGTTGCACTTGCCCAGAGTTTTTTACTTGAGTCTTTTCTGTCACATCCAGGGAAGCAAATTTAATGTATTGATTATGATACATTACAAGTTCTTTGGCTTGTGATTACACTGTAATTTTGACGCCAGCAGTTCACAGACAGTGAGGAAAATCGAATGGCATTTTTTTTTTGTATAAACAGCAGAAACTATGAACATAAAGTTAACTGTAACTGCAAAAGTTCAAGTAAGAATTAACGAGTAGAGCCTTCATGAAAGAACTTACATAAACAGACAAGTAGGTAGATGTAAAAAGAGACATGGTCCCATTGAGGAAATAATTAGCTAGAAAGAAAGTATTAGGCAAAACAAAACAGTTGAAATTAAGAAAGGAGAAAATAGTAAAAGGTTAGAAAGATGAAGGGAAGGAAGAGAAAGAAAAGGATTGAGGCATCGGTAGATGAACAGAAATGGAGAGAGGGTGGTGATGAAGATGAACACTTAAAGGATGGTTACATCTACTGGAAAGATAGCAGCCACATGTACCCCAAGGATGGGATGTTTTAAATCTCCTCAAATAAGCTAACTGTGTGATACCAAAGATAAAGCAAATATTCAGTCAAGCATTACAGCTATCAAAGAATTTAATCAAGTTGTACTCTGTGTCTTCAAAAGAATGGACGAGCAGAATGTAAAATAGTAAAATTGCAAGAAGCAGATCATATGGACATAGATTTGAGGTTTGTCTTAGACAAGTAGAGAGGCCCTGGGCATTAGAGCTCACACCAGAGTTGATCTGATCCAATTTGTCTTCTGATTTGAGATTATCTAGAAATAATTCTCTCTTATTGTCATCCTTGCTTCATGACTACGTGCTCATCGTTTCAAAGAATGTGATCCTTCTTGGAAAGACAGCAGAGCCCTAAAGGTATACACGTGACAGAAACTGTTGAATTAAAAAATATATATCTGAACATCCACAAATAAAGGTTACAGAGTCTGAACTCTTAAGTATCTAATTCAATGAAACACCTCATGACAACCAACGAGCTTCAATTATTTCCTTGTTATTAAAATTCATTTTCAGCTGACTGTGGTACATGCCTGTAGCATTGTGACTTGAAAGAGTGGGGACGATAACTGTGAAGTTCAGAACAGTCTTGATTGGGATTATGCACTACATTTTCTCAAAATTATATCTATTAAAACCAGCACTCAAGAAGCCAAGGTTGCAGGTCAGCCAGTACAGCCTGGCCCACATAGTGAAATTTTGTCTCAAAAAAGGAAAGAAAAAAAAGAAAGAAAGAAAGATAGAAATGTAAAGGAAACACGGCATTTTAATTATCATCTTCATTGTATTGTGATGAGCGTGAAACCAGTGTTTAGGTCAACGAATTAACTGTATTTAACTTCAAAGTTTCATAATTAAACACTTAGATAGTTGCACTTTTAGCAGTCTTGGTGAAAGGCTATGTATTATTTAACCTTTATATTGAGAGTTTAATCCTAGAACATCACTCCATCATCAGACATGCCTAGCCATTCTGATGCTCAGTGAGGAGTTGTCCGCAGCTACTGTGAACATTCAAATGAAAGCCAAGACGTTGAAGCCAGGAAGGGTTAGCAAAGAAAAGTGAACCTTTGTCAAATATAAGTAGTTCTGCAAAATTCAAGTGATTCCCCAGAATGCCAGAGATGTGTTTGGTGTGTGTGTGTGTGTGTGTGTGTGTGTGTGTGTGTGTTTATATATGTCCACTATAAAGAAAAACTGCTGAGTAACTAACCACAATTATCTTAATTCAGAGTGAATTTATTTAATTTTTCTTTTCTATCTTGCTCCCAGGCAGAAACTTACCGCAAATTAGAAATTTAAACCCATCCCCTTTTCTTCAAAGCACTGTACAGAGCACTTAAGGGAAAATATGTGACAACAAACCTGTCACCAGTGGCTTAGGGAAGTTGGAGAGGACATCAGAGAAACCCTCCCCTTAGTTTCAGATATACATGCTACCTCCAAAGTTCACGTTTTTATACCCGAGAAAACAAAGTTTCCAGAAAGAGCAGAGTTTCCAGCATCAGATATACATAGGCATTCAGTATCCCGCTCTGATCTACTTAGAGATATGTACAATGAAGAAATAATATCTGTGACACAGATGTTTGCAAGTCTGTGTATCAGTCAGCGTGTCAGTGAGGAAGTTCTGCAGTTCAGTAGCAGTAGGGAGGGGTATTTAAAACTCTTCTGTGCTTTGTGACTACCAACAAGATGTTTTTATTTCTGTTTTGTAAACAGCTTTAAATAAGCATAGAGCTTTTCTATTAAAGCAGTGCTTGGTAGTGCGTCTTATAACATTGTAAAATTAGAGTTGTTTCCGAGCAGATTGTTGTATAAATAGAAGCCCACTTTTTTTTATTCTCATTTTATTTTATTTTATTTTATTTCTAATTTATCTTTTTCACCAACATAAGCTTTCATAACGCCTGTTAGCTGTCTGGAAAAGTGGGATAGGCACTGATGTCTATTTCCAGGTAGCATGGTAGCTTTTAAGTTAGTTCTATAGTATCTAAGCACAGTATATGTCTCAGGTTCTCATCTACTTGCAAATTTTGACAAAAGAAGACCTTTGGCCATAGATCAGGACATATCGCTTCCCACAGCAGCCTGCTGTTTCTCTTTTCTTTCATCTTCAGTACATACATATAAATGTACATATAAGGATGCACATGCTTCTCTAAGAGCAAAACAAATTCCAATTTCTTCAAGTACATTCTTATATATATATCAGGAAAAAAGATCACTGGGAACTTCAGAGTCCTGTCAGAATACAGTTCAACAAAGCTAATAAAGCAGGTTTCTTTCACTAACTTGGTAGACTTGCAACATCCTGTGAAATGACATTTCTCTAACATAAACAGTGTTCCCCCCCCCCTTTTTTTGGTGGTTATTATTCACTAACTTCCCTTTGCAATTCTGTAAATCCCAAAGAGCTTGTGGTGACGATGTGAGTCACTACAGAAAATTAGGATCGTAATAATCTATATCCGTAGAAATTAATTCCAGTTATAAGTTTTGAGTCCCTATTTGCTTGACTATTTGATAAAAATAAACCTGGTTTCACCCTTTCTGCCTGTGACTGGAATAGAGATTTCACTTTTGGTATTATTCTGAAAAATGGGAAGCCAAGTTACTTTGCCTCAAAAACTATTCTTTTTTTCCTTTCAGGATAAAAAAAATCCGCTTGATAGATAATATGAATACTCTGAAAACACAGTTGTATTAGAGGTAAGATTTTGCTTAATGAGGATTCACAAAACTCGTGTGCTTTATTTTAGACATGATTTAATAACTGTGGTCTGTGTATTATTCAAGAGAAATGGAGAATGAGAATGGAAATTTGTGGTGGGGAAGAACAAGCACTTATAACCTAGGCAATCTACCATCGGAGCTTAGCATCCCTGTGTTTCTCACTTGGGCACAGGAAGCTATGCTGTTCACTAATCAAATACTGCAACTGTTAGGTGGAAGTGAGGTGTCATCTTGCCTTTAAGTTTTAATGCGTGAAGTAAAATATTTTGTTATGATACACTTCTTACAGAAGGTAACTGTTCACACATCCTTGATTTAATGAGAAAAAAATCCTTCATATTGAGGACAATGAATTTAATTATTTTATAGTGATTATTCCTAAATGATAAGACTTTGGAAATATAATTCACAGAACCAAAATACATCGAAAGAAGCACTTGTACATCATTTGAATTCACAACCAATCCCATTGTCAGACTTTATTTTAGGTGTGGGATGCTATTCTATCTGCTTTAGATAGGCAGAGAGTACGTTTTGAAGAGGGGGGTTATTATAATACCATCAAATAGTCAAACCGTGGCAGCATTGAAGTACCAATCCTCAAGCGTGCACCTGCATTGCACAATGCCTCTAAATGTATTGCCACGGCTGCATTCAGGCACCAGAAACCACTGGCCTATATCATTCAAGTGAATCCAATTGCAGCTGAGTATTTGGAGCTGCTTGGAGCAGTAGTACTTACTATTCTATGCACCTGCTCACCTTCAGGGATGGTTTTAAGTGTCTGTGACCTGGTGACATAATAAAAATGCCTATCAGAGTGGAATGTTTGAATATATATTGATAACATACAGATAGTGCTCAGAGATGAAGAAAAGCCTGAGACAAATCGAAATAAAATTTATGTTACAGAACAAGTGCAAAACAATAGAAGGAAATGTGATATGGAAGTACCTGGTATATAGAACAATGAGATACTAACCCATAGTGTGGAAACTTACAGCACAAATATAAGTGTGTCCCACAGCACACTTCTCCAAGATTATCATTTAAAATGTAGGTGCCCTCCTCCCCAAGTCTTCTTATATAGGCACAGCTATCACCTGGGGCAGTAGCAGATGCTTGGAAGTGAAGGCAGAGCTAAATGGGGCTATCTATTTCCTAACAGGCACCCTTAGGAAAACTGCTTCTCAGACTTAATATTGTACAGTGATACAGGTTTGCATTTGTTTTGCAAAAAGGACTATTGCAGACCCTTCACATGCAAAACAATGTAATCACAGTGTTCTAATAGAGAGGTTCTATGCATGTGTATGGTGTGTGCTTGTTCAGTTTCTTTAAAGACAACATGTCTAACGATTCATTGTTTATTAATGTATTAAGCAACTCGTTTGTGTCTACTATTATAACAGGTAGTGGTTGGTGGTAAATTAGCGACTTTCAAATTCATGAGTTTGTGAAATCCTTGCCCATCCTCAAGGAGCTTACAGAAAAGATAGTATTTGAGAAGTGTAGAATAGATTTGAATTCTACATAAAGAAAACAATTCATGAATAATTACACTTTGAAATGTGCCATAGTAATGTCAAGAAAAGAAATCTGCAGAATGATGTATGTGATAATATCATGAAGGAATCTATACAAAAGGTGCTATTTGATCTTCATTTCAAAAGATAGATGGCACTGTAGTAGAGTTTAGGGAGAATGGGTTCAGCTAAAGAGTAGAAACAAACACAACCACCGGATAGAAGTGTACAATTCCTGCTTCTTGACCCTGGCATTCCACTGTACTGAGGCATATGATCTTCTCAATGCCAAGGACCCCTCCACCTATTGATGGCCAACTAGGCCATCCTCTGCTACATATGTAACTAGAGACACAGATCTGGGGAGTACTGGTTAGTTCATATTGTTGTTCCTCCTATAGGGTTGCAGACCCCTTTAGCTCATTGGGTACTTTCTCTAGCTCCTTCAGTAGGGGCCCTGTGTTCCATCCAATAGATGACTGTGGGCATCCACTTCTGTATTTGCCAGGCATTGGTATAACCTCACAAGAGAAAGTTGTGTCAGGGTCCTGTCAGCAAAATCTTTCTGGCATATGCAATAGTATCTGTGTTTGGTGGTTGTGTATGGGATGGATTCCCAGGTGGGACAGTCTCTGGATGGTCTTTTCTTCTGTCTCAGCTCTAAACTTTGTCTCTGTAACTCCTTCTATGGGTATTTTGTTCCCCATTCTAAGAAGGAGCTAGGTGGGTTGGGGAGCAGGGCGGGGGATGGTATAGGGAGCTTTGGGGAGAGCCACGTGTAAATGAGGAGAATATGTAATAAAAAAATAATACTTTAGCCCAGTTTTCTACTCTCTTCCCACCCACAAACAATACTTTTGCATTCTCAAAGACTTTGAAAGCTTATTTTTTCCAAACACAATGAAAATAAATCTTACAGTTCTATAAAATATACAGAAATAAAAAAGAAGTATACAATTCACAGATCTATGAGAGATTGGCTTTATCGGTTTAAGAATATAAGCTTCATCACCAAACAGTAACAACAACAAAATAAAAAATCAAATAAAATAAATGTGTGGGTAAAATTAGCTAGCACCTAAAAATTCCATAGGAAAGTTCTGAATGAGATTTTAAAAACAAACAAACAAACAAATAAATAAACAAACACCTCAGTATAGCTGGCAATGTTGCACAAAGGTGATTGAGCCATTGACCACATTTCTTGTACAATTCCTCTATTATCTGAGCCCTGAATGAGGAAGAAATTCAACAGCATTTATGTTATACAATATGTAGATGTACCAAAGAGAAGACAGTATCCAAATCGGCATGGTTTTCAGAAGGCTTGCATCTCCATCCTTTCTATTGCTAACAGTAACACACTTCCCTATTCCCAAAACTATTCTCAGTCATGGTCACTCTGGTCCCAAGTGTTGGGTACACAAATTCCAGTTTACTTTATCTACTCCTATTTTAAAGACAGTCTTCAAGTCTTTAGGTTTAAATAATGTTTTGTTTGTTTTTTTAATTTCCAGCATAGATCCAGTAGATAGTGCGATTGTGCATCATAAATGGTTCTTCTTTTCTCTAATTTTCCAAAATCATAAACCATCTTTTATATATGTGACCACATATGTGAAGGACAAACCAAATGCCAACAAGAGAAAGAATAAACTTAAATAAAATAGAATATGAATCTCAGAATTTTATCCAACATGCAGATGATTTAACTCAACAGGAAAAATTAAGAAAGGCCCTATTCATTCCAGAATAAGCATTTCAGTTTCAGATGATGAAAATATCATGATTTTCCAAGTAATTTTCATGCTCCCTCCCTTATCTTCCCCAAATGCTTATTATGGTTACTCTGTTTAACTTCAGAAATGATTAGAGTCTTTGAAGAAGAAGATACCACACAGATGAGAACAAGGCCATGTAGTAGGAAGGAATATTAAATTTAAGAAAATTTGGGCTAGCATTTGAAATGTAAATGAAGAAAATACCTAATAAAAAGTTGGTAAAAGAAAAAAAAAAAGAAATTCCAAAGCCAATTAGTGATTTTTCAATAGAAGCCATTACTTTACATAATTTAAAACTATTCAGTGATGAACTCTTAATGTCAGTTTTCACACTGAAACAGAACCTACAAGTTTTACATAGGAACTCTATTTCTATGATATATAAAATGCTTAGAGCAACATCAGATCCACTTGTTAAACACCATGCTTGTGTGTGTGTGTGTGTGTGTGTGTGTGTGTGTGTGTGTGTGTGTATAGGATTATATATATATAATCCTAGCTTGTAAAGATATCATCTTAAATGATAAAATAAGGAAATCTTGTCTGGCAATATTATTTCACTCAAATTTATAGGGCTGAATACTTTCTCTTTAAAAAAATATAATCAGTGGCAATGCTAATGAAATCAAAACCATATTTAAATAATCAGCTTGTTATCATTTTATTGTCAAATTAGTGAGCATCCAGGAATGAGTATCTGACCCACACTTCAGCATGCTTAGGTTTCTTTTTTCTCTCGTAGGAATTTCTGACGGCCTTTCTGTTCTTCTATCTCTTGTGGCAGTGCTGTGTAAATTGGGCCAGCTTCTTTTGTGTTTGAACTTAGCTGCCTTTGTATTTCACACTTTATCTGAATGCTTCCATCTACGTATAAATTAATGTCTTCATAATTGTGAGGCCTTCAAAGGGTTAAGAAGCTTTCAGAAGAACCTAATTTATATGCAGTGTAAAACTTGTGTTCTGGTATGCAATAGTTCACAAAAGCTGTTTAGTTTACAAGGACAAATTTAAATTCTAGCAACTTAAATAATTGTGTGAACTCCAGACCAGAGACTATGTAAATTTGCTACTATTCTTTATCTTTCCAGAGGATGCTTTCCTTATGCCTTTATTGCCTCTGTAAGCTAACCCTATCTCTGATAATGGCACTATTTTAGATGACACGGACGAATACACTTAAGATTCAAGTCATCTTCCTAGCAAAGTGGTAATCCTGTAAGGAAGGTCAATAAAAACATGCCTATTAAGCCAAACTCTGTAAGAAGCAAGCAAGATAGTCTTATTAGTGTCTCTCTCATGCCTGCTATCTGATTTCTTTAGGGAAGTACATCTATTTACCAATTTAAATCCTGTTGTTCAGCTCATTTCTAGCACTTCTTTGTCTTCAATTGCTAGAAACAAGTAAACAGAATCAATGTCATTCTTAGCACTCGTAGAAAAAGAGTTAAGTCAGAGATAGCTAATCTTCTCCTTATTATTTAGGAATCAATCAACACCTTTCAATGAAATATGGCTGTCTTAGAAGATGAAGTTTTAAGGAAGGTTTTAATTGCTTAGTTTATTTTTTTTAATGATGTCCTAAAAGAGAAAGAGACAGATAATGTTTCAGAGGCTAAATTAGGTATAATTCCAAATGAGCAGAAAGATGCTCTGCTCATTTTCAGTATTTCATATATGCATATGTGTATTTAATACATATATATATATATATATATATATATGCAGGAAATAATATTTTTGGAGAATCAGTTCCTATAATGATAATTCTTCTCTACCAAAAGTAAAAACAAAATGAAGCCTGCACCATGAGTGTGCTTCCACGTGCATATTCCCTCAAGCATCATATGTAAATCATAAGAAATTCATATTTTTGTTAAATATGGTTTGTCTTAAGGGAAAACTTTACATGACAGCATCAAACCAGATAGCATGTAGGTTTGATGTATAGGTTTGATGTCTCAGAGTAACATATGAGAAATGTGAATGGCAACAACTTCAACTTCATTTTATTAAAATGAGTTATATATCATGGGCAGCCAACACCACCATTACCACTGCCAGTGGAATCACAGACTGGAGCTGAAAGAACTATGAGAAAGGAGAGATACATAAAACTTCCCTGTGCTGTTGGCGTATTTTCCTGAAATCATCTGTTGTTAGTACCTGTAAATACGCTGCTGGTTTATTGGAAGCAGATGTTTTTATCATGTAATGTTGGATCGTCCCAAGAATGAAAATTTAAGCAAAATCAATAGATTCAATTTCCATGTTCTAGAGTAAATATACTGAAATGTTTCTTGTAATGGATTTTACTGGCAAGGACAAGACATTTTTTTCTCTAGTAACAGCTTTAATATTCGGTAATCATTAAAACATACTGAAGAGAAATGAAGAGTTCAAAAAACAAAGGTCAGGAAACTCAGAAAGCAAAGAGATGCGGCCTGGTGGGCTAAGCTCCTGTGTAACCAACCAAGGGCCAAAAGTTCTGCTCAAGACAATCACACACATATCGCGCAGCCCACATCAGAAGTTTTCTGCAATGGGGTCTTAAACTCTTCCTTATCTTAGAGAGCAATTCCTCTGACTTAATTGGTAATCAACCACAACCAGAACAAAGAAGAGAAGATTAAAAGGAAACATATTTCCCCCAAGCAATAGTACCAGGAAAACAAATTCAAAATGATACGAGAACATACTTAAGTTTCAGACTTGTAATTCAAATCTAATTTTTTAAAAAAATCATATTGACCTCACAGGCAGAATTCGTTAGGATGTTCTTTGTTAATTGAAGCACATTGGGATTGTAATTTTACTGTACTAAAACTGTATGCTCAGTCCTAAGAATGATCTCTCTTGCTGCTCAAACTGATATCAAGTAGCTGTTGTTGGTTTGTTTGTTTGTTTGTTTATTTATTTATTTAAATTTCCTTGGTTCTGGTACTCACTGAAAGACCATTTAAACTACTCACTTAGGGTTAAAAGTGTTCCATAATCAGTCTTATGTAAAGCCTGAAGTACAAGAAAAGAAATTCCTACATGTTAAATTTATTAAAATGATTAATTTCTCTCTCTCTCTCTCTCTCTCTCTCTCTCTCTCTCTATATATATATATATATATATATATACATATACATATATATATACACATATATATGTGTGTGTGTGTGTGTGTGTCATTGTCTGTCTCTGTTTCTGTCTCTCTTCTCCCCTCCTTCCCTCTCTCCCTGCCTCTATTCTCTAGCAGAAACAAATACTATTTCATCTATTACACGGTGGACTAGGAAGTAGCAAACATACCGCCTTCATCCTCAAGCAAATTACCTTGCATTGTCATAGACTGCAGCAATATCTTAACTAAGGCCTAAAATTAGTTTAGAAATAATAATACAAAAATCGAATTACAGAAAAATACTGAATACAAAGATGGAACCACACTAAGTTTCTGCTCAAAAGAGACTAAACTTGTAAATATGAATAGCAATCTACTCTCATTTAAAACCTATTCATACCTTACATTATAAAGTGCAGGTGTGTTCATTTCTTAGCCTATAATTGTCCCAAATGAAATCCCTAGGACCACCCAACATTGAATACAATTTTAAATATTATATTTGCTAGTTTTCTATTAAAATGCTTAGTGTTGATTTATCGTATTTATAAAACTATGTATGAGCCCAAAAGACACAAATATAGGTATTTGTAATATTACTAAAAACTGAAAAATATTAGGCTAACAGTAATTGGTAGGTGGAAACTTTCTGCCCATTTTCTTTGGTTTACTGAGTAAGCCTATTTTATTATTAAAAATAAATATATGTTCGTATACATTCTAAAATAAGTTATATATTATTTTTCCTTTAAAATTTTAACTTATATCCTTATTGCCTATAAAACAGAAAAAGTTTTAGATGTTTTGTTTGGTATACATGCAAGGGTCTGGCATGTTCTATAGACATCTTAACTACTGATTTCTCAGTTTCTTGTATAAAATGTGGTCATTTCAGATAAAACTTCTATATAACCTGCACAGTTTAATTATCTCCAGATTACTTTAAATATCTAAGACTCTGTATATGCTATGTAAATAGTGACACTAATTTTTGTACTGAATAATGACAAGAAAAAATGTGAATATTCAACTCAGTTACAATTTTCTTAAGATATTATTTTATCTGACATTGGCTGATTATTTCTCTAAAATCTTTTAATACAGGGGGCCAGCTGTATCTACTACACATGTGTTTTATTTATATGATAATAGATATTTTAGCAGCAAAGTGCTTGTATTTTCATTATTTTATAATGTTAAAACAATCATTATAATATATATGATATATATGTAATGGTAGATCCAAACATATAGATGTTAGGAAAAGATTATATTAAGTAAACCTCCACAGTTGTGCTCTAAATTGAACTTTTATTACCTAACGTCTGTTTGTGGATAATATTTGCAAGCTTCACTATGTTGATTACCTTGATAATTTCAGCAACCAAAAGCAAGTATTGAAAATGATACAATAACTTTAAATTTGCTACATAATTACCACTAAATAAATACTACTAAGTATAAGGCAAATATATATTTATGTATGCACTCTCTGTAAACGTGATAAAATTCGTATTCTGGCTGGAAATGAATGGAAGGGTCTTGCTTAAAGGCAAAGTCCAGAGCTCTCCAGTGGATATAAAGATAAATTTTGCTCTGCCTAACCACACTTTTGGGGTTCTTGATGCTCAGGCACAGCTCACAGCCAACTCAGAAATTCATACTAATCAGTGGCTGTGCAAAGTGCAGGTGCATCTCTGGACATGTAGATGTGTACCTATTAGCACACTTATGATATGCACTTGAGCAGAAAGCAAATATCAAATCAAGACAGAAATGTGCATAAGAAAATAGGAAACAAACTATGGAAATTCGTATTCTGAAAGCTAAAAATATATTTTGGCATTTATTAAAATTAACTTGTAATACATTGAAAAATAAAACTCTCCTTCTCAGCTGGCTAAAAGCAATCCCAATTATTTAAGAGAAAAACAGAGATTTTATATAGATTCTGCATGCTTATTTGGGTATACACACAAACCTGAAGTTTTAAACTTTAACTTAAAATCTCCAAGTGAGAGACAAGAATAATTCTTCTCACTGTGATGTTATCCACTTAAGGCTATTTTTCCCATTACATTTTATCTCCAATATCCATTCATTTCCACACAGGAAGTAAGGCAACTTCTAGTCCATTTCTGGCATAAGTTAAGCAACACAAATAAATATAACAGTGATTTGTAGATTTCCAGAATATGCTTTTATATTTTTTCAACATAGCAACAACCTGATATAATCATTTTCTCAAATGATGAGGCTTTTCTGTATGCAGAGATTACACTCCTCAGAGGGCAATCAAATCTATTAAACACATTCAAATGATTCAGTAACTGAGAGTATACAAATCCAGACTATACATGTAATGAATAGCTTAGGCTTCTCCTTATACGTCTCCCTGCTTTCCACTCAGCTGGACCAGCTACATCAAACCTCAGTGTGCTTAGATTATCTACATCACACCCAGAGCATGCACTGAGATTAGAATATATTGACAAATTGCATCCACTTCAGAGGATAGTGATGCTGTGTTCTGGCAGATATTAAAATTCATATGAATTAGATTCTGCCCTGACTCTAGGAATTCATATTGGAGTGATGTGTAAAGATATTTTTTTTAAAATAGTGCACTAAAAGCCTCTGATAAGCTCCCATAAAGAAACCTTATCTAAGACGACATGCAACTGGTTGTCCAAAAAACAGAAGAATTTGAGGACCTAGTAAACAGTTCTTATGACTGTGACAGTGAAGTACTTTGCTTGACACCAACAATTCACAAAAAAAAAAAAAAACAAAAAACAAAAAACAAAAAACAAAAAAATCCAAACAACTCTCTTTCCTGTATAGGCCACTCTGGTGAATCAAATTGCCCCTTGGCAAAACTTATCCTGTCTAGAATATGAAACTAGTAGAACAGGTAGACTTTACATAATTGCCAATGGCCCACTAAAACTCATTTAAATATAATAAACAATCCCGACTTCGCGCATTTATTTTCTCGCCTCAACTCCACACACGCAGCTCCTCCTAAAGAATTAGCAGCAAATCACTACGATTTTCCCTTTAAAGAAATAAGGTCCACATTTCCGCATGGCAAATGCACAGTCATATGAATGCCATCTTACAAGTAAAATTCGGATCACAGAGCAGAAAGCTAGCAGATGAAGAAATTGCTCACCTGGAGGAAGCGGATCAACAGACTGAAGTCTAGTAGTGATGGTGTGTAGGGTGAGGATAGCAAAGGAAAGCAAAGTCGGGAATGCTTGAAAAATAAAATATTTTTAGTTAACAAATAGAAAGACCAAGGGAGACAAAAAGGGCCAACTGAATCATGAATCCTTCCTTATCAATTTGTTTTTTTAATTATATTTCAGAGAATAATCAATTCCCTAAAAGCTATAGGCAATGACAATTCCTCAGTTACATAAGATGTAGGCTTCCCATGAAAAATTACTTTAAGTGAGATTTTCATTTCAGTGAGATGGAAAAAAAATACGTTACTGCCAGTAACTCCAGTCAATGGAAACTTACATCAGAGTGATGATATGTCCACTTATTCAAATAAACAGAAAATGTAAAGCAGCGAATAACTGAAATTTAAGTTCGAAAATATTCTATAATAGACCCAGAGATAAAGGCTTATGCAAAATGTTCACTGCATTTTAAACATTAGTTATACAATGCAGGTTATCTGAAATTCAAACAATATGTTATATATATAATTTATCTCTTAAGGGGCCAATCAATATTAAGAATGTATTTACTTTAGTAATGGTTATACATCAATATATCATTCTGTATTCTCAAATATATTTTCATGTATAGCTCCAACTATACATTTTATATTGCAATGAGTTTCTCTTTCAGCAAAGATATATGTTCTAACACTATATAATATTACATAAATAACATATGCCCAAATTTTAAATGTAACTTTTAGTTAAGTGTGAAAACAGTAACAATACAAATTTTGAAATACGATATATTTTTCCTTTTGATATTTTTGGTTTTAACTTCATAAGCCACTGACTTAGGTATATCATGATATAATGGGCATGTATAATTGATCTACTTCCTAGAATAAAGAAAAAAAAGGAAAGAACATTTTGTTTTGCATTTGTGTTACAGAAATGTGCAGTGAATATCTGGAATAAATTGTTGCCTAAAAGTCCTGCCAGAAATAAAAATGAAAGGATAAATGCCTGCTGGTGAGCATAGGTAACTTCATTTGTAAAGCAATCTCATTTTCTTAGCTCTGACTAACTCCACATCTGTTGTGGCCATCCCTTAGAATAAGAATATGCAGATTCTATGGTAAAGCAGGCTGAGTAGTTACTAAGAGTGCAAACATTTTCTCACTGTTGTCCTATATGTATTTCCTTCTCTCCTACAACCACCACCAGTTTCCTGTTGAGTGTGTGTGTGTGTGTGTGTGTGTGTGTGTGCTTTTCCCTCTAATCTTAAAGCACAACTCCAATAACAGATGAAACTCCTAAAAAGGTCTGCCTCAATTACATGTGAAAATGTAATATTCATCACAATAAATGATACACAGAACCTACAAAATAGAGTAGTTTCAAAGTGTTCTTATTACCGCTGTCACTTGAAAATTCTAAAGGGACATTAGAATTCATTCCTACAGAAGACATAGGAGAAAATGTATATAACCCATGATATTGATTAATTTTAATTGCTATTAGACATAGTATTATTTCTGTATATTATTCAGATTCCTTGTATTTTCATCCAACCTATCAACAAATGAACCTCTGTTTCTAACTGATGGATCACCAATCAATATCTAACGCATTTTAGATACAGCCAAACTACTATATTATTTTACCATAACATAGATAAAGCCATATATGGTATAGACAGACTTTAATTGGAAAAATTCAGTAAGTTTATTGCTGCAGGCTGAATTGAAACCAAGTCCTCCAAATTTATTTCCATCCAGTACTAAAACAGAGGAACTTATTTAGAAATAAGGTCTTTGAGACTGAAATTCCCTAGGATGAAGTCACACTGGATTACATTTGCTCTAATGCAAAGATTATTGTAAGAAGACAAAGCAGACATAGAGACAGGCCGAGAGATCTCAAAGGGGCCAGGGTGACAGACATTAGAAGTGCATCCGAGATTGCTGATAACTGCTTGAAGCTAGGAAGAAACAAGGAAGTGTGTCTGAAACAGCATGGCACAGCTACCTCCTTAATTCTGTAGGTATAGTTTCTGTATATGTGAGATCTTACAAACTGTTGCTTTAAGGCACATAACATCAGCATGTTGCTACAGCAGCTCTTGCCAACTGATACTGCCTATTGAGAAAGAAATGTCAAGTCATAAAAGAAATAAGAAGAAAAAAATATCTCTATAAAGGAAAACGGGACAATTAGCCACAAATTTAAAAAAAAAAAAAAAAGCACTACAAAGTTCAAACTTGTCAAGTTAAATTAAGGTTTTTTTTTGGTTTTTTTTGGTTTTTTTGTTTTTTTCCCCTATGCAATGATTCCTAAATCCTTTGGCCAAAGAGTTATAACTGTATGCTACTGAAAATCAATGACAATGACTACAAGACCTGCCAGACCATTATGGAAATTAATCTTTAAAAAAAAATAACACAAAGCACCTTGAATTATAGAATTCAAGTCTTGAATTCATAGTCTTGAAGTTATGATAACTAAATTTCAGATAGTTAAAAATTATTATGATGAAAAATAACATGAAATCAGTAAAAAATAATTTTCAACTTTTTTGGGAAAATGATATGATTCTCATGTTCTCTTGAGAACTGACAGATTCCATCAGCTATTCGATTATAGGGTAAATCCATAGTAACAAGCAAGAGAATGCTGCTTAGCATGGACGAACAGCAGGTCAGGTGAATTAAGTTAATGTTCGCCCAAGTAAGCGATTTTCAACTTCAGAATGGATTCAGCAGGTGCAGCCCCACAGAAAGTCCCAGAGGTTCTGTAGGATACTTTGTCAAAACGTTTCCAAACTATTAGCTGCCTTTGCTCTTTCCTAAGATTGCTGAGGATTTTCTTTTCATGTGCTGTTGTGTTTGAAATTCTGGACAGTACAGCACATTCCTAGTTCCATAAGAAGGGACAACTTTACTTGAGCTGCTTTCTTGTCTGTTGTTATTAAAGAAACTTTGTAAGTAACGGTATCCGCATACCTGTGTATGTGTATTTTTATTAACAATTACAATAACAGTGACCAAAAAGAAAAAAAACCCTGTAAGGATTTATAGAGTATATTTTGGGCATATTCTTTCTAGTCCCCAACTCATCCAGATTCTGCCCCTCAACCCACCCAACTTCATAATCTTCTCTCTTAAAAAAGAAAAAAGAGAAACAGAATGGAAGAAACCAACAAAGAATGTAGATTCTTTTGGCTAACTACTCCTGGTGATGGCACTTGGCCTGGAATGTTGATCCATTCAGTGTCACTGTACTTAAAACGGTGGTTTTCCCTCTCCACGCATGTATAAATCGCAAATAGCTTCTTGACTAGGCATGGTTCTTTGTGTCCACTTCTCTTTCTCCATGCTATGGTTTTGTCTGGCTTGAGCTTGAGCAAGTCTTGATTATTCTGTCACAGTCTCAGTGAGTCAGCTGCCTTTTGTCTGGAAAATGCTGTTTCCTTGAAATGATACAAAAACCCTGGATCTTTCGTAAGCTAATTTATAATCTATACCATTTCTTTTTAAATTTATATTCAAATATATCACCATAGATTTTTCTCAAGTATACTGCACTTGGATAGATTCTGTGGAAAGAAAGATGAAATGTTTTTTTTTTAAATAGTTTTTAAATAAAACAATGTTACAGGAAAGCTGGACTGGGATTTGTAAAGATGGTGATGCTGAATGTTGGGGGCCCCAAAAGGAGAGAGTATGGGTGATTATAAGCAGAATATATTGCACACATGTATGAGTTTGTCAAGGAATACATATAATTTTTAAAATCTGAGTTAACTCTTTCTAGTCTGTTTTGAACTGGAATAAAGTATATTATTTTATAACTAATTTTGATGCAGTAGTCACCTGTCCTAGTAATTGCAAAGCTTGAATGAGGATCTACTATCAGTCTATACCAAGCTGAATAATTCTCCTCAAAGTGATTGAACCCAGTAGTGATATATGTATATGTATATGTATATGTATATGTATATGTATTGTGTGTATATGAATATATATTCATTAATTATTTTAAGTGCTGTGGATGTGCTTGTGTAAGTGTATTGCATCAGTATATTGCACATAGAGGCCAAATTAGCATACCAGAAGTCCTCACTTTGTAGTTACACAAAATTCTGAGGAACCAGTTAGGTGCTAGGAACTGAACCCTGGCCCTCTGGAATAGCTGTAAGCTCTCTTAACTTCTGATCAATCTATAGTAACCCCAAGATAGCATTTAATACATGGATACAATGAAATTTGTCTTTCAGATTAATGATACTGTTTACAGTAAAATGTTTCTACAACATATTAAGTTCCCTTATGTGATAACTCAAAGCCCACTTTATTTTAGAACAGTAAGATAACTCTGCAAATTCACTTCAAACAACGAGGCTTCTGTCCCAATCTTATTTTACAGGAGCCTGTGAATAGGGGGTTGAGTCATTGGGGCCAGATTTTACAAGAGAAAATCACTATTAAAGTTATTCCTAGGTTTTGGCTATTAACAGTTTCGAAGGCCTAGAAATATAATGGAAAGTTAGATTTTTTGTTAATTGCATTAGTAATTTTTTGGTTTTCTACATAATTTCTCTTGCCCAAAGGCTGCTTTAGTGACCAGATTTTATTATCTGAAATCCTTTCTAGAAAGTATGTCTATGCTAGCCCCAAACTCCAGGGAAGCAAGAGGCTCCCAGGACTTTAAGCAGAAATACCCAACAAAGGGGGAGATACAACGTGTAGAGACCACCTTCATTAGAATAGCATGGCTCCTTGTTGAGGGATGGGGCCACCCACCCATCTCAAAATTGTTATCCCAGAAATGTTCCTGCCAAAAAGAAAGTCAGGGACAAAAAATGGAACAGAAACTGAAGGAAAGGCCATCCAGAGACTGCCCCACTTAGGGATTCATTCCATCTGCAGACACCAAACCTCCACACTATTGCTGACGCCAGGAAGTGCTTGATGACAGGAGCCAGATATGGCTGTAGTCTGAGAGGCTCTACCAGCACCTGACTAATACAGGTGCAGATACTCACAGCCAACCATCAGACTGAGCCCAGGGACTGCTAAGGAAGAGCTAGGGGAGGGACCGAAGGAGATGAAGTGGTTTGTAACCTTATAAGAAGAACAATATCAACTAACTGGACGACCCAGAACTCCCAGGGACAAAACTATCAAGCAGAGAGTACACATGGAGGAAGTCGTGGCTCTAGATACATATGTAGAGGACGGCCTTATTTGGCATCAATGGGAAGGGAGGCCCTTGGTCCTATGGAGGCTCGATGCCCCGTGAGAAAATGCAAGAACAGTGAGGAGGGAGTGGGTGAGTGGGTAGAGGAACACCTACATAGTGGCAAAGGGAAGGGGGGAAGAGAGAATGGAAGAGGGAATTTGTGGAGGGGTAACTAGGAAGGGGGACATCGTTTGAAATGTAAATGAATAAAATGATTAATAATAATAATGAAAGCATGTCTAGGAAGACTCATGAAGCCATACATTCATCATTGTCTTTGACAATGGCTACAATGTAGGATGAAATCTCTAAAACATTTTCACTTTTATGTCAAAACAAAAATGTCATGTTGATAAGTTCAGATTGGGTTGTGATTAAATTTCAGTGACTACAAACATATATAACTAAATTTTCATTCAGTTAGTCTTGAAGTCAGAGATCGGGTATCTGTGGGTATAAAATATATCTATCAAGGTCAGAAACTCATCTTATCTGAAGTTTTCTATGCAGGTTTCTCTAACTGTATAACAACAGCAATAACTAAAAGTGAAAGATATGTATGTATGCATTCAAAATAAGACAGAAAGCAAACCGTTCAGTTACATAGTCAAACATGGGGACTTCATAGGCATTCCATAATTACAGAAATTGTTTTCTGAATATTGTTCACTATTTCTCTTTTGTAATTTGAATGTATTTTACTACATAATAAAAGTGATTTTACTATGTGAAAATTGAATTTTGAATAGGCCTTTATATTAGTTTACAAAGCATGCTAAGTTCAGTCTGTGGTTAAATTAGAGTACTAAATACAGTATTCTAACTAGCTCAAG
The DNA here is from genome assembly GCF_000001635.26 of Mus musculus. Classification (NCBI taxonomy): domain Eukaryota; kingdom Metazoa; phylum Chordata; class Mammalia; order Rodentia; family Muridae; genus Mus; species Mus musculus. The sequence goes on along the minus strand of NC_000080.6, from coordinate 84,511,953 downwards.
ATAATTAAGTGAGCCCTAGGAACACAGAGATAAAATACAATAGGAGACCAGGTACAGCACCACTATATCCTCACTTCCCAGATACACACAGGATTCTTTGACAGTGTGTAAAACACCTTTCTTCAACTCTACTCTCCTTTTCTCTCCTCCACAGTCTTCACCTGTGCCCTAGGTTCATTATCCTCCACTAGGACTTTATTTACAACTCAAGGACCATATAAAGCTTAACAAGAAAAAAGGCCATAGTGTGGATGCTTCAAACCCACTTAGAAGTGGAAACAAAATAATCATGGGAGGCAGGGGGAGGGAGGAACCTGGGAGGGAGAGTAGAGGGAGAGGAAAACTGGCAGGGCAAGTATGGAAAGAGACAGGAGAGAAGTCCACAGGGCCAGAAAAATAAATATAAATAAGTAGCAGTGGGGGATGAAGAACTTGGGGAGCCACTAGAAAGTCCCAGGTGCCAGGGATGTGAGAGGTTCTCAAGACCCAATGGAGATGTCATTCTCCAAACTACCCAACAGCAGGGAGATAGAACCTGAAGAGACTACCTCCAGTAAGTAGACATGGTCCCAGTAGAGGGATAGGGCCACCCACCTATCTAAAAGATTTTAATGCCCTTCTGTGCAATCCATTTCATCAGAAAACAAACTACGACAATATTACTGATGCCAAGATGTGCTTGTAGACATAAGACTGGTATGACTGTCATCTGAGAGGCTCTGGCAGCACTTGACTAAAACAGATGCACATACTCATACCCAACCATTGGACTGAGGCCAGGGATCCCAACAGAAGAGTTAGGGGAAGGGCTTAAGGAGCTGAAGGGAATTGCAACCACATAGGAAAAACAATAATATCAATTAATTGGATCCCCTCAGAGCTGCCATGGACTAAATCACTAGTCAAAGAATATCCATGGGCCGGTCCATGGCTCCAGATATATAAGTAGCAGAAGACTGCCCATCTGGTATCAGTGGGAGGGGAGGCACTTAGTCCTGTGGAGGCTTGATGCCCTAGAGAAGGGGTATGCTAGAGGGTTGAGGCGGGAGTGGGTAGATGGGCAGGTGGGAGAGCACCCTCTTTGAGTAAAGGGGATGAGGATGGGGGGGGGCGTGCTTTGTAGAGGGGAGAACAGGAAGGGAGAATAACATTTGAAATGTAAACAAATAAAATGATTAATAAAAAAAGACTTTATTTACAGTCAAGCAGCACATAGCTACTATACTGCTGGAACTAAATACACAGTGATTAAATCACAACATTATTTTAAAAGTTGGTAACCCTATCATTGAGAGAATCCACCTTCCTTGAACTTTCAAATTAACACTTTGGCCAACACCATCTCAAAAATGGGTTGACTCTTCTGTTTTTGAAACTGTGGAAAGGTGAATTGGAGATAGAAAAATGGAGACAAGGCAGAACACACATCTTTCTTCTGTAGGGAAAGTGCCAAAAGGCCAGCATTATGAGGGAGCCTGTAGTATCCTTAGATGTGCCATTTCCAACAGATTTGCCTTTCTCCCACATTGCAAACCGCTTGCCAGTACAAACCGTTTGGGATATGGAAAGGGCACATAGAGCAGATGAGCATTCTTTATGGATTCTTGTGTTTCTTTAGTATTTAATGCAGACACCACACTTACATTTGGTGTGCATGAGTCTATACATTTGGTTTGTATAAGTTATTTAAATTCTGTGCATGTGAGTCGTTTATATTTGGTCCACGTGGATCATTTATATATGAGGTCCATGAGTGTCATGTATATTTGATGCATCTGAGTCAATCTCATTTGGACCTGATAGGTCTTTCTATTTTATGTACAAAGATGCTTGTACTCTCACACGCAGATGCGATGATGCTGCTGACTTCTTAGGCTATGCAGAACAGGTTCTTGGGGAATTAATCATGGTCTGTTTCAGCTCAAATGTTCAGACCTGAGTCTTAGATTTTTTACTATTCTAAATTCATAAAATTGAGCAGTAGCACTAGAGAAAAGCAGGTGGAATTTAACTAGGTTTAGATTTTTACTACATGTGTTCTTGATGGAATCCTGGAAACTCTATATTGTTTCATTTTTGTGTCTATAAAATGGATAAATTCATTCTCATTTGCTTGTCTTAAAGACAAAAGGAACTCATCTGTGCAAAGCCCTCACATTGGAGATTAGTGAAATCTATTAAGTTACCATGCTATGTCAAGGTTGGCTTTATCAATGCAAGTACAATACAAACTCTAGTTGAATGCAGTCATTTGTTATGTCATTTTCTAATATGACTGATAGTATAGTATTCTGTCCACTTAATGTAAGCATAAAAATGCACAATACCCACAGTATTTGAGTGGTGGTTAATCTACAGCTAAGGAAATGGAAATATTTATGCGACTCTCGTGACCTTTATGTTATATCTGTAATGAATGGACTTGGAAATAGAGTGTCGTTGATCATATGTCATCATGATTTCCTGTTTTCTTTTCTTAAAACATTTATGTCAATTTTGTATGTTTGAGTGATTAAATATATGTCAGTGCACCATGTACTTGCCTGTATTTGGAGTTCAAGAAAGGAGAACAGTTTCCCCAAGAGCTGAGATTACAGGTGGTTGTTGAGACACCACATAGGTGCTAGGAATTGAACTGAAAAGAGCAGCAAATTCTCTTTAACTATTGAGTCGTCTCTCCAGGCCTCATAATTTCCCAGAGAGCAGACTATTTAGTGAGATACATTGTTTGTATTTAATCTTTCATAAAATTATTAAAAGAATGATGCAATTTCTCCTAATTATAGATGTTTGGCAGGAAAGCTAATGGGAGAATTGTAAGAAAGAGAAGGGTATTTAACAAGGACCTTCAAACCTATAGACGTTGACGTTTAGAATGTGTGTCACTTTTTACTGTGAGAGGCTTGTTCCACTCTACCTCTATAATATATGGATCAGAAAATGCGGGGAAGGAGAAGAGATTATAAAATGATGGCAGTGAAATTTGATGAAGTGGAAAGATGATGCTAGCTGTTGTTTTTCTAACAACTTTTTAGTAGAATATATATAGGATCTAAAAGAAGTATTCCACCTGACCTCAGCTTTGAAAGAGACTGATGAAGGAAGTATATGTCAGCTTAAGAGATTATCCATCATCTGCACGTTATTTATTAAAACTCGATGAAATTATAAAACAAAAAGGACATATTTTACTGTTAATTGAATTTTGTGTATCAGCTCCTATCTTCAGAATTATTTGCACTGAGCTTTCTTAATTTATCTACTTCACCTTTCCATGAACACGGTGAATTTCCCACACAGAGAATGGTATTCATTACTATACATTTATTTTATATTTTTTCTACACTCACTTAGTTTATGTTAACAACTAAAAATGGAGCAGACATTCATTTCTACGGTCTAGCTTTTATAGTCTCTCAAAACAAATTTACCCATCTAAGTCTCTTTCCCTTGAAGATATTATTTTTTTAATATCAAAGGGAATATATGACTGTTTACGTTTCAACAAGGAGAGGTAGCTTTTGATATAATATAATAGAATCTCTATTTTTCAGGTTAGAATATTTAGTTCAGCTTGGCAGTGACAAAACAAAACTTGTTCTTGAGACTCTTATCTCCCTTGATCACCATCAACTCTGTGTGTCCCACTTTACTCAGATTAATGCACCTAGAACAAGTTGAGCCCATGAGGTTTTATCCAAACCAGTAAAATTTCAAAAGTTAAGTATTTGAAAAGCCATGCCTGGACAATAGGTACAGAGGTTTTCTGAGGTGAATGTAATAAGTGATACCTCTGTCATAAAGCTAACAGAGCTAAATCTTATTAGCAAACTTACCTTAACAGGATAATGTCATTTAAAAGAAACAAAGCTTTCATTTGAGACATAATCTTAATATTTCTTTCATGGATAAGAAAATGAAACTTTATCTTCCAAAATGAAAACAATTATAAGTGCCTTGACAAGCATTGCTGTTTAGGTGCATAGAAAAAAAAAAGGGAGAAAGAAAGTCACTGTTGATTTTTTGGGTAACAAAGAGACAACCAACATAAACAAAATCCATGCAGTGGTAGAAAGAGACATATAAAATATTAAGCTAGCCACATATTTTACAATAAATTAAAAATGACAAAGCATAGCAATAAAGCTGACTCCAAAAGCTCATCAACAGATAAGCAAGTGAACTGCAGCACATAGGAAAGCTGAGAAAAAGGCTCAGGTCCAGAATGAAAACGTTAAATATGCAAAGACACTGAAATTAAACACTTGAAATGAAAAGGGAAATATGATGTGCAAATGCAGAAAGAATTCCTATGGCACACACCAATTAACCAAAGAAAGACAGATCAATAATCAAAATTACAGAAAGAGCTGAGAGAATATGCTCTTAAAGGTAGGAAATTATTAGATTCCTCCATCTTCCCCATCCCTAATTTAAAAAGAGACAGTGAGGGTATGGATTGTTTTATGGGCACAGACTTTAAGAACACAAATCAATGGAACATACCAGAAGTTTACATAAACATCCAAATGTCTCTTTGACACAACAACAATGCCTTAAAGGGAATGCACACACACATAGCAGTAACACAGACTGAAGTCATTCAGATTTACCACAGCTAGTCATTATCTAGGACACTGAGAGATCCTGGCAACAGCTAATCTAATAATTCTGCCATTATCTCTAATACTTCTGATCTGTGCCTGGAGCTAAACAGTTGTCAGGATGGAGCTCTATGTAACTAAATCTGAGATGGGGGAAGGGGAGGGATGTCAAGGCTAGTATAATTACCTATTTTTTCTTTTACCTTTAACTGTGTAATAGTTTATCCTGATGTTCTATGCGATGCTAAAGTTTTATTTTCTTTTCTCCTGATGTGAATTTGTGACTGTACATTTGTGAATTTTCATCTCCAAAATCCCGCTTTATCTGTGTGCATAATACACTCCCTGAGTTTCATAACTCTATAGCTAGAGTGAATTCACCTCAGAGTGGGATAACGTAAATGTGTATATTCTGAGTGAGTCTCATTGCTCAATGATTTCTTCATAATAGCTAAATTCTCTTTACTACCTGGGTAAAATTATGAAATTTAAAAAATTGGAATTATGAAAAATATAATGTGTCTTTTGGTGTTGTTCAGAAACACAAACAAACAGCGGTCAATAGTCCATACATTACCAGTTTCCCAAGGAAATGAAAAATAATCAGTATGATTTTGTAGCCCTCTGATGGCTGGGGTTTGATGTCTGATTTTGCTTTAAGCTGGAAACATCGTAACAGACTTCTTTGTATTTCTTTCCCCACAGGTCAAGAGGACAGTTTGACTTCCAGAATAATTTCTAGGAATGTTATTTAAAGTCAGCACTAGAGGAATAAATCTTCAGTTAATAACAAAAAACTTTACGTACTATAGATACTTCAAAATAGCCTCTTCGTGTGCATGTGTGTGTGCGTGAATGTGTGCTTGTGCATCCATGCGTGAGTGTGTGTATGCACCAATTTTTTTTTAGGACAATGTGAAGTGTGGCAAATTTAGAAAAAATGATGTTTAGTAAAATAAATACGTAAAATATAAGACTTAAATTTCATACTACACTACTTATGCAATATGGTCTCCTACAGAGGTTACTAAAGAATATCTAGGATTCTGTAATATGTCTTAATATATTTGAAAAAACAATGACAACAGGAATTAGAATTCTGTCAGTAGATGCCATTTAAATTTATGTAACATACTGTCACCAGAATAGGAGCTCTGTGAAATCGTTTTTATCTCACTCCAACTTTCTTTGTAACCCTTAACATAGTCATTTTTCCCTCAGAGATGCAAGATGCTAAAGGATTATAATGCATTTCAATATTTGCATCCGGCTTATTTTTTTCAAGAATAACTACCTTTCACATAAACATGATTATATATTTACTTGTGTATTCCATGTAAACGATTTAAATTGAGGCACTGTGAGTCAGAAAGCATTACCTGGTACCGAGGGTGTTACAGTTAACTTTTATTAGAAACTTCACAATACAAGCTAAATTAGTAAACAGTGTGGCCAGAGAACTATTCATGCTGTATATATAATCTTCTTAATATTGAGCATATTTTGCTTTTTTGGCAAAATCAACACAGTCTTATAAGTGAGTCTTGAAATCAGATGTAAAACATATCTCCATGACTCTTAAAATAACATATTAAACCATTCTTGTATGCCAGCAAGAAGAAAAATTGATTTTAAGTTTCTATTATGAGGTGATTATGTGAATATATATTCACATAATATATATATACATAATATAATATATTCATAATATATATCCACATAAACATAACTATATATAGAGATATATATAGTTGTTGGGGGTTCTCTGTATATCCCTGACTGTCCTGGAACTCACTTTGCAGACCAGACTGGCCTCAAACTCAGAAATCCACCTGCCTCTGCCTCCCAAGTGCTGGGATTAAAGGCGTGCGCCACCATGCGTGGCTTCATTATTTTCTAATTCAAGCTCTCTTACATTGCTAATTGCACAAAATCATTCACTTTCTCAGGAAATAAGAGATATTCCTTACAATCATGAACTACAAAGAGTTGAAACTTTACTGAACACATAAATTCTCCCCTTATTTGTCAGTGCAGTTCTCTGAGCAGAGAAGTAGTAATAAGTGCCAGCAGAACAAATAAAATAAAATAAAATAAAATAAAATAAAATAAAATAACAACTGTAAATGGCCGGACAGTAGTGGTACATGCCTTTAATCCCAGCACTTGGGAGGCAGAGCCAGGTGGATTTCTGAGTTCGAGGCCAACCTGGTCTACAGAGTGAAAATCAGGACAGAAAGGGCTACACAGAGAAACCATGTCTCAAAAAACAAAAAAAAAAACAAGCAAACAAACAAAATAAGAAGTGCCAGCAGATATGACAATGTTTCCTGCATTTGCAAAAGCATATGATCACACTTGAAGCAGTAGTTTCTTAATAACCACCTCAAGTATCCTTCAAAATCAAAAATAATTTTAAAATTACCTAAAAGAAAAACAAGTGGGACTTTATCTGTTTGCTGGGTCCCAGTCAATTGACTGTAGGAGGGATGTAAATGCAGATCCTTGCTGCTGTCATTCGTGATTTACTCCCCACTTCTAACAGACAAATACTTCAGCAGCTGTTATTTAAAGAAAGGAGAAAGTGCTTTATATTCATTGTGACTTTTTCAATGTATAATACTCTTATAATTTCTATTGTCAATATCCAAGATGTGTAAAATCGTGTGTCTTGCTTAAAAGAGAGAATCACTAACATATTTTATCTGGTGTTAATGATAAAAATATGCTTAATTCACTGTTAATGCTGTGAAATATATAAATGTTTCCAGAATACACCTTTAAATAGGGTTCAAAACATTAACTAAAAGGAATTTCAATCAGGATAGTAATTTCCTTTAAATTGTTGTTTGCAAGCATTATAAATCAGCATTTCTATCAGAAAGACCTACCATTTTTTGTTAAAAAAGAACTACCTTTTTTTCTGTGCTTCTTACACAATTATCTTTCTTTAAGTGTTATATCTAAAATATAACTTATATATAATTTTAAGGTTTTTTGAATACAAAAAAGACAGAATAATTTATTTCTCTTTGTTGTCTATTCTGTGTTGTCTAAACATCAAGGTAAGAGCTATGGAGTAAACACAAATTATCAGCCTTCATTCCTTCTTACCAGCAGAAATACTTATATCAGCATCAACTTAATAGAATTATAGAGTTTACTATTGCTTTCCTATATATCAATAGATTTGAACTTCATCTTGAAAGAAAGGGCAATTAATATTAGGTCTGGATTTCAAAAAAGATCCCAAATATATATTGGTAAAGACCCTTCTTATACATCAGCATATTGTGGGCTTAGAGGATTTGGGTTTTCTGCTCCATTATCTACTCTTCTAACAAAATGGAAATATCAGAGAGACTGTTTCTAGAATGCTCACTGCACCCGATCTCTGGATGAGCTGGGTAGGGGCATCCATATTATAGCAGGTTTTACCTGTGACCAAACACCCAGTATCTAATAGACCTGCTACAAAGCAGATGCTTGGGAGACATGAGATTATTTTATACCCCAGAGTTCATTGGTTTACATTCATCACAACTGTCTGATTAAAAATTTGTTTGTTTGTTTGTTTGTTTGTTTGTTTTAGGAAGACTCACTACCACTACACAGTAAATTAAAATTTTGAAAACTTCTAAAATAAAATTAAAGTATTATTAAATTTTTCTAATGAAGTGAAGTTATCTTTAGAAAAATTCCTTCTTTGTTCCTTCTCTGCTTTCCTTTCCATTTCTCCCCTCTCTTTTCCTAGTGCCTTTTCTCTATGTCTGTTTTCATTCCTACAGTTATATTTGATATCAGTTTTACCTTGATAAGACTTCTATGGAATCCTAATTTTTAGAACTACCTCAAAGCCAAGGCATTCAGCTCAAAATGCTCCATGAGAGGTGACAATTTAAAAGACTATGTATGGTGTTTTTTTGTTTTTTTACAAATATTTATGTAGTGTTTATCAACCTACTTGATAGCACTGGCTGATAGCATATTTTCTAGAATAGGGAAAAGAAAACCCATACTTCCCTTCTGCATGCTTTACAGCTTAAATTATTTACAAGAAGAAATACAATTTATTGCTTTTCTTTTGGGGGGGGATTGTAGAAGACTTCCAAGAATTCTAGTATATTGAGATTCTCACTTACTATAACAAATGAATGTCTAACTTAGAATCCATACTTCAGCAGTGAAGAGGTTAATGAAATACAAAACTTTATGGTCTATGTAGCATAAAAGACCACTATCTTTCTAGTCCTCATCAGGGACTGATGGAACCATCTTGACCCAGCTTCTTGAGCACATAGGAATCGCCACAGGATTGATTAATAAACTCCATAAAGATACATCTGTATAACAGGCCCTGGCCTACATAGCACCTCTCTGAGGAATGAGGAAAAAATAGACAATCAAATTGAAACAGTCACAATATGACATACCATAATTTTTTATAGTTTGCATGAAAAGGAAAGGTTGAAAACAAAAAAAAAATCAACTGATTTCTTCATAAGAAAAGGTTCTACTTACAGATATATATATATATATATGCATGTAATTTGTCTTTTGAAGATTGTATTTTTGTAAGCTAATGTTAGCCTTCACCTCTGAGTTTCCTTATAATTTCTCAACATTTAAATAGAAGAACCTTCTATATATAATAATTGGCGAAAGTCTACAATCTCAAACTATTATTGCATATTCAATAATAATGGGATTTGTGCCATTCTGTTTATGATAATCATGTGAGATATTGCTGACATAATGGTTACAGATGAGTTTGCTGTGGCAGTGATTATCTTATCTCTAAAAAAGTATTGCAAAGATAAAGCATTTTAGCAAAAACAAAACAAACAGAATCTTTGGCCAAGAGAACAGCTTAACATTCTCATGCATGAAGTAATTTACTTGTTGCTAGCTGCTTACATCTTGATAAGCATACACCTTATTCAATATGAATATAGAAACAATTTTGTTTTATATATAATGAATCCAGATAGAAATATAAATCTCAAGACAAAGCATAGTATCAGATGCCTACAGGAAAGTTTAGTCTGGGCGATAGCATATACCCAGAATTTTATCTCAATCTAGGAAACAGCTCATCCTTCCTAATATGATGTCTCTCTATATATACTCCATATTATTACTATATTGTATTAAACAATATATATATGTGTGTGTATGTGTGTTGCTTATTCTATTCTATTATGTATATATATGTATATATATGTATATATGTATATATGTATGTGTGTGTATATATATATATATATATATATATATATATATAAACATACACACATGTTGGGCTATAGATATTCAACTTGTATTTGTTAAAGTTTATTATATGCACTTCTTAGCGTAGTTTGTCTTAAAAAAAATGTACCTCAACCAGTGTTACAATGCTGCCTCTGATTATTATGCCCACAATTTATGAATTGGGAGTATCTTTCCCATTTTCCTATAGTCTATGAAGACATAATTTGCATTGTTATACTGGAAGAATTACAGTCCCAAAACTTAAAGTTCAAAAGATTTAAGAGAACATATTTAAATAATTGTATTTTTGCTAGTAATATACACACTCCAAAAACACAATTACACACACACACAAACAAACACTTCAAAAGAACATATTATATATACAAGAGAAAAATAATTCAAAGAGCTTAGGTTGTTTAAGAAAATAGTTACTTTATTAAAATAAAATGCTGTGTAATTATTTAACTGCTCTTAACATCTTATCAAACTGTTTCAAATAAAAATTTCCCATGTAATTTGATTTCACTCATTATTACAAATTATATATATATATATATATATATATGTGTGTGTGTGTGTGTGTGTGTGTGTGTGTGTAATTTATTCTCACTCTGACCCATGTGCAATCCCCCTTAAAATATATTGAATCTTAAATATAATACATGAAAATTTATGGTTCCCACATTTGAACAATCACATCTGGGATCTTAATTATTTATGTGCCTATTAAACTCCATGGATCATATCACGTTTTCTTTATAAGTTTTTCTTCCTCATATACTATTTCATCTTATACTGGGGTATAATTATTGCTTATGAAAAATACTCAAGTGTACTGGAGTGTCTCCCTTTCCATAACACAAATGTTCTTAGTATTCAAAAACTGGAGACCTGGAAGTAGAAATGTTCATAAATTTGTCACTCTTGAGTTTAGTGGTCTAGAATCATAACCGCAGTCCAACTTCATCACAGAATCCTCTAGGCTAAAGGCTGAGAGATTTGTGTCATTATTTTCAACTGAAGAAATCCTTAAACTTCACACAGGTGTTTCCATTTATGAGAGAAATGAATGTAAAATAATTTGATCATAACACAAGCTCAAATAAATAACAATTCAAAATATATGATATAGATGTTATTATTAAATGAGTACTATGTGTGCGTATAATTTGTTTTGGGGTAAAGAGTAAATTTGACAAGGAGATTTAGTTTTCTAACCTAAGCTTCACACATTATATGAGAAATTTCTTACTTCCTTTTAAATAAAAAGGCTTGAAAAGGATCCTGAAAAGGTAGGAAAAGAGAAAATCAGCTGTAATTGATTTAAAGTAAATGAAAGCTTCTTACATGCAAATTAACTTGTGTCTCATCTTCTGTGCTGCACTTAACATTGTGCCTGTTCATATTGTACTTAAAGATGTGTCACAATAAAGATGTGAAACACATTTTGAAACTCTATGAGGTAGATGTAGCTTTTATATATTAAAACACTCAAATGACTGCCTAAGCAGCTGAGCTGCTTTATGGTTACCTTAATTCACCTTCACAGGAAAGCTTTATTTCCTATGCCTTACTTCAGTGAGAACAGGTCAGTACAGTCATCCGACTTAACTTGAGGACAGGGCATACTACTGAAAGAATTTAAATGGGATCAGAAAAGGAATCAACTTATATTGAGATCATTTAAAGTTATCAGAATGCTTTCTAGGAATGGATGAAAATTAAATATTCCTCATTTCCTTCTCCATTACACAACATACAGTTTATTAATACGCATAAAATTGTTATTCAGTGCATAAGAATGCTAAACATGAAATGTCTGCATGCTGAGAACCCATGATAAAGAGAAAATGTTGTCAGTCCACACCATGAAACATTATCAAGTTAAAATTATCTTCCTGATTTTTATAAGCCTTTTCAACTTCCTGTTCTCATTGGCATTTATTAAACCATAAGTCATCTTAAATTGGTTTACTGGTATTAAAATTTAATAAGCTCAACTGTACTTTCAAAATAGAAAGACACAGTTTTATATACACTCAAATCTAGGTTTGCTTTGAATTAAAAGACTCAAATTCCTATATCAGGTTATGTCACATTATTATAATAATTGAGGAAAACCAAAATATCTAGCAACAATATACTTTACTCTATGCAGCAAACATTTGCTCTAAATAGGCCTTATAAAGGTGGGTTTAAAATTAAGTGATCTTCTTTCATACAGATTCTCTTTGATCTTTCTCACTTTTATTTAGTTCAGAAGGAAAATACATAATGCTAACTGTAAAGCTACTCAACCTTGAGTTGATTTAGTTTAATACAAATATTAAATCTATGTGTAATAAATATGACATGTATTATTTTTTTTAATTAAGATAAAAGTGGTAAAAGCGTTTATATATAAAATGATCACTGGAGAACAAAACGGAAGACTGTATGGGTCTTTGTTAGCTCATGTTTTATTTTTCTGCTGTATCTGGCTTAACCATGAAGTTACTAATTACCCCATTTATGTCTTAGGGTGACAATAAGTTCAAGCTTGTCTTGCAATAAAAGCTACAGTGAAATATTAAAAATGTTCCCTTCACCATCAAAAATGTACTGTTGGGATAATAAATTGCACATAACCGTCCTTCTCTCAGAGCTGAGAAGCTAAAGATTAATACGTGAAGTTCATTCAAATGAGTAAGTACTTGCCTCGTTTCTCATCGAGTAATATTATTTGGTTGAAATAGTTAAATATCTCATTCTCATTGTTCTATCCTTGCTTTTGTGGAGATCAAATGACTAATGGATTGAGAAGTAAACAGGCCAAGATTTGTGAGATAATGAGACACGAAATGAGAACGTAGATGAAAACGTATACTGCAGCCATTTTTCTGAGGATGTAATTTTTAACTCAGATGCATGTAAGTTAAATGTCTGCAAAATGCTTTTGCCAAAATGTTGATACTGCATTTAAAAGCCACAAGGGATACAATTTTCAAAGGTTATGCAGTTATCGTGTCAAATGAAGGGCACGCAGTAAAGCTGGTGTAATGTAATTAGTGTACACATTGTGCTTGGATCACTGTAGAAAGTGTCTAAGGCACAGCTAAAGGAGACATGATTAATATCACAAATATAAGTGCTACAATAAAAGGTTTGTGTTTATGAATCATTGTGATATCATTCTTACTATGAGAGTGTTCAGTTCTTACTCATATGTCATAACCTCTGGTCACAGATACACACTAAACATTTTCACATGTTAGAAATTCGTAATTTTGTTAAATTTTGTCTGTTTTGGTTTGGTTTCAGTAAACATAGTTTGATGAAATAAATTCATGCTTGTGAATAGTATTGTCATAGTTTTAAGATTATTTTAACTGTCATATACAAATCCTAAACTTACTAAATGAGCTCTTATATTCTTCTAGGATAAAAGACTTCTTGTCAGAATCTTCTGAACTTTCCATTTCACTGAAGTATATAGGAATCCTTCAGCCGGGCAGTGGTGGCGCACACCTTTAATCCCAGCACTCGGGAGGCAGAGGCAAAAGAATTTCTGAGTTCGAGGCCTTGTAGTTAAAAGGTGGGGTTTTTTTGGTGGTGGTGGTGGTGGGTTATTTTTTTTTTTTTTTTTTTTTTTTTTTTTGGTTTTTCGATACAGGGTTTTGCTGTATATTCCTGGCTGTCCTGGAACTCACTTTGTAGACCAGGCTGGCCTCGAACTCAGAAATTTGCCTGCCTTGCCTCCCACTTTTCCAAATAATGAAAACAACATAAAATATCAAGGTTGAAGCTGAATAGGATAAGTATTTCATGCTAAAATACTTGTTTTAATACATGATTTATGAATTCTAATTATATTTATTTCTTAATTCCTTTTAGCTTATTGTTCTACTTTTGCACATTAAATTTTTGAGGAATTTAATTTGTTTTAGTTTCCTGGTTAGTATTGGGTTTTATCAAGAACTTCTAAAATATTCATATTTGTTTCAAACAACATTTTTTTCAAAATGTCTAATTTTGCAGAAACAAAAGGAAATGCTACTATAAAAGATATCTTTACCACTAAATTATTTGCAAATGTTACTAGATTAGCACAGCAGTGAGGAGATGGAACCTAAAGAGACCTCCTTCAGAACATAGACATGGCCTGCATTTGGAACGTGGGGCCACCCATCCATCTTCAAGATTCTTGAACCAGAATTATTCCTGTCTAAAGGAAATTCGGGAACAAAAACGGAGCAAAGACTCTATGCAAAGACCGCAACTTGGGATCCATCCCATGCACAGGCACCAAACCCCAACACTATTGCTGATGCCAAGATGTGCTTGCAGACAGGAGCCTAGTATGGCTGTCCTCTGACAGGCTTGGACAGCACTTGACTAAAACAGATACAGATACATGAGTAGCCAACCATTGGACTGAGTCCAGGGACCCCTCTGGAAGTGTTAGGGGAAGGAGCTGAAGGGGATTGCAACCCCATAGGAAGAACAACAGTATCAACTAACCTGGACCCCTCAGAGCTCCCAGAGGCTACAACCAAATAGCATATATGGGCTGGTCCATGGCCACTGCTATTATAATGTATACAGTGGATCCTCCAATCTCTAAATGTTGCAGAAACTGTGATGAATATGGAGGAATACTTCTATTATATATACTTATTTTAAAAATAAAAAAAGTGTTTCAAAAAAACTGTACATCAAACTATAGCATTAATGATAAAAATTAACCCAATCTGAGTAGTTTGTTTTCATAAATAACCAATATCACGAAATTCTTGTAGGTGCTAGAAGAGCCAACATCCGATTCATCTGGGCACCCAGCCCCAGTTTTGGAGCGCTTATCCTGCTCTACCTTAGATGATTTTGTCATATAGTGAGCAAGACGACCATTCTTCCTCAGTGAGGAGTATTCTCCATTTCAGCAATAATGGCATAGGTTGTATTTCTCAAATTATCATTCTGATGGTATAAGTTGTATGATATCTGGATAAAAGACATGCTAGAGGCCTACATTATTTAAATGAAAATCTATTTTTAACTCTTTGTTTTCCAAAGACATTCTTCACATCTGCTCTTCTGATACTGCAGTTAGATTTTTTTTTTTTAATGAACTGTCATCTTTCTTAAAGAACCACGACAGCAGAAAACCAGTAGTTGGAAGTTGGTAAGCTGAGGATGCAGGTGGTTAAGTGAGTGGGTAGTAACTTTGATAGGTGGGGTGTGCTAGGGAATTCTAGCAACCAGAATGGATACTGGTAATGATAATACACAGTATGTGTCACAAATTATGTAATAAAACTAATAGAATTGCAAACACACACCCACTAATATTTTTAGGAGATAGATAATAGATAATTCTTATTTGAACATTTTGTTATATGACAGGTATCAAAACATCATACAGTACTTCCTTTACATGAGCACTTTTTATTTATCCACTAAAGAAATAAAGGTGAAAACGAATAGTCACAAGGACCTACTCAAGGTTATAAACTGAAAGACAAATTCTAACTGAGATGGTTGCATTTATGATGAGCTTTTAATCAGAACATTTCAAATCCCCATCGAGTGGATTGTTGCACAAATGCAAATCATCAGCTCCCTCTCGGAAGTCAGTGCTGGTCTTTTTTGGGTCACTTCCTAATTCAATATTACAAGCATTGAAGTTCCTTCGAAAGGTTCAAAACTACCTCATTTTCCACCTATAAACAAAACTCAAAATTGCTTTTAATAATAAAAAGCCAAACTACAAAGGAAAGTAAATTAAAAGTTGATTGCCTAAAAACTTCATTGTGTCCCATCAACAAAATTTAAGCATATTTCAATTCATATTATTATAAGTAGGATTTGAAGATGGCCTAGTTGGTCATCACTGGAAAGAGAGGTCCATTGGACACGCAAACTTTATATGCCCCAGTACAGGGGAATGCCAGGGCCAAAAAATGGGAATGGGTGGGTATGGAAGTGGGGGGGGGGATTGTATGGGGGACTGTTGGGATAGCATTCTAAATGTAATTGAGGAAAATACGTAATAATAAAAAATATTTTTAAAAAATAAGTAGGATTTGAGAGACATGGAACAGATTTTGGATGGGTTGCTTGCCTAGTGTTGAGCTGATGTGGCTTACTACGCATCCCTAAGAAAATACTGTTTTAAATGATAGTCTCATTATCATAACAAAAAAAGCTGCAGAACACTGACTGCCAGGTCCCAAATCCCAGGATTTCTTGATCACTTCTGAAGAAATTTCAAAGTATCTAATCACAGAGCATCCTCATAGGAAGTTAAGCTTCCTTTAACCTCGCAAATCCAAATACATCTTCTTTTAGCCTATCTTGTTTAAGCCAATCAGCAACTGTATATTCTGAGCTGAAGATCATATGCTACTTCCCCATTCCGAATCCAGTTCATCATGTCCCAAATTTCCTCTCTAAATTACCCAGACATTTCTCTCCTATAACTTCATAACCAGAGGCTTGTCAAATATTGTTGATGAGAGCAGAAGATAAAAACCGGAGAGGCAATTTTAGTGAAAGTGACCTCCAACATGAGCTGTTCTGATTCTTGTACTGGGCCAAAAATCTGGAAATGTCCTTGGTTTTGCCCTGGCAGGAAACCAGAAATGTTGGATGTGTTTAGTTGTTCTGCCTCCAGGTCTGCTGTCCTGCTATCAGTCCAGGAGCCCAGTCATCTGGAAACTACCGCGATGGGGTAAATACAACTAAAGCCTGTGACACCTGCTCCTTGGTGGGACAGTTGGACTGACCGCCTTAAGCTCTCACCTGTGAACCTATAATGAATTCCTCCTAAAACCCCACTCCCCATGTCAAGTTCATTCCTCAAGTTCAAGATAAAAGGATCCTGACATCACTAGACAACTGGCTTCCGTGGTTGTTGATTTTCTAAGATCCTATCCCATACCTAGAATGCCTTCTCGGTCTCTTTGCTGAACTCTCAACACTCCCTCCACACACCTGCATCATTGTTAGTTATTTAGGACCAGTCCCTAGTGTTTCTTACTGTTCACAATAGCTGCCATATAATCTCTGGTCTTGACCAATTTATATAAGAGTTGCTAACTTACAGTGGTCCCTTTGTAACATATTTGCCTCTGAAATTTATCTGTGTAGTCGTTGAAACACATCTTCAGAAGTGGGCGCTTTAATTGTGTTATGTCTGCCGAAGATTTTCAGTAATTTTCTCCTGATTATTAAGATCTTCAGACTCTTAAGTTAAAAGCAAAGTTCTAAGCAGTTTGATTTCAATATATTTTGTTATGGTTTTCAACATACTTTTTGACGTAGAAAATTTTATATCTATAGAAAATGGAGGAGATACTCTTGAAATTTGAAAACCCTGCCCCCTCCTCTTCCCCATAGTCATTCTAAGCAACTTGTCACTCATTTGTCCTCCTCGGGTTTACTATCAACTCTCTTCCTTCACTGGACTCACATAAAAGGTCTGATGTGTCTGGGTTTTGTACGTTTTATATTTTTAAAAACAGTGTGAAACCATCCACTATATTTTAATAACTTTGAACATCAAACATACCAAATGAGGAGAATGAACAGAAAAGGGCAGGGATTAGGCTTATTTGAGTCACTATTGTCCCTATTGCCTGTAACATGTTTGTCAAAAAAAATTGCTGTGGAATACATCAATGGAAACCACACTTGAGGAGGTAGGAAAAAATTAATCCTGATATACAGGAAAAATCAGAAAAACTTCCCTTCAAACATAATATAATTATTTCTAGATATTTTTTTGTTCACTATTTAAATAGATAATGCATTTAAAACACAATCAAAATGGTACATTATTACCATGAAGAAAACAAACTAGTCTGCTAAGTAAAGAAAGTGAATTAACTGCTATTTGACAATCTTAAGGATTTTTAATAACATAGTACTGACTCAAGTTGACTTTCATTGTGACATTGAATCAAAGCATGTAATAATTTGATTTCTTGTTAAAATCATTCATGATGCAGCTAAACTCCCCTCGAGGTAGTATTAATGACATTGTTGTATTATTAAAGTGAGTTTGAGTGGTTTGACATCATTGAACTGACATCAGATAAAGCTTAGTTTCCTCTGAAGAAGCCAAGAGCTATCTGTTCAAAAAAAAGACCTAACAAATGTTCAGAGTTTTCAAATAAATTGGGAATGGATAAGTAACCAGCTTACTGAAATGAAAGCATATGACTTCACTTATAACTAGACATTTCTAAAACTAATTAAGGAAAGTACTTAAATTCTTATAAAAAGCATAATGCATACCCATGTCATAAAATAACTTACTTGCCCTAGAGCTTTAAGAGAGGTGTTTTTTCTTAATTTTTAAAACTTCATGTAGTTATAAAACAGTCTTTAATAAAATACTCAAGGGGCTAAAGGGGTCTGCAGCCCTATAGGTGGAACAACAATATGAACTAATCAGTACCCCCAGAGCTTGTGTCTCTGGCTGCATATGTAGCAGAAGTTGGCCTAGTCGGCCATCATTGGGAAGAGAGGCCCCTTGGTATTGCAAACTTTATATGCCCCAGTACAGGGGACCGCCAAGGCCAAGAAGTGGAGTGGGTGGGTAGGGGAGTGGGGGAGGTGTATGGGAGACTTTTGGGATAGCATTTGAAATGTAAATGAAGAAAATGCCTAATAAAAATATATTAAAATAAAATATTAGCATGTGAACGCAAAATAATTAGGATGATAAATAATGTATCTGAATAGTCTCATGACAGGAGGTTTATGTAAAAATCCATTATACTATATTTGTTTATATATTTTGTAGTTTCAAGAACAAGTTTCCAGTGATATGAAACACGGTTAATGCATATCACATTGTATTTGAGACAATTCTACGCTGTGAATGTTGGCGAATTTTAAAACTTATAAAGCTTTTAAAGTTTTTGGCATTCAAATTATAATGACAATTATAAATATATCAAAAATGATATGCATATTTGACAAATATGAGCTTAAGACAGGGAATATGTTTAGTAATCAAATATGTCAAAAATTAATATCACAAGTCAGATAAGCAAATGCAAGATGAGACTTATATTCTAACAACTGGAGCTTGGAAAGCCTTGTTTTTAGAAAATAACAATATATTACCAAAGAAAATTCACACAGAACATGCTGCTGTTTTCAGTAAATTTCAAGGTAGAAGACTGAAAAACTCTGGCCTCAGGAGAGATAGTTTTTACCCTTTTTATTTAAAGTACATATTCTTCTTAAACTCAAGGGGATCTCATGTCAAGCCCTGAAGAGGCACACTTACCCTTCTCTTTAGGAAATGTTCACTAAGTATAGTTTTCTGCTCTTTTTTCTCTTCTTTTTCTCCACCATTATTTATTTACACTACATCTCTAGCTATCTAGATGGACACATCTAATCTGGTGGATTTTAAAATCAGTATACACATACGATATAGTGTATCAGTTGTATTTATTGCAAATAAATGTATACTCACACCTGGCTATTCAAAACACTGGTTATTTAATTTCATATAAGGCTTCCAGGTCTAGTAATAAAAAGTCCTACTTCTGAGTCCTGTAATATATTTACCAGACTCACCTTGAGAGTTTTAAATTGTTGTTAATTCCCAGTCTGAGCTGTTTGATCATCAGTTCTTCCAAGTCGGTCAGTTTTCTACTTGCTCTGTTGTGTATATATTTTTGGTACATACTTTTATAAAACACTAGACAGACAGACCCTCAAATGTAAAATAACTCATTATATCTTGAGGATCTACGCCACATTTCTTAAAGGCAGGCACAGGCTTCAGTGAAATAGATTGTGCACATTTTTTGCATTTCTTTTTTGTTATGCTCCTTTCCTGTTGTATCGCCAATATCATAATATTCTCTCTATATTATTTTTCCCAAAATATCATTAAAATATATGGTCATTTCTCTGATTCTTTGGGAAATGATTAGAACATTATGTCTTTCTTTTCTTTTTTCTTTTCTATTGTTCTCTTTTATCGTTTTAATGTCATTATTGCTTTTGTTTAACTTTTTTAGACTATCTGTATATGTAGCACATGCTGTACTTGACATCCAAATCCTCCTGCTTCAGTTTCCCTTTTCCCAAGTTATTATATTAAAAGGTATATTACCTTGGCTTAGAACTTCATTATTTCTCACGTGTGTTATGGGTACTGTGAAATATTTAAAAAACCATGAAATTAGAACTAGATATCCTGTAATAATTTTGTAATTTTATTCTTTAAATCTCAGTGACTAGTTAATAATTTGAAATGCCTATCTCATGAAATTAAATACATTATATATATATATGTATATATATATATATATATATATATAATGTGTATATCTAATACATACTATATATAATGCATAATATTATACGTGCATATATAATATATATAAATAATATGAAAAACAGGAAAGTGAGCATGATTTAGCTGTTTGAAAACCCTCTTTCTTATTAGTTCTATGTGAACTGGCTTTCCAGAAGCTGAAGGATGAATAAATATCATCTCTTTATAAAATCAAGATAATTTACCATTTACCCACTAATTTCAAATATCCTATAATATGTTACTGTCCAATGATTTATTCTTGATATGTAGCTGGTGTTTTTTCTTCTTGTTTCCTTCTGCTATTTTACTAATATTGAGAATATAGTGTCGGATCAGAAAAATTACCCCTAACAACATAGTGTATTCAGAATACTGTGATGAATAAATCAATGCAAAATGGACTCACCGTTAGAAACCCTCACTGAGCAAAACTGAGAGTAAGGGGGGGAGGGGGGAGAGAGTGGGGAGAGAGAGAAGAAAAAGGAAGAGTATGGGAGAAAAAAGCTGGGGAATTGGTGAAAGAGCTTTAGACTTATTATAAAGTCCAGAGAGTCATCCAAGTATGCGGTTGATAAGGTTTGAATGATTTGTCTTGGGTTTTCAGAGGTTTCTGTAATTAACTTGAGGAGAGAATAAAGTAATCTACATCTCAAGAAGGTAGACAATTGTCTAGCTAAAAGTAGCTTCTTAGACTAAAGAGACTGTGAGCCCACCTGAGGAGGAAGCTGACTGAGGAGAAAGTTGTTCCATGAGTCACTGCAGACTCAGAAATAATAGGTGGTCCCTACAGAATTCAGTGGGGCTAACTACCTGTGGTAGGGTGGATAAGGAGATGAGAAAAAAAAAGAAGAGGAAAAGAGGCTTTGTGTTGGTCACTGACTGGAATGACTGAAGTACTTGAAAATAATAAAGAACTGGCTGGAGCAGGTTCCTGTTGCAAATGAAGCTAAGGTACTGCCAGGGTTGGGGTGGCAAAACAAAGCTCTTGGAAGGATTTTATTCTGGCCTTTCACTGCCTTTCCAACCCTATGGCACTGACAATGAATTTGAAAATCTGTCAACTTTTTTTTCCTCTTTTTTTTCTGACATTCTTTTCATCTGTTTTTGAGGTTTGGATAAGTCACTTCACCCTTCCCTTTCCTGCTTTCAAACCCTCCAATATCTGCTCTCTTTCAAATTCATGACCTCTTTAAGCACTAATTATTGTTAACATACATTTATGTGTATGCATATATATCTATCTATATTACTTCACATAACATACTCAATATTTTTGTAACTTTTACATATGTTTTCAGGGCTGAAATTTTTAAATACAGGTAGAGTAGAATGTAATAAAGTCAATTTTCAAACAAGGGCAGTAAAATTCATTTACACAATAGATTTGTAAGTAGCTAATTTGCCTTAACATACCACTAAATGGGAAAACCTAATAAATACGCTATTTCAAAACAGACTTTATCTATCTATCTATCTATCTATCTATCTATCTGTCTGTCTGTCTGTCTGTCTGTCTGTCTGTCTACTGCTTTCAGATTAGCAGAAATGCCATTCATGTTAATGTAATGAGGCTCTGCATGTAAACCTAGGACATGCAGCACAGGCACAAGCAAAACCTGAGACTTGAAACTTTATGCTTTGTTCTCAGCAAAATAAATTAATGATTGACAATTTTGATAAACAGAGGTAAATAAGATATGACTATAGATAATATGGAAAATCCCTTTATAATTCTATATGTTGACAGAAATCAGATGCATTTCTTTCTAAAGTGTATTTTTTTTTTTTTTTGCCTAATTTAAACTTGGAATTACTACACTGATTTCCAAACTTACCTTTCATGCTATTATCGAAATTTGTGAATAAATAAATAGAACAAAAGGAAAGGGTGAAGGCTTCGATTCATGCAAGGTTTCCTTGTCCCCAGGGTTTTAATCTGCAAAGGGCTGTGGCAGCATATCCTATTGCAGGATACATTGGCTTAAAAGTACTTGCGGTGGCAGTTTACAGTAGATGTCCAATATATATTCTGCTGTGATTTTCTTCTTCAATTACCTGTCACCACCAGGATTATGTTATCTGATTAGGTTGACAATGTTGCACACTTATAATCCTTTAAAAAGTTTCATCAATATTATATCTAAGAGCCTGGGTGGGCACGGTGATGCATGCTTTTAATCCTAGTACTAAAGAAGCAGAGGCAGGTGGGTCTTTTACAGTTCTAGGCTAGCCTGGTTTACACTAAAGTGTATATATATCTAAGGTGGTAGCCTCATCTCTCTTATGAGAAAAAATGAACTGAAAAAAAATCAACTTTGAGTATTAGCAACAAACAAATAAATGCTTTTGGGTTGTTTATTACTTTTTTTAAAATTATACAGATTATTCAGAATAAAACTGTTATACACACGGAGTTTAAAACGTAAGGAAGAAGCAATGATAGCTCGGCATTTTTGTAACCTAATGCACGACCTTATTGACTCTGGACTCTTTTCTTTTCCATTCAGACTATCTGTTTTGGTCTACCATTAGTAAGCAAATCAGTTCTAAGACTAAAACTTGTTTAAGTAACTCAACTCAAAATAAAGTTTTTAACTATCAATAGAATCAGGTTTACACTCCAAAATCAGGCAATGGATCAGTATACAAAGAGCTCCTTTGTTCTAATTTTGTTTCTGCACTCCATGGTTTGTCTAAGCCTATTTGCCATTTCTAGGTTATACTAGCACTGGTCACATCTCCAGCACTTTGATGGTATGATTATTCTACCTGCAGACTTGCAGATCTTAAATAACTTTTTCTTGCATCATTATAGTCTACACTCAAGACCCTATAAAAATCCATTTATTTCTATAAAGATATTTCCACAAAAGTTACTTGTTATGTTTGCATATGATAAATACATTATATATTCATATACATTATATAAGTATATTTTTCATACACACATATATATGTATGTATGTATACATATATATATGAAAAGACAAATAAGCAAACAGTAGCTTGGTATCCTTGAAAACTAAGAACCTTATAGATAGAATCTCAGTATATCATCTACATGAATTCTACAGTATTATGTACTATATTAATTTAATTAAAATTCATGAGATTTGTTCTCAGCAAAGTTCACATATAACCTCATAAGACTATCTAAAATTTTTCTGATTGAAATTTTCTTAATATTAAGACTTTATGTTGTTTTCTATGAGTATGAAATAATTCATATCTCATCAAACTGTTCTGTATAACACAGTAAACATTTCCAGGGATTTTTTTTCTTTTTTAACATCAGCTCTTAACTCTTGTTAACAGTAGAAATAATAGTTCAAATGTCTATATAAAGAGTACCATGTACTGTATAATAAATAAGCATAACAATTAAAATTAGGAAGGTATTGACTTAGGACCAAGACAAATAAAATAGCATCAATGTCCTCATTACATCTGAATTTCAAAAACCAAGAGGAGACAAATCAATATCCATAAAATGTATATTTTATTTATAAAAATAATTCTGGTGGAAGTGCTCCTGTTACTGACTTGAGGTCTACTCCAAATGAGTTTAACTTATGGTTAAACCATATTAATGGTTAATTCTGTTTTATTGCTGCCAGAGACAGATGTTGACTGTGTTAAAGCTATTATAGAGTAAATGATTATTTTTTCTTTATCAAGTCTAATGTAGGACATCAACTGTGTATTATACTATGATTTCATAGGATAACTAATGTAGCAATTTTTCTGGGGAAGATAATTTTTTTCATTATACTGACACTTGTGTTCTTGCTATTGTAATGAATTTCAAGAAGTAAAGGAAGAAATGGCTGTAATATAGAAATTCACTACAAAAGTATGTAATCCTTAACAACAATTTAAAAATACTTCTGTGTGATGAAAATTTACTTGAACTGACTAATGTTAATATTTCTTTTACTTATTTACCTCATTTAATGTGAACATTTGCCTTTTCACTGCAACCACTGTGATGAAGTTAGGATGCTGCATAGGCCGTAGTATAGATGTTTGATAATGTGTGAAGGAAGTATATCACTTTTCAAAATTATAAAAAAAAAAAAAAGATCATATTGCCTAAACTACTGATTTGATGTATCAGAGGTCCCAATTTTTTTTATCTTTCATCAAGTATATATATATATAAAACACAATAGGCTACCTGTTTTGAAAGATGAATGCCTTGTGATCAACTATTTTGTATATTCCTGATGTTTTCACATATCTCATTGTCATTTATGTACCAAATGTTCCATGGGGTAGAGAGAAATAAGATCAACTTTGCCTTAGATATTATAGGGAATACTTACAAACACCTATTATAAATAGTATTCTTTTCACTCCACATTCATCTTGCCATATTTCTCTCTCCTTTCTCTCTGTTAAAGACAAGGAGTTACTTTGAAACCACATTACATTTCGGGGAGTATCTATTCTCTTACTCAGGGCTCAAGCTCTTATATCATTACATAGTTTTAGCCCCTCTGAATAACCAAATCTCCATCATTGGATTTCTTTCTCAGTTGTCTTCCTTCCTGTATCTGCTGTCCCTTTTCTTGGCTAATATTGTCTGTGTTCTCAAATGGGCAGTCTACCTCTGATTTCTAGTCATACTTTCATACTTTTGAAGTAACATTTTTTAAATGACTCTTTCACAGCTGCTGTTATGGAAATTAAATGTGACCCGTGGTTTTAAGAGGCAAAGCTGATATTTGAGCCTTATTTTGCAGGAGTTCCCTAGTGTTTCACATTGTTTCTTCCTAGCTATTTTTAGTCACTATGACAATGTGGCTTCCTAGCCCCACCCTTTTCCTTAGTGATATTTTTCCCCTGTTGTGACTGCTAATTCCTCCTTCCTGTCCATTCTCCTTTGAATACATCTAACTAGTGTCCATCAAGGTTGGATATATTTTGCATATCCATTGAATGTATTTATGCTACATCTGGAGGATGCATTAATTCTCACACACACAACATTAAGGTCTAGCCCAGATTGTATCTTTCTTGAATTAGCCATTAAACAATTATTAATGTTGTGTGTTTCAAGTTTACAAGCCTTGTAATTCTGCACTGAAACTCAAACAATACCTTATTTTTCACAGTCTGTTAAGTGTTAAGGGTCTACTCCTATCACAAGACTATAGGTACCTGAGACCTATAGTCTTCTGAGAATAGTCAGAGAAATATCATCTTCACAGGATTAAAGGTTCTATGTCAATTATAATATTTGCTTCATATTCTCAATCCTTACTGTTTGGAACAGTGTCTGTCACATACCAGACATTCAGTATGCGCTATATAAGGAGACACTGTAGCTGTTACAAGAGTTTTGGAAGCATAGTGACAATGTGGCTTTTCAGAATTTAGTATTTTAATGATTGTCTCTGTTTTCAAAAGAGAGTGTGATTAGTCCCCATTAGTCTAGGAATGCTGAACTAGATTTTTCAAACTGTGTTCAGGATTAGTGTGTTAATCTCTATTAATTATTCACTCATTTCTATAAAAATAAACATTGATTATTTAGAGAAAAGTAACACAGAAACCTTTGCTGATTATACCTTTATGTTCACATAATAATGAACTAATAATTTGCTATGGCTCTAATGCAGGTACCAAAACTTCTGTGCTGTGGCCATCCCTGCTACCTCTTTCTGCCCCCAACATCACTTTTCCCTTCCATCCTAGCTGTCTTTCTGACTCCCAAACCAATGCCAGAATCTTTTCTCTAAAATGAAAGTTTGAGCTGCAACTCCCTGAGGAGCCAGGGATCATCCCTCATACTTCACATCACCAACTTCCAGCCACCTCTCTAGTCTCACCTGCCATTCCTACACATACTTCCCCACCCACTGCTCCTGAATGGATCTTCTCACACATTGCTTGATTCATTCTGTGCCACTGAGAGTGTCCTGTCACCTCCTCCCCTTCACTCTGCCAGGTTAGCAGAAGGATTTGCTCAGATGTCACCTACTTCACTGAAATCTTCAGGGATTTTAATTTTCTGGGCTAGGTTTTTCCTTCCAAAAATAACGATATTCCTGTGGACATAAAACTCACTTCTCTAATATCATAGTTCATGTGCCAATTTGTCTTCAACAGCAAAAGCTTTTGAGGACACAGCCCAAACATGAATACATCTTTGTACCCAGTGGCAGAGTTATTCTTTATTAACAGGATGAGCAAGCAAAAAAATGCATGAAAATTCCTCTGCATCCAGCATTCTTCTACATCCCTAAATATGAGGGACCAAAAGTTGAGAGAACTGTAAGTGTTTTAAACAGTGAGGAAATACATACAGTCTCAGTGTTTGGTGATAAATGTTACAGGAATATCAATGACTACATCTAGAACAATGTATTTTATTATCCTTGGGAATTACTACGCAATAAATGTTCTAGGATGCACAATAGAGTTGTAACATTTAATGGCTCATAGTTCAGATTCACAGAGAATAGAAAGTTCTACAGAAATCTGATGTGCCTATTGGAGACTGAATCGTCAATTGTGTGTTACAGGAATTTGATAGTGTAGAATAGAAAGAGCTGCAGCCTGGACAATTATGAAACTAAAAGTACTCTCACCTGTGCTACTCCTCTTATGACTAGTGAATCCATCTTATCAAAATACAGGTTACATGTAAGCTTTTCACCTAAGCTTAATGATTATAAAGATCACAATGATTAAAAATCAGAAAACCTTTAATACCAAAGTTATATTATCAAAGTATAAACTACATATGTTTGAGGAGGGTACAGTATTACATCTATTATATTATTTTATTGTTGTTTAATTAGAAAGGTAAAATGTATCCTTTAACTGTTATAGATTAAAGGCATGTTCCTAATTTTAAAAAATGCACTAAATATTAGTAAAATATTATTTTTAAAAAACATAAAATGTAAAGATGGTTGATTTTGTTGGGATATTTGGAAAGTGTAATCATTTTGGATTTGGAGAAATTTAATTCCAATTTGGAGAAATTTAATTCTATACTTTTGGCTTTGGATACATCTAAAATTTGTGAGTGAAGTATTCAGGATAGGCCATTTCTATACGTAGTAAAGAAAGAGATTCTCAAAATGATATGGAGTCTATTATAAATCACTCCAATATTCATGCTAGTGTTTAGAATAAGCAACGGACATGAAGGATAAAATATGTTGGCATAATATCAGCTGCTGGAGAGTGGAAACAGATGTGTGCATTGAAGAAAGGAGATGCACGGAAACTTAGCTGAACTACAGGACAGCTGTAATAGGAAACAAGCAAACACCAACTGCAACATGCACAATTTGCTGAATGATATTTTCCTATACAAGAGAAGACAAGATGTGTTCTGAAATCTCTAGAAGGCATCTGAGGAGTGTAGGGATACTGACATGCTGCTGGATAAAAACGATTTCAGAAAATCTTACATGGCTACGAAGTTCTGTCAAGACTTCACAAATATTAGGATTTCGAAAAAAAATCACTTATGTGAGTTATGAGTAATGACTTTTATATTTTGTACATGACTTTTTAAACATTAAATATTCAACATCTCCTTTTCATTCTAATAAGACAATAGTTTTCAATTTCCTTCTTAGATAAATCTGTTGTTAATGAGGTTTTTTTATTAGCATCATAGACTGGAAAACGGCTGCTAAGAGAAAGGACTGGGCCATCATCTCCTCTTATTGTGTGCAAGCACATTTTCTTCTGCCCTCTGGGGAAGATTTGGGAAGAGTAAGGGGTTTTATTGTCAGACTACAGAAACGGTAACATAGAGCAGAGCAGAACTGGAACTGGAACTGTTGGACTGACTGCAGTTCCAGTTAGAGGGAATATTTAAAGTAGGTCAAGTACATGTTCCACTCCTAATCCTGTAGTTCAATAATCTTCCGAGTGTTCCTGTGCAGGCTGATGGAGAAGCTGCTGGTGTTTTCAAAGTTTGGGAAATTATTCCGTCACTCCATGTCTATTCCTCAAATACCTCTATTTATGACCCCAGGATAAAAAGCACTAATTCAGATTCAGTTCTGTGTTTTAGTATTGAGGAATTCTACTTCCAGATAGCACTAAGTAAGTATCCAGAGTCCCCACATGTGTTATCACCAGGAAAGGAACACACACACACACACACACACACACACACACACACATATATATATATATATATATATATATATATATATATATATATATATATATGCATGCCCAGGGGACCCACTATGCCAGTGGAGAATAGAGTCAACTGGTTCATTCTAGAGGAGGTTTTGTAGCTTGCAGAAGAAGGTCAAGGGTCATCTTCTCGTTTTAATATCTAGTTTTATGTTCTCATGACCCAGTTTCCATTAATACTTTCCCTAAATACTATCACAATTAAATGCAAAAGTACATTTGAAGGAGAAACATGGCACACAATGGACGGCTTCTGCCACCAAGCCAGAGACTACCTACCTCTATTTTTTCATCTTGCACTGACACCTTACTCCAAGAGTGGGGGATCCTTTTGCTTTTCATCGACCTAATTTCTGCCAGGATCTGTGTGAAGCAATCACTTTGCTATCTAGATTCCAGAAACTTCTCTCACTGGTGCCTACTCTCAGTATCCTAGAAGCCAGGACCACAGATGAATACAGATTCTCACTATCTCCCATCACCCTAGACCTGGTACAACTGGGTAGAGGAGAGAGCTGTTCTTAGACAGGAAAGTCTTTACTCTCTTTCCAAACCCTCACCCAAATCTCAATTGTAACACACCTCTTCGAAACACCTACTTATTTTCACACATGTGATTCCTTCATGCCAGACTTCCTGTGTCAGGCAGCCTGGGTTTCCCTACAGGAAGTTATCTTTTTACAGTTCTGGAGGCTGAGCCATCAAGGCAGTGGTATCCTGAGACCTTTGCTCCTGCCTCAACAGAGGTCCTATCTCATTGTGTGCTTGTAAATCCTTTTCTTTGAGTGTTCCTAAAAGATGATAGGAAAATAGAACAAACACTTCAAGGTCTCCCCTTAGTGCTAAGTCCACCATGAAGGTTCTAGCCTTGTTGTCACATCTAACCTTGGTCATCTCTCAAAGGTCCTATTTTCAAATGCCATTGCTTTGGGAGTCAGTATGAATTTGGTTGGGGTAGAGAAAAGAGGGACACAAACATTCACTCCCTAGCATGTAGGCCAAGGTTTTGGTCAATTTTCCAAAGGAGAAACCGAGGCCAAGAGAAGTAAATATATTGGGCTAAATCTACAAGAGGCAGACCTAAGAATGGCAGTTCTTCCCTCCATGCACTCGCCAAGAACACAGAACTTAAAGCTTAAAGGGTGGAGAAGTGTTAAAATAGTGTCTTAGTTTGAATATGCTTGACCCAGGGAGTGGCAATATTAGGAGGCATGATCTAGTTGCAGTAGGTGTGTCACTCTGGGTGTGGGCTTTAAGACCCTCATCCTACCTGCCTGGAAGTCAGTCTTCTACTTGCAGCCTTCAGATGAAGATGTAGAACTCTCAACAATGCCTGCACCATGCCTGCCTGGATGCTGCCATGTGACTGCCTTGATGATAATTGACTGAATCTCTGAACCTGTAAGCCAGCATCAACTAAATGTTGTCCTTATGAAGAACAAGGAGGAGGAGGAAGAGGAGGAGGAGGAGGAACGAAAATTAGGGTAAGTGATTTGAAAGGTTGGAGACCACTCTCGACCAAACTGGAAAGCCTTAAAATAAAGACAAGTTACCAGAAATTCTGCAGACTAGAATGGACTCTTTCTAACACAGGCCTTAGATCACATGACTGGACCCTGACACCTCTTCTGAAGGCTGCCAGGAAAATGCCAACGTAAAAATGTCCTCTATTAGCTTCTACTGAGTTGACTTCAGAAAATCATGGAGAAACCATGAGTACTCTTTATCACTGGAAAATTCAAAACTTGCATCAGGCAGGCAGGAGGGTGGCAAGTGTTTAAGAGAGCATCCGTTTACCATTTAGAAATAAAACAAAATGACTCTTTTAGGTAATATTTATAAATCACTTGGGGTGATAATCTTATTGTTAACATTAAAGTCATTTTTAGGGTTTCTACTGAAAAAAACCCAAAGGTAAAAGACTTCCATAAAGAAGTTGAAGTATGAACAATATGCTGAACCATAAGCCTAAGTTAGCTTCCAAAGCTCTTAAGAGAGCTTTATTCATAATAAAACTGTATGTGTTTTTTCTTTATATAAGAAACAAAATAAAAAGCATTGTGTATATTTTGTTGACTCTTAATGTTAGTAATTTATTATCTAAAATATTAATCGATGAAAGTAAAATGAAGCAAAATGTGTTTTGATCAATTTCTGGCCATTTTTCATAAAATGCTTTATTGAATATTATTAAAATATTTACTTTTCTTACAAAATACACATGCTATTAAATTTATTCAAGCTTGGTTTATGGCTTTCTAATTGTTCATCTGTCTATCATCTGTTTATGCATCCATCAAATTATGCACCTGTATTATTCGATAAATCTTAAAGGGACATGTTGAAAATATATTTAACAAGGTCAGAAAGAGGTTACAAAATGTAGTCAAAATAAAATGAACTTAAGTATAATCTTTTGGATTTTTTTCAACACAGTAAAAGAAACTAAAATAGCTTATTTCTTCTAGAGGTTTTATTAACATAAAATCCTTAAAGCTATCTTCAGCTGCAGTACAGTACATCACACCTTCAATTAGCTGCTGAATCCTTTCAAGTATTTTTTGCTAAAATAATGGGCAATGCATACTAGTGCTCTGTATTTGGTATTATTAAGCTGATGGAAGCAAAAATGCAGAACTACCAGAAGCAGAACAAATGGATGAAAAAAAATTAACGACACCAAAATGGAGATAAAAGTAGCATTTAAACAACAAAAAAAAACCCAAAATCTCAGGGTGTTTCTGTTTTCTCAAAAAGAACATTATCACCATCGAAAATACTACTGGAAGAATGAAGAATGATTTTGTTTGCTTTGGCAATTGTTGGATGTACTGAAAATAAACTCTACATGACATCATTACTCGTTCGTGGCTGCCATCAGCAATAAAGAAAGTTGTCTTCTACACATGCTTACTCACGTGTGGGGCACTTCCTGTTATGATGATTTTCACATAAATTATCAGAATATGTTGACCCAAATTAGCTATATACATGCTCGATATTTCCAGTGTCTTCTGAATAACCTGCTCATCATGTACATTATATAAAACACAGACTGAACAGCATTCTCTGAAAGACTATTTTTGATGTTGCTGAGTTCTATACTATTTTATTTCAAATACTGCCTTCACTACTTATGACTGGCATGCATTAAAATACAAACCTCCATTCAATGTGAGGGAATTATGCTTACCTATTTATAAATGCTTTAAAAGTTAAATGCGTATGATTAAATGAATAAAACTTAACTAAGTACAGCGATTCTTGCTGAAATGGTGCAGACCAGGTACTTTGATTTTGTTCTCCAGCTTGGCAAACATCAACTCGGGTATTAACTTATTCATTAATGGAGCCTTGATATTTCACCACAGTAATCAAAGTGAATTGAAATGGCCACAGGAATAAATCCTCCCCTTTAGAAACAAAATTTATAGAAAATGCACATTTTACTCGGGTATATTTCTACTATTAAACTTCAGCCTGCTAAAAATTTAATAAATTTTAATAACCTTTGCTTTCTTGTGTAAAATAAAAGGAGACATTTTTTAGAGATTTCAGGTTAGATTGGTTAATCTTCTAATACAGTTTCCTCTCTTTTACTTAGCAGAACCTAGCAAATTCTACTGCTATTCTGTGGATCTAGGTAGCCAGAAAGAAAAGCAGACATACATATACAGAAGAAAGACAGTCAGACAGATAAGGTAGAGATGAGAGTGATGAGAAAAGGAGAGAGATGCCAACTATACTGATTACCTGTGGTTATGTAAAGATACCATTCAGGTCCAATTTAATTTGATGTCTCCAAAGCAGTCATAATTCCTCACATATTAAAATAAATATTACTAAAGTAATCAATAAAAAAAATGAATGGGTCCACAAATAAAGTAAATGTTCGAGCTAATCTTCCTTTTTAAAAAAAAAATAAAAATAAAAGGAAGTTCATATTCTTTCTGGTACGAAGCACAGATGCCCTCGGTCTGCCTTTCAGCTTCATAAGAGCCTTCCTGTTTATTTCGCACTATCTAACGTGTATAAATCATTTACTTTACAGGAGGCATTTCTATTGAGAACCTCACCTTTAAATTAGCAATGTTTTTATGAGTAATGAGTAATGTTAACCGAAGTATACAATAACCTTGACCTTCTAAGAAGGATAATCTCTTTCCTAAGACAATATCTTTTGATAGAGAAATTGAAGACTCGGTGTTTAACAATAATATATACTTTCAAGCACAATCAGGTAGACATTGCTTTTTCTACAGAAGAAAATATGCAAATACACTACTGTGATAGCTTAGTAGATAGAAGGGAGTTGAAGTATTTCAGTGAATGTTTAGAGAAGCTTTTAGGTTTTTTTTTTTTTTGCTGTAATTCATTATTTAAAAATGATGTCACAATATACATCATATACAAACTTCACTGACTGTATATTGCTTTATAAATTATATTCAGTGTGTTACCTCTTGGTCTCCTTATCTATCAAATTCTCATAAAAGGGCAAGTTTTGTGCTATGTATTCAAATAATGAGATCCAGTAGTAAAATGTGCCTAAAAGGCTTATCAATCATAGAGCAACACTTCCCCATGACCATTTAAGAATCTTCAAGTAATGATCCAAGGCTACAGGAACTGTGCATACTAGAGAAGGATTCCATTTGATTCTGCTCAGAGTAAGTTAAAACAGAGTTGTCACACTACCCAGAAAACTTTTATGGTAAAATACAGAAAGAGTCATTTGTCAAAACCTTATTATACAAACAAGGATTTATGTAAGGTCATCCTTCAATATAATATAAATTTTAATGTGAACATATATTTATTGTTCGATGATAAATATAAAGTTCCTTTTGCTTGGAGTACATCTAAATATATATGCATAGACATTTTGACATGTAGGTGAATGCATGTTTCTAGTGAAGTTTCAATATGATTTGAAAACTCCCTAAGGTCATATACTCCAAAGCAGCGAAACGTATTTTAGAACCATCCCTAACTAACTGTGTAGCTAAATGCCCTTAGTTTAAGTGTGATCTTTCATTGGAAGGAATCTACACGAGTATATGTTGTATACACATAGATACTACTGATATCCTGAAGAACAATATTTAAGCAATCTAATTATCATATATTTATTAATAAAATTTGATAGATGAAATTTTCTTTCTATTTTATGTAAAACAGCATTAAGATCTTTTTATTGCGTTACACTGGAAACAATCTTAGTTGCCTCTGAAGAAATCATTAGTGAATATCTCACAGTGATTAAAATAACTAAAACATCAAAAGTAGCATGAAGTTATACCAAATGTACTAAAAATAGCTTTCAGAAGTGTAGCCCATGCACAGTGCCTTATATTTCTTTCCCATGCATCACTGTAAAGAAGCTCATGTTTATTTGGTATCTATGAGAACACACTGGTGCAAATCCAGAGCAGCTGAATCTGTCTTAGCTATTATTGCAAATGTAAATATCTATTTTGACACTACAATCAAAGCTAAAAATAAAACAACATGGATAAGAAGGATAAAATCTGTATCAAGTTGTTCATCTAAAATTGTTTTCCAATTTTGTAATATAAATGATGGCATCATGTTCTTATATATCAAACTGGTGCATGCCAAATTTTCCTTGTTAGTCAAACCCAAATTAGGCAAGGTTAGGACACTTTCATTAAAATCAGAACCTCTTGAGTGGAATCGAGTTCCTATTTTAAGAAGCTTCAGAGTCACTATCAATTATGAGTGTGAAACAGAAAAGCTTTTGTTGTCTAGGATCATGTATTGCTTTGCACGTCCTCTGGTACGTTATCAACGGTCTAGTCCACTGTGCGAACAGCATTGGTAGTCCTGAGAAGCTTGTAAATATGACTTTGCACTCAGTAAGCACGGGAGGGCGTCACTCACCTTGTTCGAGTGGCTGACTTTTAGTTGAAGTAGTTTTCATCTTGAGTGCCTCCCTAACCGACATGTCACAGCAGGAGCCTTTGTTAGTGTCTTGGTCACTGTCCGCCTGATCGCTGTCCCCGTGCCCACTGTCTCTCAGGCTGGCTCTTTCTGGGTCCTTAAACGTGGAGCTACTGAAATACACATGAAGAAAAAGAGGAGAGGGTGTTGTCTCTACCAGTTTTAACCTGAAGTGTAGTCTCTTGCAAAGCAATTTTGACACGAATGCAAATGGGGAAGCCGAGAAAGTTATTTAATAGGCCTTACCTTTGAACAAACTGCTGCCTGCTGCCCATGTAATTGGGCTCTGCGGGAAAATTGTCTGTCTGTGAAAGAGAAGGAAAAAAAATACGTATAGTTGTACACTGGACAAATCTCCTGCAGAGCAACAAGATTTCCTAGTGGAAAAATGATTAATAATTCAAAAATTCTCTTAATCTTCAGATTTGTACATTTTAATTAAATTGGAAATTGCTGACATGTAATTATGTACTCAGAACAATTAAATGATTCCGGTCCACAAATTACCTGTTAAAGTAAACAATGAACCTGTCAAAACTGGCATTATCCATTAGTTCCAGGATGGATAATGCTATCAATGGTGTTTCTTTACGCAGATACTAAGATTGAACATTTGTGGGAGGAGTGGGAAAATGACCTAATTTCTTCGTATGTAAGTGTGCATTTATTTGAAAACATTCATTTTTATACATAATTGTATCATCTGCTGGGACTCTATGCCCTTCCTCATGTATTAACACGCAAAGTCATCCACTCAGTTAAACGATTGATGGACTTCCCTCAAAAATTTTACTAGGAATGGATAGATACAAGCAAATTATAAAGGGTTGGATTCACTTTTAATTCACTCTAAACTCCATTCTAACTATAAAACCTACTATCAAACAACTTAATGGAACTGGGTATTACTTTCTGGAGCGAAATAAAATTTTTGAAAGTTACTTAAGTATTAAAAGTAAGGATGTGAAAAAGCAAGCCTTGTCGTTTTTACTGCTTCCAAACTGACATGGAGTTCTGCCAACAAGAACTGAATTCTCCTTGTATCATGGAACAGAGTCTTTTGGGAGAAATAGACTGGATCTTTCATAGATCTCCCTATACTGTACATTCACACACGTTACTTCTTCGTGCAGCTGACTTGGTGACAATGCTTCTCTTGTTTTCTGCATTTCTTCATATCACGCTATTATGCACTGGAGCAGCAATGGGGAAGTACAAGACCATCCAGCATACAAGTATCAGACACGCGGAGCGTGTAACCATGGAAGAAGCAGGCCAAGGTAAGGCATATTGCAGTGAAATATGTGCTTTCTTTATAAGTAAAGTTAATTTTAAAAAGTAGGGCTTGTTTTTTGCTTCCTATGTAATAATTACATTTATTTGGCTTTGTGAAGTGTTGCTGGAAAAAAATAAAATTGGTTTAGGAAAATATTGAAAGTATTTTGAAATATGAAAATATATTGAAAGAGTAAATTGAAAATATATTGAAAAATGATGAAAATATACAAATCTCCTTGTCTGTTAAAAGTATGAGATGATAAAAATATATAATTTTCTTAATCTGTAAATGTTTTTTCTTTTTATGTAGATTCAATGACCTTTATTGAGCCACATGCAAGGTTAGCTGAACAGCATGAATTCAAGTTTTACCAAATTGTATTTAAAAGTTGATATCTTCATCATCCTGTACCTGAGCCTGGGGTCTCTGAAGCATCCTCATGTACCTCAACTTGAACTAGGTGAAGCTTCTTCTTTTTATTCCCAAAATGACAAACTAACAACTTCAAGGGAAACTTTGACTCCCAGTAAAATGACTAATGCCAAACTAAATAGATGTCACAAGGCTACAAAAGTCCTGCCTAATTCTAAAAGTATCTACAAACTTAGCAATCCTGCCAACTTGATAAAATGTATCTTGTGATTTATGGTGGTTAAACATCTGTACAAAGTTTTTTATTACTGCCAGGAAAGAGTCATATATAAATGTTTTGGACAAGTTCATGGAAAAAAAGAGTACAGAATGTTAACAAGACAGTAAGGAAGTAAAGGAAAATCGGAAGATGGAAACATCAGTGTGACTGTAAATAGTATAAGGCCTTCAAGGGTATCAATTAGGTGAAGCTTAAGTGTTGTGTTCAGTGAGGCACATGAGAAGGACAAAAGAAACTTTTCTCCACTCATCCTAAGAACAGTTTCCAGAAATTCATGCATATTAGTAAAGTACGTTATCCCTTTGAATAAAGGACTGTAGAAGAATGTGTGTTCATAAATACATACATCCATAATTGTGAACATCACATTAGTACTGTTATCTACAATTGTTTAGAGGAAGGTAGAAAAACAAAAGAAAGGGAAAGGAAAAAGTCATTTGGTGAGAACAAGAAGAAAGTTAAAAGCAGAGGGTCAAGCTAGAGAAAAATACAGAGAAAATAAAGACAAAAATAAAAATATCTATGAAAGAGAAGGATAGGAGGAATGTAAAGAAACACAAGAGGAAAAAAGTATGGTTTACCATCCCAGAGCTTTAAAAACTACAAATATAAAAGCTTACGACTTTATCAGTAACACAGTGTCAAAGTTTAAGAATGTCTGTACTTACTGATTAAAGTTGCTTGGAAAGCAAGAGACTATAGTTTCTGTGCAGAGTAGCCATTTGGCTTTTTACAAACACACAACTAATTTACTCTAAAAAGTATACAGTTTTAATATAGACAGCAAAGTTCTCATTATCTGTGCTCAGGGAGGTCCAAAAATTCATTCAACATTATCCAACTATGAAATAGGTGCTAGTTTCATAGAAAAGAAAAAATGTAAAAGAAATTTAGTACTATCAGCATCATTTATTAAACCTAGCTACTGTACTTTAAATTTTGAGTTTTGGCTTATACTGGGACGATGCTTAAGTTTTAAATCTTGGAAGAGAATAAAATATGGGTTCAGACCTTTACAACTCTTTAGCTTTCTGCAGAGTATATTTCCTGATAACAAAACAGATCTGAAATAACACAGAACTAAATATGATTTGCCCTTTCTGCTGTGGTTTGGTTATTTTATTTGTTAGAAACAATAAACACTGGGAAATTCTTTCTTTTTGGCACAAGCAAACAGACCAACACACCTAAGCAAGCAAACACTTAAGATGATTAAGTTTTGCAGAATTATAATACTCTTCTTTGATGATATTCTTCCTTTAGTTCTTCAACAATACTCACCAAAGCACATTGCATTAGTAAATCAGGTTCACAAAAATATTTATGTCATCAACAATAAATAATAAGCTGCTCCCAAGATATACCACTTTCTGAGACATGTTATCCTAGTAAAATTATGAAGCTCAAATCATATGTTAAAAAAAAAACATAACTGAGAAGACTAAAAAATGTATACAGTAACACTAAACCATGTTGGCTAAAATGAGTAAAATTTATTTGTGAAATAAATATTATGTCATTTACATGCACCTATGATGTGAAGATTAAGTCGATCATAAAATCAGGGAGACAAGATGTTATGTTATCAAAATAGACTAAATGGATATTCTGAAAATGCCAAATTAACTACATCAGGTCTAGAAATTTTCAGTAAATGTGAAATAAATTGCTCAATTGCACAATTGAGTAATCATGAAAATATAATGTATTATCAATTTAATAATATTATGAATATATGAATTAACAAATATACAATTATAATATAAATTTATAAAATTATCAATTATGATTAAATAATGAAATAACATGCTCTATTCTTAATGTGGATATTAAATATAAATATATCATATATTATATACATATATAAAATGGTGAGAGCTTGCACGGTTTTCTCCCAGGCAAGGAGATCCAAATTCACATCTCTTTGTCACTGGACTAAAAGGCCTCCCAAGTTCAGTAAGGCACATGAAATGAATAAATGACATACAACTTGTAAATGGGTAAAATGTGATGATCTAAATCCCAGATCTACATGGACAAATGAGCAAACATCTACAATGGGGAACTTTCTCATGTGTTGTGCACATGAGTGTTTTTCCTACATGTATGTATGTGCATTATGTGCATACCTAGTGCCTACAGAGGTCAAAGGAGAGCATTGTGTTCCCTGACACTGGAGTTACAGATGGTTATGAGTCATAACATGAGTGTTGGGTATCAAATCTGAGTCCTCCATAAGAGCCACTAGTTTATTTAACTACTGAGCAATCTCTCCAGCTCCCAACTGAGGTAATTTTTAACTTAAAAAAATCATTTTATAATATCCCATTGAATTCTCTTTGTATCTCTTTTTCTCCTTCAGGTGGGAAATGGAAGATAGAAATGAAAATTTATGTAGAAACTCAGTTTCACTATGCTTTTTGCATTCTTTTTAAAATTTTTTACATTTTATAAGTTTCTTATTAAGTTATTTGATATTTGGCCCAATCTCAGTTTTATTTTCCATATACATTATAACTATGAAATTCTTTTTTCAATTCTAGGTATTGTTTTTCATAGGTTGCTGAAGGCTAGATTTTTGTACAAACTATGATCTGAGATACATATGTACTAGTGGCATGAACTTATCCTCTGATCTGAGGGATGGAATTAGGCTCACAGGTATTCCACCTGGTAAAGAAAAGAGGAAGGACATGAATAAATACCAGTAGTTTCCAGTCCATGGCAACCACATCCCCTCAAGAGGTCCTTAGAGATGATGGGGCTCCCTGGACTGTCTAAATCATCCTCTTCTAAAAGGCTAACTCATAGTAGGTGGTGCAGTAGGTAATGAAGCATTGCAAATACTGTTTTACATTTAATCGCCAGGGTGCAATTGCAATAACCACAGATTTCTTTCCAGCAACATTTGCTTAAGTGGTGTGCATGATGATGAAAAGCTTTCTATAGAATACAGCTTGCCAAAGCTCACATAATCTCTCTTCTTTTGCAGGGGCATGTGTGAAGACTAGTATACTGACTGTTTGTTAAACACTTAATACAAGCTACACTCTCTTGGTGGGGTCATTATTTTTCTCATCCCACAAGGGATGAAATACAAGAATAGTTTAAAGTTTTATACAAATTTCACTTTCCCAAATATTGGTGTGTTACAAATAGGATTCAAAATCATCAAGAGTTACAGTGGAAATTTTAAATCATGCATTCTGGACAGTATTATCCTGAATCCACTGTCAAACTTGTGAATTATTCTGACAAAATTCTCTATGAACAAAATACCTCAAATGATGATCATTTACATAAATAATCTTTTAAAGCTTTTCAAACACATGCTATTAAATTATTTCAAAATATAGAAATAACTTCATATGGCGTTTTCACCTGGAACAATGTATTCTTTCCTAAGAGGGCACCCACTATTCCATGTTTTGCCATATCTCTTTTCCACATTCAGATGGACACTGCCCATTTACTGGGACTAGAGGTAAGTATCTTAGAGCTGTTGAATTTGCTGATATTGTTAAATCAATCTTTATGTCTCACACTTGCCTTCTATTCAAATGAATATAGACTTTTCCTCATAGATTTTAGTATTTGACTTGGTATCTTTTTAATAGACAAATGAGGAAACACTCTGCATTGAGAATACTTACTCAAATAATGTGCAACTGTATAATCACTTGCTATGGAGACAGAAATGCATCTAGCTTTTTATTTACCTGAATGATATCTAGGTTGCTTCCATTCCTATAGATATTCACATTCAAATTTTTGTGACAATAATATTAATCTCTGAGTGGATAATCTGGAAGCAAATATCATGACATAAAAATGACATTTAATTTCATAAGAAATTGCCATTTTTCTCCAGAATAGCTAAATAATTTTATATTCTCAAAAAAGTATAAAATATTTTTCTTGAATATCAATGGTATTATTACTGTTGAGTGTTTTGTTTATTAAAGTGGGCAGGTAGTAATGATTAACGAGTCCCTTGTTGCTAATTAGAGTGTGCACTTTTTTCATGGAAGTATAGGTCACTAATGCAATATGATGAATGGGTTGTCCAAATCTTTTTGTTATCTTGTCATTTAATTTTGAGAGCCCATTGTAATATAAAGTATCCTCCAAATGAGTGGACTATCTTTAAATCTTGTCAACTGTTATCAGTAAGATTCACAATTATAATATAACAAAGTAATTTATTTTTGTTTTCTCTGGATCTTGCTTTGTGGTTGTGTATGAAAGTTCTACCTAATCACAATCCACAATGGTTTCCAAATGTTTTTTTCTAAACCTTTATAGTTTAAAGCTTTGCATATAGATAATGATTCACACACAGGGAGAGAGAGAGAGAGAGAGTGAGAGAGAGACAGACAGACAGACAGACAGAGACAGAGAGACAGAGAGAGCTTATAACTTATAAAGAGAATATATTTATAAAGATGCTTAAAAAGAGAATACTTATTCAAAATGTGCAATTGTACAATCATTCACTATGAAGTGTGTGTGTGTGATGAACTCATGAGTAGGCATGCGGGCACATGTGTACCTGTGTGCAAGAGTGCATGTTTGTG
Organism: Mus musculus; assembly: GCF_000001635.26. NCBI lineage: Eukaryota > Metazoa > Chordata > Mammalia > Rodentia > Muridae > Mus > Mus musculus. The sequence goes on along the minus strand of NC_000080.6, from coordinate 84,471,119 downwards.
TATCAACTGTGAAGTGTTGATCATAGTTCATTTCCACTGATTTACTATTGAATTGATTTTTCATTTTTGTCAAAAATCAATCGGCCATATTTGTGCAAGCAGACTTTTAACAGTTTCGTTTGCTCCATTGATCTTTGTTTCCATTTGTAGAATAACGTTACAGTGTCCTGATTAGTATACCTTCTATGCTGCAACGTGCCTCCAGCTCAAGGCTTCTTTTTTGAAGTAGTTTGTGCTGATCTAGTTCAAAGGTGTCCCCTATATAAACTTTAAAAATGACCATGTTTGTACAACCCCTTCTACAAATTGAATGGAATTGGGTTTTATTTATTAATTACTGGGAAAGACTGACATCTCTGCTGCCTTCTGTGTTCTGATCCATACACAGGAGATGACCACCCATTTTGATCTCTGGATAAAGAAGAGGAAGAATGTATTGAATGAAAGCAAAAGTAGGTGTTTATGTTGTAAATCTGATAATGAAATCAACTTATTTCATAAACTAATTGGGGGTTGAGGGATTGCACAGCAAACATTTGTCTAAAAGTCCTTGGCTCTAACACACTGCTCCTGCCACAGGTATAGTAAATTTAGATGTTCAGGATTCAGACACAAGGAAGAGGAAAAATTTCTTTGAACTGGGGACATGAGGTTGATTGTGCACATTGATGCCAGGAGCTTGAAAACAACACAAGTTGGATGTTTCCTTTAATTCAAAGGCGCTGCTTCCCACATTTCTAACAAGCATTCTTTCTGCAGCAGACTAAACACCAGGGAATGTTAAGAGGGAAATAATTCATTTTAAGCCCTTTCAAACAGACTTTCCTTCTGATATTTTTGCCTTCAACAGAATATATGGTTTGGTTCTTTCTACTTTGCTGAAGTAGGCAACGTCATTTTAAGCCACTACTTATAAAGTTATATGACAGCACCTATGGCTTTGGAATTTCTAAAGTGCATGAAGTATGGCAATAACTACATTTATCGCTGGTTTTCAGAATAATACATTTTATACAAGTATGGTGTTCTAGACATTTGTGTTCTCGTACAAAAGGAATAGTAAAACACAGGATATTCTTGCCATGTTGAGAAAAAGCCTGTGTTCCCCAAGATTAAAGTAAGAAAACAGGAATTGCTATATATACCCTGTAAATAAAAATATTTCATCTAACTCTCAATGAATATGACTTAGACTATTTTAAGGTGATATGGTGCTATGTTAAAATCTTCTGCAAATGTTAACTGTTCTATAAATGACACTGATAACTTTAATAACTAAGGTGCCAGAATTTAATTATGCAATTTATAAATCTTTAAGGAAATCATCCTTGACAAGGGAAAAAACGAGACAATCAAAAGCTAAGCTAAGTGTTATTTTGTTATCTAGTGACAGATGCAAGGCAGAAGATGCAACTTATTGCATGAATGTGTTTGCTGCACTGAGTTGTGAAACCCAGGGGCACCAATATGTCCCTCAATGCTAGATGTGCTTGCTCCTCTGCAGTGGTGCAGTGTCTTATAAGAGAAATAGAATCATATTTAGCAGTTGCTTTTCTAACCCTCTCATTTCCATCCAACACACTCAGCCGCTAACGTCAATCTTCTTCCTTTTAAGTTGCTGCACAGGTGGCCCTGGGAGCTCAGAGTTCTTTCTGTTCTGCCTTTTGTTTTCTCTCAGGCAGACTTTTTGTCTCCAGAGACTGGTTTCTTCCCTGCCAGCTTTCTCTCCATCTCTATAAAGAGTTCTGGAGGATGGTTTCCTCTGGAAGTGATACCTAAACTGGGTTCTCTACGACTGACTAAGAACTCAAACTTTATACGTGGCCGTTAGAAAGATACTATGATTCTAAAAATGTTTCTTTCCTACACATTAGTGTGTGTAGACAGGAAGAGAAAAGTGAGGTAAACTAGTAATATTGTTTTACTTATCGCCACGATTTACTTATCGCCACGATGAACACTGAATCTTCTGATAGATGCGTTCCCTTATAAGCAGAGTTTTATTTAAGGAATTTGGCAGGAAACATTTTTATGGACTAAATTATAGATTCAACTCAGCTTTTAGAAGTCTAATTCACCTAGGCATTATGGGGATGCTTTGAAATCCTATGTCACTGAATTTGAACGTCTGTTTCTGGAGTATTTTTGCACATTTGGCAGTGGTGGATGAGGAATGCTCTGTCTTGTATTAGAATCTAGGAAATAGGAATCATAGGAAATATTGACTGTTTATTATTCATTCATCTCAGTTGCCAGCACAGACACACCAGAGTCCGCATTCGTTTTAAACAGAGAGACTGCTGCTAAGGGACTGCCACTGAGTTGCCTGTCACCTACCCAATTCATTTCCAAGCAGTGACACTTGGCAGGGACGTTTTGTGGCTACCCTGTTCTGCGCTGCCTCTCTCCGATCAGAATGGATAATAATAAGCCATCTCAATAATTTTGAAATAAGTTAATGATAAATTAATGGAACTTGCCTTAAAGGGCTCTTTAAAATTACTATTATATACTAATCAAGTTAGGACTATTATCATCCCTAAAAACTTTTCAGAGTGCCTGCACTGTTATCTTTCTATACTTACATGTTAAATTATTTTAAATACTGAATATATATACATATATATAATAATTCTAATAACTAGATTTTCCCTTTAATTTGTAACACAAAAGGACTATAATGAGAATTTATTCCCAAATATCCAAATGCATTCTTTAGGCTTAAACTTACTTATCAACATTATACTGAAATAAATTGCCAAGCAGGTACTTCTAAGTACTTACCTTATAGATACAAGAGAAGTTTAAAACATTATATTTAACCAATCATTATATAAAATTCCCAAGGAAAAATACGATTAAAAAGGAGAGCCAGTTTTATCAGCTCATTTTGCCGCAGTACTGAAGTTAAAAATGCTAAGATTGTAATGATTTTTTTTCTTAAATACATTTCAGTGGTCACGTGACTCATAATACAAAATCATCATTCAAAAGATAATGTCATTTATAGCTTTGATGTGGGTGCATTTTGTAGACAAGAGCAGAAAATAAGAGGAAGAATTCTATTTCTTTGTGATTTTGAATGACTAACTCATGCTATCACCATCATAGGTCAATTCTAACTCTTATTTAAATAAAAAAGAAAAGAAAGTGGGGAGATACAATGTGAAATTGGTATGTGGATTACTAATTTTAGTCCTTCCCTCCATAGGCATGAGGAATTAATTATTACTAAGAATAAACAAGTTAGCCAAACCATCATTAGTCAATGCTAATGAACACTTAGGAGTACTTTCAAGTCCTCAACCTTTCATATGGACTTTAAAGCTCCCACATATGATACAGAATTTTGAATTTCCAAAAGGTCAGTCCAAAAATTAGATTCCGTTTTTTTTAAAGGGTAATTTAAAAACCAATTGTGAAAACTGAGGAGGAAATATACAAGTAATGGTAGAGTGTTTTTCAGAAAGGAATATGACAAAACAAGGAATAACTCCATATTTGGACACAGTGTTAAGTATCCACAGGTTAGATTACTAGGATATCATTTTTATGAAGCATAATAGTAAATATAAAATTCATTATGTATGATTCAAAAGGAATAGTCTCCTCTTGTTCGGTAGTCATATGTGAAATTAAAATCAAACAAATGTCTTTTAATAATATTGATGTTCTTAACTAAGGAACAATAGTGAATTTTAGTCTCTCTCTTCTTTATCACAGTGTCACTTGAATGTCGAGTCCTGAGAGGGAGTGTGTTTTACTTGGATCAGTGATTTTAATATCTAAGAAATTTCTTCCACTAAGGAAACAACTGACCTGATGTGATGACAGTCACTTAAGGAAACATTAGCTCGGATCCTTCAAATACTAGTTTGGAATTGTAAACAGCTAGTTTCACCTTTTTTGGAAACTGTTTGGAACTGATAACGGTACAATTTATTTACACTCGCAAAATAAAAACAAAAAAACAAAAACCCAACACTGCTGAGCCATTACTGCCTTACATAAGTCTTTGGCCTATGGTCCTTTCCATAGTTAAAAGAAAATTCTATTTGAATCTTGCCTTTTCCATATTCCCAAGCTGCCCATGGCTACCTTTGTGTTTCAGGCCCAGAACTGAGAATTACAACAGAAAGGCTTTATTAATCACACAACCTAAAGTGTTAATCATCTCACCTTTGCAGAAAAGCATGTCTTAGATATATCCCAATGTTTAAAGACATGATTAAAACATTTACCATTTCTTTCTGTACTTGAAAATAAGCAATGCTTTTATTTGAACTGATTTTTAATTAGGTTCTAACTTAGAAAGCAAAACCAAATCACCTTTTTTTTTCCTCTGTAGCACATAGACATTGATCATAGTGTGTGTATTTGAAAAGCATTTGACTGAAAACAAAAAACAAAAACAAAAACAAAACACTGCTCATACTTTTTAAAAGTGGACCCCAGTGCTAGGTGATTTGTAGCATGTTTATGTTCAATTCCAAAGTACTTAAAACTGCACAAACAGTACCACCCTGGGAACACCTGAAAATGAAATGCACTTAGACACACACAAGACTTCCTGAAGTATATTGCAAATTCCTCTAGAGAACCCTTATGATAAGAGTAAGTAACTGGGTTTTCATAATTTTCCCCCAGTGACACTGTTCTTAGCTCTGTTACTTCAAAGAACTCACAATCTCCTATGTGTGGTATGTTAATTTAAGGCTGTGTTTCCTTCCCTGCTTGATCATCTACACACTGTACATTGAACATTTGTCAGAACCTGTGTAGAACACAGATCCTTGAATACTGTATGTACTGAATACTGTATGTAAGGCAATCCATCCCAGTCCAATATTTCCATCTAATTTCACCTAAGGAGCCAGGAGGAACACAATCGTTATGTTTTTTTTGGAAGAGGGAAGTAGTATCTGTGGACTACAAACAATGTGAATCGAATTTCTTTTGAGTCAAAAATCACTATTCATGTCCTACATGGCACATGTGTCTTTTATGTATGGTACACTTACTACTGTATTCCATTCGTTCACATTTCTCATTGTCATTTGCATTTTATGGACTTAAAGTCTTATTCAAATAATGCTTGTTCACCAAGTTTTCCTTCTTTTCCAGTGCCAGGCTACACAGTATTCAATGGCTTTGCCCCTCTAATGGTCATGCTTTGAATAAGCACAAATTAAAAAAAATTGGACATATATGAGACAGTTTGGGTAAGAATTAAAAAAAAATCACAAAAAATTCTGTGATTAAGATTAATTAATATAAGAAGCACAGACTGCTTGTGGAGTCTTTACATTTGGAAATATTTCTACTATACAAAGGCAAGCTAGAGAAAGAAGCCAAGGACCTGTGTTCTACAGAGGTCCTGACAAATGTTCAATGTACAGTATGTAGATGATGTGAGGAATTTTCCCCCGAATTGATGTGAGATGCAGGAACTAAGGAGTAGTACTTCATAGCACCAATTATCTGCACTGTGTGGTAATTTGATCAAATATGCTTTTCAACATAATACAGTAAGTAGCATAAGAACTCTGAATGTTATATCAGATAAACTTCCTGTATAGATGTAGTTAAGGACTTCAATTTATATGTAAGGAAATGGGTATGGGTGACTTCAATTGCAGTTTAATGCATTTGTATTTTTTTTTAAATTTGTTTTTTGAGTGAATGTGTATACATTTGTTTGTGCAAGTGTGTGTATGTCTGTGGGTTAAAGCCACTCTGCTAACCTAGGTTTCTTCCTCAATAATTCCCATCTTTGTATTTCCAGACAAGTTCATTCACTGAACCTGAAGCTCCATGATTTTGCTAGATTTAACTGGGGAGCAATCACTAACAGAATTCCGTGTCACTCTGAATAGCACTCGAACTTCAGGTATGCATTAAATGTCACACTTGGCATCCTACCTGGGTACTGGGCATCTGAACTTGGTCTAAGGGCTTTGCAGCAAGCATTTTATACACTGAGCAATTTTCTAGCCCCAGGGCAAATATTTTTGACGTTAATTTTTTTAATAGTTATTTTGACATGTCATGAACTAAATTCTTTCAATGCTTTCCTGTTTAAAAAGAAAACAGTGTATAAAGAAAACGTACATCCTTTCACTTAAATTTTAATTTGTTGATTTTAAAAACTGAAAATCCAAATTTAACAATGGATTCTAAAAAAACAACTCTGCTAAGATGTCTACTTAAAAACAAAACAAAGGACAAAATACAACTTCAAGAATGTAAAATGACAACTTGAAAGCAAATAAATTATTTTAGTAAAATTAATTCAATCATCATAAATGTTCTGAAATAAAATTCTTATATGATGCAATATTGATTTTTTTCTTATATTGTGCTAAAATCTGAAAATTGGAAAAAGAGGAGTTTTTTTATGAATCAATAATGTCGACATATTACTTTCTTGAGACTTAGCTAGGCCAGGATGTTTTGTCATTTTCAAGAATAAACAGGATGGTATGTGGAAATATTTATTTAATATCTTGTTAATATTAAACATGCATCTTACAATATGAGTTACCATATTTAATTTCAATTCCTATCTCCACCATAAGAATAAAAATGTTGATATATTCTAAAAGAAAACAGAAATCAAAAACAGGGAAGCATCTGTGCCTGGACTGAGGAACTGCGTCTTTTATTTTCTTTTTTTTTAAAAGCAGGAATCATGGGAATAGAACTTCCTTGTAAACAATCTGTCTATGGAGAGTAACTGATGAAATGAATTATACCCGTTGACTGATCCAGAATTCCCCCTTTTAGAGACAACATTAAACTGCATTATCAACATTGAAAGATGTCTCTGCAAGTCATAACTGGAAGAGAAACACAGTTTAATATAATATGTTCAGATCATGTATTTTAAAAAAAGTTACATACATATACATGATCAAAGTAGAAATTAATACCTTCCCCAAATCCTTGCATTAGGCCATAGATAATCCCTAAATCTCCATCACATTTTATGTATTTGGAAGAACAGCTATGTCTGTTTTCATCCCAGCAAGGACTGGTACAGTATCTCAATAATGAGCATATTAATCTCTCAGCAGGGAAAAATACCAATTCAAAATAAGCAGAATCAATAAAACATACAAAAATTATAATCTGCTTATACTTGAGTCATTTGGATTTTTGTAATTGAAAATAAATTGTAGGTTTATACAATGAAAGGCTAGCAATGACCATGTCTGATTGGTAAATTATAGGTAATTATAAATATAAATGAAACATGTTCTATTTTCAGTCAACAATTATATCATGAGTCCTCATGATATCCAAAGTACACTTTTGGTACTGTATTTTAAGTAGAATTTTTACAGAAATGTTTTCACATGAAATTTGTTAGAAGGAGGTTTAGTCAATTTTTGTTTTTAAAGAAGGAAACTTGAAGGCTGAAGACTTCCAATAATGGAAAATAATTTCATGAAGTTCGATTATCAGGGCTTTATGACAGGTAACTTTTTGTTCTCTGAAGAAAGTTTCTTTGGAAGAAAACTTTAAAAAAAAAAACTCAATCAAATCCTGGGGAGAGCAGGAAGACACAGTCTGGAATCACATGGAGGGAAATGCCTTCAGCGTTTATAGAACCAGGCCCAAGGAGAGAGCAGCTGAGATCTAAGCATGCAAGACTGCTAGTAACTGAGACTGAGCTCTGTACACTGCTAGTAACTGAGACTGAGCTTTTAGACTGCTAGTAACTGAGACTGAGCTCTGTAGCTCTGGAAGAAGAAATTCTCAGCAGAGCAGCTGTGTCACCCTACAAAAAGCTGGAGCCTGAACTCGCATGAATGTATGTCTCATCCCCACTTCTCACAATTCTCAGTGGATTTAGAAACCACTGGTTCTTTTTTGTTTGTTTGTTTAGTTTGTTAGTTTCTTAGAAGTGTATCAGACATCTTTAGGAAAAATTTCACAACACACTTTATATATTTTTCTCTAAAAGAAATAAAAACACCAGAATTTGTATTCTCGATAGCCTACTTTCACCTTAATTTTCTTCAAAACAGAGATTTTTGGATGCCATTTACAGGTTGGAAAATAAGATGTTCCTCTTCCTGAAAGTGCATGTGTTGTTTCATGTATAATCAGTTTATAAGTGCTGTACATTTAGTATAGAAAATCCCAAAAAGAATGAAGCTCATTCAGTAATCTAATTAAGTTTAAGAATCCTGATACACATTTTCTTGAGGGGACAGGATAGCACAAATACAAAACGGAGCATGACTACCACACTGCATAATAGCTCAAGCTAAAAGCATAACAATAAGCTTGTTTTCCATTATTGCAGAACCAATAAATAAGCATAATGAAAATCATGACACATTATTACATTACTCTGCATTGCCTCTATTCATTTAAAAAACCCAGATGAATGCATTTAAAATACTTCCACATGTCAAATGACAGTAAGCTTTGCAATTGAGAGGACGCTGAGTGGAATATTTTAAAGAGCAGATGCCTAGTCTTATGTGACTTATATCAAGATTATGATAGGAGAACAAGATATGTAAGCAATAACTACTTCACACTAAAATGGTAGGAGCATGGCATCCAAACATTTATATCTTTCATTTGCACTGTTTTCTTGATATTATGCAGTCAATAAAAAACAAATTAAAAAGCTTTAGAAAAAGCGTCCATGTCAATTAGCCCTTGGATAGAATCTCCTGTTTCTCTGTGATTTAATATACTGGATTATATTAACAGCACAGGCTTGTAAATAAGGAATATCTGAATCCTATTAATGGGAATAGGCTGCCAAAACAATCAGCCTCTAACTTAACAAGTTTCTAAGTATTTAGAAAAGCTGTGAAATAGGATTACAAGGTTAAACTGTGTACATCTGGCTAGCCACTATATAAATATTTCAGAAATGTGATCTCATGGACTGAAGGAACACCTGTCTAATCATGAGTCTTTTCCAAGATACATGAACTTCACTGAGCAGAGGAGAGCATGAATGTTGACAAGAAATCTTCATCAATTTGCATAATTCACTTCTTATGCTAGGCACATTTTCTTTTTTATCATGCTCCTATCTTCTAAGTGAACATACAAAAGGATTCAAGAATGTTTCTGTACTTTCATGCTTATGTTGACAAAAAGGGTCAAAGATGTGTGAACACTCACAAAAACCTGAACTACTAAATAGGTACCCCATTCTTTTCCATGGATTTTAGCATGCAATTTCGGTGTAGCATAAATTTAGGATGCCATGGAGGCTGAGAATAATTAATGAGAAGCAGAGGCCTGTCATAAAGCAGCAACTTGGCCACTAGTTTATAGAAACCTTAATGATGTGGAAAATCAGCTTCTTTTCACCAGACTCAAGATTGAACAACAGTGTTGACTCTTTGTCAAGTACACACCAGCCCTTTAAGTTTGATTTTAGTTTTTTTTTAAAGAGTAATTAGGTTAGAAATGTGCAGAGTAGACTACTCACCAAATTATCTTAAAACACTCAATGTGAAAACACCAGCTTTGAATCTGTAGTCAGAAATGGAAGCTAAAGGTCATGGGCTCAAATTTCTAATGACATTTCCTGAGAGGAGATGGGTGAAATGGAAGCTAAAGATTGAATGTTCAGTGCTTTCATGCACCATGTTGATTGTACCTTAATTTCCTAACAAGATGATGGGTTATTGCAATTAACCAAGTGAAATGATACCCCATTTCCCAAACCAACCTATTTCCAGGGGGACACGAAACCAGTGGTCCTTTCCTTCTCCCACCTCTCAGCCTGTCATTCTCCATCCTGAAATCCTAAACCCAGACTCAATATTTCCAAATAATGGATATCTCCTTGGAGATTTAATAGCTGCAACAGCATACTAAATATTTATCCAAACATCAAACCTATGCATACTAAAACTCAATAGAAAAGTTCAAGTAAAAGCAAAAGGAATATTTGATTAAATTTAAAATGAAGTCCCTTTTGCTCCATGATAAGTAGATATGCTGGTCTGGTTGCAAGATGAGTAGCTGTAAACAGAAAAGTTTACTAAAAACCAAAATTGAAAAAAACTGTTTAGTATTTTAGATGTGGCAGGTAGGAAGGGGTGCCTTCACTGTATCTTTTAGTGTGCATTCCTGCCTGAAGGATAAAGAGAAGGACTCATATTGCAAAGTTTCATTTTATTTCTTTGATATGAAAAATCAATGTTTTGTACAATATATATATATATATATTATATATATATATATATATACTCATTTCCATAATGTAAAGGAAATGGAGACATTTTTATTTTAAATAATAGTCCAAATTTTTTTTTGTCTACTTAAGCGTAATTTCAAGACGAAGTACCTGAAACTATTTAATGCAATCAATACATATTTATCACTACACTGAAAAGCCAACTATGTCAATTCTAGATATAAACATAATTCAATTAATTTGCCCATAAATGCCACCAAATTTTGTCACCACATATATCTGAATTTTAGGTAGAAGTTATTCCTGCTGATTAAATATACAAGGAACTTTAGTATATACATTAACACACACTTTCCACTAGAAAGACAGAAAAAAACACCAGCATAGCAAAGATGAAAGTATTTTTGAGGGTTCAGGATAAGGTAAGAGCAATGCTTCCTTACATCTATCTCACTATGATCTACTTTTTTTTATTGTGCTAGGCATTGGATTCCAGGCCTTGGACACAGTAGGAATCTGCTGTATCAATGAAGGATGTGTCCAGTCATTGGCTTCCTGAGACATAGTCTGATTATGTCATTCAAACTACCCTACATCTCATGGTCTGTTTGCCTGTGACTTCCAAGTAATAAGATCACAGGTGTGCTCCTCATAAGTGTTTTAAAAAGACACATTTCAAACACTTGAAAAAAAGTTTTCACTGTTGTTAAGCAGATGAAAAAAATTGAAATTATAGATCTTGTGAAATGATTCATAAATGCTTGAAAACTTGTGTTCTCGGAAAGTTTCAAGGCTCTTAAAATCATTTAGAATTTGCAGAAAAAAGAAAATGCTTTGGCAATAGTCTTTCAAAAAGAGCATACACATACATGTAAAATGTCTCAAGGAAAAGATGTACAGAAAAGAAATGAATAAAACATGTACAACTTATGACAGACCCAGTGTCTGGTCAGTAGTGTTTGATAGAACACCTACTTCAATGCCCATCAAACAAAGAAAGCTTCCATCCTGGTTGCTACCATATACCATATCTGCATCCTCTGCATTCATCAGGATGTCTGTCAATGTGCCTCTCTTCCAAACCACCAATGTGAAAATATGAATTAATAGATAAACTTGAACCTCAGGGTTTATAATGAGTGGGCACATACATGTCAGCAGTGACAGCTCACTGTCTGCAGGCTCACCTCATGCAGGATTTAACACTATTAAAGTTATTTTTTCAAGAAGTGTGTGATGCATAAAATGTAAATAAATCATAAACATTTAAAAATTATAATTTTATGGTCATTTTTCTGTTATTCCCTTACTTTATAGCCTGCATGCTCCACTTCAGTAGAAATACATGACATCTTTTCTTCATTGTTAGGGGTGATACCCAGGGCTTTGCATAATACAGAACTATTCTACCACCAAAATACACCTTTATTCCTGAATGCATTTTTAATATGATTTAAATTTTTTATTTTCTTGCAACTTTTATTCTATCAAGTCCCTTTATCCTTACATATGAATGAACCTTGTAAATAGAACTCAGATGTATAACACCTAAGTTTTAAAATAGCATAAGAGCAACTAATTTAATTTAATTTTAACAGTATTTTACTATTTATTCATTGGATTAATTATTATGAATCAAATAACTGTAGGTTGCTACTATAAGTTAAATATCCCTCAAAATGCTTCTTTTTTAGTATAGGCACAAAAATTACATTAGCAGCTATATAGTCCAAACAGATTCTGAATTCTGTGAACAAATGTGTTTATTTTATATGTATTTGATAATAACAATGTAATTTTCTATTACTATTATCACATGACCAATATTGTGTCAAATATAATAAACCTTAAAACTCCATCTCAATAAATAGAAATATGTATTTATAGTTTAACCATTACTTCATCTTATTAAAAATTATTTAGGGAAGTATTTGTGTGTATCTCAAAATATAAACAAAATGATTGTGGCAAATTATTGATTTCTTAGAATTTGATAGACAGCTTTATAAAATTTATATGACAACTGAGTGATATAATTGTAATGCTGTGTAAGTCACAGCAAAGACTAAAAGGTATTTAAATAAATGACAATCAACACCATTGTCTCTTTGAATGCTATATACATATGCATGTGTATGTATGAAAACTATATATAGTATGAAGTAATACTTAGAAAGCTTGATGCTAATAAAAACTGCAATCCTTGAACACCTATTTTTCTCTATGAACTTGCATTGGATCAGCAAAAACACACAGGAATTGTTATTGCTCTTGTTTAAAAGGTACCAAGAATAAAGTATAAAAATGGAGATGTGCTATTTATGTTCAACTCTTCTACCCAGACAAGATCAATTAACTGAATCTTAATATTATATAGTTGAAACACTCATCCCCACATTTAACCCTGTTGAAATCTGAAAGAATCGAAAGAATCTACTAGCTGTGTGTAGATCCATTAGCTATTCATCAAGAGCAACATTTTACGGAGCACCACCACTTCAACAGAAAAGAGATGGACAGAAAGGAGAAGCTGCTAATTCTCCAGTCCTAATATCTTTATTATCTCTCTTTTAAATGGTTTGGCTTCAAGCTGCTTGGGAACCAAGCAGAAAATAAAAATCTTCCTACAGCTTCTACTTACTTAGATATGCCTTTGTCCTGTTTCTCACAGCAGCCGAATATTCTTACTGCTTTACTTCAAACTTAACCTAGGCCACGGAGGACAGTAACGGAAAATATTATCCACTCCTTCGGTGAGCTGTTACATGTCAGTTTTTTGCCTACAGCAAAATTTAATGGCTGATTTGTGGATCTTTATTTCTGGAGATTTACTACAGAAACACTGACATAACCTTTACCCAGAGCAAACACTCTCTAATAAGAAGGAGACACCAAACCTAAAATCGCAGAAGGAAGAGAAAAATCCTGGCAGGAATTAATCTACCATTTTCACACATCTGCCCAAGGGAGGTATTGTAATTGCAAAAATTTACTCTAAGACTGCTGAGACTCATAGTAATTATGTTTCTTTTTTTTTTAATAGAAATAGCCACAGGTGGTAACAAATTGGGTTTTGAAATGGGGAACTGGGCATGTATTCTAACCCAAATTACTGTGTAATAGTCTTCATTATATAAAAAAATTATGGAAAATCTATTGCTCAAAATCAGAAAAAAATATTAAATGTATTCCTCATATTTCATTGTTTTTGACTACTTAGATATTTAGAATCAGGAAGACATCTCAGAACAGACCTCCGGTAATAACTTTTAAAAAATTGTACTGAGTGTTGGTTTGTTTAAAAGGATTGTTGTCTTCTTTCCAAACTTATTATTATCTAGGGATAAATAATAGTTTTCCTCGGAAGGTCAAGAATTAAACATGGCTAGTAATTACTAACCATGATATGGTGTCATAAAAGTGCAAGGTTAGAGATGTTTACGTCAGTCTATGAAGGATACTGAACTGTTTGCTATTTTCTTACATATCTGCCTTCAACAGTCCTACATATCACTCTGAGTTAATTCCACGTGTTCTTTTCTAATATGGGAAAGTGAAAATATTTGTTTTAGTAAATTGTTGATAAGTTTATAGGCTTCTTAAATATTCTACTTTCTTCTTGTTATCTTGTAACATAAATTGACTGTTTTCTGTTATTACCGAGGAATTTCATGTTTCCTATGTGCAGTAAAATGCTTTTATATATATATATATATATATATATATATATATATATATATATATACTTGACTTCTTTAATCACAGATATTGGAAATGGGTCAGAGTACAATATGAGGGCAGCTTACAAAAAATGTGGCAGCAGTTGTTACTACAACTTAAGGCTAAAGGAAAGATTCATTTTTCAGTTGGGAAATCAACCCTCTCTCTTTATTATCATTTTCACTGTAGCTGATTGAAGGATCACAAAGAAAATCATCATCACATAGGTTCAAACTAAAATATTTGGTTGTTTGCTTTATTATTATTTGAATCTTTACATGTATTCATGTCTGTTGTTGGTGCAAATTGCTTATCTTGGGCAAACTTTGCTAAAATACATGAAACACCAAAAAATATAGACTAGAAAGCAAGGCCAATATTGTCCAAAGAAGTAGAGTTCCAAGAAAAAGATCACTAAAATTTAGATTATATTTTATTCTATTCTTTCACGATCTAACTATAAAAATCAAAGCAACACATTTAAAAAGTTGTCTGAAGATTTGTGTGATTAGTAGTTATGAAAATATGTACCATTGAGGAATATCAGGCTTGAGCTGGAAAATAAATTCCTTTAATAAAAGCCAGTTCCCTTCTCTCCTAATATGGGGATGGGAAAATATTTGTTTAGGTAAATTGTTGATAAGTTTATAGGCTTTCTTAAATACTCTACTTTCTTCTTGTTATCTTATGCCATCTCCTGAAATAAAAGTAATGGTAAGAAGCACACAGTGCCAATTTGTACTTGTAGCTAAATTATTCATTTTTCTGTAAGAAACTCAACTCTACATCCAACTTTTCTACTGCAGGGAAAAGAGAAAATAACATGCAGAATATTCAATCATACAATAATCTTAGTGTAATGTAATAAAATAAAATGAAAACTAAACATCTCTAGCAAAGGTATTTGTATTGAAGAGTGTGATTTAAAAATCAAAGTTATATCTTAAAAATTGATAAGCCTGTAGTCTCAAGGCTTGAAAATGAATGAGAATATTTACCATGGAAAAGTAAATTTTCTTAAATCATCGTCTAGACTTGGATTATAAAAATAAGAAAGCTTGTAATCCTTATAATCTCTGAATCCTTTTAAATGTAAAAGTACAGTATGTTTTAATTTTATACACGTACACAAAAAAGCAAAATTTAGGATACAATCAAACTTTAACTTTGGGCTTCCTTTCACTGGAAGTTTACTAAAATTTTATGCATTCATATGATTATTAAGAGAAATACTATGAATGAATGTTTTATGTCTTATATATAAGCTATGTTTAAGCTACCATATAAATAAAAAATGAAAGAAAGATGCATAAATCATCATAGTTATGTAGAGGATGTGAGTTATTCAGTCATTTCTCAGGTTCAGTTGCCTCTAAGTGTTAACATCTCTAGAATAGCTCAGGGACAATTGAGGATGTAAAGTTAGCATCTACATATGTATTAACATAATTTATAAGCACAAAACTGATGTTTGCAAATAGCAGTAAATATCCACCCAACAATTTTAAGTGTATACTGTCAAACTTCAGATTCATTTTAGCAGTTATGCCTTTTAAACCCTACAAAGACTGCTTTTAGCTGATAAAAGAAGTAAACAAGAAATTGTCATTTAAATGGTCCCTTTAATGTGTTTCACTAATTAAAAATCAATAAACACATTACAAACTTAAAAAGAATTAAATGTTGTTTAGGCAGAGTATATTTTAGAACAAAGTAGGATCTTTGAAATTATATTATCTTTACCATGGCAATTTACTATAACATTAATATGGTTGATGAGAATACTTCATAGAATTTGAATATAAAGAAAATAAGATAATATGGATATCAAAATATTTTAAAATGCCTGAGTAAAATGCATTTCTAATATTATTTAATATTTTAATATATTCCATTCCTCTAATCAAACCAAAGTATAGTTATGTAGATTAGTTACATATAAAGTTTCATTTCTCCAACCTGTATTTATCATTTGATCACAAAGCTTGTTAACTTAAATAGTCTTTTATTGTCATGATTCATTTTCTCATAATTACACTGTTTAACTGCCTTATTTTTTGAATAAATATATGCAAACCTGCCAATTGTATTCAGCATAGTTATGCTAGATGTTCAATGAACCATTAAGAACCATTTCACTACAATAAAACTGCCTGGAATAGATCCAGTTCAAGGCCAACAAATACCAGTAATCAGAATGTCACTATGACCAGAACAGAAAAACAATACTGTGTTCCATGTATGTCAACAGATTCTCTCAAGCACTGCCCGAAAACCAATTTCATAGTCTATCAGAATACATGTAATTGAAACGTGCCTCCCATAAAACTGCAACTTGCATTTATATATTGCTATGAGTTTTTCCTTTCCTTTATACTACACCTTAAAAATACTGAACTGATTCCCCTGCAGCAGCAATGAAGCAGGAGCATATTTCTGCTTAGTCACAGCGAGAATGTTGATGCCATTAAGAACTTCTTTATTATAGATGATTTATTTCCAAAGACCAAAGGATAGCAATACATCACTGTCAAAGCTAGCGGTGAAAGCTATGACTTGCTGTAAAATACTGTATGCTGCCATTGAGGGGAATTCATGTCAAAGTCTCCTTTACTAAAGTAGGTTGACAATAGATTAGTGTAGGTCTGATGAACTTTGAAAGTGTCTTGTAAGTGGGTGGCAGAAGTCACGCTATCTTCAAAACTGATAAGTAAAAAATGAGCTGTATGCTATTCTCTAACAATTATACATCATTGGTTGAAGGAATTTAATCCAGAGAAATCACTTCACTAATGCTTTACTAAAATATGACTTTAAGGTAATGCCCTGTGGGATTTATTAAACAGACGTATGACCTAGGGGAGTACATTCTAGAGCAATGACTAATATAGTAATTAGTGAGTGCATTTGTAAGAATGTACCCACTATTGAGTGTGTTGCAAGACTTCTCTGATCAGGGAGTTCAGTTTCATTTCCTCACAGGCCTGAGCCCAGCTGTAGAAACTTCTTCCTCTTAGTCTTTCATCATCAACCTTACACCATATGTTTTTAATGTTTCCAGCCATACCACTAGTCCCCAAAGTACCAAACATTTGCTTAACATTTGTTTATATTTTCCTTAATCCATGTAAGGTCCATGTTATAATGTTTAATTCATTTTAAAGGGAAATATGTTTGTCTTTAAAAAGCGACTTGCTTTGAATTGAAATTTGTAAAATGGGATACTTGTGCTTGCATATTTACATACATATTTGGTACTGAAAATATTCATATTCATAGATAAATATAAACATAGGTAAAGATATAACTACATTTTCCAAAAAGTTTGTTTCTTTATAATCTAATAAGCATAGGCAAAGCCAACTTTACTGATTGCATGTAAATTTTTATTATTTTTTAGACATCTTAAGATATTTTTCTTAGCTTATATACCTATACTTCTCTGTTATACCATATTGCATAAGCAGCACTCACAGTGAGAAATTTGAGACCTCAATTCTGACAATAGGGATTTCTCATACTATAGTAAGATACTGCACGTAAAAACAGCACTAAACATTCATCCCAAATATTAAATGTCTTCTCCTTAAATATGTAAACTCCATAATTCTTTAATTGAGGTGACAGTTGGGGGTTATTTTAGGAGTAATTATTTTAAGTTCACATATAAAGAAAGCTATTTCTAGGCATTGTATGAATTTGAATAATACACATCTATTATTAAAACAGTGACTTCCTAGACAGAATTGTCTGTGAGTGAACAATGTAAGCAGGGGTTATTTTCTGTTTTAAGGACTATCAACTATTTTGTAAGTCTAAGTTTAAGAGTTTGAGATAAGAATTTTAGGGCACGCTTTTTTTTTTTTAAATCGGATGACATACAATTTTCTTGTAAGAAAAGATGCTGAGAATGTAGTTTCAAAATCCTTGATGTAAATGTATATGCCATACTTTGTACTGAAATAACATAACTCTCCCATACAGGTGATGTGAAATTTTTAAAAATGTATTGTTTTTATAATACAAAAACCTAAAGAATTTTCATATCAATGTGAGGATGATCAAGAAACATCTGACTGTAATTTTGGAAATATTGTTGAAATTGGCAGGCTAGTGGGTAATAAAGTTCATAATTCATGAAGAGCTTTTTTTGTCACCTCTATTAAAAATAAAATTCTGTGGCTTCTAATTTTATAGTATTTTTCCTTTGATATCAAATAAAGAAATGCTCGCAAGTTTACATTGGAGGTAATCTCCACAAAATCACATCTAACCAATGATGATATTAGTGTTTTAATAGGAAAAATAAGAATAAGTTTGGAACTTTAAAAGTAAATTTAAAATCTCCATGAGACAAATTTTGAACTCCCTATGCTCAGTTAGAATTTTGATTGTGTGATACTTCAAGTAATTTCAATCCAAACTAAAATAAAAGTTTGATAGTGAATAGTCTTTACACTAAAGTAGAAATTAATCCGCCTATGTTTTGAGGAAATTAAAAAAAAAAAAAAAGAAAGAAAGAAAGAAAAGGAAAGGAAAGTGCACAGAGCCACAGGAGATAAGCCAGATGACAACGCCATCCCTTCCTTGCTCAATCCAACATAATCCTCATAAGTAAAGGATTTTGTGGAGAAAGATGAGGGCATAGACTAATCCAGTGGCATCTTCTTGGCATAAAACGCGTAGCCAAATACCTTCACAACTTGAAGTGACAATACAGGATATTTATACTCTGTATCTGTTACTGAAATTATTAATGTAAAGGCGTTTAGACTATGAGTGATCCGTTGAGGTCTTGGGAACTCATCAGAACAGGTATCTCGAGTCAAGAAACTCTTGTGTTACAAAAATGAGGACAAAGACACACAGCGGATAGCACCATTATTAAAGACACGTCAGCTTCCATCTTTTCAAAAATACCTTTAACCCTTTATTCATACATGATCACTTACTCACTCACAGTTCAGTCTCGCTGGTATGTGCTTCTTTTGCTCTAGGCCTCTACCATATCATTATTAAGTTCATTTATATTTAAAATAATATGCTTAACTTATATTTGGCAAATTTATGTTTTAAGCACATGAACATATTTAAAGAGAATTTTATTTCATTTTTCATCAGTACTTTGAAGTGAATGGGCATGCCTTTTTAAAGTAGACTTGTAAAAAACTATATGTTTCTTTAAACTTTAGGAAATCTTTCTGTTGGGTTAATTCATTTTTGTCGATGAGGATATATTAAAACTGCAGTAGGTACTGTGGGAGAACACAGATATTTAAAAAAATAAATAAAACAAAACAAAATCAGGAAGTCCTATTGTCAGGGAGTCCCAGGAAGTCTTCTCAATGAGGATTCTGATTCGTGGAGAACACCTGTTGAGAAGTTGCCTGAGATTTAACTGAATTTGTTGTTTTGTTTTACAGATGGTCATGTATCTCAGGCTGGCCACTCTATTTAACCAAGAATGACTTTGACGTTCTGACTGACCTGCCTTCCCTTCCCTACTGCTATTTACAAGTATGAACTTGTTCTTAGAAAGCCACAATTAGCAGTTATACTTCAGAATTAGTAAAGACTTCTACATTCATGTTATATTTTACATCACTGCACAAAATAGTACACAGGGAAAGGTCTACAATGAAACGTGTTCTTATACATTCATGTGATAGACTACCTTACCCACTTGAAAATCTGTTTAAGGTCTATAACTTAAAATAAATAAAATATCACATTATAACTTCAAAGTAATAGTATAATTCTTGTGCAATTATTGATATTCCAGTCACACATCTATTGTCTAAACACTTTATAGCCTGATTCACAGGATTTAATAAAAATAAAATCTCTCTTCACATATCTGTGTTAATATGTATACACCTGAGATTAAACAAAAACTTGAAGCATGAACCTTGGGCCCTGTGATCAAAACACTCACAGACTATAATCACTTTTTACTTTAGCTATAATGTGAGCCATACTGCACCAAAGTTCCTATATTTCATATCTCCTTATTGTACATGAGTATTACAACATAACTATGAAATATTTTTAACCCATTTCTAAAGCTATACTATGTACTTTCAAAACTCTAAGCAAGAAAATGAAAAATGAAGATGACCCAGAGCTACAAGCTGTTGATCCAATTTGATTTGGGGGAATACGAGTCTACTTTAAGAAAGAGACATGAAATTAGTAGCATATTTAAGTGGCAGGCCGACTGATGCAAATGCTAACAAATGAGCTAGATACAAGACTATGGAATTCCTGCAGACTTCCTTCATTCCACTTGAGCACAATATGCATTACTGCCCAATTGTTGAGGGAAAAGAGAAGGGGGGGAGGCACATCAATTGGCTAATTTATTATGATTTTTATAATAAATATAAGAGAAATGTGGTACATTTCCAAAGATATTAATTTATTGAATTCTATAACCCATCTTTTAAAGGACTGAAGGAAGACAGAGGAAACTGTTAGCTGTTTCAGTGGAGAATTTTTAAGACAGCAGTAGCATAGGGAATTGAGACACTTTGGTCAAATTACAAACTTAATCCAAAGTCCATTTTGTACTTTGGTGGAATGGGTTACAGTTTTTTTTTTTTTGACATAAAAGAATACAAAGACAGTCTTTTACATACTACTTAAACTGTTGAAATTTGTGGTAGTATGTGATTTTTCTTGGTTTGGGTTTCACTCTTTGTGAGGACCCACCACTATGATTTACAGCCAATAACCAGCTTCAATGGCAATATAATTAACATAGTACAAGCACTACATCCTTCCAATTTTTTGGATATTTTATTCAAGAGTGCTCTTCACTTGTCTAAGAAGACACACTTGCTGACAATTTTACTGCACCAATTTGATTTTATAGATTTATTTTTCTGCTGGAAACTAGATAAAAATTCAACTCACAGCCCTTAAAGTAGATGATTAAGTATTAGCCTTTTGTGACAACTTTGTCAGTGGCATAAATATAGAACAGGTGTACAAAATATTTGCAATTCCAAAATGACTACATCACATCTATAAACAAACATTTAATCATTATTCCCTCTATAGAGATATTAGTGTTTATAAATACCAGTTTCACGCAGTTACAGGAAGACATTTTTAGAAGCCAAGTTTTTATAGTTGAGAATTTCTTTTATGTTTCATATAAACTTTAAGTCCATGATTACATGATTACTCATATACAGTGAATATTATAAAAATGGCATTTTATACTTGAATAGTAAATTACATTGTACTTGGCAAGCCTTGCTCACATGGACACTATGCTGTCAGAGAAAATGTTTTCTGCTTAGTGTTAGGGCATGGGAGGGGATTATATTAGCAGGTCTATGGGTCTTCAACACTCCATCTGAGCAATAGTAACTTTGCTGAGACAAGCTTTGCAAAGCATAATAGTAAGGCCAATGACTTTCCATTTACCTCAAACTAAACTGCGCCCCCCCACACACACACACGTGTCAATTTTTTATACTCAGGTGCAAACGTCAATGCCTGCTCATTCAGAGGAGTTTGTAACAACATGTGTTCTAAGTATTATGATACCCAAGAATTATATTTTTCTGTGACACAACAGTAGTGAATAAAAGAACAAGGAGGTGACTGGATCATCCCAGTACAGTCATCTTTGCAAAAATTAATGTCTATGGCTTTGGGTAATGGTTTTATTTTCATCTTATGTTTAATAATATGTGTAGATACCTTGAAAATATACCCTGTTCAAGAAACAAGTCACGTGGGATCCACTGCAATTTAATTTCCTGTCATCAATAGCATAAAAATGACTTTATGATACTTTGGGCATAGTTTTCATCCCTCAGTGACTACAGGAAGCTCACTGGAAAACCTGGAAACAATGAAATTCTTTTCAAAGATTTTTTTTTTCTTGTCACTGTGCCTAACTTGTACAAAGCACATTAGGATGTGAAGAACACTTCCAAAGCTGAAGCTGAAAGTTTAGTTAAGGAATGAATGGGGTTCACGTGCCCCAAAATATAAATAATTTATAAATGTAAAACCAATTTATCAGAGGGTGAAAATATAAATCTAATTTATCAGAGGGTGAAACTTGGTTCAAGCTGATTCACAGCTTTAGAGTCCTGACATGGTGACTATTCCATACTAAAGAAGTTAGCTTCAATTTGGAATATAAACTTCATATCAGCATAAAACGTTTTAATGGAATAAAACTCATTAAAAGGAAATTAACTTTTTTTTCCTACTCTGGGAACCCTGTTATGGAAAGAAATATAGTCCTGCAGATAGAATAAAGTTTAACTATTGACTGTTGTTACCATTTGAAAATGTGTAAAAATAAATTTGAAAAAATGCAGCAGAGGTATGGCATGTGTTTTAGCTATTTTTACCCGGGAGGGATTCTGAATAGCCAATGGTATTCACACAGGGTCAAAGATGTGAACCATTTTGAGTTAACTATTGCCTACCCCACACACATGATTGCTGGCCATCTGGCTTTCCCTTATCCAAAGGTCTCAGGACAGCACAGCAAAAGCTTTTATGTGAAGTCCCCTTTACTCTAAAAGTCTCCTACCTGAATTATGGACATCCGAGTGGCAGGGGTCTCGCTCGAATTAGTCCCTTGTCCGGTGAAGCTGGTGTGGCAGCCTGCGTGCCCCTGCGGGACAGTCAGGTTGTTGGAGGCTGGCTTAAGATACATCACCTCTGACCGGGGCGAGCTGAGGGGCAGGCGGGTTTGGTAGTCGAAGTACATAGGGGAGGTGGCCAGGGAGGGACTGCTCACCACGTTCATGACGTTCATGGCGTTCCTCTCCTCCACCTCGCTCTGCACCAGCATGATATCGTTTTTGTTGATTTTCTTCTTCTTGCCCTTCCCCCCGCCTAGCTGAGGGTGGCTGTACTCGGCGATGCGGCAGTTGTAAGTGCGAATCTCCTTGTTTTCCCGTTTACACTTGACAGCGATGGTGATCATGGCCGCTAGGAGGATGATAGAAATCGTGCTCAGTGTCACTATGAGAGGCAGGGACATGTCCCAGTGGTGCTGCTCGCCATTCACTCGCGGTACCCCTTCAGGCAGGGAGCCGCTCACTGAGCGGATGATAAGTTTGGCCACAGCGGAAAGGGTGGGCTTGCCATGATCGGTCACCTTCACCACAAGCTCCACCACTGGGGTCACATCCTCCCAGAAGGGGTGCAGCGTGCGGATCTCGCCGCTGGACGGATCGATCTCAAACAGGTGGTCATCGTTGCCATCCACGATCTCATAGGTGAGGCGCCCGCTCTCTCCAAAGTCGCTGTCCAGGGCGCGCACGGTGCTTACCAGGTACCCCAGGCCAGCATTGCGCGGGACCTGCAGCTCAGCTGTGTCATTCTGTAGCGTGGGAAGCACAATCACTGGAGCGTTGTCGTTCACGTCTAAAACCGTCACCCTCACCGTGGCGTTGCTCTCCAAGTGCGCTGGCGCCCCTGAGTCCTTAGCCAGTACTTTGAATTCAAAAGCCTTCGTTTGTTCATAGTTAAAGGAGCGTAGGGCATATATGGCCCCGTTAGTGGGGTTCACGGACACATAGGTGTAAATAGACACGTCGCCGATGTGTGAAGGAAGAATGGAGTATGACACTGTCCCATTTTGGCCCAGGTCGGGATCCTGGGCTAGCACTGACCCGAGGTATTCTCCTGGAATGTTGTTCTCGTGTACTTGGAGCACGTAAAGTCCTTTGGTGAACCGAGGCGGATTGTCATTCTCATCCAGAATCTTGACGGCGAAGGACTTGGTGGAGTTAAGTGGAGGGGAGCCCCCGTCCCGGGCCACAATGGTCACATTGTACTCGTCTTGTGTCTCACGGTCCAGTGGACGGTCAGTCACCACGGTATAGAAGTTGTCATAGTTCTCTTCAAGCTTGAAGGGGACGGAACCGGGACCCCCCAGGCCACCTCCAGTCCCTCCTCCACCTAGAACCCGACACTGAAGCTGCCCATTCTTGCCTGAGTCCCGGTCAGTGACCCGCACTAGGGCGATGACTGTGCCGGGCGGGGCGGCCTCACTCAGCGCCCCCTGGCGCACGGAGACGAAACCAATGGACGGCGCGTTATCGTTCCGGTCGATAAGCTTGACTGTGACCTTGCAGTGGGCTGGGATTGGGTTAGGTCCTAGGTCTCTGGCCTGCACGTCGATCTCCAACATGCCGTTCTCCTCATAGTCCAGGTTGCCCTTAACGCGGATCAGGCCAGTTTTAGGATCGATGGAGAAGAGCTCCCGCACGCGGTCGGGCACATAGCTGCTGAAGGAGTAGAGGACTTCTCCGTTGGGACCTTCATCAGCATCAGTGGCGTTCAAATCAATGACCACGGTACCCAGTGGAGCGTTCTCGGGCAGTTCCACCAAGTATGACGGAGCCTCGAAGACTGGACTGTTGTCATTGGAATCGATCACCTTCACATTGATCTGTACGGTGGCGGAGCGTGGAGGCTCCCCGCCATCTAGGGCGGTCAGCACCAGAGTGTGGTGGTTCTGCAGCTCGCGGTCCAGTGCCTTTTGGATGACCAGCTCTGGGAACTTGGTGCCGTCGCCGCGGGACTTGACGTCCAGGGCAAAGAGGCCATGATCATCGCGGGTGAGCAGATAGGTGCGGAGCCCGTTCTCGCCAGCGTCTGGGTCGTGTGCGCTCGTGAGGGGGAAGCGGGTGCCGGGTGCCGCGTTCTCTGAGATGTCCATTTCTATCTGATCCGAGGGGAAAGAGGGAGCGTTGTCGTTGATGTCCTGGATCTCTACCTTGATCATGCAAATCTCCTTGTCGTTAGCGAAAACCTCTAGGGAGAGCTGGCACTTGGCATTGTGGCGGCATAAGGACTCACGGTCGATGCGCTGTTTGGTGTAGAGGAGCCCGCTGTCGGCGTCCACGTCCAGCAGATGCGGTGCGGAGTTCTCCAGCACCCGGTAACTGCCAGACTTGCTCCTCCCGCTGCCGCTGCCGCGCTCAGCCGGCGGAAGCCCGGGCTGCAGTCGGGCATCCTTGCCGATGTTGCCAATCACCGTGCCGGCCCCTTGCTCCTCTGGCACTGAGTAATTGAGGTTTTTGAGTGTCAGGGCAGGGGCCCACAAAAGGAAGCAGCAACAGATGGAAAGGTACATCCCAGACCGGTGGGGTGGGAACAGGAGCAGCCGGACTGGAGGTGCTAGCTGGTGGGTGCGCGCCAGTCTGGAACCGGGGCGGAGCGTACGAGCTCGGAGCGAGCCACAAGTCTGCGAGTCTTTCCTTCCCTCCGCACCCGGGCTGCGGCACCAGGCAGTCTCTCCTTATTCCGCTCAAGTTGCCCGAACCTGTTGATCTACAGCATTCGCACTGGGAGAGATGCAGCCGCGCAGCGAAGCTGCAGCAGCTCGGAGCCAGGCGGCGACTCCCTGCGGCTGAAGGCAAGCTAAAGGCTTTGTCTCTCCCGCCTGGACTTCGGGAGGTTCAAACTTGCGTGATGAGGCTGGCGATAAAAAGGAAATCGGAGTCTGGAAGAGATGATAATGAGCTGAAGAATTGCTTGGTTTTCCTCACTCCCGCTAGGCGCTGCAAAATCCACTCCCTCCGGCAGCCTACAGAATACTCTTCAAATCCGGTGGGGGAGGGCTTCGGGAGGTGTGTCTCCAGGCAGATCAGAAAGTGGAATCCTTTAGTTACTCTTATTCGGTGATGCGATTGATGGGAATGAATAGGGACGAAGAAAGAGTCACAGATACATATGTATATTTGAGGCTGCCCTGGCACACGGAGAAATGTCTGCTCGCTATGCAGGATGCTCGGCTTTCAGGCAGTGTATTGCTGCATTTAAAGATCTAATCTTGCCTTGCTGGTTTAGGCGGCGGCGGCAGCGGACTGCATCTCCGAGCCAAGTCTTTTTTTCTCTCTCCCTCTTCTTTTTCTCTCTTCTTTCCGAGCAGCCAGAGGGAGGGGAGGAAATGCAGAGGAAAAAAAAGTGTCCCGATTTGTAGTTTCCTCCCCCTACCAAGCTCCTCCCTCTCTTCCTCGGAGAGGGTTCTCCCCCAAAATCAAGAAAGCCACAGCCTGATCAGCATTTGCGCCGAGAGCCTATTGGGAGGAGAAAAATATAGAGATATATCTCCGCCTCTGTTCGTAGAACACTCTGGTGTGTCTCTATGCCAATCCGGGAGCCGCCACTACCATCCCATCCTCTTCCAGCAAGCAAAGACTTCTCTCCCTGCAGTTTAATTCCAGTTTGCTTTTCTTGCCAGGCGAAAGGAAATCAACAGGCAACTCATGGTTAGACGTGCAGATTTGAGGGGGGGGGGGAGGGGGGAGGGCAGACTAGAAAGGAGGAGGGAGCTACCCTCCCAGTCCTAGCACACACACACACACACACACACACACACACACACACACACTGCCCTGTCTCTCGCTAGAAGGGAAACAGTCTCTGCATTCACAGGGCTGGGCTGTCAAGTGGCTCTCTTTTCTTTCTATTCAGCACCTCCTTCCAGTGGCCCAGCCTCCTTTTCATCTAGAAAGGAAAACCTTGGCGAGGAACAAGAGTGGTGAATATTTGAAGAGAATAACAGTGTAGGCTTTTTCCCCCCTTATTATTATTATTATTTTAAATTGGAGGAGTAGAGTCGACGGAATACATCAAGGCTTGGCGTGATGCATTCTGCAGTCTGGCTCACACACGGTCTCTGGTCGACTTGGGAAAGGCAGAGAGGGTGAGGAGCTGCAGCCACCGCGGTTCTGCCAGGGCGCCCACCCGGGGAAACTACCTCCTCCACCTCCGAGGGGAGGTTAGGCACGGGTTGATCTACACATTATTTCCGCTTCTCCCAGCGCCTCGGTATACGGGAATGACACATCCAGAAATGCAGGTGTTCTCATCTGCGGGATGAGTCAGAAGCAGCGGAACGAATCGTATTCACTCTCCCCTCACGGTCCTCCCTTCGCAGTCCTTAGTTGAGGCTTCTTCTTAAGGCTTTCTCTGACCACTCAATAGGAAAAACAAAAACAAAAACAAAAAAAAAACAAACAACAACAACAAAAAAGCCGGAATCACGTCGGGGGTGGGGGAAGAAAAACGAGAAAAAGCGTGGGGGGAGGAAGGCAAAGCTGAATCCAGGAACACTTTTACTCTACCTCTTTCGGCCGGAGTCCGAGGCTCTGCAAAACAAGGCGTCTGCTTTGCTTACGAATATTTATTTGTTTTTTAAAAAAAACCTTTCCACTTGGTTAGGCGTGAGATGCCCCCAAATCTCTCAGTCTTAGGGGTGGGGGCACGTTTCCAGTAATGATTCACAGCTTAGCCCAGGATCATAGTTCAAGATTTTCCTCCCAACGGTCTCTGTTCACAAAGTCCAGCATCGGTGTGCATAGCTAATTGTGCAGTCTGTTGTGGAGGTTTTTTTTAAATTTTAATTCCTCCTTTTTTTTTTTTCTGTCACGAGTGGTCTCTTTCAGTCTAGTGCGGTGCCTGTCAGGATCACCCCAAAGCCTGAGAAAGACGTGCAGGTTTCAAACCGAATAAATCCATCTCCGCCAGCCAAGACGCGGAGGAAATGGAAGGTGAAAAATTCAATTCAACAGTTGGAGTACCGTCTCCGAGCCGCCCTCCTCCGCTGCGGCAGCCGCCGGGCTCGCAGTCCGGATTCTCTCCCCAGCGTCTCTTGCTGACTGACTCTATTCACCTCACGCCGCCGCTTAAACATTGATACTGATTCTCTGCCAGCCAATCGGCGTGGGGAGCCAGACCCTGCCTTCTCGGCCCACGCCCAATGGGAGGCGGAGAAACGGCAGGCGGGGGCGGGGCCAGCAGCCCCAGCTCTTTAGAGTCATTGACTAGCTTGAGTCCGACCGGAGAGCATCAAGGCCCGCAGAGCCCGCGCTAAGTCTCGGCGGCGGCGCCCAGGGCTGAGCCGTGGTAGCCCTGGTGTTTAGAGGGTGTCTTCCTCTAGAAAGAGAAAAGTTTGGCAGTGATTTGATTTCAACTGGGGATAGGATGTAAAGCCAGGCGTGGGGAATCACCGTATACTTTGCAGAGAGAGGCAGCTGCGGTCTTCCTGGTGCCTTCTAGTCCACACACCAACCCACGTCGTCAGCTTACACACAGACACACACAGACACACACACACACACACACACACACACAAACACTGGGCCAAGGGAGTTGCGGATTTTCTGACTCCTTGTGCACTCATCTGGAGGTGCGGAGTGGGTGCGTGCGCGCGCATGCGTGCGCGCGCCCGAGAGAGAGCGAGAGAGAGAGAGAGAGAGAGAGAGAGAGAGAGAGAGAGAGAGAGAGAGAGAGAGAGCGTGTGTGTGTGTGTGTGTGTGTGTGTGTGTGTGGTGTATGTACGCGTTTTCTCACGGTGGGATGTTTATTTCGGTGAACGCCAGGAAAGTGCAGTGTTAGAGATCTGTCTGTGCTAGCTAGCTCGGGAGCAAACACGCCGCAAGCAACTGTAATCAATATGTAACTTTCTTCATCCTCAGAGAAATCCCCGCTGTCCCCAGGCACCCATGCAAGGAAAGTCACTTGATTATGAAAGTGTTTCAGAAGAAAAGCAGACGCCGGTGGAGAGAGAGGCAGTGTCTCGAAGGAGGGAACAAGCCTCTCTTAAGACATGTTTTGCAGCTCCATGAAACTGAAATCTGGTTGAACAGTGTTTAGACTTCTACCTTTTAACCATCTCCTATCACAGCCCACATTCAAGGTAATCCAATGTCCCTTAATGTCCCTAGCTTTGGTGTCTAATTCACTTCTGTTCATCTTACTAAAATTCCAAATAGCAATTTGATATTTTTTTCAAATCAAATAGCATTGCTAATATGTATAAAGTCTCCTATTCATAGAAGCTGAACTTAGGCAAGAACTTATACCAGATTGAATGATGTTTGTTTAAATATTCTCTCTCTGTCTCTTTGTCTCTCTCTCTTCTTCCTCCTCTTCCTCTCCCTCCTCTTCCTCCTCCCCCCCCCCATTCTAAATTTCTCATCTCCAGCTTTAGAATCTCAAAGCTTGCTTTTGTCTGAACTGCTTTCACAAACATCCACAAGTTACGATCAGTTTTGGTTCTGATCTAGCAGTTCTGGAGCAGAGTTAAGAGGGACAAAGGAAAACAATCCGTTGAAATAGAGAAGGTGAGTATTTTGATTGCGACAGTATTGATTGTAGTTCATAAATACTGAAGTTAAGTTGCCATTTATAAATTGTGAATGACTACTATAAAAATATGTAACATGAATCATTCAGAATTTCAAAGAAAATCAAATCCAGACCAATTACAAGAATGCTCTGAATATTGTTTTGGGGATACTTGCTTAAAGGTTCAGATCAAGGAGCTATTAATTTCCCAGAGCTTCAAGGAGATAACATATAGTCTGATTTTGCAGTCTGGTCTCATTCCAAATGTACCATTCCCTTGAGAGACCAACAGCTCAAAAATTCAAAGAGAAGATCTTTTTAGTCAGACCTTCAAATTCAAAAATGTTCCTTTCTTGTCTTCCCTAAATAGGTTGTTTAGCATATATGTTTGTAGTCCACAGAGGACTCAGTCTTGCCAAAGTAAAGGCTGTTTTGCTAAGTTGTCTTTAACCACAAAGTCTTATATAGCCATAGCTTTCTTTATGTCTCTCTGGTTAGAAATATTGGTCCAATGCATGTGCTTTGGAAGTTGATTCTTGTAATCTTTATAACCAGAAACTGCCTATGGCATAGTGAACACACATTCACACATTCATTTATCAATTTTTATTTTGTATCTCCCTCTCCTCGCACCCTGCCTGAGTTCTAAGGATAAACACCAGCACTTTGCAAAGCTAAACAAGAGCAGTAGCTCTTAGATATATCTTCAGAAACACTGTGAATTACCTTTTAAAAACGACCACTTTAAGCTTATTTTAATCGCATAGTAATTAGACGTCTTTGACTTTCACTATGGTGCAAAAATAAAACAATAAAACAATTCCAAGGAAGGCTGGGGTGTATTGATTAGGCTTAATTCAACATAGTGCTATGCAGTTGAAGGGAGATTGGAAACACAATGCCTAGGAAAGGTCTTGGTGACAGGAAAAATATATCCTTAGAAGAATACATTTGCTTAGACTCCCCCTCCCCAGAGTAATTATGCCACACCGCCCCCCAGTGTTTGCTGAAAGAACTGTGTGTATATGGTGAATGCTTTAGGGCATCTTCCAAGAATAAAAAGAACACAAGTATGTTTCTTATATTTCTTGTTGCTGTAGTATCCGACATGGTTGTTGAGTACTGACATGTATCCTAAGTAACTATTTGTAGTGATGATTTATACCTGTTTTTTTTCCTTAACCAGCAATGAAACTGACTGATAGCTTAGTACAAGTTGTTTGGCTTATTTCCAATCAGTTGTGACAATCACATTTAACTCTAAAAAGAAATCGTTAAAGGTTTTCAAAGTCTGTCTTTTTCTTTCTTCCAAGCATATTTTGTGTTCACATCATATTTATTTAAAATTTTCTTATTCATTATCTTAAAACTATTGAGCTCCACTGGAATAGAAAAGATGATGTAAGTGTATTAGGTAGTTCAAAAGCATCACGGCTTTGTAGCATTGAAGGCCGTGTCTCATACTCCACCAAGCCAAGGAGTTCAGAAGTCTGTCATGACCTGCGTATACTAAAGCAATGTCAGAGTTTTCCAGAGCAGCTGGGTTGATAATCAGTGTTTGTAGTTTCAAACCAGATTCAACTCTAATCCAACACGTTACCCTTCTCTATGTAAATTCATATATTCTGACCATCTCAAGATCTAGTTTGCTTAGCTACAATCTATGTGTGACCACTCACTGAGAACAAGTCTTGTAAAAGACTTAACATTTGATTAATTAATAAAATAGGGTGGGTAAGTTGAGTTTAAAGGTAAATTGATTGATGCATTGGAATTACTTTAAGTTTGCTTAGCTAGAATCTATGTGGGACCACTCACTGAGAACAAGTCTTGTAGAAGACTTAACATTTGATTAATTAATAAAATAGGGTGGGTAAGTTGAGTTTGAAGGTAACTTGATTGATGCATTGGAATTGCTTTAAATATTGCAGGTTCATTTTATAGGCTAATTAATAAAGAGGAGCAAATACTGCTATGTCGGTCTCATAATTGACTTCACAGAATTAAGGAAAAAATCTCAAAATAGGACTTCATGGAAGTTTATATAATTTATGTAACTTCAGCTCAGAGACACTCTTTAAGAATGCATAATTATGTGTTTTAGATATAGTTTTAAGAGTTTATTCCTGAAGCCAGGATCACTGCTATATAAGTCTCCTGTAATTTATCCTGCTTTGCTATAATCTTAAACTTAATAATATATAACTCTGAAGGAAACGAAGCTGCCATTTTCTGTACAGCCATTACTTACATGATTAAAAAAAACATTTTTATATTTCTGTCTTTATCATTTCATTATCTGGTTTTGTGCAGTAAATTTTGTATGAAACATTTCAAGCCAAATTTAATAGCATAAGGCTTAAATAGCAGGAAACCAAAACCATATCAAATTCAAATTCTCAAAAGCATGAAGTATTGTGTTTATAGCTAGTGCCTCTCCTCTTTTAAAGACATCTATGACTCCCATCTTATATTACTGTTGACTGTTTGCTGACTTTAGTCAAAGCACTGTCTTTTAACCAGTGATGAAACCACACTACTCCCAAGTCTTTCTCCTTCCTCAATGATGAATATAAATTAGATAGAGCAATGTAAATTAAATGTAAATTTTATGCTTCAGGAAAAATGTTTTATAATTTAAATATTTTAAAAGAATTCTCTCATACTCAATACATTCTAAATGCATAAAGTATATAAAATTAGTAATGCAAATTAAATATGAAATTTGTCCACTTTTTATTAAAATTATGAAAAAACCACTATTAGGAAAATTTAAATTTTCTTCTAAATAATATTTCTGTTAGAGTATGTTACAATATGATAGCATATGCAGGTATATGTATTTTCCTTACTACAATGTTAATAATGGAACCATAGGATTAACTCAGCAAAGACATGCAAACTAAACCTGTGAGGAATTCATTCACAATTCACAAAATGAATGAAGTAAACTTAAAACCAGCATCTGTACATTTTCAGTAAATTCTAAAATGTATAGGTAAGAAGAAATATTGGTAAATTAATAATCAATGATCAACTGAAGTACTCTAATGCATCTTAGGAGAAATATTCTGAGTTTTAGAGACTAATTTAGAATTTAAGCATAAAATTTCTTTATTTAAAATTTACAATTAAATGCTCTTTAGTATGAAATAGTTTTGTGTGTGTATGTGTGTGTGTGTATGAGTGTGCGTGTGAATACAGGTGAGTGTGAATATGTTTATGTTAAGTTGATAAAATAAGCTGCCACGTTTTAAAATGCATATTAATATATTATTTGATGTGGAGAAACCCCCAAATGTTACTCCATGCCAAATCTATTAATACATATTAAAAGGGGATTTAGGTTAAATTGTGTACATTAATATTAACATAACGTAACATTACTTTCATCACAACAGATTACAAGTATCATATTTATGTTTTTTTTTTTTTTTTGTCTTGCCAGCCAAAAAGAGCAAGTTACACTAAATCCATTATCTCAACACTCATGCCCCATAAGAAGTTACATACTGGCTCCCCCTTGTGGTCAGTTTGATAGACATTCGCGTATTTGGAAAATTTACTGCATTAGGAAAATTAGATTTATTTAATATTTTTATATTGCTCTGTGAAACGCAGAGCTTATGAGTGAAATAGTTAATCTATAGATGTGCCTGCTAGATCATTAAATTGATTGACACCGGGAAAACAAAGATAGTATTTTGATTTAACGCACTGCACAGCAATCTCATTATTTTTTTAGAGTTACACATGTTAGGGCAGTGCTGACTGAGGCTGGGAAACCAGCCCTTGGAGGGGACCCGGGAAGTTCAATTCAGTAGGTGGCACTCTTTCCTCAGAGTCAGTCTTACACTGGTGACCTGAAAAGATGTTTCAAACCGCTGTGTCACAGGAGGTTCCGCCTTTCAGGTGTGGCTGACACCAGATGCTTATGATCAGTAATGGTTCTAGCCGTTCACACGTTTCTAGCCATTATTCTAAGATAGTTAGCCTGCTTGTTAGATAGCTATCATAGTGAGATCAATGAGAAGAATACGCTAGAAGTAGCTGAGCTCTCAGGAAAACAAATAAGTGCTCTACAAATCCTCTGCATTTTAATTATCATTATGATCGTTAACCTTCCCAAGTTTCTGTGACAAGGTCTTACTTGGGTAATTATGGCCTCCTTATGTAAATTCCTCTTTCAGTGAGCTATGAATATTATTTCCTCTCATCTTTAAAAAGGCTAGAAACATTTCAGTTACAAACCAACTGCTGTCAAATAGCTTTAGTCTGTTACTCAGGGCACAGCATACTTTTGCTTTAAGTAAAGCACCTTTATATAGGCTTCTCCCTGTCTGTAGTCAGGAAAATACTCTGAGTTCTTCTCAGTGATATTTTTGAAATCATATTAAATTAAAAAAAAAATCAATGAAATGAAACATCATTAAAATTCACTAGGTGAATTGATTTTTTTTTTTTTGTAGCTTCTGAACTCAGATACTTGAAGATTGTCCTATCTTTATGAATGAGAAAACCTAGTAATATCTAGGGAAAAGGGCATAAGCCATCCACAAATTACCCACACAGATAGAAATGGAATGACCTCCAATTTTAATTCAGCACTGAAGAGTTTAAATTCTTATTAAAAAAATAAGTGAGATATCTTTATTTGTCATTCAAATGATGCTTAGAATCTTGGTATGTGACAACTGTAATTTAAATATTAATCAAGAAAGTTTGAATGTATGTTTGATTGTAAACTTACAGAAGAAAGTTGTATTGGCCATTCTTCTCAAAACAATACAGATTAAATTTAGACACATAGTGACTATACTTTGATGAGCCTGGGTGATCTACTTTCTCTTTCCTGAAGGCATAGTAATCACAGAAGTCCATGAAAATCCAAGAGTTTAACATTTATTACACAACTTGGACATTTGTACAATCATGAATTTATACTCTTTTGAAAGCATATCAAGAGCAGTGGTAATTAAACCTATTTGTGACAGTGACCTATTCAGGAAGCCACAGACAGCTACAGAACCCCTTCCTAATATATTTGATAGAGATCTATAATTTAAACGATGCAAATATATTCAAAAACACTGTAAGAAACACATATACTTGATGAGCATAATTGGGAATTATCTAAAACTATCTTTAAACCATTGTGCTGACTTTTACCTATAATTCCATCACTCAAGTGGGTGGTGAAGGCAGGAAGTTCACCATGGCTTCTAGGCCAGTGTTGGCTACACAAATAAGTAAGTAAGTAAGTATGTAAGTATGTATGTAGTTACTAATATCTTTGTTATACTAATATCAGAATCCTAAGAGAGAAAAGTTTGTATAATGCATGTCACTAGATGAAGTATGTATCAAAGGATTACACATTCAGTTTTATTTTCTAACATTTAGAACCAGAAACGTCCTCAGCAGTAGGAAATATAATAAATAGCAGCTATGTGACATACATGAGTAAAGCAAGAGCTTGCCTAGCACGCAAACGTTCTACTTCTTAGTCAGAGGTAGTAGTTGCATCAGCATGATGGTTGAGAGATAGAGACCTTTCTTCCTCACACTGGTTAAAAAATGACCCCATGATTCTCTTTAGTTACTAAGGAAGGGCTCTGCTAGCTGATGGGAACAGGCAAGACAAGAATATAATCAATCATAAAAATTGAGAAGTTTGTTGAGATTTGATCTTTTGCTTATGTTGTAATGCTAAATATTGGGCCCCAAGACCTGGTTGCCTTCAGGGTAACAGAGTCTGTACATACTCAAGTGACATAACCAAGTGACTCTATGAAGCCTTGTCCCTCAAGTTACCCATGACCGGTGAATAAAGATGCCTACAGCCAATAGATGGACAAAAGAAAGACAGGGTCTTGGGTACCAGGGCTTGGGGTCTGAGGAGACCATGAAGGGAGAGAAGAAGGTGAAAAAAGGAAAAGCCATGGAGTAAGAACCTTAAAACAATTGCCATGTGGCTGACTAATTGGAGTTAAGAGCAGCCCAGATGAAACATGACAAATTATATAATGGGATTATTGGCTGAAAATAGACATAATAGCATAGAGGATAGATATCTGCCCAGATCTTGTGCTGAATAAGGCTTATTGTAAATATAAAGGTTGTGTCTTATCTGGGAACCAAATATTTAAAGGTAAATAGAAACCCCAGATTTGGATTAAAAAATATTCTACAACAGAAGTTTATTTTGTGTTTCAACATTTGAAACACAAATGTAGATGACCACTATCCTAAGACATGTAGCTAGATTCGTAGCTCATGGGTTCATACAAGAATCTGTTGAGTGATTAAAAGTCCATGTATACATTTTGTGGGGGGTTGTATATGAAAACACAGTGAAGGCATTATTATAATGTGCTTAATCGTTAAAATTATTTACCAAATTGATCATAAAAAAACGTCAGGGGATGGAAGTCATCTTAACACACGGGCTCCACATTTTGAAGCACTTTGAGGTTTTTAAAAGTTATTCACACCAAATGAATTAAGGTAGGAAGAAAAATTTATGAAAGGAGCTAGAGAGATGGTGTAGATGTTAAGAACAGTAGCTTCTCTTCTAGAGGACTTGGGTTCATATCTCAGAACCCACATGATGGCTCAGAACTGTCTGTAATTCCAGTTCCAGGTGCCAATGTCCTTTTCTGGCCTATTGTGGGAATGTGTGATGCACAAATATACACACAGACAAAACACCAATACACACAAAATGTAATTAACTTCTTTTAAGCTTAAAAAAGGAAACCTAAGTACTTCACTTTAAGCCAATCTATACATAAAGAGAAGATTATGACACCAATTGGCACCCAAGTCCTTCTCATTTCAAACTGTATATGTGACAATATACTTATTCCCTCTCTTTTTCTCATCTCAAATCTTGCTACAAAAACAAAAGAAAAGAAAACTGGCCATTACTATGATAAGACAATCAGTGATGTGCTAGAAGAACTAATGGCGATTTAAGTTTATAGATATGCATATTTGTAAAATCATAAATCCCTGGAAACACTTCCCAGGGAATATGCGGGACAATAGACATTATATGAAATTATTAAAAAAAAAAAAGATTGAGACTGGTGTTTGGGGAATAGGGTGGTTATTCTAAAGGTAGTTCTAGAAAGTATGCCAGAGGTCTGTGTTCTCGTTTTTTTTTTTTTTTTTTTTTTTTTTTTTTTTTGTTTTTTTTTGTTTTTTATATTTTAAAATAAATTTATTTATGATTTACTATCAGTAAATGCATGATTTTTAACCTAATTTAGATACCTAGGGTTTTTCTTTTTCTTTTTTTTTCCATTTTTATTAGGTATTTAGCTCATTTACATTTCCAATGCTATACTAAAAGTCCCCCATACCCACCCACCCCCACTCCCCTACCCACCCACTCCCCCTTTTTGGCCCTGGCGTTCCCCTGTACTGGGGCATATAAAGTTTGCGTGTCCAATGGGCCTCTCTTTCCAGTGATGGCCGACTAGGCCATCTTTTGATACATATGCAGCTAGAGTCAAGAGCTCCGGGGTACTGGTTAGTTCATAATGTTGTTCCACCTATAGGGTTGCAGATCCCTTTAGCTCCTTGGGTACTTTCTCTAGCTCCTCCATTGGGAGCCCTGTGATCCATCCATTAGCTGACTGTGAGCATCCACTTCTGTGTTTGCTAGGCCCCAGCATAGTCTCACAAGAGACAGCTACATCTGGATCCTTTCGATAAAATCTTGCTAGTATATGCAATGGTGTCAGCGATTGGATGCTGATTATGGGGTGGATCCCTGGATATGGCAGTCTCTACATGGTCCATCCTTTCATCTCAGCTCCAAACATTGTCTTTGTAACTCCTTCCATGGGTGTTTTGTTCCCAATTCTAGGAGGGACATAGTGTCCACACTTCAGTCTTCATTCTTCTTGAGTTTCATGTGTTTAGCAAATTGTATCTTATATCTTGGGTATCCTAGGTTTGGGGCTAATATCCACTTATCAGTGAGTACATATTGTCTGAGTTCCTTTGTGAATGTGTTACCTCACTCAGGATGATGCCCTCCAGGTCCATCCATTTGCCTAGGAATTTCATAAATTCATTCTTTTTAATAGCTGAGTAGTACTCCATTGTGTAGATGTACCACATTTTCTGTATCCATTCCTCTGTTGAGGGGCATCTGGGTTCTTTCCAGCTTCTGGCTATTATAAATAAGGCTGCTATGAACATAGTGGAGCATGTGTCCTTCTTACCAGTTGGGGCATCTTCTGGATATATGCCCAGGAGAGGTATTGCTGGATCCTCCGGTAGTACTATGTCCAATTTTCTGAGGAACCGCCAGACTGATTTCCAGAGTGGTTGTACAAGCCTGCAATCCACCCAACAATGGAGGAGTGTTCCTCTTTCTCCACATCCACGCCAGCATCTGCTGTCACCTGAAATTTTGATCTTAGCCATTCTGACTGGTGTGAGGTGGAATCTCAGGGTTGTTTTGATTTGCATTTCCCTGATGATTAAGGATGTTGAACATTTTTTCAGGTGCTTCTCCTCCATTCGGTATTCCTCAGGTGAGAATTCTTTGTTCAGTTCTGAGCCCCATTTTTTAATGGGGTTATTTGATTTTCTGAAGTCCACCTTCTTGAGTTCTTTATATATGTTGGATATTAGTCCCCTATCTGATTTAGGATAGGTAAAGATCCTTTCCCAATCTGTTGGTGGTCTTTTTGTCTTATTGACAGTGTCTTTTGCTTGCAGAAACTTTGGAGTTTCATTAGGTCCCATTTGTCAATTCTCGATCTTACAGCACAAGCCATTGCTGTTCTGTTCAGGAATTTTTCCCCTGTGCCCATATCTTCAAGGCTTTTCCCCACTTTCTCCTCTATAAGTTTCAGTGTCTCTGGTTTTATGTGAAGTTCCTTGATCCACTTAGATTTGACCTTAGTACAAGGAGATAAGTATGGATCGATTCACATTCTTCTACACGATAACAACCAGTTGTGCCAGCACCATTTGTTGAAAATGCTGTCTTTCTTCCACTGGATGGCTTTAGCTCCCTTGTCAAGGATCAAGTGACCATAGGTGTGTGGGTTCATTTCTGGGTCTTCAATTCTATTCCATTGGTCTACTTGTCTGTTTCTATACCAGTACCATGCAGTTTTTATCACAATTGCTCTGTAGTAAAGCTTTAGGTCTGGCATGGTGATTCCACCAGAAGTTCTTTTATCCTTGAGAAGACTTTTTGCTATCCTAGGTTTTTTGTTATTCCAGACGAATTTGCAAATTGCTCCTTCCAATTCGTTGAAGAATTGAGTTGGAATTTTGATGGGGATTGCATTGAATCTGTAGATTGCTTTTGGCAAGATAGCCATTTTTACAATGTTGATCCTGCCAATCCATGAGCATGGGAGATCTTTCCATCTTCTGAGATCTTCTTTAATTTCTTTCTTCAGAGATTTGAAGTTTTTATCATACAGATCTTTCACTTCCTTAGTTAGAGTCACGCCAAGATATTTTATATTATTTGTGACTATTGAGAAGGGTGTTGTTTCCCTAATTACTTTCTCAGCCTGTTTATTCTTTGTATAGAGAAAGGCCATTGACTTGTTTGAGTTTATTTTATATCCAGCTACTTCACCAAAGCTGTTTATCAGGTTTAGGAGTTCTCTGGTAGAATTTTTAGGGTCACTTATATATACTATCATATCATCTTCAAATAGTGATATTTTGACTTCCTCTTTTCCAATTTGTATCCCCTTGATCTCCTTTTGTTGTCGAATTGCTCTGGCTAATACTTCAAGTACTATGTTGAAAAGGTAGGGAGAAAGTGGGCAGCCTTGTCTAGTCCCTGATTTTAGTGGGATTGCTTCCAGCTTCTCTCCATTTACTTTGATGTTGGCTACTGGTCTGCTGTAGATTGCTTTTATCATGTTTAGGTATGGGCCTTGAATTCCTGATCTTTCCAACACTTTTATCATGAATGGGTGTTGGATCTTGTCAAATGCTTTTTCTGCATCTAACGAGATGATCATGTGGTTTTTGTCTTTGAGTTTGTTTATATAATGGATTACATTGATGGATTTTCGTATATTAAACCATCCCTGCATCCCTGGAATAAAACCTACTTGGTCAGGATGGATGATTGCTTTAATGTGTTCTTGGATTCGGTTAGCGAGAATTTTATTGAGGATTTTTGCATCGATATTCACAAGAGAAATTGGTCTGAAGTTCTCTATCTTTGTTGGGTCTTTCTGTGGTTTAGGTATCAGAGTAATAGTGGCTTCATAAAATGAGTTGGGTAGAGTACCTTCTACTTCTATTTTGTGAAATAGTTTGTGGAGAACTGGAATTAGACCTTTTTTGAAGGTCTGATAGAACTCTGCACTAAACCCGTCTGGTCCTGGGCTTTTTTTGGTTGGGAGACTATTGATAACTGCTTCTATTTCTTTAGGTGATATGGGACTGTTTAGATGGTCAACTTGATCCTGATTCAACTTTGGTACCTGGTATCTGTCCAGAAATTTGTCCATTTCGTCCAGGTTTTCCAGTTTTGTTGAGTATAGCCTTTTGTAGAAGGATCTGATGGTGTTTTGGATTTCTTCAGGATCTGTTGTTATGTCTCCCTTTTCATTTCTGATTTTGTTAATTAGGATTTTGTCCCTGTGCCCTTTAGTGAGTCTAGCTAAGGGTTTATCTATCTTGTTGATTTTCTCAAAGAACCAACTCCTCGTTTGGTTAATTCTTTGAATAGTTCTTCTTGTTTCCACTTGGTTGATTTCACCACTGAGTTTGATTATTTCCTGCCATCTACTCCTCTTGGGTGAATTTGCTTCTTTTTTTTCTAGGGCTTTTAGATGTGTTGTCAAGCTGCTAGTATGTGCTCTCTCCCGTTTCTTCTTGGAGGCACTCAGAGCTATGAGTTTCCCTCTTAGAAATGCTGTCATTGTGTCCCATATGTTTGGGTACGTTGTGGCTTCATTTTCATTAAACTCTAAAAAGTCTTTAATTTCTTTCTTTATTCCTTCCTTTACCAAAGTATCATTGAGAAGAGTGTTATTCAGTTTCCACGTGAATGTTGGCTTTCCATTATTTATGTTGTTATTGAAGATCAGTCTTAGGCCATGGTGGTCTGATAGGATACATGGGACAATTTCAATATTTTTGTATCTGTTGAGGCCTGTTTTGTGACCAATTATATGGTCAATTTTGGAGAAGGTCCCGTGAGGTGCTGAGAAGAAGGTATATCCTTTTGTTTTAGGATAAAATGTTCTGTAGATATCTGTCAGGTCCATTTGTTTCATAACTTCTGTTAGTTTCACTGTGTCCCTGTTTAGTTTCTGTTTCCACGATCTGTCCATTGAAGAAAGTGGTGTGTTGAAGTCTCCCACTATTATTGTGTGAGGTGCAATGTATGCTTTGAGCTTTACTAAAGTGTCTTTAATGAATGTGGCTGCCCTTGCATTTGGTGCGTAGATATTCAGAATTGAGAGTTCCTCTTGGAGGATTTTACCTTTGATGAGTATGAAGTGTCCCTCCTTGTCTTTTTTGATAACTTTGGGTTGGAAGTCGATTTTATCCGATATTAAAATGGCTACTCCAGCTTGTTTCTTCAGTCCATTTGCTTGGAAAATTGTTTTCCAGCCTTTCACTCTGAGGTAGTGTCTGTCTTTTTCCCTGAGATGGGTTTCCTGTAAGCAGCAGAATGTTGGGTCCTGTTTGTGTAGCCAGTCTGTTAGTCTATGTCTTTTTATTGGGGAATTGAGTCCATTGATATTAAGAGATATTAAGGAAAAGTAATTGTTGCTTCCTTTTATTTTTGTTTTTAGAGTTGGCATTCTGTTCTTGTGGCTGTCTTCTTTTCGGTTTGTTGAATGATTACTTTCTTGGTTGTTCTAGGGCGTGATTTCCGTCCTTGTATTGCTTCTTTTCTGTTATTATTCTTTGAAGGGCTGGATTTGTGGAAAGATATTGTGTGAATTTGTTTTTGTCGTGGAATACTTTGGTTTCTCCATCTATGGTAATTGAGAGTTTGGCCGGGTATAGTAGCCTGGGCTGGCATTTGTGTTCTCTTAGTGTCTGTATAACATCTGTCCAGGCTCTTCTGGCTTTCATAGTCTCTGGTGAAAAGTCTGGTGTAATTCTGATAGGCCTTCCTTTATATGTTACTTGACCTTTCTCCCTTACTGCTTTTAATATTCTATCTTTATTTAGTGCATTTGTTGTTCTGATTATTATGTGTCGGGAGGAATTTCTTTTCTGGTCCAGTCTATTTGGAGTTCTGTAGGCTTCTTGTATGATCATGGGCATCTCTTTCTTTATGTTTGGGAAGTTTTCTTCTATTATTTTGTTGAA
Source organism: Mus musculus (assembly GCF_000001635.26). Taxonomy (NCBI): domain Eukaryota; kingdom Metazoa; phylum Chordata; class Mammalia; order Rodentia; family Muridae; genus Mus; species Mus musculus. Next base: position 84,429,760 of record NC_000080.6, on the reverse strand, counting down.
GATATTAGCTGGCCCTTTAAGTTGAAAATCTTCATTCTCATCAATTCCTATTATCCGTAGGTTTGGTCTTCTCATTGTGTCCTGGATTACCTGGATGTTTTGAGTTAGGATCCTTTTGCATTTTGTATTTTCTTTGACTGTTGTGTCGATGTTCTCTATGGAATCTTCTGCACCTGAGATTCTCTCTTCCATTTCTTGTATTCTGTTGCTGATGCTCGCATCTGTGGTTCCAGATCTCTTTCCTAGGGTTTCTATCTCTAGCATTGCCTCGCTTTGGGTTTTCTTAATTGTGTCTACTTCCCCTTTTAGTTCTAGTATTCTTTTGTTCATTTCCATCACCTGTTTGGATGTGTTTTCTTGTTTTTCTTTAATGATTTCTACCTCTTTGGCTGTGTTTTCCTGCTTTTCTTTAAGGGCCTGTAACTCTTTAGCAGTGCTCTCCTGTAAATCTTTAAGTGACTTATGAAAGTCCTTCTTGATGTCCTCTATCATCATCATGAGAAATGTTTTTAAATCTGGGTCTAGATTTTCTGTTGTGTTGGGGTGCCCAGGACTAGGTGGGGTGGGAGTGCTGCGTTCTGATGATGGTGAGTGGTCTTGATTTCTGTTAGTAGGATTCTTACGTTTGCCTTTCGCCATCTGGTAATCTCTGAAGCTAGCTGTTTTAGTAGTCACTGTTAAGAGCTTGTTCTTCAGGTGACTCTGTTAGCCTCTATAAGCAGACCTGGAGGGTAGCACTCTCCTTAGTTTCAGTGGGCAGAGTATTCTCTGCAGGCAAGCTCTCTTCTTGCAGGGCAGGTACCCAGATATCTGGTGTTCGAACCAGACTCCTGGCAGAAGTTTTTTTCCACTCTCTAGAGGTCTTAGGATCCCATTTGGAATCCTGTGTGTGCCCTTGCTGGTGTCAGGCGACTCCACTGGCAAGGTAGCCCGGGGCTCGGGGGGAGCGGAAGGGGCTTGTGCCCCAGATCAGGCCCGGGTAGCCTGCTTCCCTATGTACCGCAGTCTCAGGTTCCGTGCGATTGGATTGGGGCAGGCACTATGTTCCACTCACCAGAGGTCTTAGGATCCCGTGGGGAGTCCCGTGTTGGCCCTTGCGGGTGTTGGGCGAGACTCTGCTGGCAAGGTAGCCCGGGGCTCGGGTGGAGAGGAAGGGGCTTGTTCGTTTTTGTTTTAATCTGACCAAAATATGAAGGCTGTGATCTTGCTTTGTGGAGATGAAGAGTTAAATGCATCATGGCAGAAAATAGGTTATAAAGGTCAGATATATCCTATGGTGTGGAATTAACATAGAAATAGCAGTAAATCTTTATGAAAATTAAAGCCAGTATGGTGGGTTTTAATGAGGAGTTTCTCTCCTTGGCTTGGTCCATTGAACACTTGGTCCCTAAATGATAATGTTTTGGGGAGAGGTGGTGCAGCCACACTGGCGAAAGAATGTCAGTGGGAGTGGGGTTACATTTCCAGTTTGTTCTCTCTGCTTTGTGCTGTGGGTGAAGATACAGCTTCTCAGCTCTCTTCTCCAGACATGGTGGCTCCCTCTTGTTGCCATGCTTTCATACGATGGGGAATTCATACTTCTGGGAGTATAAGCCAAAATAAACTTACCTATAAGCTGTCTTGGTCATTGTAGTCAGGGTATTTATTTCAGACAAATGAAAAGTCATTCATATCGAACTTGGTACAAGGGAACGAACTATTTCTTTTTTTTTTTTTTTTTTCAGTTTTTGCTCTGTTCTGTTCTGTTCTGTTCTGTTCTGTTCTGTTCTGTTCTGTTCTGTTCTGTTTTGTTTTGTTTTCAGAGACAGGGTTTCTCTGTGTAGTCCTTGCTGTCCTGGAACTCATTCTATAGACCAGGCTGGCCTCAAACTCAGAAATCTGCCTGACTCTGCCTCCCAAGTGCTGGGATTAAAGGTGTTTGCCACCACTGCCCACGTGGGAATGAAATATTTCTGCAAAGAAAAATGACCATATTACTGTTAGCCTGCCTGCCTGCCTTCCTTCCTTCCTTCCTTCCTTCCTTCCTTCCTTCCTTCCTTCCTTTTTCCTTCCTTCCTTCCTTCCTTCCTTTCTTTCTTTCTTTCTTTCTTTCTTTCTTTTTCTTTTTCTATTTTTGGTTTTTTTGTTTTGTTTTGTTTTGTTTTAATTCAAAAGGATTTGAAACTTTGGAATGAAAAAGTGATTGATTGCTCTAAACACAGATTAATGCTACATTCTAATAGGAGCCTAGATGAGAGTAACACTATGAACAATGTAAAATGTAGAGGCTCCAGCTCAAAAGGTTTCATTAGCAACTGTACTAGATTCCATTTGTCTGACATTTTGGAAAAGAATCTGGATGCTTTCTATACTTCCTAAAAACTTTTCCACGGCTAAATTGAAAATTTATCATTTTTTTTTCTCCTTTTTTTTTGTGGAAGACATTTCAAGACAGCATTAGTTTGACTACATATCATCTATTACTGATAATGCTTATACACATCATTAATGAAAAAGATAAATGAGACAAAAAAAAGAAAGAAAGAAAATCAAACTTACAGTATGGAGAGAAAAGGAGCACTAGGAACCTAAATGTTGAATTCAGGTTATGTGTGAAAGAGATGTATTCATTAAGGGAATGGGCACAGTAAAGGAGAAGCCTTTCAATTTGTACTGCAACAAATAGAAGAGTGCACTCTGGGGGGAGGGTAGTGGGGGGATGCACTCCAGGCACCAATTTCGGTGATAAAACCCTGGCCAAAACAAACTTAAAAAGGAAAGGGTTTATTTATTATAGACTTCTGTGCCACAGTCCATCAACAAAGGAAAAACCAAGTCAGAACTCTGCTGCTTCCTGGATTAATCCCTCATGGCTTGCTCAGTTTACTTTGTTCCCCCCATTAATTTATTTGTATTCACTTTACAGCCTGAGGGCAGCCCCCTCCCTCTTCTCCTCACAGTTCCTCCCTCACACTGTCCCCCCTTCCTGTCAGTCACTTCCTCTCATTGTTGGACAAGGGAAGGCCCCTTCCATGTGTACCAACCTGTCCTGGTACATCAAGTTGCAGCAGGAGGCCAGACAAGGCAGCACAGCTAGAGGAAAGGGAATTCTTTATTTCACTGAAGTTTCTTGGATCTCTGAAATTATAGAGTTTCACAAGTAACTGATTGCTTTTTCCTTTTTCTTGTTTCCAACAATTAGATGAAGAGTAAATAAACCATCACCTCGAGTAGAATAATAGCATGCTTGCTCTAAGCCTATGAATAATGCTTCTCTAAACACAGTGTTGGGAAAGCAAGTAATGAGAAATAAATGAATTAATTAATTTATGTGTATATAGAACAAAAGCTATGATTTAGTATGTTGTGGCTTAACATGCTCAAGAAGTTATTTGTTAAACTTCCCACCTTTATTTCTGTAAATTCAACAGATGAGTGTGTGTGCTTGGTATGTTATGTCTAATACCTCATGAGTTACCTATGATCATCAATTGGATTAAAACAAAATGATGTTTTCCTTGATGATGAATGGTAGTTGAAAAAATTCATTGTCACAGGTACTTTCACATATGTCAAACTGAAACCTATCTGCAGGCAGTCAGTTGGGTTTCACATGCCTCATAGCATGTGGATGGAGGTACTGGTCTAAATTTCATGACTTCACTAGCCCTGGATATTTGACTAAGTTTCCATACCTGGCATAATTTCTTTCCTGTTGAGCAGGTCTTAAATGCAATTACTGAGCTGTCCGTCACTGCTCCACTGAACTTTTAGGATTATAGTTGAAATACATGGTGTCTTCAGCAATAGGCGTTTACCTTGCTTGTCCCATGTGTAACCAAGAACAGTAGTGATAGCTGATAATGTTTTGAGAGTTTCTTGGACAACCTAAAACAAGAATGCAAAAGAGAGCCTCTCATGCCTAGTGTTGTAATATTTATGGAATGGCCTTTGGCTCTTGGTGGAGCATTGTCAGCCCAGAGGTCACTGGCATTCATAACAGGACCTACATTTTTCTCATGATCTTGGGATAACGCATAGGTAAGCTGTTCAGAGTAAGAGTGATTTCATAGGCTTTTGTCTAATTTTAAAGACAAGTTAGCTAACTTCACACACACACACACACACAAAAACCCACATTTAATTCACTTCTCAGAAATGCTAACAAAATATCATTTTTTTCCTATCCACATTTGTGGAGATCTGATAATAGAGAACTTTCCAAAAATTCTAAACAATTATTTTATTAGTCATTTGTAGCTACATCATTACAAATACAGGGAGTGTGAACATATAAAAGATGTAACGATATCCTCATAAAAGTTAAAACATAAAAGATACAGTAATTTATATATGAAGTATTTATTTGTTTCTTCCCCACAACCCGCCCCCCCCCCCCCACACACACACACACATCCGCACTGAGGACTGAACCTAGGCTGCAGGAACAATCAGGTGACCACTTTACTATTGAGCTTCCCTGTCAATCCAATGTACTTGTAATGGCTGATCTTGATTACCCTGGTGATCATTAAAACAAGAGTGTTTAAAATGTTTAGAAATGTGCTTTCTGGGTTAATGTTTTTATTGATCCATCCAGTGTTTTACATATTTGAAACTGTCTTGTTTCTGATATGTATGTTTAATTGTAAATACCTAATAATTTTCATTTGTTTTGTTTGGTTTTGTTTTGGTTGTTTCCTTCTCAGTGTGTGACAACAGAGACAAAATTATAACGAGCAAAGGCACACTCTCAAAATATCACATGACATTTTACACAAACATCTGTCAAATATAAGGTTAGAATTCTCACTTCTTGGAGAAACACACATACCAATTAGTAGCAATGTTCTGCTGCCAATTGCATGATTTTGGCAGAAGAAATTGACATGCCTTTTCAATATAGGCAGGGCATTTCTATGTGTTCTGCAGCACGTTTCTCTGATGGTATTAAAGGTAATTTTTGCACATTATTTTGATAGTTACTCAAGGCATATACAGCTAATATTCACATTTCTCTGACTGCATGATAGATGCATGATCAAAATTAGTCTAGTTAACAAACGTACTTATTGAAAAATATGAATGAATATTTGGGTATTTTTGTAGTTTGTGGAGAAATTTTTTAGAAATCATATTGAATTAAAAACTTAAAGTTAAAATAATTTTTGAATATTTCTCTGTTATACATCACAAAATTAATTGTTCAATTTCTGATGATTTAGGATGCAGAATAAATGTTAATAATTTATATTAGTCTTATAATTTGAATGTATTGATATAAATCATTAATATTATATTTTCAAAATGTAGTTCATTCACAGCTTACTCTTTCTTTGACAGTGTGGAAATATATGGCCCTTGTTGGAACTCCATATATAGACCAGATTGCTCTTGAACACAGAAATATCTGCCTGATTTTTATTCCTGAAAGCTGAGATTAAAGGTATATGCACCATACCTGACACTAAGTATTATCTATTTATTAGAAGGGATTGCCAACAAAACCACATAAAGTTATGTTACTTTTTCTCCATAGTGAGACACCCATCATGTCATTTTGTACCAGAACATTTGTTCTTTAGAATGGGAATGAAGGATTTAATATGACAATAGATATATTGTCACATGTAACTGACTCCTTTACTTGTATATATTATATATACATATATATATACATACATATATATATTAATGGTAATGTCTTATTTTTAAATATTTAAATTTAAAAACTGAAAACCAATTTATACATCTGAAGAAGTATTCTCATGAAATTTCCTTTGAAAAAAATTAACGGGCTATGTCAAATATGAGTATTTATTACCAAATAGGTATATTCACCTAAAAGTTAGGGAAATAATATTCTGCAAAATGGCATTTATAACAATAAAGAGAACACGTGGAAATATTTAAGAATCACAGAGACAACTATAGATGAAATTTGATTGTAATACCTGAGTATTATACATCTTAAAGTGCTACTCCGTTAGGGTTTCTATTGTTGTGACAGAAACACCATGACCAAAAATCAAACCGGGAGGAGAGGATTTATTCAGATCATACTTCCACATCACATTCTGTCATTGAAGGAAGTCGGAACAGGAACTCAAGCAGGGCAAGAACCTGGAGGCAGGAGCATAGACCAAGGAGGAGGATGCTATTGGCTTCTCTGTGTGACTTTCTCATCCTGCTTTCTTATAGAACTCAGGACCACCAGCCCAGGGAGAGCACCACATACAGTGGGCTGGACCCATCCCTATTGATCACTAATTGAGAAAGTGCCTTGCAGCTGATCTCATGGAGACATTTCCTCAATTGAAGTTTCTTCCTCTCTAATGACTCAAACTTGTGTTAAGTCGATACAAAACCAGCCAGTACAGCTGTGTATTGGCTGTACTGCTATACAAAGGACTGTTATAGTTTGGTGCAAAGTGCCTGTGATCCACAATCTCATATGTTTGAAAACCTGTACCCAGTTGGTGGAATTGTTTAGATATTATGCAAAGAAATAGGAGTTGGTGATGCTTGCATCTATGGCTCCTGATTTCTTTCCTGTACCCCCAGAGCTCCCTGGGATTAAACCACCTATCAAAGAAAACACATGGTGGGACTCATGGCTCCAGCAGCATATGTAGCAGAGAATGGCCTAGTCGGCCATCAATGGGAGGAGAGGCCCTTGGTCCTGTGAAGGTTCTATGCCCCACTATAGGGGAATGCCAGGGCCAGGAAGCAGGAATGAGTGGGTTGGTGAGTGGGGTGGTGGGGAGGAGGGGATAGGGGATTTTTGGAGGGTAAACTAGGAAAGGGGATAACATTTGAAATGTAAATAAAATATCTAATAATAAAAAAGAAAATACACTGTTAGAAAGAAAGAAAGAAAGAAAGAAAGAAAGAAAGAAAGAAAGAAAGAAAGAAAGAAAGAAAGAAATAGGAGTTGGGATCTCACTGAAAGTGGATCACTGAGAGGTACTTTTGATAGTATAGTGGCCACAAGGGTTCCAATAGCTTCCAACTGGGATGTAGCAAATGTGATACATTCTTATTGTCATATTCTGAGTCAACTTCAACCATCATGTGTTTGTTTTGTTGACTTGATGGATTGAAACAACTCAATTAGGGAACTCCCATAAAACCTCTCCTTGAACAAGATTTTTGTTAGGTATTAATGACAAAAGTATATATCCAGTACAAGGATATAACTAGATGAAATAACAAAATTTATATGTCTTTGATGATTAAACGAAAGTTGGGAACATTTTATGATATGCTTTTTAACATGTTTTATTGTTTCAATTATTCTCATGAAGTTAATTCCATTTGTTATTGAATAGTTCCACCAATTTATCACAGTACTTTTACAAATAAGTCATACATATAAATGACTTGATGCTAATCTTTAAGATGTGCTGTGTCATATAATCAACCATGTTTCTTATTGTAAAGATTGAAGAAAATATTATTTTTAATAATATTTTTTAATAGTTTCTTCAATTTCCTCCCCCCCGCTTCTATGAGTCTGCTCCCCTACCCACTTACCCACTTCTGCCTCCCCGCCCTGTCATTCCCTTACAATGGGGCATAGAGCCTTCACAGGACCATGGGCCTCTTCTCCATTGAGGCCCGACAAGGTATTCTCTGCTACATTAGTGGCTGGAGCCATGAGTCCCTCCATGTGTATTCTATGGTTGGTGGTTTAGTCCCTGGGTGCTGGTGGGGGGGGGGGCTCTGATTGGTTGATATTGTTGTTCTTCCTATGGGTTTGCAAACCTCTTCAGCTCCTTAAGTTCTTTCTTGTATTCATTAGCTTTATCTTAGTATTAAAACCAATCTATGAAATACTAAATTGTAGTAAGCAAGAGCATTTGCTGTTAAAATATTTTTGTTGCACTTTATATGGTTTTAGTCAGTAAAAATCACAATATTAACATATTCTATTGTACAGATATTCTGTTATAAATATGCTGCATAAGTTTTTCATTGAAATCATGATCCAATGAATGATATATTTGGAACATTAAGGGAAATGGTTACATAATACAGTGCCACGCATAGAGAGCAGCAGGCACTGAATACTTGTTACCAATTTTCCAGTTTTTTTCTTAAATAAGTGCTTTATTCTTTCTGTTGGACATACCATATGTCATATTAATCAGATTAACACAGGATACAGTTGAACAATGACTGAGATAAGGCTAAAATCTGTGAGTTATGGATAAAAATAATTTTAAAGTGTGCTGCACTGAATTAACAAAATCTATTCACTGTGTGTTTAGTAGCATTAACATTTGATTACATTGTAATTGCACCATATCTGGTCTAAATCCTTTCCACTGAAATAGAGAACATCACATGGCTCTATAAACTTCAAAAACTACAAGTTTCTGTTTTCATGTCCATTTAGGAGTATACCTTTGTTTTGTAGCCTAAGAGAATAAGAGATTAACATCCCTGTGACTAAATATTAAATTCTGATAATGGCATAAAATAAGTATAATGGAACTCAATAGTGACTTCCATGTTGTAGAATCTGTACACATTGGAGTATGAGAGTTAAAGAAAATTTGTTATTCTATTTGTATATCTGCCTGCCTGCCTGCCTGTCTGTCTGTCTGCCTGCCTGTCTGTCTGTCTGTCTCTCTCTCTCTCTCTCTCTCTCTCTCTCTCTCTCTCTCTCCATCCATTTTGTTTGTTTACTTTTCTAAACAGGCTGTCTCTGAGGAGCTGTGGTTGTCCTGGAACCCAGGTTGGCCCCAAACTCAGAGATCCTGATGATTCTGCCTTCAAGTATTGAGATTGAAGGCAAAGTCATATTTAAAGTTTTATTTTTATTATTATTATCATTATTATCAATTTTATTATTATTTGTTCTTCTCAAAACAGGGTTTGTATGAGTAACTCGGACTGTTCTGGTACTTGCTTGCTCTGTAGACCATACTGGCCTCAGGGTTCTAGGTGCTGGGTGCTAGGATTAAAGGCTTATGCCACTACACCCAGTTATTAATTCTAATTATAATCCCAAGATGTATCATGATGAGTTGGCCAGAGATTTCATTTTTTCTGACTTATCTTTATTGAATCTATAAGTATAAAATTATTCTTTAAATTCAACTCTAAGAAATACAGTAAAACAGTATTCTTAGTAATAGACTTAATTTTTAGTGAATTTTAATTTTTTTATTTTATACACCAGATGTCTTTAAATTTAATGGCAAATGAAAAAATAACTAATAAAAATATAACAGGATGATTGTTCAGCTTCTCAGTACCTCAGAGCCACTTCATGTAATATTCAGGTATCATTTTAGAGAGATAATAGACAATGTCCCCAGTATTATTCCAGTTTTTCAGACAAGAGTTTGCAATCAGTAGAATATATGATGAGGTGTAATCAAAGATTAGAACTTTTTAATTAAATGGGGCCTTTTGTGACTAGTCATTTGACATTAATTACTGTTTTAGTTGGATTCTTTTTGATTTGTAAAGGGCCCTGAGTACCACAAAAATTATATTGCAGCATAGAAATTGTTGATAATTAAAACAAAAGCTTTACTGCATCAGCCCATCACACATCTTAAAAAGGAACATCATTTTAAATGTTAATGGCTGCCTTAGATAAACAGACTAGAGGGTTTTGAAGGAAAAATAACAGATGGCATGTCAAGCCAGTTGCTTTAGATGGACATTATGACGGCTGTTAATTGTGATGATTTATAAGGTGTTTTTATATGTGCAGTCACACTTTTAGGACCTAACTAATGGTGAAAGGTATACGTGCAGTTCTAAATGCTCCATACCCACTGGGAATCATAAACCTAACTCACACCATGGCTATAGCTCTAGACCGTCCATCAAATTCAATGCTAAAAAGAGATTGACCTAGAAGTTTAAACAATAATTTCAATTGTGGATTCATTGAGAATAAAATGTAAGTTAAAAACACTTTCGAAGAACTCTGGATTAAGATAATATACCTGTAGTAAAAACGGCTGCTCATTTCTGTGAATACAAGAATTTATACAAATATTAAAAGGATTCAGAGTGATTTTGATACCAGTGAACTCATCTTTTAAAAAAACATAATCTGAGAAAAAATAATGCCATGTACCAAAGAAGTTTATTTTATAATGATGTGCTGCATTTATATAAAACGTGCTTTGATACTTGTGATGAAAGATTCACATATATTCAAGTCCTGGCTGCCTTATAATAGAAGACACTTATTTTTAGTACAATTTACCTTAGGTTAGGGTTATGGTCTGTGAACAGAATAAAACTAATTGGCCTGAAAATGGATGTCATCATGCCTGTGACTTCATGGCAGTGTGCACTATGCAGATGAGGGAAATGATCAAACATAAAAGTAATAAAAATAAACTTTAAAAACACTTGATTGCATGCACAAAAAATATTAAGCTCTGAAAAAATGGAATATTTTTTAATTGATTTGGTCATCATTTCATCATTTCATCTGTAGATCATCTCCGGTCAGCTAAAACGTGCTGTCTATAATCATACCAAAATGTCTTCTAAAAGTTTTTTGAGATTATAAAGGATTAATATAATTAGAATAATCAATAAAATTATAGTAGAATTATTATCTAATAATAATCTCTCCCATCACCTCCATTTAAACCTCTCACTGTCCTTCAAATTCATGGCATGACCTCTTTTTCACTACTTAATATAATTAATGCATATAAATTCACACACACACACACACACACACACACACATATTCCTAAGTTTAGCTTGTTCAATCCATATGTTAGTTGTATATATATTTTCAGGGCTGCCCATTTGGTGCTAGACAATTAATTGGCATGTTTGTCCTGCTTTTCCTCCATTGTCTAAAGTTATTTGTGTAAGTCTGAGGCCTATGGTATTTTCTCTTATGGTTTGGCATATTCATTGGTGCCATCCTTGCTTGGCTCATATTTGGGTGGTTTTGTTGGGGAAACGTTAGGAGTATAGCTTTTGATATTACTTAGAAAACAAGCTTACAGCAAACTTCCTGGACAACTGGTTCTTTAAAGGTGCCAAAGGGGTTTTTGTTTGTTTGTTTTGTTTTTGTTTTTGTTTTTAGATATATTCTTTAGGACTAAGCCCCGTAATTCTGCATGGTGTTTTGTTTATTTGTTTCTTTGTTTCGTAGTGGTTTTCATATGTTACAATGAGAAATTTCTTAGATGATAGGTAAATACTATTTTTATCAGCGGGTAAAAACTCTCATTGGATTTAAGATCCACTCAAGAATAGGGAGACCTCCTGGTACTGGAAACCTAGCCAGTTACTCAGTGTTACTAAAGTTAAATTTTTTTCCTGCTTTTGTAATCTTATTTTACTTCTTTTTTTTTTTAAATTAGGTATTTTCCTCGTTTACATTTCCAGTGCTATCCCAAAAGTCCCCCATACCCACCACCACAATCCCCTACCCACCCACTCCCCCTTTTTGGCCCTGGCGTTCCCCTGTACTGGGGCATGTAAAGTTTGCTATTTTAATTCTATTTAACAAAAAATTTTAAAGGTAGAATTGTTGCATCTCTAAACATTTTTGCATTCATGATTTCTATAGCAAATATATCAAATTTGTCTTTTATGGTATTTTCATATTCAATGGGGTCTTTTTATGAAAACATCCAATTAGTTGTTCATTATAGTGGATAGGTGGAGACTATTTTTGAACATTAAGCCTTGTAAGTATGGACAAGGGTTGAATTCATTTCCTCAGTATTCATCTGTGAATTGATTCAGCATCTGTACAGATCCACCTTTACTGCAGTAATTAATATCCAAGCTGTTAGAGTCCATGTTTGTCTGGTATTAGAATCAATGATGTAACCCCTTTCTCTATGCTCTTTTCACACTAATGTACAACAGAAATGACTGGGAATAAAATCAAGTCTATACTGCTTGCATCACAAAAGAATTCCACAACCCCATTGGATTTTGTACAGATCTCCATGTGAAAGGAATTTTCTATCATTTATCTCCCTTTTTTATTTATCTAACTTTTATCTTTTTTTTGAAGATAATTTTTTATTACGTATTTTCTTCAATAACATTTCCAATGCTATCCCAAAAGTCCCCACCCCCCTCCCACTCCCCTACCCACCCATTCCCATTTTTTTTGGCCATGGCGTTCCCCTGTACTGGGGCATATAAAGTTTGCCTGTCCAATGGGCCTCTCTTTCCAGTGATGGCCAACTAGGCAATCTTTTGATACATATACAGCTAGAGACAAGAGCTCCGGGGTACAGGTTAGTTCATAATGTTGCACCTACAGGGTTGCAGATCTCTTTAGCTCCTTGGATACTTTCTCTAGCTCCTACACTGGGGGCCCTGTGATCCATCCAATAGTTGACTGTGAGCATCCACTTCTGTGTTTGCTAGGCCACGGCCTAGTCTCACAAGAGACAGCTATATCACGGTCCTTGCATCAAACACTTGCTAGTGTATGCAATGGTGTCATCGTTTGGAGGCTAATTATGGGATGGATCCCTGGATATGATCTTTAGGTTCCCCATGCTTCACTTGGCACCATGTTAAAAAAAAAATCCTTTTTTTTTTTCAAACGTTGTTTTGGTATGAAAGTCCCTTAAGAGACAGATCCTTGCTCCCATCAGTAACTACTTTCAGGAATTTTATATTCTTATTATAAGATAGTAGAACAGTTTGTGAATATCCCCAAGGGCATCTTTGCTTGTAATGATTCTGTTATTTTCTTCTTTAATTTAGAAATTGAGTAGTCATAGGATTGGGTGCCAGTTTGAGAAAGGGTGTATGTTTGATGGGTTAATTGTGTTTGTCAACTTTACCAGATCTCTAACCTATTAAAGATTCTTGTTACATTGAATTTTCATGATCATATTACTTGAAGTCAGAAGACCTACCTTAAATGTAAACAATTGCTTCCAGTGGGAGACCAGATAAAGGAGAATACAATGTTTTTGCTTGTTGCTTGTTTGCCTTTACTCTCATGTACCCTGTTACTGATCCTGCTGTATCCTTTAATAATATTAGGCCTCAGCTTAAGTTCCTGATTGGGTGTAAAGGCCAGTGCCTCCTCTCCTTCATGCCTTCAGTTTGAGATTGTGCCTGATGAGACACCAAGCCTTTTAGACTGAGATTCTACTGGGTTCTTGGGCTCCTTGCTATGAGTCAGTCATTGTTAGAGCATCCATATTGTAATTTTGTAAGGCAATTTAATAAACCACTTTTAAATAAATATCCATTCTATTGTTTCCCATACCACGAGGGAGAGCCAATATTAATACAGATTGTAGCAGACAAAAAAAATTAAACTCTTTGCAATGTCTGTGTAGAATACGTAGACCCTGGATGCTGATTTGTAGACAAAGTATAGTTCAGGATTTAGTCGTTAGATGAGAGCCTTTCTTTGTAAAAGTGAATGATTTTAGAGAGTTCTTTGAGAACAACGTGGACCGAACCTAAGGGAAAGACCAGAAACTATGGTCAGTAGTTAATTTCATGCCAAGTACCAGCCTTGGCTTGGGAGAGGGTCCTGAGGAAGGCTTGTTTGCTTAGGAGCACTCAGAGTCAATAATGGATGCAAGCTGACACCTGTGTTCTGCTTTGCTCAAAACAGCTCTGTCTTGCAGACCAAAGCCCACTCTTTTATTTTGCATAAGCTACCTCCTTAGGAATTGTATATCAATTCAACCATTTACACCAGGTTCTCTTGATTTCCCCATGAATCAGCATTTTATGGCTTTAGCCCCTTGACTCTTAAGACAAATCAGGTGGCTAAAACTGAATTCTGCTTCCTGCTGGAGCTGGAACATGGTCTCATTGTTCTCTTACTTTATCACCAGCTTTCTATTTCCAACTCCTTTACTGTCTAAGCTTGTCTGTCCTGGAACTTGCTTTGTGGACTCAGACATCTTCATGGCTCTGTCTCCTTACAGCTAGGATTAAAGGCATGTACCACCAAGCCTGGACCTAAGCTTTCTCCACCTAGGACTTTCTCCATCCCAGGCTGGCCTTGTAAACAGAGAGTTGTTTGTCTTTGTCCCTTGGGATTAAAGTCATGTCACCATGCTTGGAACTAAGCTTTTCAGGGCCACTATTACACAAGATCAGGATCAAAAGCCTGTGTCTTGCAGCCTTATGGTTTGGATCACAAGTGTGCCCTTTGTTTCTAGATTGTAGTTCATTCCAGATTACAAAATCCACACTACCCCTGTTTAACTGCAAACACAAGCAGTAAGCTTAGCTTAGTAGTGTCTTGCCCTGAGATCACCACTTCCTAAATCTCTTTATCTCATTCCTTAATATCAGCCGCCTCTGTTCTTTCAGGTCCTTGAATCCCATCATACAATTCATATTACATCCTTATATTTTGCATAGTTGAGAAATCCAGTAAAGAACAGTTCTTACATTGATTTATATGTTCTTGAACTCATGTTTTCATTCTTTCTCACAGCCTCATTCTCATCAGACACATTCTTGCTTCTTGGAACTGTGCTGTTTCTGATTATCATGGAGTCTTTAAACTTGGCAGAGAGACCATTCCTGAATGAAAAACAAAAAGTAAACCATTTACATCATTATAAAAACACGCCTTATACCTACAGCAACTGTCAACACTCCAGAAGACCCCTGCTGGCTCTACTCCAGGGGCAGGAACTGGGTTACACTGTTCCTTCAGTGACAAGGCTAGACCTAGCAATTTCAAAGGCAAACTTCATGACTTCTAAGTTCTCTCCCTTTTTACAGTGAAATTAGGGCAATGTTGTTAACTTCATACTTTATTAATTTTCAAGGAAGAAAAATAAGACAGGAAAATAATAAAATTTTATTTCTTTAATCTGATTTTGTATTCTTTAGATTAAAATTTTATTTTGAAGAACTCAGGAAGGACAGATTCAAGACTAATACAGGCATGAAATACATTATACTTATCATGAAGGAGTTAACATTGCTATTCACAGGTTGCACTGTGTTTAAAAAAGTAAAGGTACATAACTACTTTATTCAATATGTATTTAAATTCAGAAATATATCTCATTAAGGGCAATTAAACACCAAATCAATAATTATCCTAAAAACTTTTGTTACAATGCCAATAACTAATCCATATTTTCCCTTAGAATATATACTTAGGAACCTTAAAAATTAAAATAGCATTTGTATTCTTTGCCTTGCTTATTTTTCTGTAGAAAGCCTATCAGTTAAAATGATGAATTTTAACCTTTTCCACTTCTCCCAGACAAGATGTAATTCATATTCTTCAGGTTTTTTGGAGCTGGCTCCTCATACTGATGAAGAAATTATTGTTTTTGCAATGTTTACTAAGGTGGAGTTAGTGAACCTTCCTCAAGGACATTTAGTTTACTTTTAATATGCAAAGCTCAGAATCCTTTGGAAAAACTGGTAAGAAGGAAAACACATTAAATTACTGAGATAATTGTGTAGTTTAATGAATTTGAATTAAGTCATAATATATTATATTCGATACAATGCATGCGATGAATAGGAAATAAAAAGGTCATGGTGTCTAAGAATAGTAGGATCACGAACTTGAATACTAATGGATCAAAATGTCTTGCATAAAATTGTCTTTTTTTTTCCCTCTGTGTCCCAATTTTGTTCTTTTCAAAGAGATTATTCTCAAAACTATTCAATAAACTCTATTTATTCAACTGACTCTCTAGTCTTCTGTGTCTCCGAGAAAGTACAGCATTATGCTATATGTTGAAATCTGCTATTTTCAGAAATAATTAGTTAAATAATAATGTTCTGAACATTAATTATCTGGAAATACACACAAAAGCCTGTAATTAAGAACAGCTTCTTGACTTTTTTTTTTTTTTCAGTGACAGGCAGTGAAAGATACTTCTTAGAAAATGTTGACTCCTCTGGAATAAAGCACTGCTATGAGGTAACTGTCCATGAACATAAATGTGTACACTTTGTATGCTGAAGTGAGTCCACATGACTTTTAGTCACTTCTGGTCTAAGAGGTTGAGGGAGAAATATTCCCACTGTGTTTGAATGTGAAGGGCCCCTGTATGTGCTTATGTGTCTGAATGATTGGTTCCCAGCTTCTGACAGTGGCTATAAGACGTGTGGAAGCTCTAGGAACTAGAGCTTCACTGAAGAAAGTGGATCTCTATGGTTGATTTAAATATTTATAGAATGCACCGAGTTTCTAGTTACTAGTGATTCTTGACTAAGGATGTAGCCTGGGCAGCAGCATTTACTTCCTGCTGCCATTTGCATCTCATGATAGATTGTCTCTTCTCTATTTTTCATATAAATTCATCTCTATTTCTTTCAAGTTGCTTCTTTTCAGGCATTTTGTCACAAAAATAAAAACAGTATCAGATAAAATCTTAAAAAAAAATCTCTGCCCTAGGGTTTGAGTCTATATTATATATTTTAATTGAACCAAATGGTAGTATTTGTATTATTTTTCTAAATCATCCTATTACCTCTATTACACTGTATTATTAATTATAAAAAACTAAATGTTCTTTAAAAATAACCATAATCATAAGACACAAATCATAAATCAACTATGACTTACCAATGCAAATTATAACTATCAAAAAATCAGTTGAAAAATTTTAAATTATTCTAACTTAAGTATTAAATATTCACTATTTATGGTCAAGAGTATGAAAAGAGCGATGATTGAAAAAACAGGATCAAAGACCTTTTTCTCCTTGCTATTGGCAAAATATGTTCATTAATTTTACAAATGAACATAAAATTTTCAATAAAATTTCCTCTCATGGTGTAAACATAACTTTCATAAGAAATATTTATAATAGCTTATATTAGAACCTCATTAAAATTTGATCTCTATCATTTTGTCACAGATGTTTCAGATCTAGTGATTCAAGAAAAGGCTAATTTAAAACTCTAATAGTCTTCAGGAAGTCATTAGTGGGCCAAGAGCATGTTTAGCTACAGCAGGCAAACTTCTGTTCTTTACCCGTTGCACTTAAGAATGTCTGTCTTTAATGTGCTAACATGCAAAGGCCAGGTAGAAGAGACTACTAAAATTTATCATTGTTTAAATATTTGATACTTTGTAAATAGTGTAGCTCAGGATTTGAGCATTGAAGATTCCTGTAGGGCCCTACCCTTAATTGTGCCATGATTCTACTCATTATATAAATAACAGTAGGAAGGATGTTGGAGAAACAGCTCAGCAGATGGGGTGCATATTGTAAAAGCATAAGGACTTGAATTCAGATCCCCAGCATGCAGTTGAAAAGTTAAATATGGTGGTGTGCATTTGAAACTTCAGCTTGGGACAGGAGGGTAGGAGAGCATCGAGAGTGTTGGATGTCAGGGGCTCACTAACCAGCCAGCTTGTCTTGCTAATCATTGTGTTCCAGTTAAGTAGCAATCAAAGCCTCCAAAATGAATGGGATATCAATAGAGGAAAATATGCAGAGGTAATCTCTGTCACATAGAACACATAAATAACACACACACACACACACACACACACACACACAATTCTAAGTAAAGTGGTTGCCTCTTGACTTAAGCACCTGTTTGTAACCTCTCATCTTCTCTTAGGTAATGGTAAAGGTGTGGTAGAGAAAGAGAAGCTATGGATAAATTCTGCCCTTCATTAAAACTTTCCAACAGATATTGTTGACAGTTTCTATATTATGTGTGATATTTTACATCATTCCATCTTTTATATATTACTGGATATTTCGGAATTTGGGAATAAAACAGATACCTCTATCACCTTTTTCTTCAGCATAGAAATTTGGCTTGAACATTTAGGTATTTATTTATTAATTTACCAATGTAGACCTTGCCTTTAGAGTGATTGTAATAGGTGTAAATTAACTTTAGAGGGCTGTTGTCATAGCATTTCAGAAGAAATATGTGCACCTAGACCAGCTTTTGCTTCTCTAAGGCTGAGAGTGATGAGGAATCAAAAGGTAAAATAAACTCTGATCAGATGATATACTGCATTTGACACTTCTTTCTGCACCTTAAGTAAGCACTAGCATTTCTTAAATATGGTCTATATTTTCCATCTTAGTTAACTTGCCTTCAGAATGTCACCAGGACCTGTCAAGAGCATACCAGTGCTTTGATAAACACATTCATAGACAATATCCCTTCAGATCTCTTTAAAACACTCTAAAGAACATCTCTTCAAATTCTGTAGAGATTCTTTACTATTATAGAACAAATATTCTTAGGCAAGAGAGATAATAAAATTGTTTATTATGCATATTTCATACCACAATTTTTAAAAATTTTTTATTAGATATTTTTCTCATTTACATTTCAAATGCTATCCCCTTTCCTAGTTTCCTCTCCAAAAAATCCCCTATACCCTTCTCCCTCCCCCTATTCCCCAACCCACCAACTCTTGCTTCCTGGCCCTGGCATTTCCCTATACTGGGGCATAGAATTTTCGCAAGACCAAGGGCCTCTCCTCCCATTGATAGCCGGCTAGGCCATCCTCTGCTACATATGCAGCTAGAGACACAAGCTCTGGGGGTACTGGTTAGTTCATATTGTTGTTCCTCCTATAGGGCTGCAGATGCCTTCAGCTCCTTGGGTACTTTCTCTAGCTTCTTCACTGGGGACCTTGAGTTCCATCCAATAAATGACTGTGAGCGTCCACTTCTGTATTTGCCAGGCACTGGCATAGCCTTGCAGGAGACAGCTCTATCAGGGTCCTGTCAGCAAAATTTTGTTGGCATATGCAATAGTGTCTGGGTTTGGTGGTTGTTTATGAGATGTATCCTTGAGAGTGGGCCAGTCTCTGGATAGTCCTTCCTTCCTTCTCAGCTCTGAACTTTGTCTCTATAAGTCTTTCCATGGGTATTTTCTTCCCTCTTCTAGGAAGGATCGAAGTATCCACAGTTTGGTCTTCCTTCTTCTTGAGTTTCATGTGTTTTCCATATTGCATCTTGGGTATTCTAAGTTTCTGGGCTAATATCCACTTATCAGTGAGTGCATATCATGTGTGTTCTTTTGTGATTGGGCTACCTCTCTCAGGATTATATCCTCCAGATCCATCCATTTGCCTAAGAATTTAATAAATTCATTGTTTTTAATAGCTGAGTAGTCCTCCATTGTGTAAATGTACCACATTTCCTGTACCCATTCCTCTGTTGAGGGACATCTGGTTTTGTTTCAGCTTCTGGCTATACAATTTTAATATATATATATATTACATTTCTTTACCCCCAAACCTAAGATTTGGGATACAAAAATGCTCCTTTCATTCCTGTGTATATTACAGTATCTATCAGATTGTGGTACAAAGAGCATTCAGTAAGAATAGAATTAGGGTGCCCTACTCTTCTGTGAATAGCTTCATCAGTTCTACTTGTTTGTTAGAATGTTGAGTGGAAGTTAAGACTCTCTAGTTAGTTCAGTGTCTAATATATAGATGAGAAGATCTATAAAGTCAACCCCAGATAGCCAGGATAGATCTAAGTTTGTTGGAATTAAGCCAAAATTGGATTAGGGGGAAAATACTTAATAATAATTTGTGTGATGGTCACATAAATTGATAAAGGTAAAAGTGTCTATATCCTCATTTATGAATCATCACAAAATGAATGACATCAAGTAAATAAAAACATTAGTGTAGCCCTTCCGCTCGACTCGAGACTCGAGCCCCGGGCTACCTTGCCAGCAGAGTCTTGCCCAACACCCGCAAGGGTCCACACGGGACTCCCCACGGGACCCTAAGACCTCTGGTGAGTGGATCACAGTGCCTGCCCCAATCCAATCGCGTGGAACTTGAGACTGCGGTACATAGGGAAGCAGGCTACCCGGGCCTGATCTGGGGCACAAGTCCCTTCCGCTCGACTCGAGACTCGAGCCCCGGGCTACCTTGACAGCAGAGTCTTGCCCAACACCCGCAAGGGCCCACACGGGACTCCCTACGGGACCCTAAGACCTCTGGTGAGTGGAACACAGCGCCTACCCCAATCCAATCGCGTGGAAATTGAGACTGTGGTACATAGGGAAGCAGGCTACCCGGGCTTGATCTGGGGCACAAACCCCTTCCACTCCACTCGAGCCCCGGCTACCTTGCCAGCTGAGTCGCCTGACACCCGCAAGGGCCCACACAGGATTCCACACGTGATCCTAAGACCTCTAGTGAGTGGAACACAACTTCTGCCAGGAGTCTGGTTCGAACACCAGATATCTGGGTACCTGCCTTGCAAGAAGAGAGCTTGCCTGCAGAGAATACTCTGCCCACTGAAACTAAGGAGAGTGCTACCCTCCAGGTCTGCTCATAGAGGCTAACAGAGTCACCTGAAGAACAAGCTCTTAACAGTGACAACTAAAACAGCTAGCTTCAGAGATTACCAGATGGCGAAAGGCAAACGTAAGAATCCTACTAACAGAAATCAAGACCACTCACCATCATCAGAACGCAGCACTCCCACCCCACCTAGTCCTGGGCACCCCAACACAACCGAAAATCTAGACCCAGAATTAAAAACATTTCTCATGATGATGATAGAGGACATCAAGAAGGACTTTCATAAGTCACTTAAAGATTTACAGGAGAGCACTGCTAAAGAGTTACAGGCTCTTAAAGAAAAGCAGGAAAACACAGCCAAACAGGTGATGGAAATGAACAAAACCATACTAGAACTAAAAGGGGAAGTAGACACAATAAAGAAAACCCAAAGCGAGGCAACGCTGGAGATAGAAACCCTAGGAAAGAGATCTGGAACCATAGATGCGAGCATCAGCAACAGAATACAAGAAATGGAAGAGAGAATCTCAGGTGCAGAAGATTCCATAGAGAACATCGACACAACAGTCAAAGAAAATACAAAATGCAAAAGGATCCTAACTCAAAACATCCAGGTAATCCAGGACACAATGAGAAGACCAAACCTACGGATAATAGGAATTGATGAGAATGAAGATTTTCAACTTAAAGGGCCAGCTATTATCTTCAACAAAATAATAGAAGAAAACTTCCCAAACATAAAAAAAGAGATGCCCATGATCATACAAGAAGCATACAGAACTCCAAATAGACTGGACCAGAAAAGAAATTCCTCCCGACACATAATAATCAGAACAACAAATGCACTAAATAAAGATAGAATATTAAAAGCAGTAAGGGAGAAAGGTCAAGTAACATATAAAGGAAGGCCTATCAGAATTACACCAGACTTTTCACCAGAGACTATGAAAGCCAGAAGAGCCTGGACAGATGTTATACAGACACTAAGAGAACACAAATGCCAGCCCAGGCTACTATACCCGGCCAAACTCTCAATTACCATAGATGGAGAAACCAAAGTATTCCACGACAAAACCAAGTTCACACAATATCTTTCCACGAATCCAGCCCTTCAAAGGATAATAACAGAAAAGAAGCAATACAAGGACAGAAATCATGCCCTAGAACAACCAAGAAAGTAATCATTCAACAAACCAAAAAGAAGACAGCCACAAGAACAGAATGCCAACTCTAACAACAAAAATAAAAGGGAGCAACAATTACTTTTCCTTAATATCTCTTAATATCAATGGACTCAATTCCCCAATAAAAAGACATAGACTAACAGACTGGCTACACAAACAGGACCCAACATTCTGCTGCTTACAGGAAACCCATCTCAGAGAAAAAGACAGACACTACCTCAGAGTGAAAGGCTGGAAAACAATTTTCCAAGCAAATGGACTGAAGAAACAAGCTGGAGTAGCCATTTTAATATCGGATAAAATCGACTTCCAACCCAAAGTTATCAAAAAAGACAAGGAGGGACACTTCATACTCATCAAAGGTAAAATCCTCCAAGAGGAACTCTCAATTCTGAATATCTACGCACCAAATGCAAGGGCAGCCACATTCATTAGAGACACTTTAGTAAAGCTCAAAGCATACATTGCACCTCACACAATAATAGTGGGAGACTTCAACACACCACTTTCTTCAAAGGACAGATCGTGGAAACAGAAACTAAACAGGGACACAGTGAAACTAACAGAAGTTATGAAACAAATGGACCTGACAGATATCTACAGAACATTTTATCCTAAAACAAAAGGATATACCTTCTTCTCAGCACCTCACGGGACCTTCTCCAAAATTGACCATATAATTGGTCACAAAACAGGCCTCAATAGATACAAAAATATTGAAATTGTCCCATGTATCCTATCAGACCACCATGGCCTAAGACTGATCTTCAATAACAACATAAATAATGGAAAGCCAACATTCACGTGGAATCTGAATAACACTCTTCTCAATGATACCTTGGTCAAGGAAGGAATAAAGAAAGAAATTAAAGACTTTTTAGAGTTTAATGAAAATGAAGCCACAACGTACCCAAACCTATGGGACACAATGAAAGCATTTCTAAGAGGGAAACTCATAGCGCTGAGTGCCTCCAAGAAGAAACGGGAGACAGCACATACTAGCAGCTTGACAACACATCTAAAAGCCCTAGAAAAAAAGGAAGCAAATTCACCCAAGAGGAGTAGACGGCAGGAAATAATCAAACTCAGGGGTGAAATCAACCAAGTGGAAACAAGAAGAACTATTCAAAGAATTAACCAAACGAGGAGTTGGTTCTTTGAGAAAATCAACAAGATAGATAAACCCTTAGCTAGACTCACTAAAGGGCACAGGGACAAAATCCTAATTAACAAAATCAGAAATGAAAAGGGAGACATAACAACAGATCCTGAAGAAATCCAAAACACCATCAGATCCTTCTACAAAAGGCTATACTCAACAAAACTGGAAAACCTGGACGAAATGGACAAATTTCTGGACAGATACCAGGTACCAAAGTTGAATCAGGATCAAGTTGACCATCTAAACAGTCCCATATCACCTAAAGAAATAGAAGCAGTTATTAATAGTCTCCCAACCAAAAAAAGCCCAGGACCAGATGGGTTTAGTGCAGAGTTCTATCAGACCTTCAAAGAAGATCTAATTCCAATTCTGCACAAACTATTTCACAAAATAGAAGTAGAAGGTACTCTACCCAACTCATTTTATGAAGCCACTATTACTCTGATACCTAAACCACAGAAAGATCCAACAAAGATAGAGAACTTCAGACCAATTTCTCTTATGAATATCGATGCAAAAATCCTCAATAAAATTCTCGCTAACCGAATCCAAGAACACATTAAAGCAATCATCCATCCTGACCAAGTAGGTTTTATTCCAGGGATGCAGGGATGGTTTAATATACGAAAATCCATCAATGTAATCCATTATATAAACAAACTCAAAGACAAAAACCACATGATCATCTCGTTAGATGCAGAAAAAGCATTTGACAAGATCCAACACCCATTCATGATAAAAGTTTTGGAAAGATCAGGAATTCAAGGCCCATACCTAAACATGATAAAAGCAATCTACAGCAAACCAGTAGCCAACATCAAAGTAAATGGAGAGAAGCTGGAAGCAATCCCACTAAAATCAGGGACTAGACAAGGCTGCCCACTTTCTCCCTACCTTTTCAACATAGTACTTGAAGTATTAGCCAGAGCAATTCGACAACAAAAGGAGATCAAGGGGATACAAATTGGAAAAGAGGAAGTTAAAATATCACTTTTTGCAGATGATATGATAGTATATATAAGTGACCCTAAAAATTCTACCAGAGAACTCCTAAACCTGATAAACAGCTTCGGTGAAGTAGCTGGATATAAAATAAACTCAAACAAGTCAATGGCCTTTCTCTATACAAAGAATAAACAGGCTGAGAAAGAAATTAGGGAAACAACACCCTTCTCAATAGTCACAAATAATATAAAATATCTTGGCGTGACTCTAACTAAGGAGGTGAAAGATCTGTATGATAAAAACTTCAAATCTCTGAAGAAAGAAATTAAAGAAGATCTCAGAAGATGGAAAGATCTCCCATGCTCATGGATTGGCAGGATCAACATTGTAAAAATGGCTATCTTGCCAAAAGCAATCTACAGATTCAATGCAATCCCCATCAAAATTCCAACTCAATTCTTCAACGAATTGGAAGGAGCAATTAGCAAATTTGTCTGGAATAACAAAAAACCTAGGATAGCAAAAAGTCTTCTCAAGGATAAAAGAACTTCTGGCGGAATCACCATGCCAGACCTAAAGCTTTACTACAGAGCAATTGTGATAAAAACTGCATGGTACTGGTATAGAGACAGACAAGTAGACCAATGGAATAGAATTGAAGATCCAATAATGAACCCACACACCTATGGTCACTTGATCTTCGACAAGGGAGCTAAAACCATCCAGTGGAAGAAAGACAGCATTTTCAACAATTGGTGCTGGCACAACTGGTTGTTATCATGTAGAAGAATGCGAATCGATCCATACTTATCTCCTTGTACTAAGGTCAAATCTAAGTGGATCAAGGAACTTCACATAAAACCAGAGACACTGAAACTTATAGAGGAGAAAGTGGGGAAAAGCCTTGAAGATATGGGCACAGGGGAAAAATTCCTGAACAGAACAGCAATGGCTTGTGCTGTAAGATCAAGAATCGACAAATGGGACCTAATGAAACTCCAAAGTTTCTGCAAGGCAAAAGACACCGTCAATAAGACAAAAAGACCACCAACAGATTGGGAAAGGATCTTTACCTATCCTAAATCAGATAGGAGACTAATATCCAACATATATAAAGAACTCAAGAAGGTGGACTTCAGAAAATCAAATAACCCCATTAAAAAATGGGGCTCAGAACTGAACAAAGAATTCTCACCTGAGGAATACCGAATGGCAGAGAAGCACTTGAAAAAATGTTCAACATCCTTAATCATCAGGGAAATGCAAATCAAAACAACCCTGAGATTCCACCTCACACCAGTCAGAATGGCTAAGATCAAAAATTCAGGTGACAGCAGATGCTGGCGAGGATGTGGAGAAAGAGGAACACTCCTCCATTGTTGGTGGGAGTGCAGGCTTGTACAACCACTCTGGAAATCAGTCTGGCGGTTCCTCAGAAAACTGGACATAGTACTACCGGAGGATCCAGCAATACCTCTCCTGGGCATATATCCAGAAGATGCCCCAACAGGTAAGAAGGACACATGCTCCACTATGTTCATAGCAGCCTTATTTATAATAGCCAGAAGCTGGAAAGAACCTAGATGCCCCTCAACAGAGGAATGGATACAGAAAATGTGGTACATCTACACAATGGAGTACTACTCAGCTATTAAAAAGAATGAATTTATGAAATTCCTAGCCAAATGGATGGACCTGGAGGGCATCATCCTGAGTGAGGTAACACATTCACAAAGAAACTCACACAATATGTATTCACTGATAAGTGGATATTAGCCCCAAACCTAGGATACCCAAGATATAAGATATAATTTGCTAAACACATGAAACTCAAGGAGAATGAAGACTGACGTGTGGACACTATGCCCCTCCTTAGATTTGGGAACAAAACACCCATGGAAGGAGTTACAGAGACGGAGTTTGGAGCTGAGATGAAAGGATGGACCATGTAGAGACTGCCATAGCCAGGGATCCACCCCATAATCAGCATCCAAACGCTGACACCATTGCATACACTAGCAAGATTTTATTGAAAGGACGCAGATGTAGCTGTCTCTTGTGAGACTATGCCGGGGCCCAGCAAACACAGAAGTGGATGCTCACAGTCAGCTAATGGATGGATCATAGGGCTCCCAATGGAGGAGCTAGAGAAAGTAGCCAAGGAGCTAAAGGGATCTGCAACCCTATAGGTGGAACAACATTATGAGCTAACCAGTACCCCGGAGCTCTTGACTCTAGCTGCATATATATCAAAAGATGGCCTAGTCGGCCATCACTGGAAAGAGAGGCCCATTGGACTTGCAAACTTTATATGCCCCAGTACAGGGGAATACCAGGGCCAAAAAGGGGGAGTGGGTGGGCATGGGAGTGGGGGTGGGTGGATATGGGGGACTTTTGGTATAGCATTGGAAATGTAAATGAGTTAAATACCTAATAAAAAATGGAAAAAAAAAACATTAGTGTATTAGTAAAATACATGCTAGTGCTATGAATTTAAATCTATCCTCTAAACTAATATATTATATATCACTTATTTTGTAAATGGCATATCCTAGTATATAAATTAATATCTGAAAATTATTACCTAATACTAAGGAACTTCAAATTAAATACCGTAATATATGCCATGGTATTCATTAGCATAATTTCTATGGATAACAAATAGAAATGATGATAGTGCAGTTCTTTCTAAAGTAATAATTCATTATTTATTATGTTTAAGTGTTATTCATGGCAGCCACCCTATCAACACTGGGAGCTAATTCAGTGTACATGGAAGAACAGTTTAAATATTAAGCATGCAATCAATCACTCTCCCATCCTAATTAATAAGACTTTTTTTTTCATTTCTTTCCTATCTTCTGAAAGAATGTAAGCAGTCAAACTGGAATTTTCTAAAAACTGAAGCAAACTGTTGTCTGCATCCCATAATTTTTATGTGTACATAGGTTACAACTACTGTGAATAATATTCAATCTAATTTCAACTTCATTTAATTCACCATTAACTTTATAAACCTATTTTAAGTCTTAATTTTTGGTCATGATCAGTTTTACCATCATCAGTACAGATACTTTGAGCCTTGTGCTTATGTTTTACAGACGGGCAAGTTTCTTTCTGAACTAACACAGGAAAGGTTTTTTATTATTATTATTATTATAAATATTGACACATACTTGTAATTTTACCTGCTTTCTAATTTATCAATGAATTTATGTAAGTAGTTTAATTCTTCATGGCACTATACTAAAAGCAACCACAATGAAATAGTTTATATTTCACAATTCAACAAATTTTTTTTTAACCTAAGGAGAATAATTTTAGGGGTTTGCATTTGTTGCATCACATGTAAAGTAATGAAGATGAAGAATTTATCATACAAAATTTACCATGTATTATCTGTATATATGAATATGCTGTTTTAATTAAATTAACATAGATAGTTTTATTTACTTACCTGAAACGAGTTATTCCCAAATAAAGAGGACATCTGTAATAATGAAAAAGTGCCATAGAACATGCTAAAATTGTTGCTCAAGGAATCCTTTATTAAAGAAAAAATAGCCTTGATTTGGACTTAGGAGGATGAGCAAACAAAAAAAAATCCTTCCCAAGTGCCCACAGATTAAGTTCTAGGCTCATTTCAATAACTGTATGCAACAGGACATGCCTAGCTAAGTCATTAAAGAATTTTAATTAAAACATCTGAGGCAACCTGGGTCACCCTCCTCTCACCCATTTGCAGAAAATGCACACAGGATACATTGTACTCAGATTTTGAACTACAAACCACTTCTCAAGTTAATGATATATGTGACATAGGAAGTGCTAAAAGCTAATTTAGGAACCAGGAAAAGGATTAATAACTTCTATGGATAACACAAAATGTAAAATTTGAGGACAGAGTTTCTCTCATTTTTTCTTTCTTCCTTCCTTCCTTCCTTCCTTCCTTCCTTCCTTCCTTCCTTCTTTCCTTCCTTCCTTCCTTTCTTTTTTTCTTTCTTTTGTTCTTTTGTTCTTTTCTTTTTTGTTTGCTCTGTGACTGAGTTGTGCTCATGGGCATTGGGCATAGAAGTTTCTTACTCTGACCTTAATTGATTGTCAACTATACATATTATGAAAAAGGTCTCCGGATGCAGAATTACATAAATAAAAAAATTAAACCATATGCATTTATTTTTCTAAAAAAATTACTCATGTATGTTTGTGTGTGGGTGTATGTGTGTGTGTGTCAGAGAGAGAGAGGGATCACACACAGTAAGACATTCATTCACTGAGTCATCTTGCCAGCCCTGTATCTTTTATAATATTATATTTTATAATAAAGAAAGACTATGATTTTTTTTTACCAAGTACATAGAGAACAGCAAAACAGAAAGAAAAAAATGATAAATAATTCAGGAAGAACAAAATAAACATTCTATTATTAGCATATATCATATATATCCTATAAAATGTGAAGAAATTTAGTCAGGCATGCTATTATTAGAAAGTTTTATTATGTTCCTCCTGATTTATTATATATATGTGTGTATGTATATATATAATACTTTATAGGGAGAGAAAAAACCAGATATATTATTTATAGATAAGATTAAAGAAAAATCAGTGAGTAAACTGAATGTATATTAGTAGGGCCCAAACTCAACTCCTTCATAAGACGGTGTTTCTATTATTTGAATTGCTATCCATCTTTCCAGGGAATAGAGAGACTAAGGAACTGTTCTACACATGATATATATTCATAACTCAATCTAATTCACCACAAATTCAATGAGTTTATTCTCTTATTCTAGTTTATAAGGATACTATAGAAATTAGTAAATGTGAATTTGAATAATTTTCTTAAAATGACACATTTTTGTAATAAACTGCTTAAAACTCAGAGAGTCCTGTGACTAAAGACAATACTTAAACTTGGCTTTGGTGATATTGAAG
The DNA here is from genome assembly GCF_000001635.26 of Mus musculus. Taxonomy (NCBI): domain Eukaryota; kingdom Metazoa; phylum Chordata; class Mammalia; order Rodentia; family Muridae; genus Mus; species Mus musculus. The sequence continues at coordinate 84,401,319 of NC_000080.6, read as the reverse complement.
GTGAAGTTTTAAAAGATTTCCAGATATTTGGGTAAAAAATAATTATGAATTTAAGAAATAAGGATGGAAACAAGGAAAGTGAGGGTGGAAGCAAGAAGGGATCAGGGGAGTAAATAAAGGAAGGAAAAGAAAACACAGAAAAGAGAAAGGTGAGTGCCATAGTTAATTTAATTCCAATAGAAGACTCATAATGGAAAACTAAGTATTGAGAATGTAAGACTCCGGGGAGCCTTAGCTTACTGGGGACCCTCTGGGTGAACCACATGAAGCCGGGATCTTTGCAAAACTCAAGAGGAATTTATTGTTTCAGTGCACTGGGCTCGTCCCAGACCTGAAGGAGAGGCAGCAAGCCCAGGTACCCATTCAGCGAGTTTTTATATGGTCTCCAAAGGCAGAATAGAGTATCAGCAACTAAGCACAATATGATTGATGGAACAGTGTGCCCTTTAAACTGATTGGTCTTTAGGGAATGAGGTGACAAGGACTTCCCTTGTCTGAAGGAGGGCAACAGTCAGTCCTATGGAATGTGTCCCCACCTGCAGGTCGGTTCCTTCCCTGTGGTCTGAGAAATGGTAATTATCCTCTTCCTTCAGGAGGGGCAAGGGTTTCATGACCTTCCCAAAGCTCCTAAGCTGACCTTTTCAATAGTAGTCTTTCTTTGTAAATGTGTAAAAATATCAAATGCCCCGATATTATTCTCAAACACGTACACACTACCTTCAGCCTTTGCAATGATATCTGACATAATCCCCAATGAAGCTTTCTTCAAAAAATCAAGTGTAACAACAACTATGTCCATACTTGTCTTGCTGTAAGGAAGATGCTCATTTCTGTATGAGCAAGTATCTTTGAAAACACAAAGATGGTAATTGAAAAAATTCAAAACAACAACAAAAAAAGAGTGTCATTAAGCATTGACCACCATCTCAAATATTTTAACCCAGAATTGGTCCTATCTAAAGGAAATGTAGAGACAAAGTGTGTAGTAGAGACTGAAGGAAAGGCTATTCAGAGACTGCCCCACCTAGGAATAGATCCCACCTGCAGACACCAAACCCAGACACTATTTTTGATGTCAAGAAGTGCTTGTTAAAAGGAGCCTGGTATGACTGTTGCCTGAGAGACTCTGCCAGAGCCTGACCCATACAACTCACAGCCAACCATTGGACTGAGCATGGGATTCCCAATGGAGGAGTTAGAGGAAGAACTTGCAACCCCATAGAAGAACAACAATATTAACCAACTAGAGTCCCCAGAGCTCCCAGGGACTAAAGCACCAACCATGGCTCCAGCTGCATTTGTAGCAGAGGATAGCATTATCTGGCATCAATAGGAGGAAATGCTTGTTGCTACCCAGTATAAAGAGATGGTAAAATCCAAAAAAAAAAAACAAAAAAACAAAAAACAAAAACAAAACAACAACAACAACAAAATCAAAACCAAAAAAAACAAAAACAAACAAACAAACAGAAACAAAAACAAAAACAAAAACAAAAACAAAAACAAAAACAAAACAGGGATAGTAGACCAGTGAGGCAGAAATTGGGGTGGGGTGGGGTGGGGGAGAACCCTCACAGCAGCAAAGGGGAAGAGATATGGATGGAGGGTTTGTGGAGGGGAAAGTGAGACTGAGGACAACATTTGAAATGTAAGTAAATAAAATAATCAAAACAAGAAAAGAGAGAGAGAGAGAGAGAGAGAGAGAGAGAAAGAGAGAGAGAGAGAGAGAGAGAGAAAACAGGATGACAAATTCCATTGAAGCATCAATAGTTTAGAATGAAAATTGGACAAATGATTTAAGAAAAAGGGTTTTGGTTGGTTGGTTGGTTAGTTTTTTTTTTTTTTTTTTAGATATTTTTTAGATATTTTTGTTTATTTGCTCTTATATTACACCCTGACCACAGTTTTTCCTCCCTTCTTTCCTTCCAACAGACCCCAGCCCAGTCTATCCACTCCTCCTCCTTTCCCTTCAGAAAAGGGCAGGCTGCCAGGGATCTCAACCAAGCATGGCATGTTAAGTTACAATGAGGCTAGGCACCTCCCTGCATGTTAAAGCAGGAAGAGGAAACCCAATGGGAGGAAAAGTCTTCCAAAACCAGGCAAAAGCATCAGAGACAGCCCTTCATTCCACTGTTACCAGTTCAACAATAGCATCTATGCAAAGGGCCTTATCAGATCCATGGGGACTCTCCGATTTCCTCCCTGTAAGCAATTTCACTCTTGCATACTTTTATTCATTTGAAATTGCTTTCTTTATAAATGAGATACCTCTTCATTGTCAATTTTTCGTCTTCTGCTTTTCCTTCTTGGCCGCTTTCTCCAAAGCCTAAAACAGATTAAAATGGAGAAACAAAAGCCATGCTTAGGGACGAGTTGATTTCATCTCTGTGAGTCTAGATTCTATGGGTTTTCTTGTGGTGGCCTTGAACACTCTGATTCCTTCAAGCCTTTCTTCTCATCTTCCCCAGAACTCCAAGTGTTTGGCTGTAGATCTCTTCATCTGTTTCCATCAGTTGTTGGATGCAGCTCAAGAAATATTTTTAATTATTAAACTTAGGATAAATTTTCATATAAAATAAATAAAGCAAAATAATAGGAATTAAAGATAATTTGACCCAATGTCTTCAGTAGCTTTATGTATTTTTTTAGAGTGAATCTTTGTAGTTTAATCTATAATAACTCATAAACACAATACTGAAAGATCCACTCACATTTTTATAATTTTATAATATATCTGTAAAGGGTTAAAGAACTATCTATATCTTCAGAGCTAATTCAATATAGTAGGTAATATAAACAAACCAAAATCACTTCACATTCCTCTGCACAAGCACAATTGTCGACTTTATTTAAAATTGTTGACTTTATTTAAATCAGGAGATATGTTAGATTCCTGTATCTTTAAATATTCATATAATACTTTCTAAGTTTAATTAATGACTTTTTTCATGCATTCAGAGGTAGTAGTTCCATGAAAATATTTAATATGTATATTCTTTCAATTACATATTCACTACAAGTACATTGTTTTTACATATTCACTATGAAGGGTTTGGAAAGAACCAAACCTGTAGGCCATTTCATTCTTGCATACTTTCATTCATTTGAAATTGCTTTCTTTATAAATGAGAAGCCTCTTGATTGTCAGGTTTTCCTCGCCTACTTTTCCTTGTTGTCCCCTTTCTCCAAAGCCTAAGAGATTAAAATGGAGAAACAAAAAGCATGCTTAGGAAAGAGTTAGTAGAAAATTTTCTGTGTTTGGCTACCTAGTAAGTTATTTGGGGCACAAGATCTAAATGACTTTTCATTTTTTAAATTTAATTCAAATATTCAAGTTGCAAAATTCACATTTTATTTCTGTAGCCAGCTTTTAATCAATATATTCTTAAAAAGACATCTCTAGTAGAAGGATTGTGCGAAGGGGCAGAAGTTTAAATGATGACAAGCTAGGGTTTGTTATTTAAGGAATTCAAAAGAGGATAAAAGTATAAGCAGTACAGTCACCTAATATTACACCAAGTTCAAAGGCAATTTATCACAAAGTAGTCTGAGCATTGTGGTATCTTTCGCTTGTTCTTTATTTATTTCCAGTTCTGTTTGCAAATATGCACTTCAACAACTGTCAGAAGCAGGCCTTCCCTTCTTATCCACTCCTTAAAGCCTTTGACATAACGAGGGTTCCGTCAGATAAAATAAATGTATGAAAACCCAAGAGAACCCACACCTTGCTAACAGCTATGCATTGCCACATTCATTTCAAAGATCCTTCCTCCCACTCAATGAAACTTGCAGTTGAGTTTAACATGCCCAAGCCCTGTGACTGCCAGAGGCATTAGGATTGTACTACTGAAAATACATTCAGAATCCTCAGGGGGTCTAATATAGGGTGAGTTCCCTGGTGGTTGATTAATACTCTGTCTACTAAAATACTTCTGTGCCTTCATGGTGTTTATCCTAGCCATTCCACATACAGCAGTGCAGAATCAGCACAGAAAGTGTGCTTTGAGTCAGTGCATCTGCTTTACAACAGTGACAGCCACAGAGCTTCTTAAACATTCAGCATCAGCAGACTACAGGGGATGACAGCATTTGTACACAAATGAGATTACTTTGAGTTTCTGTTCTTAGCCAGCTCTTGGTTTTGTGTTGTTTGGAGGTGTTAGGATATTCGATAGGTTTTTGAAAACCACTAACTGCAGTGCCAGCCATATAACCATTTATCTTGAGAATTACGATTTCCCTGTTGTAGTTAAAGTACAAATTGTTATTGTAGCATTTATTTAAAAGAGATTTCAGCTATGCTGTGCTCCAGAAATAAAATTTAATAAAGATAAACTACAACACATATACTGTGGTATATGACATTTGCACATAATTGAGAGCAAATATTTTATAGGCACTTCAGTGTTCTTAAATCCAGGAAAATGAAACAAAAAGTCATTAATATACCCTCTTCTCAAGAAGAGGGTATTAGCCCAATAGCGTAGTGTATAGTATGATTTATTTTGTACCTGGTACAACAGTCCACCTGTGTTTGCTTTTATACTTAATTTTAGTCCATTTGTTTGGAAGAAAGGAGAGTAAAGTATGAGCATGCTTGAGGTCCATTCTAATGTAGCATTTCTCTACTGCCATTCATTTTCATAGTATTTCCGTTTTCATACTGATTGATTCTTTTGACCTCTTGGTAGCAAAATCTTGAGTATCATGCTTCTCAGGAGTAAATTCATGAATCTATCTTTTATCTGATTAGTTGATCTTGTAAATACATTCAAAATTTCAGACAACAGAAGGTCTAATTCTGTACCTATTTGGGGGCAAACTCTAACTCTGCATAAACTTAAAGCTTGAGAGACAGAGCCTTGATACCTCAAAGGTATCTGAGAAATTGATCAGAGCATTAAAACAAGAATAGTTATAGCAAGTGATATTTATTTAGCCCTATTAGTCTCCAATATTCTTTTACCCATTTCTCATGCTGTAACTTATTCAAATAAAGATCATATACACACACACATACAACACACACACACACACACACACACACACACACACACACACTTACAAACAATTACCCTTTAGTGATGAATAGTAAATGAATACTACTGGTAGAGACCATGGTTCGAATCCAATGTTCTGAATTGACTATGAAAGCAGAAACTATACCATGGAGATATTCATACCATATAAGGAAAAATCAAAACCCTATCAGACTGATTGTTTCCATGTTGCAAAAGTTACCTGCTTTTTCAGAAATTAAAAGTAGAAGTCAGCTAAACTTTAACTAGAGTAATATTTTAAGAGATTCATCCTCTGTAGTGGATATATGCACCACTTTTAGTTTTGTAAAAACTAAAATACACTGGTAATTGTGAGAAGCTTTGACTTAATTTAAACCACTTAATATTTGTTTAATAATATTATTAATAAAAATATTATTTTTAGATTTTACTATATAATTTATGTTTTGTCCTCAGCTGCTCTCTCTGCCTCTCCCACCTATTCCATGAACAAGCAGAACAGTCTTTAGTCAACTAAATAGAGCTTGAATCGAGTATGATTTTTTATTTTGATTTACAATTCAGATTATGTAGCCAAGGAAATAAAAATTAATCGTTAATGTTAAAAGAGTGGACATTAATGTAATTAAGAATATTTCGTCAATTTCACAGTCATTACCTATTTGATCCTACAGTAATATCTTATATATATATATATAAATAATATATATATGACACAAGAAACAAATAAGTAAAAGATATAAAGCTAATGACAAAGGTAAAGAAATACATCTCAGCACAGAGAAATACAAGTTCTCACACATAAAAATGTCATAGAATTTTGTAACCAGAAACCACATCATACCTGCAAATGATCTGGATGATAAAACATTAAAGAACAAAAATAGCCCAGGCAAAGTATTGTTAGACAAAGAGCCTCCAAAAATGCCATTGAATTTATTTTGAGTTTCTAATTTTCTACTCCTGTGAATGGAGTCTGGACTTAAATAAGAATAGTTTGCATATCCTTTTTTGGGGGGAGCCCCTAATCTTTCATTTGCTTTCAATTTAAGATTGCTTCTGAGTTAGGGATTCAGACTTGAGCTCACCTCCCTTGCACGGTACCCCAGTAGGCTCCGTCATGTAAGCCCTGTGCATGCAGCCATAGTCTCTGTAAATTCATATGTGCATTTTCCCTGTGTTTAGAAACCCTTGTTTCCTTGGTCTCATCTTAGCTCTTATCTTTTTCTCTTCTTTCATTGCAGAATTTTCCAGGTGGATTGTTCCAAGGTTTCTTTCTCCCTTCACAATGGCTAGTTGTTATCTGTACTACTTCCTATCTACGAAAGGAGGAAGCTTTTCTGGTGATTGTTGAGAGAGATACCGACCTATGGATATAACAGAATGTCCTTTAGGAGTCTCTTTATTGCTAAGTTTCTTCAGCTTGGGCTCTTGGCTGTCTGAGCTCTGCCAAGGATGGGTTTCATTTGAGTAGATATGAAACTCAATCAGATTTGGTTGGTTAACCCACAAGCTTTGTGCTGCTATTGAGTAAGCTCATCTTGCAGAGAGATCGCATTGTAGGTACAAGAGTTTGCAGAAGGGTGGTTGTTTGTCTTTCTCTTTTTGTAAGTGCAGAGGAATTGCCAGGACCATGAACAGGTGAAATAATAGGTGATGTAGGCTCTAGGTAGGTACAACCTTGACTTCTCCACCTTCAATGAGTTACGCAGGTGGGGTTATGGCAATAAGGTCTTATCTTCTGTCAGTTTGGGGAAAGCAAAAACCAATGAAACAAGTTTCATTGGCATAACTCGTGTTTTTGGGGAGGGGAGAACCTGTGGGGATCCTTGACTAACAATTTAATTAGATATAACCCATTCACAGAGCTGGAAGCTTCACTTGGGGCAACTCTATTTCCTGCTTTAGGCATGATTTTTCTTTGTACTATTTTAGTTTTCCTTTTAGTTTTTGCTTTCATTTAAATTTAGCCTCATGTTTTTATGGGCAAATATTTAGCTGTTCTTTGTAAGCAGTAATATATAGTAACTACGCTATAATGAAACTACTCCTATGTGCAAAGAAAATGGAGTTTTTCAACTTGGCCTATAACAGGTCCAAACTTACAAGCTCCTTTATCTGATAGGTAATTAACTTTTTTTCACCTTTTAAAATGTAGTTTGGCATCACTGAAATGATATATTTTGCATGGATAGAAAAGACCTATGTCTATATAATTAGTTACTTCTATGGACATTAATCAGCCTTTTTCTATAGATACACATTCCCACATTTGTGATACCCCCTGTAGAGATGGTTTTCATTATGGAGACAGGTGTTACTCACCCCAGTGTTTACTCCTCACTGTAGCTAGTACTTCCTGTTTGTTACTTCCTAGTTTGCTTAGGTTCCTATGGTGCTTATTAAATTCTGTATGTCACAGAATTTAGTGGTCACCAATGGACTCCAAAGATTTCTGTCATGTGTGTTATCCAAACTCTTGATTTGTCTGCTTGTCATACAGCCACTACTTACTTTTTCTTAATTTTTTTCAATTGTTGGAATACATTGTATATATTTATATTAAGTAAAGTTTTTTCAGCATTTAACACATTATTATTATTAGTGAGGATAATGATGACACTGGAGATCTATTACTTTAATAGTCATCATGCACACCATATTATACAATCCTATGGCATGTTACAACTGTGATGTTCATTTGGAACCAACTCTGCAGTCAAGGGAAAAAGAAAAAGAAGTAAACCCTGGAATTTTAAACTACTACTAATCTGCATTTCCCTGACGGCAAAGGATGCTGAACATTTTGAAACTGTCTCCTAGTCATTTGTATTCCTTGTTCTAGAAAACTGGGTTTCGTCTAGACATTCAGCCCAGGGGATGACCCTCCCTCTCTTTAGAAGCAGGTTTTCTCTCCTTAAGCAGTTCTCCCCTTGCAATGCCTTTGTAGATACATTCGGAGGTGTGCCTCAGTCTCTTAAGTCTTTCTACATCTAGTCAGATTATAAATAGCACAAGCAGAGATGTTTGTCTTCAGGATGATGAGAGAAGTCTAAAAGAAGCATGCCTTGTCTACACTGGCTTCTCCATGTCAGATTCTAGTGTCTTCAATCCTTGCAACTGTCTCCTCCATATTAGATTCTAGTTTATAAACCCCAGGCAAAATTGTGTTTTTATTATTTTTAAGTCACTAACTCTATGGTATTCTCTTATGGGAGTCTCAGAGATAGGATATAGGGCAATGATTTAAAAATGTTTTAACAGACATAAGGGCAATTGCCTTTCTAAAAATAAATTCTGTCTCCGAGATTCCAGTCTTCCACTGTCTACAATGAACTTTTTGCATGATTTAGAAATACTCCTGACACAAATAACAGTAACATATAAGATCATTATATGTTTTAAAGCAAAGGCTTTCTCAGTAAGATACTTATTTTAACTGACATATGCCTGTGTCTTAAGGTTTTCACTGATAATATTATATATTTCAGGAATTTAATAGAGTAGAATATGCATGCACACAATTGTCTACTTTGAAGTTCATTCATAATTCAGTAACAGTTTGTTAATGCAAGAAGTTAAACATTAAAACTGTCAACATTATAATTTATGTTTTCTTGTCTAATAACATTTTGTTCTTTAATAACTATATTCATTAACATTTAAAATTTCATCTATTATTTTCACATGTTTAATAATTTTCAGGAAGCTATTCCCTTAACATACTTTCTTAAATGATGGTGCCTTCTTTATAATATTGAAATGCTAAACATATATACCTTCTGTTTCTTATGTTTAAGTGAATTTCCACTTTATCTTAGCAGGAAATTGTTAAATAATTAAAGCACCTTGTAAAAATATAAATCCTAAATTGGAAGATAATTTTTCCCATTATAGTGTTTTCCATGAAATATGAGCGACAATTTAAGCAAAACAAAGTTTAAAAATCAAGAGTATAACTTTGAGAAAGTTATCTCTGTGACGATAGTGTATGCTCAGTAAATTAGAAACAGAAAGATTGCTGTGTGCCCTGGATAAGGGATGTGCTTAAGAATCAATGGGGGGGACAAGTCCCTTCCGCTCTACTCGAGCCCCGGGCTACCTTGCCAGCAGAGTCTTGCCCAACACCCGCAAGGGCCCACACGGGACCCCCCACGGGATCCTAAGACCTCTGGTGAGTGGAACACAGCGCCTGCCCCAATCCAATCGCGCGGAACCTGAGACTGCGGTACATAGGGAAGCAGGCTACCCGGGCCTGATCTGGGGCACAAGTCCCTTCGGCTCGACTCCAGCCCCGGGCTACCTTGCCAGCAGAGTCTTGCCCAACACCCACAAGGGCCCACACGGGACTCCCCACAGGATCCTAAGACCTCTGGTAAGTGGAACACAGCGCCTGCCCCAATCCAATCGCGCGGAACCTGAGACTCCACATGAGATCCTAAGACCTCTAGTGAGTGGAACACAACTTCTGCCAGGAGTCTGGTTCGAACACCAGATATCTGGGTACCTGCCCTGCAAGAAGAGAGCTTGCCTGCAGAGAATACTCTGCCCACTGAAACTAAGGAGAGTGCTACCCTCCAGGTCTGCTTATAGAGGCTAACAGAGTCACCTGAAGAACAAGCTCTTAACAGTGACAACTAAAACAGCTAGCTTCAGAGATTACCAGATGGCGAAAGGCAAACGTAAGAATCCTACTAACAGAAATCAAGATCACTCACCATCATCAGAACGCAGCACTCCCACCCCACCTAGTCCTGGGCACCCCAACACAACAGAAAATCTAGACCCAGATTTAAAAACATTTCTCATGATGATGATAGAGGACATCAAGAAGGACTTTCATAAGTCACTTAAAGAATTACAGGAGAGCACTGCTAAAGAGTTACAGGCCCTTAAAGAAAAGCAGGAAAACACAGCCAAACAGGTAGAAATCATTAAAGAGAAACAGGAAAACACATCCAAACAGGTGATGGAAATGAACAAAACCATACTAGAACTAAAAGGGGAAGTAGACACAATAATGAAAACCCAAAGCGAGGCAATGCTAGAGATAGAAACCCTAGGAAAGAGATCTGGAACCATAGATGCGAGCATCAGCAACAGAATACAAGAAATGGAAGAGAGAATCTCAGGTGCAGAAGATTCCATAGAGAACATCGACACAACAGTCAAAGAAAATACAAAATGCAAAAGGATCCTAACTCAAAACATCCAGGTAATCCAGGACACAATGAGAAGACCAAACCTACGGATAATAGGAATTGATGAGAATGAAGCTTTTCAACTTAAAGGGCCAGCTAATATCTTCAACAAAATTATTGAAGAAAACTTCCCAAACATAAAAAAAGAGATGCCCATGATCATACAAGAAGCCTACAGAACTCCAAATAGACTGGACCAGAAAAGAAATTCCTCCCGACACATAATAATCAGAACAACAAATGCACTAAATAAAGATAGAATATTAAAAGCAGTAAGGGAGAAAGGTCAAGTAACATATAAAGGAAGGCCTATCAGAATTACACCAGACTTTTCACCAGAGACTATGAAAGCCAGAAGAGCCTGGACAGATGTTATACAGACACTAAGAGAACACAAATGCCAGCCCAGGCTACTATACCCAGCCAAACTCTCAATTACCATAGATGGAGAAACCAAAGTATTCCACGACAAAATCAAATTCACACAATATCTTTCCACGAATCCAGCCCTTCAAAGGATAATAACAGAAAAGAAGCAATACAAGGACGGAAATCATGCCCTAGAACAACCAAGAAAGTAGTCATTCAACAAACCAAAAAGAAGACAGCCACAAGAACAGAATGCCAACTCTAACAACAAAAATAAAAGGAAGCAACAATTACTTTTCCTTAATATCTCTTAATATCAATGGACTCAATTCCCCAATAAAAAGACATAGACTAACAGACTGGCTACACACACAGGACCCAACATTCTGCTGCTTACAGGAAACCCATCTCAGGGAAAAAGACAGACACTACCTCAGAGTGAAAGGCTGGAAAACAATTTTCCAAGCAAATGGACTGAAGAAACAAGCTGGAGTAGCCATTTTAATATCGGATAAAATCGACTTCCAACCCAAAGTTATCAAAAAAGACAAGGAGGGACACTTCATACTCATCAAAGGTAAAATCCTCCAAGAGGAACTCTCAATTCTGAATATCTACGCACCAAATGCAAGGGCAGCCACATTCATTAGAGACACTTTAGTAAAGCTCAAAGCATACATTGCACCTCACACAATAATAGTGGGAGACTTCAACACACCACTTTCTTCAATGGACAGATCGTGGAAACAGAAACTAAACAGGGACACAGTGAAACTAACAGAAGTTATGAAACAAATGGACCTGACAGATATCTACAGAACATTTTATCCTAAAACAAAAGGATATACCTTCTTCTCAGCACCTCACGGGACCTTCTCCAAAATTGACCATATAATTGGTCACAAAACAGGCCTCAATAGATACAAAAATATTGAAATTGTCCCATGTATCCTATCAGACCACCATGGCCTAAGACTGATCTTCAATAACAACATAAATAATGGAAAGCCAACATTCACGTGGAATCTGAATAACACTCTTCTCAATGATACCTTGGTCAAGGAAGGAATAAAGAAAGAAATTAAAGACTTTTTAGAGTTTAATGAAAATGAAGCCACAACGTACCCAAACCTATGGGACACAATGAAAGCATTTCTAAGAGGGAAACTCATAGCGCTGAGTGCCTCCAAGAAGAAACGGGAGACAGCACATACTAGCAGCTTGACAACACATCTAAAAGCCCTAGAAAAAAAGGAAGCAAATTCACCCAAGAGGAGTAGACGGCAGGAAATAATCAAACTCAGGGGTGAAATCAACCAAGTGGAAACAAGAAGAACTATTCAAAGAATTAACCAAACGAGGAGTTGGTTCTTTGAGAAAATCAACAAGATAGATAAACCCTTAGCTAGACTCACTAAAGGGCACAGGGACAAAATCCTAATTAACAAAATCAGAAATGAAAAGGGAGACATAACAACAGATCCTGAAGAAATCCAAAACACCATCAGATCCTTCTACAAAAGGCTATACTCAACAAAACTGGAAAACCTGGACGAAATGGACAAATTTCTGGACAGATACCAGGTACCAAAGTTGAATCAGGATCAAGTTGACCATCTAAACAGTCCCATATCACCTAAAGAAATAGAAGCAGTTATTAATAGTCTCCCAACCAAAAAAAGCCCAGGACCAGATGGGTTTAGTGCAGAGTTCTATCAGACCTTCAAAGAAGATCTAATTCCAATTCTGCACAAACTATTTCACAAAATAGAAGTAGAAGGTACTCTACCCAACTCATTTTATGAAGCCACTATTACTCTGATACCTAAACCACAGAAAGATCCAACAAAGATAGAGAACTTCAGACCAATTTCTCTTATGAATATCGATGCAAAAATCCTCAATAAAATTCTCGCTAACCGAATCCAAGAACACATTAAAGCAATCATCCATCCTGACCAAGTAGGTTTTATTCCAGGGATGCAGGGATGGTTTAATATACGAAAATCCATCAATGTAATCCATTATATAAACAAACTCAAAGACAAAAACCACATGATCATCTCGTTAGATGCAGAAAAAGCATTTGACAAGATCCAACACCCATTCATGATAAAAGTTTTGGAAAGATCAGGAATTCAAGGCCCATACCTAAACATGATAAAAGCAATCTACAGCAAACCAGTAGCCAACATCAAAGTAAATGGAGAGAAGCTGGAAGCAATCCCACTAAAATCAGGGACTAGACAAGGCTGCCCACTTTCTCCCTACCTTTTCAACATAGTACTTGAAGTATTAGCCAGAGCAATTCGACAACAAAAGGAGATCAAGGGGATACAAATTGGAAAAGAGGAAGTTAAAATATCACTTTTTGCAGATGATATGATAGTATATATAAGTGACCCTAAAAATTCTACCAGAGAACTCCTAAACCTGATAAACAGCTTCGGTGAAGTAGCTGGATATAAAATAAACTCAAACAAGTCAATGGCCTTTCTCTATACAAAGAATAAACAGGCTGAGAAAGAAATTAGGGAAACAACACCCTTCTCAATAGTCACAAATAATATAAAATATCTTGGCGTGACTCTAACTAAGGAGGTGAAAGATCTGTATGATAAAAACTTCAAATCTCTGAAGAAAGAAATTAAGGAAGATCTCAGAAGATGGAAAGATCTCCCGTGCTCATGGATTGGCAGGATCAACATTGTAAAAATGGCTATCTTGCCAAAAGCAATCTACAGATTCAATGCAATCCCCATCAAAATTCCAACTCAATTCTTCAACGAATTGGAAGGAGCAATTTGCAAATTTGTCTGGAATAACAAAAAACCTAGGATAGCAAAAAGTCTTCTCAAGGATAAAAGAACTTCTGGTGGAATCACCATGCCTGACCTAAAGCTTTACTACAGAGCAATTGTGAGAAAAACTGCATGGTACTGGTATAGAGACAGACAAGTAGACCAATGGAATAGAATTGAAGACCCAGAAATGAACCCACACACCTATGGTCACTTGATCTTCGACAAGGGAGCTAAAACCATCCAGTGGAAGAAAGACAGCATTTTCAACAATTGGTGCTGGCACAACTGGTTGTTATCGTGTAGAAGAATGCGAATTGATCCATACTTATCTCCTTGTACTAAGGTCAAATTTAAGTGGATCAAGGAACTTCACATAAAACCAGAGACACTGAAACTTATAGAGGAGAAAGTGGGGAAAAGCCTTGAAGATATGGGCACAGGGGGAAAAATTCCTGAACAGAACAGCAATGGCTTGTGCTGTAAGATCGAGAATTGACAAATGGGACCTAATGAAACTCCAAAGTTTCTGCAAGGCAAAAGACACCGTCAATAAGACAAAAAGACCACCAACAGATTGGGAAAGGATCTTTACCTATCCTAAATCAGATAGGGGACTAATATCCAACATATATAAAGAACTCAAGAAGGTGGACTTCAGAAAATCAAATAACCCCATTAAAAAATGGGGCTCAGAACTGAACAAAGAATTCTCACCTGAGGAATACCGAATGGCAGAGAAGCACCTGAAAAAATGTTCAACATCCTTAATCATCAGGGAAATGCAAATCAAAACAACCCTGAGATTTCACCTCACACCAGTCAGAATGGCTAAGATCAAAAATTCAGGTGACAGCAGATGCTGGCGTGGATGTGGAGAAAGAGGAACACTCCTCCATTGTTGGTGGGAGAGCAGGCTTGTACAACCACTCTGGAAATCAGTCTGGCGGTTCCTCAGAAAATTGGACATAGTACTACCGGAGGATCCAGCAATACCTCTCCTGGGCATATATCCAGAAGATGCCCCAACTGGTAAGAAGGACACATGCTCCACTATGTTCATAGCAGCCTTATTTATAATAGCCAGAAGCTGGAAAGAACCCAGATGCCCCTCAACAGAGGAATGGATACAGAAAATGTGGTACATCTACACAATGGAGTACTACTCAGCTATTAAAAAGAATGAATTTATGAAATTCCTAGGCAAATGGATGGACCTGGAGGGCATCATCCTGAGTGAGGTAACACATTCACAAAGAAACTCACACAATATGTACTCACTGATAAGTGGATATTAGCCCCAAACCTAGGATACCCAAGATATAAGATATAATTTGCTAAACACATGAAACTCAAGAAGAATGAAGACTGAAGTGTGGACACTATGCCCCTCCTTAGATTTGGGAACAAAACACCCATGGAAGGAGTTACAGAGACAAAATATGGAGCTGAGATGAAAGGATGGACCATGTAGAGACTGCCATATCCAGGGATCCACCCCATAATCAGCATCCAAACGCTGACACCATTGCATACACTAGCAAGATTTTATTGAAAGGACCCAGATGTAGCTGTCTCTTGTGAGACTATGCCGGGGCCTAGCAAACACAGAAGTGGATGCTCACAGTCAGCTAATGGATGGATCATAGGGCTCCCAATGGAGGAGCTAGAGAAAGTACCCAAGGAGCTAAAGGGATCTGCAACCCTATAGGTGGAACAACATTATGAACTAACCAGTACCCCGGAGCTCTTGACTCTAGCTGCATATATATCAAAAGATGGCCTAGTCGGCCATCACTGGAAAGAGAGGCCCATTGGACTTGCAAACTTTATATGCCCCAGTACAGGGGAACACCAGGGCCAAAAAGGGGGAGTGGGTGGGCAGGGGAGCGGGGGTGGGTGGATATGGGGGACTTTTGGTATAGCATCGGAAATGTAAATGAGCTAAATACCTAATAAAAAATGGAAAAAAAAAAAAAAGAATCAATGGGGGGGAGGGTAATCTTACTTGTGACTCACTACATCATAGAAATGGAACCTGAAGAGGCCACCTCTTGTAGCCAGAGAGGAACCCTAGTAAAGTAATAGAGGCACCAAAAACATCCAAAAATCTTTCAATCCCCAATTTATTCTGTCTACAAGAAATGCGGGCAAAGGAATGGAGAAAAGACTGAGGTACTGGTCAACCAGTAACTGGCCAAACATCAGACTCATCCCATAATAAAGCACCAAACCTTAACGCTATTAATGATTCTCTGTTATGCTTGCAGGTAGGAGCATGTTGCCCTTGAGAGGCTCCACACAGGAGTTGAGAAATTACTCTTGAGAGTTGTTTTCTGACCTATGTCAAAACACCCTGGCAAGTGCATACACTCACATATTCTCACACTCACATATATACAATATTGATAAATAAAAAAAACTGAAATAACTTACTAACTAACTAAATTCAGGAAACAAAGGAAAACCTGGACAATCACTTTTTTTTTCTGTTAATAGTCTCTATTTTGGGTTGGGAAACTGTGGCTTTATGGAAGTCTTTTTCTGGACACCTGCCTGAGAAGCAAGTAGGCTTACTCTACAACCTTCTTTCTTCTTCCTCCCCACATAATCCATTCCCCCAGTCTCACCCCAATTATGTAGCTGACTACCCCCTGAGACCTCTACTTCCTCTCAGAACCCACTTTCAGTGGATCACACAGTTTACCCTCCAAACTTTCCCCACTATTCTAAAATTCCAGGCCCACCTCTAGCATGGATTCACCAGGAACCTGCTAGCTACCACAGCAAGGGAAGCAGGTAGGCGAGCTGAAGATCTTCACATCTTCTTCCTCTATATCACATCTACTCCACCAGTGATATTCCAAGCTCTGCAGTAGACAAATAAAAAGACAAAGTATCAGAATGGATTTGAAAATAAGATCCATCCTTGTGGTTCATTGAAAAATAACACCATAAAGTCAAAGGTAGACATCACCTCAGTTTAAAGAGATAGAAAAGGTTGTCAAATATCCAATATATACAGGGAACTCAAGAAGTTAGACTCCAAAAAGCCATAATAAAAAAATGGGGTACAGAACTAAACAAAGAATTCTCAACTGAGAATATTGAATGGCTGAGAAGCATCTAAAGAAATGTTCAGCATCCTTAGTCATCAGAAAAATGCAAATCAATACAACACTGAGATTCTACTCACACCAGTCAGAATGGCTAAGATCAAAATTTCAGGTGACAGCAGATGCTGGCAAGGATTTAGAGAAAGAGGAACACTCTTCCATTGTTGGTGGGATTGTAAGCAGGTACAAGCACTCTGGAAATCAGTCTGGCAGTTCCTCAGAATATTGGACATAGTACTACCTGAGGACCCAGCAATACCACTCTTGGGCATATACTCAAAAGATGCTCCAATATATAACAAGGGCTCATGCTCTACTATGTTCATAGCAGTCTTATTTATAATAGACAGAAGTTGTAAAGAACCCAGATGTCTTTCAGTAGAGGACTGCATACAAAAAATATGGTACATTTACACAATGGAGTACTACTCAGTTATTAAAAATAATGACTTCATAACATCCTTAGGCAAATGGATGGAACTAGAAAATATCATCCTGATTAGGTAACCCATTTACAAAAGAACACACATGGTATGCACTCACTGTTAAGTAGATATTAGCCCAAAAGCTTGGAATACCCAAGGTACAATTCACAGACCACATGGAGCTCAAGAAGGAAGACCAAAGTCTGGTTGCTTCAGTTCTTCTGAGAAAGGGGAACACATTACTCACTGGAGAAAATACAGAGATAACTTGTAGAGTAGAGACTGAAGGAAAGATCATCCAGAGCCTGCCTCACCTTTTGGAAATCCATCACATATGCAGCCACCAAACCCAGACACTATTGTAGATTCCAAATGTGCTTGCTGACAGGAGTCTGTTATTGCTGTCTCCTGAGAATCTCTGCCAGAGCTTGACAAATACAGAGATAGATGTTCAAAACCAACCATTGGACTGAGCAGTGGGTCCCCAATGGAGGAGGTAGAGAAAGGACAGAAGGAGCTGAATGGGTTTGCAGCCCCATAGGAAGAACAACAATATCAATCAAGCAGACCAACCCCAGAGCTCCCAGGAACTAAACCACCAAACAAAGAGTACATGGAGGGACCTTCGGCTCCAGCTGCATATGTACAGAGGATGGCCTTGTTGGGCATCAATGGGAGAAGAAGCCCTTGGTCCTGTGAAGGCTCGAAAACCCAGTGTAGAGGAATGTCAGGGAAGGGAGATGGGAGTGAGTGTGTGGATGGGTTGGGGAGAACCCTCATAGAAGCAGGGGGAGAATGGATGGAATAGGGTTTTTTTGGAGGGGAAACCAGGAAAGGGGATATCATTAGAAATGCAATTAAATAAAATATCCAATAAAAGAAAAAAATTAAGAAACATGGTGGTATAGCTATTTTACTATTTCACAACATAGACTTTAATCCAAAACTTGTTGAAAGAGATAAGAAAGGACTATAAATATGCCTCAAAATTTTTCCTCAATCCCATGGAAATTTATGGACTGAACAAAAGCATACACATATTTATAAAAGAAACACTACTACAGCTTTATTGACCCTCTGAAACTAATAATACATGACTTTATTTCCCCATCTGTACCAATAGCCAGGTCATCCATGCAAAACGAAATACAGAAACTCTGAAGCTAACAGACATTATAAACCAAGTGTACTTAACCAATATTTACAGAACATGCCACAGGAACAGAAAAGGATATACCCTCTTCTCAGCACATCATGGAACTTTCACAAAAACTGACCACATACTTAGACTCAAAACAAGTCTTAACAGATACAAGTAAATCTAAATAACTCCCTGCATCCTCTCAGACAACCATTGATTAAAGTTGGGCATGAACAACAACAAAACAACAGAAAGCTTAGAAATTGATGGAAAGTGAAAAACCTATTACACAAGAAAAAAATTGTGTGAAGACAGAAATTAAAAAACAGATATTAAGAGTTGTGAGAATTGAATAAAAATGAAAACACGGAACACTAAAACTTACAAAACACAATCAAGGTAGTGGTTCCAAGAGGCAAATTCATAGCACTAAGTTACAAAAAACAAAACAAAACAATGAGATCTTTTACTAGTGACATAATCATCTGCCCATCTACCTGAAAGCTCTGGAACAAAGTAGAGAGACCATGTCCAAAAGGAGCAGAAGACAAGACATAATCAAAATCAAAACTCTCATTTTTATTTTTGAGAATATCAACACAATTGACAAACTCCAAAATGGGCTGGGAAAGAATATTGAACTTAAAATTTGGGGATGAAAATGAAGCCATAACAACAGACACAAAAGAAATCCAGAGAATAAAGATGGCATACTGAATAAACCTGTATTCTCCCCAATTAGAGACTCTAACAGAAATATATAATTTTCTCAATACAAAGAACTTACCACAGTAAATCAAAATCAGATAATTAATTTAAACAGATCCAGAAACAAATATTAAAAGTTTTACAACAAAAAAGTCCATTGCCAAAAGGTTTTAATAAAAAAACAAAAACAAACAAACAAACAAAAAAAAAAACTACCAGATTTTTAAAGAGAGCTAATGCCAATACTTCTCAAGTTATTCTACAAAATAGAAACATAAGGCACACTACCAAATTCAGGAGGCCACATTTACCCTGATACTGAAACCACATACAGACCCTCAAAAGAAATAGAATTATATACCAGTTTTTATTACGAAAATAGATCCCAATATATCTATAAAATACTTTCAAACTGAATGAAAGAACACGTCAAAAAGATCATACTCCAATGTCAATCTAGAGATTGAAAGATGCTATAACATAAATTGTTCTACCAGAAGACCCAACTATACTGTTCCTGGGCATGTAACCAAAAGATGTTCTACCATACCACAAGGACATGTTCCCCATTATGTCCATAGCAGCCTTATTCCTAACAATGAGAAACTAGAAGTAACCCAGATATCCCTCAACTGAAAAATAGATACAGAAAAATTTGACTCATTCACACAACGTAACACCGTTCAGCTCTTAAAAACAAGGACACCATGAAGTCTGTAGACAAATGGATGGAACTAGAAAATGCCATCCTGAGCAACGTAACCCAGACTGAAAAGGACATACATGGTATGTACTGATAAGTGGATATTAGCTCAAAAGCTCAAAATACCCATGATACAACTTACAGAACATATGAAGCCACCAATGAAAGAACATATGCAGGCTGGTCTGAGACCCCTTGTACATACATAGCAGAGGGATGCCTTGTCTGGCCTCAGTGGAAAAGGATGTTCCTAATCCTGTAGAAAGGTGATACTCCAGGGTGCATGGATGCCAGGAGGGAGGGGTTGCCTTCTCATAGGCAAAAGGGACAGGAAATAGGAAGAACTCTTTACAAGGGGAGAACTGGCAGGGGCAACATTTTTGAGATGTAAATTAATAAAATAATTAATTAATTAGAAAAAATAAAATAAATAATTAAGACAATGAACTCGAGAAAAAAAGAAAAGGAAAATGAAATGACCCAACTGAAAAAGTATGGGAGGATCTTAGAGAATTATCAAAAAAGGATATTCAAAAGGCTAAGAATATTTAAAGAAATGATCATCTTGTTTAGCCATCAGGAAAATACAAATCAAAATTACTTTGCTTGTACACTAGATTCCAGTTTAGTGTTTTTACGGATCCGAGAGTGTGTGGGTATGAGTGGGTCTCTGCATCTGTGTCTTTTCATGGCCTTTTTTAGGACTCTTAGCCCTCTGTTTGTTTTGACCTATTACAATGTGTTGTTTTTGTTTTATCTTAGTGTATTCTGTTTTTAATTTATTATTTTCATTTTGAAACCTGTTTTCCAATTTTTGCTAATGAGAGACAGAAAGGTGGTGGATCTGGAAGGGAGGGGTGATGAACCAGAACTGGGAGGAATGGAGGGATACGAAACTGTAATAAGGATACATTATGTGGGGTGGGGGGGGAAGCTATTTTCAATAATAAAAAAAAAAACAGAAGTGTATTCTAGATTTGTTTTCTCTTACTTTAGTCTTTATCTGCTAACTTCATACCCAGTATAGGCAACTTTGGGATGAAAAGATAGCCTACAGAGATGCACTGAGTAATGCTGTAAAGATTGATAGAGTAACAGGAGCCCTGATCACAGCATTCTCTTTAGAAACTTGTAGACATGTTAATATGCTTTAATGAGATATTGAATTTTAGCACTACCAAGCACAGGGAGTTTCCTATCTTCCTTATGGCTGTGTCATATAAATTGACCCCTGATCTTTCCATAAACTCAACAATAATTACTAGTATTGGGTCACAACAAGTAAAATATTAAATTCTGCTCTGACAACAACTTTCTACAGAACAGTTTTACCAACATCTCTTCTTACTATCTTTTGGACATACCTGAATAATAATGACCAATAATTTTCATTGCTATGTGGTTTTCATATCATTGCTGATTTTATTCTGAAACAATATCCTGAAGCATGCAAAATTTTGACTCTATACTATGAACACTAATTTTCTTGAAGATTCATAGCCACTAAATAAGAAAGCCAGCCTTGATACAAGTCTCTACAATTAATTCCTTTTCTATAAGTAGCAATAGTCTCTAGATTTCATAAAACTGACAATTATTTAGCATATCCAATGCCAATTTTTAGTGTGAAAATGAATTAGATGCAAACCTTGCTTGCAGAAAAAAATACATGCTGATTCAAGTGTAAGATAAAATGTGCAAGTACAATAAGATAGTCGTGGCCCGGAGGAGATGCTGAGCAAGTTCCCCAGGGGTGACAATGAAGTTTGTTAGGTTAATGATAAGAATAGAAATTTATGACCTAAATCTGAAAGTATTTGTAAATGATATTTATGTATCCTTTGTGTGGCATGTGTATGCTCATATTTATCATCTGTTAATCTGTCTATCTATCCGTCTCTCATGTGCTTATGTAGGTATGTATGTATCATCTATCTATCTATCTCTCTATCTCTCTATCTATCTATCTATCTATCTATCTATCTACCATCTATTTAATCTATCATTTGTCTGTCTGCATATATACAAATAAGATACTTTCAAAATTAAAAAATAAACCTGGAAAGGAATGTATACTTGGCTGATAACCTTAATACTAGCAATTACTTGACATAGCATACTACGCATGAGATTGTTGGAGGGAAATAAACATTAGATTGTGAATGTCCACCAACATAATTATTAAAGAGAGTCACAAAAACCTACGACTTGCACAGTTGCATTAATCAGGATCTGAGCTCCCAAATTTACCAAAAGCATTCACAATGAATTTTTGCACTGGTTGCTTATTTGGGAGTTCATCAAATCTGCTGTGCAAATTGTATAGCATGTGACTGAAGAAACAAATGTAACACTGGCTTTATGTGAATTTTATGTGGTTGATTATATTTTAAAACACTTAATTTTATACATTTTAGACTTTATTTTCTTGCATGAAACAGTATATTTTGCTGAAAATGTGCAATACTATTTTGCAAATGGATGGCATGTAAAAGAAAAACTTCAAGTATTCGACCACAAACTTATTTGTAGTATGTTTCAGCCCAAGTCACGGGTTTCTACATAGCAATGCATACTGTATATGACAGAATGATTTCAAATTGAGAATACAAATATAGTCATGGACAGCCTAAATCACCTAGCCTTTCATAGTTGCCACCACCTGAGACCCACATAGAGCACTGTGAGTTTCCACGGACATATGTGGATCTCTAATAAGATCATGCTAAGTCTATGGAGTATTTCTTTTCCGGGTCAATGGTTTCACATAACCCTAGCTGGTCCCAGATATCCCCAGATTCATCGTTGTTCTCCACTTCATTTTGAGTGCTGGGATTGGTTCTCTCATGAATCATCATTCCCATACTAAGTATTTTTATAAGTATAAACAGAAATGACATTATATTATTGAAACATGAATTCAAAGAACAATAAAAATTCTTTCGTTGTTTTGTTTGTTTGTTTTTATACTGAGGGCCATATATAGCTCTATGGCCTTACTGCAGTGGAGGGCTGTGTTGATGCCCATGCTGC
This sequence comes from Mus musculus, assembly GCF_000001635.26. Lineage (NCBI taxonomy): Eukaryota > Metazoa > Chordata > Mammalia > Rodentia > Muridae > Mus > Mus musculus. The sequence continues at coordinate 84,378,801 of NC_000080.6, read as the reverse complement.
TGTTAATACCAATGGCCATGCAGGTGTCCTTGGTCTGTACTGTTACCTGAAGCCTTGTTGATGTCCTTGGACTGTGCTACGACCGATGGTGTCTGTGTTCTATGTTTCAACAGAGAGCCATGTTGATGTTAGTGGTCTGTACTATTGACAAAGGTCATACTGATGTCTGTGTCACATATTGATATCAGAGAGCATGCAGATGGCTGTGTTCTCTGCTATTCTGGAGGTCATGTGAAAGTCCATGATCTATGCTCCAGCAGATTGTAAAGAGTGAGGGAACTACTTTACAGAGGTATCAATTACTGCAGACTCACAGTTGAGGAAAAGGGATATAGAATAGTTCTGTGATAAGCCCTACCTCATATGTCTGTCCCGCCCCTCAAAAAGCTAACAGCCTTGATACATACCCATGAAGAGAACTCTTTTAAAAAGTGTGATAAAGAGCAGAGATGAGCTGAAGGCAGTCCCCTGACCTCCACTGTCTGGTGCTGGGTTTGCCTTTGAGTCCTGTGGAGCCCTGTGGGACCCCACAAGCCAGTGGGAGCCCTCAGAACTACCATCTTGGGATTCTGCCCCACCAATATCTTCCAAGTCAGATCTGCCTAGGGCACAACCAGCAGAGTTCTGTCCCTTGGCCTCCATTGTCTGTCCCAAGGCTCCTCCTGCCTTTCTGAAGAGTCTTGCTGTTATCAGGATTATTCTGCCAAGACCAGGGAAAACCAGTTGCCTAAAGGACAGCATAACAGAATAATGAACAACAGCCAGGTAAATATGGCACCACTAGAACCCAGCTACAGGAAAATACACCCAAAGAAATAGAGGCCTTAAAATAATTAAGTACAAGAAAATACATTCCAACAGGTGAAGGATATGAATAAAACTATCCAAAGCCAGAAAGTCGAAATAGAAGCAATACAGAAAACACAAACTGAGGCAGTCTTGGAGTTGGAAAATCTAGGGAAGAGAAAAGGAAGTACAGACATAAGTATCACCAACAGAATACCAAGGATAGAAGAGAGAATCTCAGGCATAGAAGATACAATAAAAGAAATTAATACACTGGTCAGATAAAATGCAAAATTTAAAACTTTATGACACAAAATATCCAGGAAATTTGGGACACTATGAAAAGACCAAACATAAAGATAATAGGAACAGAAGAAGGAGAAAAGTCCCTGATCAAAGTCCCAGAAAACATCTTAAACAAAATCATAAAAGAAAAAGTCCCAAACCAAAGAAAGAGATGCTTATAAACAATCAAGAAGTTTGCAGAACACCAAGTAGATTGTTTCAGAAAAGACAATCGTCCTACCACACAATAATCAAAACAGTAAATATACAGAACAAAGATAGAATATAAAAATTTGCAAGTGAAAAGGCCAAGTAACATAAAGGTGGATCTTTCAGAATTACACCTGACTTCCCAACAATGACTCTAAAAGCCAGACAATGCTGGACATACGTCTTTTTTTGTTTGTTTCGTTTTGTTTTTGTTTTTTCGAGACAGGGTTTCTCTGTGTAGCCCTGGCTGTCCTTGAATTCACTATGTAGGCCAGACTGGCCTGGAACTCAGAAATTTGCCAGCCTCTGTCTCGCAAGTACTGGGATTAAAGGCATGCGCCACCATGCCCGGCCTCTTGGACAGATGTCTTGAAGACACTAAGAGACCACAGATGCCTGCCCAGATACTATCTTCTATATTATACTATACTATACTATTCTATACTATACTATACTATACTATACTATACTATACTATACTATACTATACTATACTATACTATACTGAAATCACCATCCCAGACTTCAAGCTGTACAGCAGAGGAATAGTAACAAAAACTGCATGGTATTGGTATAGAAATGGAGAGGTTGATCAATAGAATTGAATCAAGGATGCAGAAATAAACCCACACAGCTAAGGACACTTGTTTTTGGACAAAGTAGCCCAAACTATACACTGGAAAAAAGGATATATAGAATCATCAGTCTAACTAGATATCTGCACAGAGAAGAATGCAAATAGATACATATTTATCACCCTGTACCAAACATGTCCAAGTGGATCAAAGACTTCAACATAAAACAAAATGCACTAAATCTAATAGAACAGAAAGTGGGAAATAGCTTTGAAGTCATTGGTACAGACAATTTCCTAAAACGATCACCCGCGGCTCAGGCTCTAAGATCAACAATCATGAAATGAAACCTCATGAAACAGAAAAGATTTTGTAAGGCAAAGGATACCATAAATAAGAGAAAAGCATAGCCTACAGATTGGGAAATGAAGTTTACCAACCCTACATCTAACAGGGGCCTAATATCCTAAACATATAAAGAACTCAAGAAGATAGACATAACCCAAATAATCCAATTTTAAAAAATAAGAGTACAGAGCTAAACAGAGAATTCTCAACAGAGGAATCTCTAATGACCACAAAACACTTAAAGAAATGATCAGCCTCGTTAGTCATCTGGGAATTGCAAATTTAGATGACCCTGAGAATACACTTTACTTCTACTAGTACCAAAATTCAATGAACAGCCCATCCTGACAAGGGTGTGGAGCAAAAGGAAACATTCTTCCCCTGCTAGTGGAAGTGCAAACCATGGGCAGGGTCTGTCCCTGAATCTGTTGTTGCCTAACTGTGTATTCCCTTCCCCTAGCTGGGCCCTGCTGTCTGATCTCAATGAGAGAGGATATACTAGTCCTGCACTGACTTCATGTATCGGGGTGGGGCAAGTGGTGATGGTGTAGGGAGTCTGGGAGTGGAGAGTCAGAGAATGGCAGTGATATGTAGAGGGGCCTTCCCCTTCTCAAAAGAGAGGAAGAGGGAGGATCTGTGTGAGAGGGTACTGGAAGAAGAGTGGAGGCTTATATTGGGATGTAAATTGAATAAGTAAATAAAATTGTGATAGGATGCCGAAGCATAGCTCTTCGAAATTAATGGCTTCTTGCCAGGGATACGGGTCAGAAACTACTCAGTTTTCTTTATGGACCTGGTCGTTGGGAGTTTGATTATGCTCCAATGAGGATATGGGCAACACATGATGCTGGATTAGTTATTTTTTTCCTTTTACTTTTTTCCCTCATTCTTCTTTTACTTGGGGGGGGGAATTGGGGGCCATTATCATGTTGTGGGAGACCTTTACATAGAAAAGAAGCACTACTACAGTTTACACCACACATTGACCCTCACATAGTTACAATAAGTGACAAAAACAAACAAATACTAAATGAGAAGGGCTGCCGCTAACTGACATTATGAATTGTATTGCAAACTTTATATGCCTCAGTACAGGGGAACGCCAGGGCCAAGAAGTGGGAGTGGGGTGGGGAGGAGAGTGGGGGCTAGGGCATAGGGGCTTTTGGGATAGCATTGGAAATGTAAATGAAGAAAATACCTAATAAAAAAAGGAAAAAATAAATAAATAAAAATAAATAAATTGTATTAGACATAACAATAAACATAAACTCATTTGTTTATAAAAATTAAAAATAATATGATAATTATACAATTATTGATAAATGATATGGATATTTCTTCCAATAAATGAGTGGGTGGCCATATCCTTTAGCTCAGTTTATACAAAGACATAGGTGGTACAGACTCAAAAAATGGATAAAAGGGATTGGTCAAAAACACCTCCAAGTTGACAAAGTATCTCATACACTGTTTAGGACAAAGCTCCCGAGTTTCTAGTGGATAATCTTCATATGAGTAAATTAAAAATAAATTAATATTTAAATAATAAATGTATAAATTTTTATTTTAAAATGTTCTACATTTTTAATTCTTTAATATTCTTCAGAGGTTATGAAAAAAGTTAAAATTACTTAATAGAATAATGCGGACTTAATGTAGAATTTTTTGCCAAGCTGCATTATTGATACTAAAGTTATTAGTGAAAACAGGTGAGATTTCAAGTTTGATAGTGTTTATACAAGCACAGGCAGATCAAATACATTGCATCCAATTAAGCCTACACTTTCCAATTTTCAATCTTAAATATAATTTCTTTCATTTCCGGGTGGAGTCATTTTAAACAGGTTTTATTTTTATTTTTTTTTTTGATATTTAATCAAATTTTTTTTTCTTTCCATTATTTATTAGGTATTTAGCTCATTTACATTTCCAATGCTATACCAAAAGTCCCCCATACCCACCCACCCCCACTCCCCTACCCGCCCACTACCCCTTTTTGGCCCTGGGGTTCCCCTGTACTGGGGCATATAAAGTTTGCGTGTCCAATGGGCCTCTCTTTCCAGTGATGGCCGACTAGGCCATCTTTTGATACATATGCAGCTAGAGTCAAGAGCTCCGGGGTACTGGTTAGTTCATAATGTTGATCCACCTATAGGGTTGCAGATCCCTTTAGCTCCTTGGGTACTTTCTCTAGCTCCTCCATTGGGAGCCCTGTGATCCATCCATTAGCTGACTGTGGGCATCCACTTCTGTGTTTGCTAGGCCCCGGCATAGTCTCACAAGAGACAGCTACATCTGGGTCCTTTCAATAAAATCTTGCTAGTGTATGCAATGGTGTCAGCGTTTGGATGCTGATTATGGGGTGGATCCCTGGATAAGGCAGACTCTACATGGTCCATCCTTTCATCTCAGCTCCAAACTTTGTCTCTGTAACTCCTTCCAAGGGTGTTTTGTTCCCACTTCTAAGGAGGGGCATAGTGTCCACACTTCAGTCTTCATTTTTCTTGAGTTTCATGTGTTTAGGAAATTGTATCTTATATCTTGGGTATCCTAGGTTTTGGGCTAATATCCACTTATCAGTGAGTACATATTGTGTGAGTTCCTTTGTGAATGTGTTACCTCACTCAGGATGATGCCCTCCAGGTCCATCCATTTGGCTAGGAATTTCATAAATTCATTCTTTTTAATAGCTGAGTAGTACTCCATTGTGTAGATGTACCACATTTTCTGTATCCATTCCTCTGTTGAGGGGCATCTGGGTTCTTTCCAGCTTCTGGCTATTATAAATAAGGCTGCTATGAACATAGTGGAGCATGTGTCCTTCTTACCAGTTGGGGCATCTTCTGGATATATGCCCAGGAGAGGTATTGCTGGATCCTCCGGTAGTACTATGTCCAATTTTCTGAGGAACCGCCAGACGGATTTCCAGAGTGGTTGTACAAGCCTGCAATCCCACCAACAATGGAGGAGTGTTCCTCTTTCTCCACATCCTCGCCAGCATCTGCTGTCACCTGAATTTTTGATCTTAGACATTCTGACTGGTGTGAGGTGGAATCTCAGGGTTGTTTTGATTTGCATTTCCCTGATGATTAAGGATGTTGAACATTTTTTCAGGTGCTTCTCTGCCATTCGGTATTCCTCAGGTGAGAATTCTTTGTTCAGTTCTGAGCCCCATTTTTTAATGGGGTTGTTTGATTTTCTGAAGTCCACCTTCTTGAGTTCTTTATATATGTTGGATATTAGTCCCCTATCTGATTTAGGATAGGTAAAGATACTTTCCCAATCTGTCGGTGGTCTCTTTGTCTTATTGACGGTGTCTTTTGCCTTGCAGAAACTTTGGAGTTTCATTAGGTCCCATTTGTCAATTCTCGATCTTACAGCACAAGCCATTGCTGTTCTGTTCAGGAATTGTTCCCCTGTGCCCATATCTTCAAGGCTTTTCCCCACTTTCTCCTCTATAAGTTTCAGTGTCTCTGGTTTTATGTGAAGTTCTTTGATCCATTTAGATTTGACCTTAGTACAAGGAGATAAGTATGGATCGATTCGCATTCTTCTACATGATAACAACCAGTTGTGCCAGCACCATTTGTTGAAAATGCTGTCTTTCTTCCACTGGATGGTTTTAGCTCCCTTGTCAAAGATCAAGTGACCATAGGTGTGTGGGTTCATTTCTGGGTCTTCAATTCTATTCCATTGGTCTACTTGTCTGTCTCTATACCAGTACCATGCAGTTTTTACCACAATTGCTCTGTAGTAAAGCTTTAGGTCAGGCATGGTGATTCCACCAGAGGTTCTTTTATCCTTGAGAAGAGTTTTTGCTATCCTAGGTTTTTTGTTATTCCAGATGAATTTGCAAATTGCTCCTTCTAATTCGTTGAAGAATTGAGTTGGAATTTTGATGGGGATTGCATTGAATCTGTAGATTGCTTTTGGCAAGATAGCCATTTTTACAATATTGATCCTGCCAATCCATGAGCATGGGAGATCTTTCCATCTTCTGAGATCTTCTTTAATTTCTTTCTTCAGAGACTTGAAGTTTTTATCATACAGATCTTTCACTTCCTTAGTTAGAGTCACGCCGAGATATTTTATATTATTTGTGACTATTGAGAAGGGTGTTGTTTCCCTAATTTCTTTCTCAGCCTGTTTATTCTTTGTGTAGAGAAAGGCCATTGACTTGTTTGAGTTAATTTTATATCCAGCTACTTCACCGAAGCTGTTTATCAGGTTTAGGAGTTCTCTGGTGGAGTTTTTAGGGTCACTTATATATACTATCATATCATCTGCAAAAAGTGATATTTTGACTTCCTCCTTTCCAATTTGTATCCCCTTGATCTCCTTTTGTTGTCGAATTGCTCTGGCTAATACTTCAAGTACTATGTTGAAAAGGTAGGGAGAAAGTGGGCAGCCTTGTCTAGTCCCTGATTTTAGTGGGATTGCTTCCAGCTTCTCTCCATTTACTTTGATGTTGGCTACTGGTTTGCTGTAGATTGCTTTTATCATGTTTAGGTATGGGCCTTGAATTCCTGATCTTTCCAGAACTTTTATCATGAATGGGTGTTGGATCTTGTCAAATGCTTTTTCTGCATCCAACGAGATGATCATGTGGTTTTTGTCTTTGAGTTTGTTTATATAGTGGATTACATTGATGGATTTTCGTATATTAAACCATCCCTGCATTCCTGGAATAAAACCTACTTGGTCAGGATGGATGATTGCTTTAATGTGTTCTTGGATTCGGTTAGCGAGAATTTTATTGAGGATTTTTGCATCGATATTCATAAGAGAAATTGGTCTGAAGTTCTCTATCTTTGTTGGATCTTTCTGTGGTTTAGGTATCAGAGTAATAGTGGCTTCATAAAATGAGTTGGGTAGAGTACCTTCTACTTCTATTTTGTGAAATAGTTTGTGCAGAATTGGAATTAGATCTTCTTTGAAGGTCTGATAGAACTCTGCACTAAACCCGTCTGGTCCTGGGCTTTTTTTGGCTGGGAGACTATTAATAACTGCTTCTATTTCTTTAGGGGACATGGGACTGTTTAGAAGGTCAACTTGATCCTGATTCAACTTTGGTACCTGGTATCTGTCCAGAAATTTGTCCATTTCGTCCAGGTTTTCCAGTTTTGTTGAGTATAGCCTTTTGTAGAAGGATCTGATGGTGTTTTGGATTTCTTCAGGATCTGTTGTTATGTCTCCCTTTTCATTTCTGATTTTGTTGATTAGGATTTTGTCCCTTTGCCCTTTAGTGAGTCTAGCTAAGGGTTTATCTATCTTGTTGATTTTCTCAAAGAACCAACTCCTCGTTTGGTTAATTCTTTGAATAGTTCTTCTTGTTTCCACTTGGTTGATTTCACCCCTGAGTTTGATTATTTCCTGCCGTCTACTCCTCTTGGATGAATTTGCTTCCTTTTTTTCTAGAGCTTTTAGATGTGTTGTCAAGCTGCTAGTATGTGCTCTCTCCCGTTTCTTCATGGAGGCACTCAGAGCTATGAGTTTCCCTCTTAGAAATGCTTTCATTGTGTCCCAAAGGTTTGGGTACGTTGTGGCTTCATTTTCATTAAACTCTAAAAAGTCTTTAATTTCTTTCTTTATTCCTTCCTTGACCAAGGTATCATTGAGAAGAGTGTTGTTCAGTTTCCACGTGAGTGTTGGCTTTCTGTTATTTTTTTTTGTTATTGAAGATCAGCCTTAGTGCATGGTGATCTGATAGGATACATGGGACAATTTCAATATTTTTGAATCTGTTGAGGCCTGTTTTGTGACCTATTATGTGGTCAATTTTGGAGAAGGTACCATGAGGTGCTGAGAAGAAGGTATATCCTTTTGTTTTAGGATAAAATGTTCTGTAGATATCTGTCAGATCCATTTGTTTCATCACTTCTGTTAGTTTCAGTGTGTCCCTGTTTAGTTTCTGTTTCCATGATCTGTCCATTGGTGAAAGTGGTGTGTTGAAGTCTCCCACTATTATTGTGTGAGGTGCAATGTGTGCTTTGAGCTTTACTAAAGGTTCTTTAATGAATGTGGCTGCCCTTGTATTTGGCGCATAGATATTCAGAATTGAGAGTTCCTCTTGGAGGATTTTACCTTTGATGAGAACAAAGTGCCCCTCCTTGTCTTTTTTGATGACTTTGGGTTGGAAGACAATCTTATCAGATATTAGGATGGCTACTCCAGCTTGTTTCTTCATACCATTTGCTTGGAAAATTGTTTTCCAGCCTTTTATTCTGAGGTAGTGTCTATCTTTTTCTCTGAGATGTGTCTCCTGTAAACAGCAAAATGTTGGGTCTTGTTTGTGTAGCCAGTTTGTTAGTCTATGTCTTTTTATTGGGGAGTTGAGACCATTGATGTTAAGAGATATTAAGGAAAAGTAATTGTTGCTTCCTGTTATTTTTGTTGTTAAAGTTGGCATTCTGTTCTTGTGGCTGTCTTCTTTTAGGTTTGTTGAGGGATTACCTTCTTGTTTTTTCTAGGGCATTGTTCCCGTTCTTGTATTGGTTTTTTTCTGTTATTAACCTTTGAAGGGCTGGATTCGTGGAGAGATAATGTGAGAATTTGGTTTTGTCGTGGAATACTTTGGTTTCTCCATCTATGGCAATTGAGAGTTTGGCTGGGTATAGTAGCCTGGGCTGGAATTTGTGTTCTCTTAGTGTCTGTATAACATCTGTCCAGGCTCTTCTGGCTTTCATAGTCTCTGGTGAAAAATCTGGTGTAATTCTGATAGGCTTGCCTTTGTATGTTACTTGACCTTTTTCCCTTACTGCTTTTAGTATTCTATCTTTATTTAGTGCATTTGTTGTTCTGATTATTATGTGTCGGGAGGAATTTCTTTTCTGGTCCAGTCTATTTGGAGTTCTGTAGGCTTCTTGTATGTTCATAGGTATCTCTTTCTTTATATTTGGGAAGTTTTCTTCAATAATTTTGTTGAAGATGTTTGCTGGTCCTTTGAGTTGAAAATCTTCATTCTCATCCACTCCTATTATCCGTAGGTTTGGTCTTCTCATTGTGTCCTGGATTTCCTGGATATTTTGAGTTAGGATCTTTTTGCATTTTCCATTTTCTTTGATTGTTGTGCCGATGTTCTCTATGGAATCTTCTGCACCTGAGATTCTCTCTTCCATCTCTTGTATTCTGTTGCTGATGCTCAAATCTATGGTTCCAGATTTCTTTCCTAGGGTTTCTATCTCCAGTGTTGCCTCACTTTGAGTTTTCTTTATTGTTTCTACTTCCCTTTTTAGGTCTAGTATGGTTTTGTTCATTTCCATCACCTGTTTGTATGTTTTTTCCTCTTTTTCTGTAAGGACTTCTACCTGTTTGATTGTGTTTTCCTGTTTTTCTTTAAGGACTTGTAACTCTTTAGCAGTGTTCTCCTGTATTTCTTTAAGTGATTTATTACAGTCCTTCTTGATGTCCTCTACCATCATCATGAGATATGCTTTTAAATCTAGGTCTAGGTTTTCGGGAGTGTTGGGGTGCCCTGGACTGGGCGAAGTGGGAGTGCTGGGTTCTGATGATGGTGAGTGGTCTTGGTTCCTGTTAGTAGGATTCCTACGTTTACCTTTCGCCATCTGGTACTCTCTGGAGTTAGTAGTTGTATTTGACTCTGTTTAGAGATTGTTCTTCTGGTGATTCTGTTACCGTCTCTCAGCAGACCTGGGAGACAGATTCTCTCCTCTGAGTTTCAGTGCTCAGAGCACTCTCTGCTGGCAAGCTCTCTTACAGGGAAGGTGCGCAGATATCTTGTTTTTGGACCTCCTCCTGGTCGAAGAAGAAGGCCCAAAACAGGGCCTCTCTCAGAAGTTGTGTTGCTTTGGCAGTTCCCAGAAGCTGTCAGCTTCTGTGGTGCAGACTCTCACCTGTGCAGACTAAAATCCTAAGTTCCAGGGAGTCCTGGAACCAAGATGGTGACCGCTGCTCCTGAGGCTGAGGCCGTCTCCCGAGCCAGGCGGACACCTGTCCTCTGGTCCGGACGGTGGCCGGCTGTCTGCGGCCCGCCAAGAGTGCTGCCTCAGCGGCTCTGTGCTTCTGCCCGTCCCAGAAGCTGTCAGGTTCTCTGGCGCACCCTCTAACCTGTTCAGACTAATTTCCTAAGTTCTGCTGAGTCCCGGAACCAAGATGGCGACCGCTGCTGCTGAGGCTGAGGCCGCCTCCCAAGCCAGGCGGACACCTGTCCTCTGGTCCGGATGGTGGCCGGTTGTCTGCGGCCCGCCCAGGCTGCTGCCTCAGCGGCTCTGTGCTTCTGCCCGTCCCAGAAGCTGTCCGGTTCTCTGGTGCACCCTCTAACCTGTTCAGACTAATTTCCTAAGTTCTGCTGAGTCCCGGAACCAAGATGGCGACCGCTGCTGCTGAGGCTGAGGCCGCCTCCCAAGCCAGGCGGACACCTGTCCTCTGGTCCGGATGGTGGCCGGTTGTCTGCGGCCCGCCCAGGCTGCTGCCTCAGCGGCTCTGTTTAAACAGGTTTTAAAATGATACAATATTTGTTATTTATGGCTCATTGACTTGTGTTGGGATATGTGCTTTGAGCATCAGAGGCATACAGTAGCAGATATTAAAAAAATTTGAAGGGGCAGTTCACCAATAGAGAATTTTCGGAGAGCCTCAATTCCTCTTTTTCCAAGGAGAGCAAATGGTGGTCTCTTTATGTTGCAAGACAAAATATTCAGAGAATGTCAGCTTTAAATAGTCTAGGTATTTTTAAGTCTCAGACAAAGCTGGCATTGTAATAGGAGGTGGGGACAACTCCATTTCCTCTCTGTCCCCTTCTCCAGCTACTCAGACTGGTGTTCTTCATAACCTTCTTAATCATTACTTTATCTCAGCCTCCAAATCCAGCAAGCATGCCCTGAGAAGCCAATATCCAAGCCTCTCAGGGACGCAGGGAAGCTCCAAACTCAATTCCACAGTATCCTGCCTAGTCCTATAGAGTGGAATTCCTGCGGTGACTCCGCACACACCACATTTTAAAGGCATTTTATACAACATTAACCTTGTAGTGTATTTTATAAGTAAATGCCCTGAAAAATTTAAATATATAGATGGACATGAGTAGTTCATATGCAGTACTACATTTTAGGAAATAGAATGTTCTTGAGCTTTTTTATCTTAGTGTCATGATGCCAAACACTCAACAGAACCGAGGGACAACCCTTTAGTATTAATGGATCACATGGTGAAAATCAGTCTGCCCTGTTGGATCTGCCTTTAGAACCTTGAGGCTTTCAGGTTTTCCTTTTTTCTTTTTCTTGGACTCTGAGATGCTAAGCAGATGATGCTGTATGTGCTGAAATTCTGAGTCTAACTGGAGAAGATGCATGCGGCCCCTAGGATAGTGTGCTCACAGTTGAGTAATGTCAAGAGGGATTAGTCAAGTCTGTGGAACATAGTTCTCTAGCCAAGCCTTGTACAAATTTCTGATGCAGAAAATAATATGTACTAGCTGACACCAGCCAAAACAATAAATTCTAGCAACCACACATAGCAAAGTCATCTTCATACAAGTAGAAAATCAGCAGAGGTGATAAATGACTAGATAGGCAAAAGCTGTTTTGTGTTAACTATGTTATTACTGTCAAGACCCCATTATCAGGCCTCTGGTTACATTCCTTCTGTGACCCTTACACACCAGATATGTTTATTTCATCTGTGAAATGCTGCTTAGCAACTGCAATAAACAGAATGGGTTAAAAAGTAAAAAAAAAAAAAAAAGAAAAGAAAATAGTATGTACAAGACATGATGACCTACTATTGTAAAGACACTATATTTAAGCAAGTTTGGTTTAGATTAAATGATAACTAGGAATTAAGTCTTTTTAAGTGGATATCACATGCTCATTAAATTGCAAGAGAAAGTCAATTTTTTTTTAATTAGGTATTTTCCTCGTTTACATTTCCAATGCTATCCCAAAAGTCCCCCATACCCATCCCCCCAATCCCCTACCCACCCACTCCCCCTTTTTGGCCCTGGTGTTCCCCTGTACTGGGGCATATAAAGTTTGCAAGTCCAAAGGGCCTCTCTTTCCAGTGATGGCTGACTAGGCCATCTTTTGATACATATGCAGCTAGAGACAAGAGCTCCGGGGTACTGGTTAGTTCATATTGTTGTTCCACCTATAGGGTTGTAGTTCCCTTTAGCTCCTTGGGTACTTTCTCTAGCTCCTCCATTGGGGTCCGTGTGACCCATCCAATAGCTGACTATGAGCATCCACTCCTGTGTTTGCTAGGTCCCGGCATAGTCTCACAAGAGACAGCTATATCTGGGTCCTTTCAGCAAAATCTTGCTAGTGTATGCAATGGTGTCAGCGTTTGGAAGCTGATTATGGGATGGATCCCTGGATATGGCAATCACTAGATGGTCCATCCTTTCGTTACAGCTCCAAATTTTGTCTCTGTAACTCCTTCCGTGGGTGTTTTGTTCCCATTTCTAAGAAGGGGCAAGGTATCCACACTTTGGTCTTCGGTCTTCTTGAGTTTCATGCGTTTAGCAAATTGTATCTTATATCTTGGGTATCCTAAGTTCCTGGGCTAATATCCACTTATCAGTGAGTACATATTGTGTGAGTTCCTTTGTGATTGGGTTACCTCACTCAGGATGATGCCCTCCAGGTACATCTATTTGCCTAGGAATTTCATAAATTCATTCTTTTTAATAGCTGAGTAGTACTCCATTGTGTAAATGTACCACATTTTCTGTATCCATTCCTCTGTAGAGAAGCATCTGGGTTTTTTCCAGCTTTTGGCTATTATAAATAAGGCTGCTCTGAACATAGTGGAGCATGTGTCCTTCTTACCGGTTGGGACATCTTCTGGATATATGGCCAGGAGAGGTATTGCTGTATCCTCCGGTAGTACTATGTCCAATTTTCTGAGGAACTGCCAGACTGATTTCCAGAGTGGTTGTACAAGCTTGCAATCCCACCAACAATGGAGGAGTGTTCCTCTGAGAAAGTCAATTTTTTAATTGATTAAAAAGTCTTTCTTGGAAAAAAAATTGTAAATCCCCACTAGAGCAATACCATAAAAGAACAATAATGAAATGCCCTTTAGTCAGGTAGCAGAATGCGTTCTAAAAGTCAAATATATAGGTGACAGGGTATTGGTAGGAAAAAAATTAAAAGATGTTGAATGAGATAGGAAACGCAGTCAGTTTTACTAAAATTTTTACATCAAGACATGTATGAATTATCTTGTATACTACTATGTGTGTGGTGGCATTTGTAAATTTAACAAAATACACAAATCTGTAATAAACTTGGAACTTTAACAATCACTTAAAAGCTCTATTTACTCTTGAAGCTTTGTATTTTTGGAACTAATATTTATTTTCAATACTATTGATTGAACCCAAGTCCCTGCACACATGAGAGAATGAGGCGAGCCATTCTTGCCATGGAAGCTCTTCCTTTTATTTTAGCTTAATTTTTACAAGAAAAATAAGAGGCTTGTCCTGTTAATTGTTCACATTGATTGTTGTTTCCTTTTCATGAAAAAGTCATGCCTTTTACATAAATATTTCTTTTCAAATGCTTGAATGTGATGATCATAATAATGATCTTAGATTTGGTTATAAAACTTGAACAATATTGCCTACATAGTGTGAATGAACAGTTTTTCCAAAAACAAAAAACAAAAAAACACTTGCTTCTAAGAAATCCTTATGTAGTGAGATTTTTGCTCCACTTCTCTGAAATGGCACTTTCAGTTAATGTTGTGTCATATAGCAAAAATATATAGTTTCCTACGTGCAAGCTCTCGTGACACTGTCAACTGACATTTAGCAGCATTTACCTCTTGGCTGCCAATACTTCATTTTGCATAATACATTTCTCTTACACAAAAACTGAACCAGGAAGATTATAAGTTGACATGCCTTTGTAGGATGACAGTGTGATCGACACTGATGTAGTAAATGTGGATGCACAATGCACAGAGACAGCCACCCCTCCATACTCTGACGTTTTCCCACACCTCAGACTTTGGTGCGGGGTTACAGAACCATTACAGAAGTAAAGCACAATGAGCCTTGAAAAAAAGGAGTGTGAGAGTTAAAACTGAGCAGAGTTGCAGCACGATGCTTCAATCACTAGAAAGACTGTTCTGGTGTTCCTGGGAAGGTATTTGAAGTACTCGGTAGTGAACAAGGCAATGTATAAGTTTTTGAAAAACAATGCAATTGTAGATAAAAATAGCAAATGCTTTTTTAAAATTTAAAATTATGTTTATTTCTTTCCATGTATATATATATGTGTGTACATGTGCCAATAAGTATAACAAGTGAGCCCCAGTGTGGAAGAAGTCAGATGACAGCTTAAAGGGAATTGTTTTTCTCCTACTGTGTTTGTTCTAGGACTGAGTCATATCAGCAGCACCATAGAATATGTTTTAAGTCAATAAAGATTGACTGAATAACATGTAGTTTAAACTATCTCATTTTGTCTTACACACTGGAATGAAAGTATATTTTCCTCTAAATTCTAAGTGTATAAATTTCTTAAGGCTCATAATGGGCAAGCATGTTGTTACAGTGAGTTTGTGTTTATTAGGTTTGTGCTAATGTCACTATCATTCTTTCTTCTCACACATGGAGCACTGGAGTCAATGAAAGATCCTGAATGCTACATCTTACCACAATCACTGAGGAAAAAATGGTATTTCTCTATGGTGACAGACAAGAAGGGCTACAAAATGGAAGTATGACCAGCAAAACTAACAAGGAGCAGACAACTGTGGGATATTAATAATACCAATGTCTTTAAAATTATATATCCCTGTAGACTGTCTACAGCCATAAGACATGAACTGACTCAGGATTTTACATAATTAGAAGTATTTATTGAATATTTCTTTCTGAGAAGCAATAAGAGATTAGAATCAAAGATAGCATGGTCTTTGAAGAGGTCCCAGTTATGAAGAACTTACTCTCAGAAGACAGAAATGTTATGTAAATTCTAATATTCTCGTTTTATCAAGGTTGTAAGTTATATATATATAAAAGAGGCACTGCTGAAAGATGGGCAAGAAGGGACTTAATCTTATTAATCTTCCACGGAGGTTTCCTTAGCAGTATTAATGGTTTCAGCTTTCAACATGAAGCCTTGAGAAAACTTCCTTATTATATATATATATATATATATATATATATATATATATATATGTATATATATATATATTCAAAAATATATATATATTCAAAAAAGCAAAAAGCAAAGGCCAGAGTACAGCAGACCTGGCAGGCTATTCCAGGGTACTTATGTTTTATGTTGTGATTTGCTAATGCTAGGCTCTGGCTGTATTGCAAACTTCCATCCTACTGTCTTAGAATTTAGTTTGTTTGTTTTGTTTTGTTTTGTTTTCATAGAACCAGAAAGCTTTTCCTTTCCTATTGTCAAGTTAGTGACAACCGTGGGCACTAGAAAACTGTAAGTTAATGTGTATTTCCCCTGTGATGTGAACTGCCATATTCATGTCTTCAGATTCAGATTGTAAGAGGGAAATGGATAAAGTCACAAAAGAATGTTGGGATTGGTGCCTTACTTAAGGACATTTGTACAGTTTAGGGGAGAAATGTAACGTATGGAATGCAAGGTAGTAAGGCAGGAGTTAAAAGAAGGGGAGGACTTATTAACTAGATCAGACAGAGTTGAATGATTTGATAACAGATTAGTAGAGTTACTACAGACACTCAGGTCTGGAGGGAAAAATCCTGAGTGTTCTCTGGGTCCTGAGTCGGTTGCTGTACTGATTGCATAAGTGAATTGCACAGAAGTGTGTGTAACTGCATTTCTTTGGTAACCAGTTACAAAAAGTATGAGCATCGGAATAGTGTTAGGGAATAACGGTGCTCTGGAAGACTTTTGGGATTAAGGCATTTGAGTGGTCAAACCTAAATTTAAAGAGCAGGTGAAAAGACAGACGGGCTGCGGGGAAGAATCATATCCATAACACATAGCAGGTAGACAGAAATGTTGAGGAATTTTTGCTCTATAAACCACATTACATAAAAAATATGGTAAGGGAGGGAGATGGCTGTGCGCTCCATGTGGCTCAAACAAGTAAAAGAAAATCTAACTTATTCCCAAATACGTTATTTGGCGATTTTTATCAGAATATTTTATAAAATCTTTCTTTCTTTCTTTCTTTCTTTCTTTCTTTCTTTCTTTCTTTCTTTCTTTCTTTCTTTCTTTCTTTCTTTCTTTCTTTCTATCTCTGTGTGTGTGGGGGGGGTAAAAATGGGGTTTTGGGGTGGGTATGAGTGTGGTATATACATGTGTATCAAAGTGTATGTGTGTGTGTGTGTGTGTGTGTGTGTGTGTGTGTGTGTGTGTGTGTGTGTGTGTGTGTGCTGATATGTACATCTGTGGAAGCCAGAAGGGGATATCTTGTACTTGTTCCTGGTCTGCAGTGCCTTAATGCCTTGAGATGCTGTATCTTGGAAACAGGAACTTGATGTGGTGATCCTGTCTCTCTGCCTCTTCTTCCACAGCACTGTAGTTACAGGTACATATGGACACAATGAATATTTACCTAGCTGCTGGCCATCTGCCTGCAGGTTCTCAGGTCTCTACAGCAAGTGCTCTGCTGATTGATCTCTGCAATTGTTATTAGAAATTTCAAATATGGAAATAAATACTGCAATCTTCTAAATAGAGGCTGAATTAATAGATCAGTGGCTAAAGGCATTTTCTAACCTTGAAGACGACCAGAGATCAATTCCCAGCACAATACAGTACATATATTTAGTTAATTTACTAGTTAGTTTTTCATTATTTAATATAAGATATAATAGCTTTTAAATTTTGTCATCATTATATATAATATTTAAAATTTCAAAAAGAATTCAAGAAAAAAATATGAGTTACTCATAATTACACATCCAAGTGATTTGGAATTCATGAAAAAAAGCAGAGGTAAAGCAAATTGGACAGAAAATAAGAGGAAGTTAATATTGAATGCCAATCTATACCTTTCTTTTATACAATGTAAAATTAACTTGAAATAAAATATTATTTAAATACCATATTTACCTTAGTCTTAAATTTCTATTTTTTAATCTATAGTACATCTCAGAAAAAATAAAAGTTAAGGTTAATGTTTTCTCTTTAGTAATACAGCTGTTATTGAGCTGTTATCACCAATTTTTTTTCCATTTTTTATTAGGTATTTAGCTCATTTACATTTCTAATGCTATACCAAAAGTCCCCCATACCCACCCACCCCCACTCCCGTACCCACCCACTCCCCCTTTTTGGCCCTGGCGTTCCCCTGTACTGGGGCATATAAAGTTTGCAAGTCCAATGGGCCTCTCTTTCCAGTGATGGCCGACTAGGCCATCTTTTGATACATATGCAGCTAGAGTCAAGAGCTCCGGGGTACTGGTTAGTTCATAATGTTGTTCCACCTATAGGGTTGCAGATCCCTTTAGCTCCTTGGCTACTTTCTAGCTCCTCCATCTACACAATGGAGTACTACTCAGCTATTAAAAAGAATGAATTTATGAAATTCCTAGCCAAATGGATGGACCTGGAGGGCATCATCCTGAGTGAGGTAACACATTCACAAAGGAACTCACACAATATGTACTCACTGATAAGTGGACAAACCTAGGATACCCAAGATATAAGATACAATTTGCTAAACACATGAAACTCAAGAAGAATGAAGACTGAAGTGTGGACACTATGCCCCTCCTTAGAATTGGGAACAAAACACCCATGGAAGGAGTTACAGAGACAAAGTTTGGAGCTGACATGAAAGGATGGACCATGTAGAGTCTGCCATATCCAGGGATCCACCCCATAATCAGCATCCAAACGCTGACACCATTGCATACACTAGCAAGATTTTATTGAAAGGACCCAGATGTAGCTGTCTCTTGTGAGACTATGCCGGGGCCTAGCAAACACAGAAGTGGATGCTCACAATCACCAATTTTTAACCATGGAAAGCAAACAACACATTATCATTAAACAATGTTGGTAGGATGGTTGGATAGCTACATTGTTTGGTCCACAGCAAGTGATAATTGTCCAATTTAGTCCTTATATATCTTTCTCCGTCAAGCAGTAATTTTAATTCTGTGTAGAGAGAGAAAAAAAGGACACTTATTCATAATAACCTCAACATTTTCGGATAAGAATAAATCTCCTTTCTGTCATTACTTTTAGCCAGTTTGTGGCCTTTTCTATTACTTCACAGATGTTATCTATAGCAATATCTTTCTCATTACCATATTAAATGGATTCTGCAAAGACACACTGAGTCATTGTCACCCCTTAATATCAAAGTGTTTAATGCTGCCTAAGGAACCCTCATGCCTTGCCAGATATGAAGACAATGAAGAACTGAGTATTTTAAGCGTTGTATTTTTTTCTTTCTTTTCTGCACTCGCTTTTGTATTTGAGAAGTAAACTGCCTTCTGTTGTACTTGTAACACACATCACAGAGGGACTGGGGAGTCTGTAGGATTTGAGGTACCCACCCATGTAATTATGACTTCTCCTTAATGTGATTCTTGTTCTTAAGAGGATTGCTTTTGTTGCTCTGAAAGTTAGCCAATGGTGCAGCGAAACTTTCTATTCGCTTCTTAGCCGTTCTGCACCTTCGTGCATGCCTGTCTGTGGGCTTAACTTGTTCAACTGGGCTGCAGTATGTTTCCCAGGCTGTAGCTCTCACTATTTGTGGCATTTGAAGTACAATGCCTTTCTCCTTGCTAAGGCATTTCTTACACTGTTTCATCGTCAACAGTTCCTTGTACTCTCATAAAAAGCAAACTCTTTCTCTCAAATACATGTAGTAGCGAGACTTAAACACAGATTTTTTTTTTTCTGTCCAGTTCTCCAGCTGAGGTATTAAAGAAATCCAATGATACAACTGAGAAAATTCATTCTCATGAGCCTGTCACTACTAATATAAGATAGAAAGAATCCACAAGCTGCTCACAGAAACAAATTTTCTCCCTTCATGAAGAAAATGAAGGTGTTACTCTAGAACAAATAAGAAGGCTGTATATTTGACTCATTTATGGATATCCATCATTTTAACGGAGTTCTTGATATTGCCACACTCTGCCTCCTCAGGTGAAACCAAAACATGTAAGTGTGTTTGATTTGACATTTCAATTATATTGTAACTCAAGATTCATTTGGTTGGATAAACTTTAAATCTCAGCTAACAGTCTTACGGATAGGGCTAAAACACAAATGAAAGTATTTTTAAATTATTTATTGGTTTTTATTTTATGTATATTGGTGTTCTGCTTCACGTCCGTCTGTCTGAGGGTCTCAGATCTCCTGGAACTGGAATTATAGACATTTGTAAGCTGCTATGTGGTATCGGGAAATGAGCCCAGGCCCATTGGAAGAGCAGTCAGTGCTCTTAAACACTGAGCCATCTGTATAGCCCCCTAAGAAAATACACTTTAATTTTGTTGCACTAGAAAAAAAACATACATTTTAAATAAATAGTAGTGATTCAACTTATTTTAAATATTATCCAAAGACACTATAGATTGTATTAAATTTATATTCTTCTTTATTTAACATTTTGGCTAAGAAACATTTCACTGTTTTATAAAATGTAGTAGTATGCAATTAATACTGCAAGTATATATCATAATTTCTTTATAAGAAATAAATAATTTGAGAAGCAAAAGCTCTACATTATTTTATAGCTGTTTACAATGTTTTTATATCCATATCCTTATCTGTATTACTTTTCTGTTGCTATGCTTAAACACAAGGGCCAAGCCAATTTAGAAAGGGAAGGGTTTGTAGTTTTAACTTATAGTTTGAGAAGCTCAGTCCACCATGGCTGTGAGGTATGGTTACCAAAGCACGAAGTGGGAAAATCTCTCTCCAACTAAGTAAAGGCCTGAAGTAGAGAAACCAAACTAGAAGGAATGAGAGGCTGATTCAAAGCTTGTCTCCAGCAACAGACTTTTTCCAGCAAGGTTGCTCATCTTAAACCTCCTGAAATAGCACCAAGAACTAGGCACCAAGTGTTTAAATACCTAAACCAATAGGGTGTGTTTTCAGTTATAAGCATCATATACTTCATCTCTTCCTGTTCTTATTGAACACCTTCCAATTTTGTTTCTCCTCTCTTCCTTCTTTTCTTTTCTCCTTCCCTTTTCCTCCCTCCCCTCCCTTCCTCCCTCCCTCCCTATTCAAATTAGAGTTGCCCCCATATGGGTAAAAGGGTGCAGTCCAGTGGAGCATATGGAACATTTATTAGTATATAGTAGCTATCAGCTTGTCAGCTGCTCGTCAGCTCAGTAAGGGGTTTCATGTGTTTTCCCCTAGCCATGGTAGAATGTTGTCTGAGTTGATGCTGATGAATATAAACACAACTGCTTTGAGCTTGTCCTGACACTCAGCAAGAGTCCTGAAACCTTGATTTTTAAAATCTTTCCATCATTTCTTCTGTGATGTTCCCTGCCCCCTGAAGATGGGATAATGGTAGAGGTAACCACAACCATCTTGGAGTTTAACACTATACATTCACTTATTCTTTCACTTTGACCAGTTGTGAGTCTGCATAGTTCATGGCCTATTGGAAAAAGAAGCTTTTCTCATGAAGACTATAAAACAAACAAACAAACAAACAAACAACAACAACAAAAACCTACACGAATCTGTGGATGTAAGGACAAGTCCTTAGAAGGCAGTTTAAGATTGTGCTGATTTATTAACATAATAGTAGTGAGTTCTCTTCTGGAGCTTTGGAATGCCACAGCCATGGTTTGCTGGCCAAGTTTACAAGGATTTACACTGTTATTATCTGCACGATATTTTACTGTCACCATAAAATGAAAGAAAATTAAGAAATAGAATAAATTAATGGCTGTGGCATACTGAAGCATGAAAACAGTACACGTGGGAAGCTAGAACAGAAACAAATCATTAGGATGCAAAATAAAAACTCCTACAATTGAATTGCATTGATAACCAGGTTCGTTTGAACATTTTGTCTTGTCAGTATTTAGTATAGTGTATTATTTTCATACAAACTTCCTATTTTAATGGTTTTGGTTTAATTTTTCATATAGATAGATCATTAGAAACATAATAGTCATGTGTGTCATGGTTTCATATGTATAGGTTTCACTCCTTCACATGAAGGTTTGTTTACTTTTATTGTATACTGGCAATTACTCATTTGTGAAATCCTCGTGTTTTTCTGTTTATCATTTAGGATTTATTGGTAGATGGATAATTACATGAAGATTTATTTATGAAGAAAGACGTTTTCTTCACTCATAATTTATCTTTTTTTGTAATTTGCTTATATGGCTTAGTCATACTGCGAATTTTATATTAGAGAACGAAATATGCATTATTTTCCTTTCTGAATTTTTTATAGTTGAAAATATGTCACATTTCATTTTGTCTTGTGCCTTATTTATTCTTTCAAAAACTTTGCTGCTTATAGTTTCTGACTGTCACTAGCATTCATTCATTTGTTTCCAAGTCTTCTGTCACCATGACAGTTCAGTCAACATGGAGTTCCCAGTCAAGGCATTCTTCTAACTTCAGTTTTGCCTTTACGAGCCCATTCCCCATGCTTCAATCTAAATTTTCCTTCAACAGTGAATCACACACATGTGACTTTCCTATTAAAAGCAGAATATTCTTCCCTCTCAAACCTTACTAGCTTGGCTTTGTGTGCATTCCATACAATACCTAAACAATTCGTGTTTTGTTTAATTGTTGTCGTGTCCATAATATGAGGTGTGTGTTCGTGGATGTGGTTGTACATGACATGCACCGTAGTGCAACTGTGGAGGTCAGTGGACAACCTTGAGTGTTGAAACTTACCTTTAACCTCATTTTGAGGCAAGGTCTTTTTGCTGTCTGTGTTGTACTGTGTCCAGTAAGCTACTAATTCTGCAAGTCTGCTCTTGCCATTGGAGCCTGGGAATACATGAGTGCAATGGTTTTAGCTGACTTCAGTTGGATTGTGGGATTAAAGATCAGATACTCTCATTTGAGTCCCTCTGGATACCTTTGAGTTTCTTGTTCGTGATGAGACCTTCCTGTGTAACATTTCACAGCTTCTTCCCCATGATTTCCTTTTTCATGAATGTTTAACTTCTTATCCAAGGTAATATTGACTTCATTTAATGAATATTCATTGAAGGATATTTGGGTCAAAAATGGTTTGATGTCTTATCTTCAAAACTTAAAGTCTAGTTTAATAAGATAGAAAGTAAAATTAAAGAAAAAAATCTATAAAAATATATAATTACATGTGATTCAACTTTTTAATAAAGAAGTGGATCAAGTGAACTAGAGTAATGGGAGGCGTGTGTTCATTCTTCTTATTATTTATATAAGTTAATATTATTATTAATATGTAAGTTCATAATAGGCTATTCCATTCTCGTAATAATCTATCTCTGATCCATAGAGTACTGTCTAGATTTATGTCAACTTGACAGAAACTTGAGTCATCTGAGAGAAGTATGTATCAATTTAGAAATTCCCACATAAGATCAGGCTGCAGGCAACCCTGTAGAAAATTTCCTTAATTAGTCATTGATGTGGGAGGGCCTAGTAAACAGTGGGTGGGGCCACCCATGGGATTGTTATACTGAATGCTATAAGAAAGCAGGGTGATCTTAGCCATTCTGACTGGTGTGAGGTGGAATCTCAGGGTTGTTTTGATTTGCATTTCCCTGATGATTAAGGATGTTGAACATTTTTTCAGGTGCTTCTCTGCCATTCGGTATTCCTCAGGTGAGAATTCTTTGTTCAGTTCTGAGCCCCATTTTTTAATGGGGATATTTGGTTTTCTGAAGTCCACCTTCTTGAGTTCTTTATATATGTTGGATATTAGTCCCCTATCTGATTTAGGATAGGTAAAGATCCTTTCCCAATCTGTTGGTGGTCTTTTTGTCTTACTAACGGTGTCTTTTGCCTTGCAGAAACTTTGGAGTTTCATTAGGTCCCATTTGTCAATTCTCGATCTTACAGTACAAGCCATTGCTGTTCTGTTCAGGAATTTTTCCCCTGTGCCCATATCTTCAAGGCTTTTCCCCACTTTCTCCTCTATAAGTTTCAGTGTTTCTGGTTTTATGTGAAGTTCCTTGATCCACTTAGATTTGACCTTAATACAAGGAGATAAGTATGGATCGATTCGCATTCTTCTACACGATAACAACCAGTTGTGCCAGCACCAATTGTTGAAAATGCTGTCTTTCTTCCACTGGATGGTTTTAGCTCCCTTGTCAAAGATCAAGTGACCATAGGTGTGTGGGTTCATTTCTGGGTCTTCAATTCTATTCCATTGGTCTACTTGTCTGTCTCTATACCAGTACCATACAGTTTTTATCACAATTGCTCTGTAGTAAAGCTTTAGGTCAGGCATGGTGATTCCACCAGAGGTTCTTTTATCCTTGAGAAGAGTTTTTGCTATCCTAGGTTTTTTGCTATTCCAGATGAATTTGCAAATTGCTCCTTCTAATTCGTTGAAGAATTGAGTTGGAATTTTGATGGGGATTGCATTGAATCTGTAGATTGCTTTTGGCAAGATAGCCATTTTTACAATGTTGATCCTGCCAATCCATGAGCATGGGAGATCTTTCCATCTTCTGAGATCTTCTTTAATTTCTTTCTTCAGAGATTTGAAGTTTTTATCATACAGATCTTTCACTTCCTTAGTTAGAGTCACGCCAAGGTATTTTATATTATTTGTGACTATTGAGAAGGGTGTTGTTTCCCTAATTTCTTTCTCAGCCTATTTATTCTTTGTATAGAGAAAGGCCATTGACTTGTTTGAGTTTATTTTATATCCAGCTACTTCACCGAAGCTGTTTACCAGGTTTAGGAGTTCTCTGGTGGAATTTTTAGGGTCACTTATATATACTATCATATCATCTGCAAAAAGTGATATTTTGACTTCATCTTTTCCAATTTGTATCCCCTTGATCTCCTTTTGTTGTCGAATTGCTCTGGCTAATACTTCAAGTACACTCCTCCATTGTTGGTGGGATTGCAGGCTTGTACAACCACTCTGGAAATCAGTCTGGCGGTTCCTCAGAAAATTGGACATAGTACTACCGGAGGATCCAGCAATACCTCTCCTGGCCATATATCCAGAAGATGCCCTAACAGGTAAGAAGGACACATGCTCCACTATGTTCATAGCAGCCTTATTTTTTTTTCCATTTTTTATTAGGTATTTCGCTCATTTACATTTGCAATGCTATACCAAAAGTCCCCCATAGCCACCCACCCCCTCTCCCCTACCCACCCACTCCCCTTTTATGGCCCAGCTTCTGGCTATTATAAATAAGGCTGCTAGTGCATCAAAAGATGGCCTAGCAGCCTTATTTATAATAGCCAGAAGCTGGAATGAACCCAGATGCCCCTCAACAGAGAATGGATACAGAAAATGTGGTACATCTACACAATGGAGTACTACTCAGCTATTAAAAAGAATGAATTTATGAAATTCCTAGCCAAATGGATGGACCTGGAGGGCATCATCCTGAGTGAGGTAACACATTCACAAAGGAACTCGCACAATATGTACTCACTGATAAGTGGATATTAGCCCAAAACCTAGGATACCCAGGATATAAGATACAATTTGCTAAACACATGAAACTCAAGAAGAATGAAGACTGAAGTGTGGACACTATGCCCCTCCTTAGAATTGGGAACAAAACACCCATGGAAGGAGTTACAGAGACAAAGTTTGGAGCTGAGATGAAAGGATGGACCATGTAGAGACTGCCATATCCAGGGATCCACCCCATAATCAGCATCCAAATGCTGACACCATTGCATACACTAGCAAGATTTTACTGAAAGGACCCAGATGTAGCTGTCTCTTGTGAGACTATGCCGGGGCCTAGCAAACACAGAAGTGGATGCTCACAGTCAGCTAATGGATGGATCACAGGGCTCCCAATGGAGGAGCTAGAGAAAGTAGCCAAGGAGCTAAAGGGATCTGCAACCCTATAGGTGGAACCACATTATGAACTAACCAGTACCCCGGAGCTCTTGACTCTAGCTGCATATGTATCAAAAGATGGCCTAGTCGGCCATCACTGGAAAGAGAGGCCCATTGGACTTGCAAACTTTATATGCCCCAGTACAGGGGAACGCCAGGGCCAAAAAGGGGGAGTGGGTGGGTACGGGAGTGGGGGTGGGTGGGTATGGGGGACTTTTGGTATAGCATTGGAAATGTAAATGAGCTAAATACCTAATAAAAAATGGGAAAAAAAAAAGAAAGCAGGGTGAGCAAGCTATGAGGATCAAGCCAGTAAGCAGCAGTCCTTCATCACCACTGTATTATCTCCTGCCTCAAAGTCGCTACCCTGTTTGAATTCCTGTCTTGACTTGCTCCAGTGGTGGACGTCAACATGGACGTGTAAGCCAAATAAACCCTTTCCTGTAACATAGTTTTATCATGGCAACAGAAACCATAACTAGGTCTTACGCGCGTTCTCGACCGGCCAGGAAAGACGCAGCAAACCAGAATCTTCTGCGGCAAAAGCTTTATTGCTTACATCTTTAGGAGCAAGAGAGCAAGAGTGCAAGAGAGAGAAGCAAGAGCCAGAGCAAGAGAAAGAACAAGAACAAGAAAGCAAGAGAAGAGAGAGAAAAAGCAAGAACAAGAGAGAGAGTGGCAAAACCCCGTCCCTTTTAAGGAGAATTATCCTCCACCTAGGACGTATTACTCCCTGATTGGCTGCAGCCCATCGGCCCAGTTGTCATCACGAGAAAGGCAGAACACATGGCGGGAAAACTGCCCCTGCACGTGTGCAGATTATGTTTACTACTTAGAACACAGCTGTCAGCGCCATCTTATAATGGCAAATGTGAGGGCGGCTCCCAACAACTAGGACATATATATTTGGGTACAAGAAAAAGCTAATGCTGTTTCAAATTTGGTAAACTCTTATTAACATTAATCACTGATTTCTTTCTTCAGAACTCTCCTAACTGTAATCCTTTTAAGTCTGTTTGTCTGTATCATATGAAGGCTTTTTTCTCCAATCAAACGTTGAATAATGATGTCTAATGTGAATTCCTGGTAGAGACAACCTTTCTGATTTTTTATTATTATTTTTTCCTTTTTTCCCTTTTTTTTAATTAGGTATTTTCTTCATTTACATTTCCAATGCTATCCAAAAAGTCCCCCATGCCCTCCTCCCCATTCTACTCCCCCCCACTCCCACTTCTTGGCCCTGGTGTTCCCCTGTACTTAGGCCTATAAAGTTTGCAAGACCAATGGGCCTCTCTTTCCACAGATGGCTGATTAGGCCATCTTCTGATACATATGCAGCTAGAGACAGGAGCTCCGGGGGTACTGGTTAGTTCATATTGTTGTTCCACCTATAGGGTTGCAGATTCCTTTAGCTCCTTGGGTACTTTCTCTAGCTCCTCCATTAGGGACCCTGTGTTCAATCCAATAGCTGACTGTGAGCATCCACTTCTGTGTTTGCTAGGCCCAAGAATAGCCTCACAAGAGACAGCTATATCTGGGTCCTTTCAGCAAAATCTTGCTAGTGTATGTAATGGTGTCAGCGTTTGGGGGCTGATTATGTGATGGATTCCCTGGTATGGCAGTCTCTAGATGGTCCATTTGTTCTTAATCACTGCAAAGTACCAGTGACAACTTTTAATGTTCACATCAGCCCCTGCCCAATGCTCTGTCAGTCTAACACTGTCTAGATGTTCTTGAGCTTTGAAAATAAAGGCTGGATTCACAGGTACAGTATTTGATAAATTCACATTCAAAGGATTATACTTACTTTCATACTATTATATTGCTATTGTATTAACTCATCAATTGTTCTAGTAAACATATCCTATAATATCTTCATGACTTATTGTGCAGGTATCAATCACCTCCACTTGAGTGTCTTTTGAAGGAGTTACACTGACCCTTTCTTCCACCTTCCACACCTTTGGTCTTTCTAGACAGTATATAGTTTTTCTTAATACTGTTAGAAATACTGATGGTAACAATTGATAAGATTCATTATTTGGGGGACTGTTATGGGCAATTTTGTACATGTTGGTAAATGATTTTTGTGCATAACTCAGAAACATTATTACTACTAAAATGAGTGTTTCAACCTTGCCAGCTCAATTTTTTTAAAAAAAGCTTTAATCATGTATTGATAATGCTTCATTCACAATCTTTCAAACTATGTTTTCTTAGGCCTTTCAAGTACAAAATCATCCATACTCAGGGAAACAATAATAAAATCATGCCAATATAGTGATTCAAGACATGTCTCACACTTTATTTTGCTAGTATTTATGCTTTTCCATAATGAGATGTATAATAGTAAACACTTCTCCAATGGCCTAACCCCAGCTTTCTCCTAAACAAAGATTTCTAAATTTTGAAAATCATATGGTGCCCTATTTTCACTTGTGCTCTTGTACTTAAGGAAAAGTCTAGTTTTCTAGCTAAGCCCTGCTATTGTGAGAAATGCAAATATGCCAAGAAGTATATGCAATAATATTAACTCTTAGTTTTATAACACTATATCTTAACTCACTGATTCTAGACCTGTTGGTTACCAGACTTATTGAAACATCTTTTAAATGTCTTATCTTAAAGTTCTCTTCCTCGTAAAAAGGACAGAATATGCTGCTTCTGCTTCCACTATATGTTCTTCCTTCATCTTCTTTTATCCTATTCTTCTGTCATTAGAAATATACAAAATCATAACTCAACACTCAGAGCACTGCTGTAACTTTAGTAGTGTCCTTAGCCCATGCCTTCAGCTATCCCTTACAAATGCTTCTTGATTACTATCTGAAGGTCAGTGCACATAAACTGCACATGGTAGGTACCAGAGAGGACTCTAGACTCTTGTCTCTTTCAAGTTTAAATAAGCTCAATTTTTGCCACCATATTTTCTTACTAGGGTTGTCATGAGATTATCAGGACACAGATAATTGTTGGCACTCTGGCCAGAATGGAACCCCATTGACAACAAATTATAGGCTATATTTTTTCAGTCTGGCCATGTGTTATGTATTATTCAAGTAATCAGGATGTATACTGGAGGATGGGAGTTCAATATTAGGTTGGACTTCATAGCGTGCTAAAAGTAATTATGTGCTATTCCATGAGACTCTAGTGCAAAAAATAAACACAAGTAACACCCAAAATATTAAAAAATAAAAGCAGTGAAAACACCAAAGAATCCAGATATGGTTTCGGGATTTGGCTTTTAGATTTTCTGAGCAGTATGTACCAAGTTCTGGTTTGCTTCTCAGCATCACAAAATAAATATGCAATTAATAACTAAAAAAATAAGTAAAGAAATGCATTTGTTGCTACCTGAGATTCACTGTGAAGTATGGAGTTTCTATTTTTTTTTCTGGTGAATACTCTTAAAAATAGTTAATCTACCTGCTATGAGGAGTGTAAATGGTAATTTTAATGTAAATTTATGTAGTAAATTAGTATAGTGGCTGTTTTTCTTTATTCTAGCTAATTTCCCAATAATGACACAGAAAGACCAAGATTTATTTAAGGATTTACCACAATACCACAAAGCCAAAATCCAAGTAATACTGGCTTCATGCCCTTCCATGCTTCAACTGAACTCTCATATTGTCTCCTCTAGCCTCTTCTTATAGCTCAATCTCTCTCTCTCTCTCTCTCTCTCTCTCTCTCTCTCTCTCTCCCTTCCTCCCTCCCCCCTCTCTCTCCCTTCCTCCCTCCCCGCCTCTCTCTCTCCTCTTTCCTTCCACCCATGTCTAGTGAACGTTCCACCCTATTCTCTCTTCTGCCCAACCATTAGGTGATCAGCTTTTATTGACAATGCAGAAAGTAAGTGATAAGCATTGTTTATGCATGCTTGAGACAAGAGATTCATGACATAAACATTCTAAAACAAAAAACCAAACAGACTATAAAATGTTTAATTACAGTTCTTATTAATCTTATCATTAATTTTTTATTATAGGCATCTTTATGTAAAAAAAAGTCTCAGATATAAAATGATATCTTCATATTACTTTGCCAGTGAAATATGGCTCCATCAGAACCCAGCTCTCATACTTCCACGAGCCCTGGATATCCTAATACACCTGTAGAGCAAGACTATGACCTAAAATCTCTTCTTATGAAAATGGTAGGGGCCTTTAAATAAGAAACAGATAAATTCCTTAAAGAAATACTGGAAAATACAAACAAACAGGCGAAGGAAAGATAAAACTATCCAAGATCTGAAAATGGAAATGAAAGCAATAAAGAAAGCACAAATGGAATCATCCCTGGAGACAGAAAACCTAGGAAAGACAATGGTATGCAAGCATCACCAACATAATACAAGAGATGGAAGAAAGATTCACAGGCCTAGAAGACACAATAGAAGAAATTGAAATTTTGGTTTAAAAAAATGACAAATCTATGATGTTTCTAACACAAAATATCCACAAACGTGGGAGACTATGAAATGATCAACTTACTATTATTAGTTTTACTTATTCACTTTCTATCCCATTCACTCTCCCCTTCCCAGTCACTTCCACAATCCTTCTCCTATCTCTCCTCCCCTTATCTTCTAAGAGGATAAGAGCCCTCTGGTTATTCCCCCACACTCTGGCTCTTTAAGTCTCTGTGAGGTTAGGTGATTCCTCTTTTACTGAGGCCAGAAAACATAGCCCAGCTTGTAGAATATAACCCATGTACAGGCAGCAGGTTTTGGGATAGCTCCCTATCCAGTTGTTCAGGACCTATATGAATGTCAAAGTGCACATTTAATTTGAGCAGGGAGGTCTAGGTCCAGCCCATGTATGTTCTTTTGTTAGTTTTGGTTCAGATTCTGAGTTCTGCAAGGGACCTGTTTAGTTGTCTCTGTTAGTTTTTCTGTGGAGTTCCTACAATCCTTCCTCCTGTTCTTCCATAAGAGTCCCCAAGCTCCATTCATTGGTTGTAGGTGTTTGCATCTAACTGAGTCAGTTGCTGTGTGGAGCTTCTCAGAGGATAACATGCTCTTGCCTGCAAGCATAACAAACTATCATCAGTAGTGTTAGGGGATGGTGCTTTTTAATGAGGTGAGTCTCAAGTAGATCTGGTTATTGATTGGCTGTTCCCTCAGTCTTTGTCCCGTCCCCTGTGCCTGCATTATTTGTAGATAGAATAAATTTTGGATTTTAAATTTTGTTAGTGGGTTGATTTCTCTATGGATCCACTGGGGTGAGGAGGTGGCAAGCTTAGGGACTCTTACAGAAGATTTGGAGCAATGATTGAAGGCTCGGAAGGTGATAGGAAGTCCACAAAAAAATCAACAGAGTCAAATAACTTGGACCCTTGGAAGCTCTCAGAGACTGATCCACCAACCAAAGAGCATAAGCAGGCTGTACTGATGCACCCTGGCACATATGTAGCAGACATGCAGTTCAGTCCCCATGTGGGTACCCCAAACAATGAGAGCTGGGATTGTCCCTAAAACTGTTGTTTGTCTTTGGAATCTGTTCACCAACTGGGCTCCCTTGTCTGGCGTCAGTGGTGACCCTAACTCTGTTGAGACTTTTTGTGTCACTCATAGGTGGCCCCTAACTTCTCAGAGGAGAAGGAAAGGTGGGTAGGGGAAGGGATTCTGTGAGGGTGAATAAGGAGGAGAACACTGATCAAGATGTAAAATGAATCATTATGTAAATTAATGGAAAAAATTTATCTAGTTATCAAGTTAACATGTTTTGGCTAGTTTGTTGCTGTATTTTGATTTCACTAATCATTATTAATATTTTGAATGATGGATATTGTGTGGCGAGCTTTTAGTGTACAAATAAAGAATTGACTAATGCGCCTTAATTGTTATTATTTTATGTGTTAGGAAGAACTACTTTCCTGCATCTGTATAGGCAAATTTGAGAGATAGTGGCTTGCTTACACCATATAGCAACAAGAAGATTGGATTAGCCAGGGTTAAATAAATATAAAGTGATTGACTTTTATGCAGACTTTCTCACTATCTATTCCTCTATCTGTATCTGCTTATGACATTTCATTTGAATTTTAAAGTGTTTGTGGTACCATTGACATTATTTCTTGGATAAAGAAGTGGATGTCTGGACTGTTACCACAATAATGCTTTGATTTACTTTTCAACTCATTTGTTACTGGCTCATATTTTTTAGATACTCACTGAGTAGCCTTGGGTGGATTCTAACTGTAATCCTTCTGCCTCAGTATCTCAAAGTACAAGGATTATAGGAAATAGTCACTATGTACAGCTTTAACACTATTTCATTTACAGTTATATCCTAGTAGAGATCCTTAGAGGATGGATCCATTAAAAAGACTTTTCTTACTAGAGCTATCAGTTAATGAATTCTATCAAGTTCATCCTGCTTCAGAATAAGATGGTCATTCAAGTTTAAGTCTAAGAAAGATGATATGAGACATGAGACACAGACAGTTTTACCTCGTTATAGCTAATCACTTATAAAATAAGATCAAAGAATTTTGGGCATCATAATTTTTGAGAGTTAGAGTTCTGTGACAATCATGGAGCTGGAACAGTAGCTGAGAGCTTACATCTGACCCACTAATCCAAGACAAAGAGAAACCTAACTGGAGATGGGTAGGCGTTTGAATGCTCAATGCACAATGCCAGTAACACGCCTCTTCCAGCAAAGCATGCCTATTAAATTTTCTGCTAAACACTTCTACTAACTGGGGACCAATTATTCAAATATAACCACATATGAGGATTGATCTCAATCATGTACCCTTGAAATTAACCAGATTTTAGATTTATAAAGGGGCAAAGTTATATGTTCTCCACTGAGGCTTATCAGTGAGTTTATCAGTGAGAACTATCTACCAAAATTTGTTGTTGTCCTTGTCATCGTTGTTGTCATCATCGTCGTCGTCATCGTCCTCCTCCTTCTTCTCCACTTGTAGATTATTAAGGGGGCCATTAAGGCACACATTGCTGCTATGAATTCATCGGTGCAATAGCCATGTCATGAACAGAAGGCAACAACCCACAACTGTTGTAATTGTTTAAACATAATGTTTAAAAGCCTTCATTACAAAATAAACTATCTATGTTGTTAAAATGGCCTATTCAATGTAAATTTTTAAAACTGGTTGATTCTATTTAATATTCTCATTTAGAAATAAAGTATGAGTAGAACTTAATTCTTCGAATTTTAAATAATTTTTTCATTTATTACCAACCTACCACCATTCTTTGAATACTTTCTTATATATAAATGAATATGTCTTTCTAGTTTGTTTATCATTCATCATTGAGAACTGCAAAATCTATTGACAAATCATAAATGTAAAATGTTTATAATTTTATAAAACTTAAGAGGCAGTTTGATAAATGCCTACTTCAAAAAACAACAGTATTGGCTTTTCCATGGGGACATTTGACTTCTCCAGCCATGGGCTTTTGGACAGTTTTACAGTACCAGGAATCAATACCATCCTCTGGAGAAGCCTCAAAACCAATCACAAAGTGGTTAGTTAAGTCAAAAATAGTGGTGCTGCTACTATCTAAGTGAGCATATCTGTCCTCTTTCCAGCCAGATTGATGTGTTAGCATGCAGGGTTCACAGCTGGATAAAACTACTGATGGCTTATCTCTCCAAGCAGAATGAAGAACATCTTCCTATACTTTTGAAAGGTGGTCAGCATTGAAGAATCTTCCAGTTCAACTGAGAAGAACTGGTGTGTGTGTGTGTGTGTGTGTGTGTGTGTGTGTGTGTGTGTGTGTGTGTGTGTGTGTTGAGACAGGGTCTTATTGTATAGACCAGCCTGACTGAGAACTCACTACATACGTCAGGTTGGCCTTGAACTCACAGAGTTCTGCCTGCCTCTTGCCTCTTGCCTCTTGCTGGGATTTATGGTATATGTGTCAGGTCTGGCCCATGTAGAAATTATTTCAAAAGAGAAAAATTGAAGTAGTAAGAGAATGTTTAGATATTTTTGCATTTTGTATTAGATATTTTCTTTACTTACATTTCAAATGTTATCCCCTTTCCTGGTTTCCCCTCTGAAAACTCCCTATCCCTTCCCCCCTCCCCCTGCTCACCAGCCCACACACTCCCACTTCCTGGCCCTGGCAGTCCCCTATACTGGGGCATATAACCTTCACAGGACCAAGAGGCTCTCCTCCAATTGATGACCAACTAGGCCATCCTCTGCTACATATGCAGCTGGAGCTATGAGTCCCACCATGTGTTTTCTTTGGTAGATGTCCTAGGGAGCTCTGGGGGTACTGGTTAGTTCCTCCTATAGGACTGCAAACCCCTTCAGCTCCCTGGGTACTTTCTCTAGTTCCTTCATTGGGGACCTTGTGCTCTGTCCAATGGATGGCTGTGAGTATTTATTTACATTTCAAATGTTATCCCTTCTCCAGGTCTCCTCTATGGAATCCCCAATTCCATCCCTTCATCCCCCTGCCTCTATGAGGGTGTTCTCCCACCCACCCACTCACTGATGCCTTCCTGCCCTGGTGTTCCACTACACTGGGGTATTGAACTCATTCAGGCCCAAGGGCTGTTCCTCCCACTGATGTCCCAACAAGACCATCCTCTTCCACATATGTGGCCTGAGCCATGAGTCATTCCCTGTGTACTCTTTGGTTGGTGGTACAGTCCCCAAGAGCTCCAGGTGTGTGTGGGTGGGGGGTTGCCAGTTGACACTATTGTTCCCCCTACATGGGGTTGCAAATTCCCTCATGTCCTTTAGTCCCTTCTCCAGCTCCTCCAAAGAGGACCTCACACTCACCTCTGTATTTGTCAGGCTCTGGCAGAGCCTCTCGGCACACAACAATATCAGGCAAGCACTTCCTGGCATCCACAGGAGCATCCAGGTTTGGTGACTGCATATAGGATGGATTCCTTGGTGGGGCAGTTCTCTGGATGGCCTTTCCTTCAGTCTCTGCTTCACACTTTGTCTCCATATTTCTTCCAGCCCATCTATTTTGCATTTTTAATAAATTCTCTTTGATGATGGTAATCCATACTTTTTGGTTGTTCTATAGTTATCTGGCATTTAATTACTTTCAACATAGGTGTTACTGCTAGTAGCCTTTGAGCAAGAAGGCACTCAATAAAGAGTCAGAGTATACATAGAAAGAATTAAGGTACATAAAAAACTTTTTAATGATATGGCTGTGATGTATCTTTACATTTAGGTTTTTATTATACTAAAATTTGGGCACAAATATCATGGGCAAAACATCAGAATTTGAATTTTAGTGGAAATACATAACCAAAAAGTTTTTTATTATGTTTTATTATTTAATAGATTATAAATGAGACTTTTTAATAAACTGTGTTCACACTGATGCTCATGAAATAAAAAATGATTCAACTAGATATGAAGATATTATGCTAAAATATTTAATTTTATATGAACAGAAGACTGCTTAAATTCATTATAAAAGTCAGAGACTAAAAATAGATTATTGAGTTCTTAATTTAGTAAGTTTTTTTCTGTTTGCATTTCCTAGAGTAAATTTTAGCTAATTATCTTCTGCTTGGAATAAGAACACAATTCCTAATGTTTTGACAAGCAACAAATTGCACATTAGTTAGTTGTAAAGAAATCTATTAGGAACAGTTGTCCATGTTGAAGATTCTTTTTTGAAATAGCAAATTAATTTAAAGCTCATCATTCACAGTAAATATATCATGATATCAAAGTATTGGTTACTAAGAGAAATCCTAGAAGTAGATAACAAAGCTTACCTAGTAAACAGAAGGAGAAATCAGATCTTGCAATAAGAAGAAGGACACATACTAGTCCTATGTTTTCATCAAGGTACCTTTTGGCGATCAGATTTGTGTCCATCATTCATTTAGCTCAAATACTCTACTAATTATATTATCTGTGATATAACATAAACAATGCATTCATTTCCACTGAAAAATATTAATCACGGAGTGTTTAGCTTTTTGTTTTTTTGTCCTGAGGTTTCTTTCACTTTTACCTCTTTTGAGGAAATACCAGCATCTGGACACACTCTGATGGTTTTTACTGTGTAGTGACAACAATGGATATATGGTGATTATAATTTCTATGTAGGAATACTTTAATTGGCTGGCAAAAATAGATCCCTTCATGAATATAATTATTTAGCTTATGAAAAATACACAGCTCAGTAATAAATATTATTTTCTATTTGTGGGAACATGAGTCAAAATGTC
The DNA here is from genome assembly GCF_000001635.26 of Mus musculus. NCBI lineage: Eukaryota > Metazoa > Chordata > Mammalia > Rodentia > Muridae > Mus > Mus musculus. The sequence continues at coordinate 84,343,448 of NC_000080.6, read as the reverse complement.
TCCAATTTTTCTGACATCTCTTATTCTTTACTACTGCTAGGTTAGGGTAATCGTTGTAGATGCATGTCTCTTTATTCACTTCTCCAATTTCCTAAAAAGTTAACAGATTCGCATTAAGAACAGGAAAACCAAATCACAATATAGACGTGTAATAACTTTGCCAACAACATAGGAAGTACCATACACCTATAAATATCAGGCTTTCTTGAGAGGAATTTGTGTTTTGAGGGAAAGACACATTGTTTTTGCATTGATAGGGACATAGGAAAGAAAACAGCAATTGACAGGCAACGTAAAGATAAAGACCTGTTTGTGCCATTACTGATTTGGAGGGTGTCTTAGTCAGGGTTTCTATTCCTGCACAAAAATCATGACCAAGAAGCAAGTTGGAGAGGAAAGGGTTTATTCAGCTTACACTTCCACACTGCTGTTCATTACCAAAGAAAGCCAGGACTGGAATTCAAGCCTGTCATGAAGCAGGAGCTGATGCAAAGGCCATGGAGGGATGTCACTTACTGGCTTGCTTCCCCTGATTTACTCAGCTTGCTTTCTTACAGAACCCAAGACAACCAGATATGGTACCACCCACAACGGGCCCTCTCCCATGATCACTGAGAAAATGCCTTATAGCTGAATCTCATGGAGGCATTTCCTCAAGGGGAAACTCCTTTTTCTGTGATAACTCCAGCTCCTGTCAAGTTGACACACAACATCAGCCAGTACAGAAGGATAAGCAATAAAAGAGAAAAATTTAGGGTAAGATATATGCTCCAAAAGTCATATCTTATTCCCTATGGTTTTTAAAGTTGAGGTATTTATTAGCCCTTCTCCAAATCAGTAGAGAGGTTCTATTTGTAGAATCTTTGTGTCTATTATCCAGTTGTTAAATAATAACTACCCTGTTCTCTGCCATCTACCCTCTAGACATAGAAGGAATAATCTTTCATTCTTAAATACAAAAATGGCTACTAACAAAGCTCTGATTCATTAATAATTAATATGTAATAATTTGAAAGTGAATTTATTGAAATGGGCTGATAGGCTCATCATGATGAGAAGGTGATTATTAGATTAATTTCCATTGATGACAATAACTTTTAGATATTAGACAAGTATGGTATTATTATAGGTAATTACACCAAGTAGAATTTTATCCTTAGGAGAGTATAACTCTGAAACTTGAGCTAATTATAAAAGCTATGTTTGTTGCTGCTCCTGGTGGTGACCAAGCCTCTCCTTGGTAAGGTACATGAGTGTAATGCAGACACTTTCCTTATGGCAAGGCCTGAGGAATTGGGTTGCCACATGGCATGGACCTCTGGGGGATATTCTTGTAGAATCTCCGGGCCTTTCCTGAGGGAATTCTTGGTTCACTTTTGCCTTGCATTTGCATTTTTGTCTCTGCTAATGGCAGTTTTCACTTTCACTTTGTCCTTAACAGCCACTTATCAAGAATCAAATGAAGAAAACTGGGAATGTGATTCATTCTTGTTTGTCTCTGAGGATCCTAGGAGCAGAATAGATTACTAGTCCCGTGTTTGTTAATAATGGTGGTGTGGTTGAGTCAACATGAGGGCCTGGTCTGGGAACATCAGCTAAAGTCTGGATGTTTTCTCCTGATGGGAACTTAGTTCTGACAAAAATTTGCACTCGGACTTGTTGCAAACAACAGCTAGATGATTTTCAAAAGTTTAGAAAGGTCTTGCTGGATCGTTGGTTCCAAGACAGTAGGAGCACTCAGTGGTAATTCAAGCAAGGATAAGGAACTGTCTTGGGTTACCACTGGCAAGATCCCTTGGCATTAAAGGAATTAGAACTTCTGATTAGGATATGGGGAAATGCTAGGTAGTATTCATTCAAAATTTACTGCTTATGTAGTTAATCACCTCTTTATACTGTAACAGCAATTGCTGCCAATCAAGGTCACTTGTTCATATACCAATGTTTTCAATTGCATATTAACTGATTGCTGAAGCTATGTTTCCTTCCTTGATTCAGTTCATGTGTTAGCAGGAGAAATGGGGATTGAGAAGGAGAAGAAAGGGAAAAATACTATGTGCATATTATTGTTAAACATAGAAAGTTTTTAAGAGAGACTTTATGCGAGAAAATGAGGAAATGAATGTAAAGCCTTTTGGCTCTGAAAGATGGTCTGAGTGGTCTCAGCACCAAAGTGTGTGAGCTGCATCTCTTGGTCCAAGTCCTCTTTTTTCCTATTCTACTCATCTTCTTTCCAGTTTTCATCCCTGCCAGGACTGGACTCTGGCATGTTCCTTTCTGGATTATAGAAAACTAATGATAACAAAAATAGGCGTAGGTCTAGTGCTTGCAGATGTATATATGCATGAATTTTATGTAAATAAAATGCTGATTCTCTATGGATTTACCATTACTGGTTTAATCTGGTGCAGTTCTTATACTCATTTTGTTCATGAGCACAATATTGACATGGTGTCCAGAAGACAGCATATCACAGTCCTATATTCACCTAGATCCTATATTCTTTCTACCTACTCTTCAGCAATGTTCATTTAGCCTCACCACAGAGGGGTGGAGCTATAAAGACTGTCATTTAGGTTGAACACTCAGTCTCTTCTCAGTAATTTGTCCAGTTAATTTTTTCTACATTGAAACCTGCCCACTACAAAAGAAGGAATGTATTTGAATAAGGTTGAGAGCAGCCATAGTCTATGATATAAAGATTAATATTTAGGCGATAATTTTACAGCATATCAAAATAAAAACAGTGGGATATATTCAAGAATCTAAGCCTCGCTAGATAATCTATAAAGGTATTATGATAGTCAGCTCACTATTTGTTGCTCAGCTTCCAGTCATTGAGTCATTGTGTCAAATAGCTAACTGTACTTTTTATTGGAAACATCCTTACTTTACTTCACTTTTTTAAAGTTTTTATTCTTTGATGCTTATTTCTGTTGCCTGGGACAAAGACCATTGTCACAGGGATCTATTTACCTCATTCTTATTGTCTATTTCAGATCAAAATGCCACATATATTCTGGAGAAAAACTAAAATAAAAGTCAAATAGACAAAAACCAAAGTTTCAAAGTTATACCTATTATATAAAATTTTTAAATATATTTTAATACAAAAGTAATAATAATTATATTAATTTGTATACATAGGATTTATGTAGTGTTTTATAAGTATTTATTTAAGATAGTTCTATGTTTTATACTAATTCATATATGTATTATACATATATTCATTGTCTTAGAATGCAGTTGTGTGTAATAGACCTTTCTAGCTATTGAAATTTAATTTAATTTTAATTTAAATATTCATATGTGAGCACAGTCGGCAGCACATTTACAAAACTTTTGTGTCAGTGACATGTGTAGGTATTATAATTACAGTGTCAAGAGGAAAGTGTATAATCAGGAGACTACTAGCTAACAATCCTCAGTCAACTTGCATTAAAAGGCTTATGAAGGCTATTTCGTGGTAATGTATTATTCCCTTACTTACCACTCCTAGGCACTGGTTGGGAAATTCATGAGAAAGGAAACTGACTCTTAGAAAACATGCCAGGTTAAAGGGTTCTGACATTGACAACAGAAGAAAAAAGGTAAGTACAGCTTATTTGGCCATTCATTGCATGTTTAGGTGAATAGTGTCAGTGAGCCAGAAATAAAGGCCTTTAGAAGACTGTGTTTTCACAGACAAGTAATCCTCCTACAGTATTTCTGCTTTGAATGCTTGTCATGAACTTGATAGATGGGAAGCCATAGCAACTCAAAATCCACGAAAGGCAACAAAGAGCAAAAGCAACTCACTTTTCTGCTGTGAAAAATGTTATATCTGCATTTCCTGGTTTACATGAATTAAGTTTTTCAAGTACTTGTATATATTTATTTTTTAAAAATTAATTTCCCTTCCAGAATTGAGAAACATAAAAAGGAATATATGAGCCCTCTTACGTAATATTCAGTTTTTACAGATAATTTATTAAGTACTTCAAGTCTACTGAATAAATATTATTTCAGTTGATACTATTTCTTTTCAAAAGCTAGAGAATATTTCATACAGAATCTTATCTATGACAATAAAACATGTTAATATTTCAGTTATAGTTTGAGATTGAATGAGTTATTTTTCATCTAATTAAACAAGTATTTGATTGGCTTTAAAATCAGACTTGTAAAAACCAGCCTGGACAAGGAAGTAAGTCAAATGTGAAGTATTTCCCTGCAATGTTTTTCCTGTTTTTTCAACCCTACTCCCCTGAACACATTTCAGCTGCATCAGGACTCATCCAGTCCTACATTAGATGATGCTGGTTTCGGAATAGAGATGTTCAAATCATTTTTTTTCCTGTAAGATTGTGTACTATGACTCACATTATATGCATATTCCAGGGACTATAATTATAGTATGATTCTTTAGTGTTCACATATATTAATTTGCCCCAAAATAGAAATAAACAGTGCATCTCTGTTGTAAAGATGGTTGCCTCTAGGCTTTGCATCCTTTTACATGATGGGGCTGTGTAATTCTCCATTTTTCAATTGTAGGTTTTTCTGGTTCTCATGAGAAGTAAAATGTGGCTTTCTGACAAAAGACCTTCAATCTGTGGTCCCATGGCATCAGCAATGTTAGCGTTGGAGAAACTGAAATTTCCTCTCTATTGCACAGGAAAATATAAAAAAGTGATTAAGAACAATTAGGTGTAGGAATTCTATGTCAGTTTTCTAGGGCCTGACTCTAGCAAGTGTGTGCTGTATATTATTTAGAGTGTAATGAGAAAACTTCAGAAGGCTTCAATAGACAAACTACCTAGTGCTTGACACACCATGAGCTGGAAACTGACACCAGCTCCCCCCTACAGCCTCTTATCATCATTTTTGTCTTCCTCATTTTGATCAGAACATTTGTGGTCACTTATATTCATAAATAGATTACTCTGGACAATCATATTCCCACATTCACAAAGAAACCTAGCAGTATCACAATAAGCAGAAAAAATAAGTACTGTTCTGAAAGTTTCTTTTATTTTTAAAAAAACAAGAAAGCATGGATTTCACAGTAGATATTTTATGAATCACTGATGGGCCAAATATACTTCATATTTCCATCAGTTAGCTTTGTATAAGTATTTTTAGCCCTCACACAGATTTCCTATTCTAACGTCAGAATTCATTCCCATCTTCAAAATAGCTTTGTGAGAAAGTTTGACAAGATTATATCTAATTATTGTTCTGCAAAAACTGGCACCAGGCAGGAAAAAAATTTTTTTCTTCAGAAAATTTAAAGAATAAATGAGAGAACATACATTGTAAAAAAAAAAAGTCATTTGTAAAATCAAGAACAACAATATAGCCACAAAGAAAACTATTTAGATTCAAGAAACAACTGTGAAAGCCACTACAAGAACTCTCCAATATGCTTGCTTTATATATAAAAAAAAAAACTATTTATGTTTTTCTCTAACAACAAAAGAAGCATCATTAATTTTATGATAGGTCTGAGAGCTTAGGTGGCAGATAACTTCTTACACTTTTAATGTAAGTTGCATTGTCACATCTGAGTGTTAAAAGGAATATGTAATTTTTCTGAAGCCGCTGTTCTCAACCTGTGGGTTGCAACCCTTTGGGGGTCAGTTGACCCTTTCAGAGGGGTCACCTAAGACTATGAGAAATCAAAAATATCTACAATATAATGCAAAACAAAGCAAAACTGGTTGTGAAATAGCAACAAAAATATATTATTGATGGGAATTACCACAGCATCAGGGAAAATCTTAAAGGGTCACAGCATTAGAAAGGATAAGAACCACGGTTGAAGAGATTGATTTCATGGATTGACAAAATAAAACACTATCAATCATATCTAATTATATTATAGGAAAAACTAGAATCATGAAGTAGAATTTTTAGTTCACTAGTTTTTTTTTTTTAAATGGGAAACATTATAAAATGTTTTGACAATTTATCTGTAAGACACAATAAAATACCACTTAAGTAAAGAACTTTTATTGTCATAAGACAACAGGTTAGTAAGTAGTTATTTTATTCAGACTATGAGAGAAATTATTTTTTTTCCATTTTTTATTAGGTATTTAGCTCATTTACATTTCCAATGCTATACCAAAAGTCACCCATACCCACCCACCCCCACTCCCCTACCCACCCACTCCCCCTTTTTGGCCCTGGCGGTCCCCTGTACTGGGGCATATAAAGTTTGCGTGTCCAATGGGCCTCTCTTTCCAGTGATGGCCGACTAGGCCATCTTTTGATACATATGCAGCTAGAGTCAAGAGCTTCGGGGTACTGGTTAGTTCATAATGTTGTTCCACCTATAGGGTTGCAGATCCCTTTAGCTCCTTGGGTACTTTCTCTAGCTCCTCCATTGGGAGCCCTGTGATCCATCCATTAGCTGACTGTGAGCATCCACTTCTGTGTTTGCTAGGCCCCAGCATAGTCTCACAAGAGACAGCTACATCTGGGTCCTTTTGATAAAATCTTGCTAGTGTATGCAATGGTGTCAGCGTTTGGATGCTGATTATGGGGTGGATCCCTGGATATGGCAGTCTCTACATGGTCCATCCTTTCATCTCAGCTCCAAACTTTGTCTCTGTAACTCCTTCCATGGGTGTTTTGTTCCCACTTCTAAGGAGGGGCATAGTGTCCACACTTCAGTCTTCATTTTTCTTGAGTTTCATGTGTTTAGGAAATTGTATCTTATATCTTGGATATCCTAGGTTTTGGGCTAATATCCACTTATCAGTGAGTACATATTGTGTGAGTTCCTTTGTGAATGTGTTACCTCACTCAGGATGATGCCCTCCAGGTCCATCCATTTGGCTAGGAATTTTATAAATTCATTCTTTTTAATAGCTGAGTAGTACTCCATTGTGTAGATGTACCACATTTGTCTGGCGGTTCCTCAGAAAATTGGACATAGTACTACCGGAGGATCCAGCAATACCTCTCCTGGGCATATATCCAGAAGATTCCCCAACTGATAAGAAGGACACATGCTCCACTATGTTCATAGCAGCCTTATTTATAATAGCCAGAAGCTGGAAAGAACCCAGATGCCCCTCAACAGAGGAGAGAAATTATAATTAAAATAATTCTACACAAAGCAATATTCTACCATTTTTCACAAGCAATACCTTGTTTTCTCACTGTTGTTAAGGTAAAATAAAAAAAAGTGAGATGTCTGATTAGGAATGATCCAATGTCTTATTTAAGACATGATTCAACATAGCCTTCTCATACTAGAAAATGGGTATGTAAAATTTGGGGAAATATCCAGACATTGTTTGAAAAAAAGTCTTTTAGAGAGCTATTTTTTTTTCAGGAAAAATGCATATAAGTTGCACACAATTTCAAAACTCCCCTGATTGCCTGGAAAAGACAGTTTAAGGACCCACCTTTGTGTTAAAATTACACTATTTTGTTTTCCTGATAGAAGAGCCATCTCAGTGCCAATCAAGTCTTTCCTGTTCTTTCAATACAATGGTTAAGAAAATCATGTCATTGAAGCATGCAATTTTGTCTTATTAGACAAGTCCAAGATTTACATAGTTATTTTGAATACTTTTAAATATGTCAATAAGTAACAGGATATATGTCTGAAAAAGTCATAAAGAAAGGAATCATACCATTAACTTTATACCTAAAGATACATTAGATGGTTAATACTATATATATATCTCGAAAAATTTCCATCCAGGCTTACAATGCTTTCTTTAGCAGCAAAAAAACCAATATAATAAATACTCTATCACTAGGAATGAGAAGCTCTTTTTGAGTTCTTGGATAAGGTTGTCCAAGATACTGGTGACTAAGCATTCAAATATATTAACCTCTGGAGGGCATTCTTATTCAAACCACCACAGGAACCATACAAGCCTCCAAAGAATTGAATCAACCAATAGTCTTACAGAACTATAGTGACTGTAAATTACAATTCTTTTTCAGAATGGCATCTCTCATGGTCAGGGTTATTATTACTGTAGGGAACACCATGACCAAAACCAAGTTGTGATGGAAAGGGTTGTATTGCACTACTGAAGGAGGTCAGGACAAAAACACAAGCAGAGCTAGATCCTGCAGGCAGGATCTGATATAGGGGACTGGCCATAGAGGCATATTGTTTACTGGCTTTTTTAAGCATAATTTTTTATAAACATAGGACCTCCAGCCCAGGGAAGGCACCACCCACAATTGGCTGATCCTTTCCTATCAGTTACTAATTAAGCAAATGTCCTACAGTGAGATCTTACGGAGGCATATTGTCAACTGAGATTTCCTCATTTCAGACGACTCTGTTGTCAAATCAACATAAAACTAGCAAGCACAGCACCATTATCCTAACTGTGTAGAAGAGGCATACATACTTTTCGAAGTGATCAATAGCTATTGAGTTGGATTTAAGATATGCTAAACAGGAGGGAAACATGCCTGGTACTGCAAACTTAGCCAACTACCCAGGACTAGTGATGGATCTTGAAAAGAACAACTACTCTTTGCAGCAAAATGAGTCTGTTACAGGAAACCACAACTAATCAAAATGCAGAGTTGTAAAACACAGTCCCAAAGGATATATCTACCATATGTCTCTTAGGTTGAAGGCTCAAGGATTACTGCAAAGAAGGAAGTAGAAAGATTGTAAGAGCTAGAGAAACACAGAATTTCCTTTGAATTTGTGTCTCCTAGTAATGTCAGAACCTATATTCATAAAGTGTCACTGTTATTACTGCCTACAGGTGAGCTGAAGAAGGACAGCAGCAATAGACATGCAAATGCAGATGGAGGAAAGCCAAGGCTGGCTAAGGACAACAAAAGAATGTGAGAGGAGATGAAATAATCTTTCACAAGGAAGAGCTCACAAATTGATTATCCAATACTAACTTGTCAGTCTTTAAAACACATACATAGAAATAACATCATACAGACTGTGCACGTTGTGCTAAGCATTGAATAATGTATGTATATGTGTGCATGCACATGTGTGTGTGTGTGTGTGTGTGTGTGTGTAGCAATATTTAGTGAAAAAAGAAGTCTTGAATTTGAGAGGAGAACACCAGGAAGAAAGAAAAGAAGTAAAAATAATGTTAATTAAAATGTGAAAAATCAAAGAAAGAAAAACATGTCAGTTAATAGAATGAAATATGGAGGCAGGAGGGTCACAAACTTATGAACATTTTAGATTGTATAACATGACTGCCTAAAAATCCTAAACCATAGAAATCAGCAATAAAAACTTAAAAAACAATCAGATTTTTAGAGAAAAGAGACAAAGAACTTTTATGACTCTACTACGTCAGCCATTTGCAACAAATTCTTCTTTGTGTCCTTTGTCTGGATTTCTGCCTAATATCACTTTTAGCTTTCAGTTTATGTATTCTTGTTATCTCAGTAATACTCTGTGCATTTCTTTGTTTCTCCATAAACTTTCTCAAGCTTCAAAGACTTGTTGTAATTGACATTATTTTCACTCATGGTTTTAAAAAATATTGTTACCTATTCAACTCTGCAAAGTTCCTTTAGTTGAAAACATTCTTCCATGACAATAAATCAATTGGTCATATGCTTTTGCTCGCGTTGGGGACCTTGACCTGCTCCTGGGTTGCTTCCTCCGCCCTTAATATGAAAGAAGGTGACTAGTCTTACTTCAACTTGATATGCCGTGTTTAGTTGATAGTCCTGGGAGGTTTAGCCTTTTTGGAAGGAAAACAGTGAAGAATAGATAGGAAGGGAAGAGGAGGTGGGGTAGGAGTGGGAAGTGGGAGACTGGATCAACAAGAGGGACGGGAACCTATATTTAGGATTCAATTATATGAGGATAAATTAATAGACAAAACCAAAACAATCCTCCCAAAAATCAACAAAAATTTGACTGGTCATAAATGGGTGTGAAAGATAATCCTTCTGATTACCTCATTGAAATCAACTCTGACGAAGGCTGTTCCATAGGGTACAGATTGTATATTTTTATTATTTTAGTTTTGGACATTTATTCCCAACCTTTTTAATATATGGTCATTATTTTCAGTGGATGTAAGTGCTTCAATAAAGCAAGAGATGTTTAACATATGAGTGTTGTTAATGAACAGACTCTTATCTACACTTCCCCTTGTGTCACTTTGAAGCTTAGGGAACATAAATGTGCTCAACTATGAGTTTATTCTGCATAACATGATACCCCGAGTACAGGCATCACATCATGTTCTTTTAGAAAAGAGCACATAGCCCATATGTTTCCAGACATGGTCTTCTTGTCTAATGGTATGATGATATTCTACATATACTCCCCCTGATAGTTACAAGAGGATAAAAAGCTGAGTCCTCCAAAGATGTATAAAGATTTATCCTCCTCCATATTTCAAAACTGTGCTCATATTAAATATTATATTTGTAACTTTCTTTGGTATTACCTACCAAGAAATTAATAGCATAACATTCATCTGAATTTTCTTCATATATTGCTATATAACATAATTATTATGGAAGCTTGAAGCAAAATATACCTCTTGTCTCACAAGTTTTGTTAATGTAACATTTGAACATGGTTTATACTTGTACCCTGCTTGAGAACAGTACAAAGTTCTGGCCATCACTCTAAGCAGGATACAAGACTCAAGATTTCCAGACTCAAGTGGCTGTTGCTTTCTCTTTCAGGTGTTTTAGGCTTTTGTTAGGAGAATCTCTGCATCTTCCTATTTGTACAGGACTCATTCTCAGTTTATTGTGGTCATTTCTATAGCATGGAAGCCATATTCATCAAAGCCAGCCAGAAGAATCTTGGCATGACCAATATTATAATCTTACTTAACATTATTATTGAAATGACATGTGTCATTGCTATGTACTATATGTTTCTATCTTTCCAAAAAACAAACACCAAATCCTCCAGTCTTCACCCCCAAACTATAGTATTCCCCTCTCTCTTCTCTTTTTTTCTCTCCCCATAAAATCTCTAATTATCATTATTATTTACATATTTTCCTTTAAACCTCTTGATACTTGGTAAGTTTGTAATTTCTGCTCATATTTACATTTAATAACTTGCTTTGACCATTACATTGTCAGGGATATTACTGTGTCACTTCTAAACTGAAATTGTAGCTGTCAATAAGTGGCTCACTTTGTTTTTCTTCTTGTCCTAATTAATTCTCTTGGAAAAGCAATACAAATAGAGCTTACATTAACGTGGATAGATAATCTGGATAAAGACCCCGAACTCTAGCTGGTGTTCCACTGGACCTATAACATCAAAAGAGATATATCCATTGGTTAAAAATAAGTTTTCATGAGACCATTTTTATACATTATTTACATGTTTTTACTTTGTATTATCAGACAGTACTAGATTTTAGGTGCTTTGGAAATATGAAGAACTCATGTACTTTATCATGATAGCTTAGTTATTAACATATATAAATTGAACATTGAAGTAAATTAATGCATGCTTTTGCTATTATTTCACAAATTTTTATAACACTTTGTAACTCCTATTTTACTGTTATATAGCCAACAGTACATTATTTATTTCAATTTACAGTGTATTAGTGTACAGAGTATTTAGGCTCCCAATTTCAACAATTTTTATTTTGTTAATTCATTTAAACAATATTCTTATAGTCCTGGTTTTATGTTCCTCTTTTTTTTCTGTTTTTTGTTTGTTTGTTTGTTTGTTTGTTTTAACTAAAGCAAACCTGTTATGGGCTTCTCATCAGAATTTTCAGTTTCTGAATTATTTGAATTGCCCAGTATCTTTCTCTGCCTTATGCTTTCCCAACTCAGTTGCTTTAATGTAGGATAGTTGATCAAATTTAACGTGATCACTAATCTCTAGTTCTTTTTCTAGGTTGCCTGTCTATTGATAATCCTCATCCCAACTATCCCATCATTACAACTAATGTTAGTTTTTTAATACTTGTAAATATACAAACCCCAAATCATAACTTACTGTCCAGAAGTGCCTATATTAATGACAAACTCAGAGTCATCAATAATGCATCAGTATTATATGAAGTAAAAGAAATAATAAAGTACTTCTTATTGGTGTCATTTAACCAAGAGTGAGCCTGATTTGAATTCCCTACTTTTTTCTCCTTGATTTTTCTGTCTTCCTGTCTGCCTGTTGTATGAGAATAAATATGTGCATATCTGGTGAATCTGTCTTTCCATGACTCTCTCTGTGTATCTGTGAGTGTGTGTGTGTGTGTGTGTGTGTGTGTGTGTGTGTGTGTGTGTGTGTGTTTGTCCTTAAAAATGGCTATATTCTTTGTTATACTGAATAGTACAGAAAATGTGACATGGGGAAGGCACAAGAAGTACTTTACAGAAATCTCTAAATTTTTTTTTACAAAGGATTGAGTCACTAACTACATTTTACCCAGACAGTAAACAAACCAATGTTATCAAACCCCCTCTATAATGTTACACTCAACATTTATTATAATATCCATGTTATAAGACCACTGTCATTTAATTTGCTCTTTTCAGGAGCAAAATATTAAGATAACACACATGCAAAAAATACCTCTATTGCTCTTGAGTCAGGTGCAAGGAGGAGTATATAATGTAAGACTGTAGCTATACATTAGATTAGGTTGTAAAAGTTTATGCCATGGGAAACCTTAAACAAGTAAGATTGGTTGTTACCTTGTTGCCTTAAAGGCAGATTAAACAAGCAGACTGAATACAATCTTGGATATCAATTTTAAGATGGAAAGACCCTAGAGCTATGCTATTAACTCTGGCTGTGAGGTCCAATAAAATTTTTCATCTCATAGAATATAAGATATTTTATAAAAATGCATCACCACAGTGTAGTTCCTAAACTACAGCAACCTCATCTAGATATGCACTTAGAGCTGTCCAGAAATTGCTTTCTCAAATTCTGTCTCTGAAACACAGGACTGAGAAAAGACTGGCTCTTGAGTTACACTATTAATATCAGTTCAGAATTGTACAGAAAAAGGGACAGGCATTCTAAACTGTGAGTGATTGTCACTTTATGACCTCTACATATTGCCTAATTTTTTCTAGCTGCTTAGAAGTACTTGCATTTGGCATCTTTTCTGCACATCGAATACAGGAGACAGAGCAAATAATTTATTATGACTAATTTATGAGTTAATAAATAAAGTTTAGAGTCCACAATCTGCATCCGGGGGCTGAGGCTGTTCCATGCCTGCTGAGCACTGTCCCTCCAGGAGAAAGCTGTTCTTCCAGGAATGCCTTCACTCCCAGGCTTTGAGGTGAGATAGCTACTTTCTCTCCAATCACTGTCTGGAACAGGGCTGTGAGGAGCACACGGGGCTCAGGAACAGTAGAACAGCTGGGACAGGATGCTTCCCTGTCCCCATCTGCACCCAGAGCTTGAGCTGTTCGAGAGCCCTCTGTACACAAGTTCCACAAGGAGAAAGCTGATCTCCCACAAGCATGTACGTATCTAATATATTTATTATATTAGCTCCAGGATCCTAGACATGTTAGATGAGCTCTTTGCCACTTAAGTACAGTTCTTGCCCTGGAACATACTTTTGCCATGGTGTACACAATAAGCTTGATTTTATTCATTCAAGAGTTATGTTTTCATGACCTAAGTCAACTAATTTGACTTATGCTATATTCAGCTATCTTATGAATTAACAGAAATAAGTAATGTAAAAAGCTAATGATCTAATGCAATTTGTTGAGAATATATATGTATATATATTGAACTGTCAAGACCTACACAAACCTAAATCCATATGAATCTATATCATCACTTTCTGTATTAAACAACTACTTCCTGAATTCCTGACTTCCTGAATTCCTTCATTTTTAGTTTTTGTGATTATTCTAGCAAATATACATTTCCTATCATCTTTCCTTGCCACTAAATAGAAGAGACAAATAGTAGACCAGAAGTATTTGCCCAAAGTTCTGAAGACCTGAATGTATAATTTTAAGAAAATGTATCCAGAAAACAAAATATGACAGAATAATTATATACTCTCTGATACTGGCTTCAAAAGCGTGTCAAATAAGAAAGCTTAGAAAATGGGCCTTTTAAGTTTAACAGGTGTTTTTTTTAATGTTATATTTTGAAGGGATTACATAGAAATATCACATTTGTGAGAAAATGTAATCCAGTTTTTGTTACAAAGGTTTCAGAGTCTGCACCCAGTGTTGTAACAAAACAGTTTTATATCTTGGAACTCGACAGAACTATTTTTACATTCCTGATTACTCTAAAACTCATAAAAGTGCTGACATATCCATTTCTAACTATCTTGTTTTATCAGTTACAAAGAAAACCAATTCTATCTTTGTTTCAGGGGCTAGATAAATTATCCATGCTATAAAAAAGAATTTCAAAATAAATTACTAAATCAGTCACTGATGTGAGAAAATTGCAAGAGGAAAGTTTTATTTTGATACACTTTCATTACATCCAAGCAATAAAGCCTGCTTAAGGATATAACCTAACATTTCACACTGACAAAAAGTTGAAGAAATTATTATGCTAATTTCCCTACCACTTTCTTTAAAAATATTAAAGCAATTCAATTTAGGCAAAATTTAAACAGCAGTGTTACAACTTATGCATTTTATCTATATATTTATAAGTAACTTCAGGTGACATATTAGCTGTTGCGTAGTTCCTTAAAGCATCATAGTAAAAATGCATTGTTTCTCATATTTTTATTAACGATGAAAAGATAATGTTCCCAACATATAGAAGTAATTCTCAATTTCTTCTTTTCTCTTTACAGATCCATAACACAACCATAATGTGCACAGAAGGGGAAGAAATATTTAAGGGTGAGCACTAGAGGAAATAGCTTCTGTACTGACAAAGAGCAGGATGTGATCCTGTAACTTTAGAGAACATTACTTAAAGTATAGGGCTCTAAAGTCAAAACCAGGTGAATGCATTGAGCTGTTATATGTTTGTAGTTTCAAAACCCCTGCCAACTGTAGGACAGATGCTTCAACACAAAGTAGTGTCAATTCACAAAAAATATCCAAGTCAAGGAAGACAATTTTGCTTTCTTGTCATGTCATTCAGAGGGAAATAAATGCTCGTGTTAGGGGTATGATATGTGTGGAAGGAATGAGAATGTGATGTTCAAAGCAGCATAGAGAAAGAACTCACTGAAAAATTAAGATGTCTGGAGTAAAAACCTAGTCTTTGGCAGCCAATTAGCGTGGTCTCAGTGAATGCTATGGTTTTCAATAGTGAATGACACAACCTCTTAGATCTAATTTTCTGATTGTGAAGATCAGTGTGAATATTTGTGCACATTTATGCTTATATGCACATATATGCACATAAAATTGGAAACGGGCTTTGGATAGTTTGACTTATAGATTATAATATTACTTATGAAAAATTAGACACTTAGTACAAAGTACTAAGTGCATTATGCTGATAAGCTGTCTATTCAGTGGGATATGTGTATTAAATCCATTTTTGACTTGTAATGTTTTTCCGTGTACTGTGGGCTTATGGGGATCACATTCATCACAAGTCAAGGATCCTCTGTGTATGTGCATGTGTGTGTGTTTGTTGCAGATGTTTTATTTTTGTGTTTTTGTTTTGCTGTATTAAAGAGTATAATATAATATTTAATTGGTACTTGGTAAAATGTGATGAACATATAAAAAAGAAGCTTGATTTTATGCTTTGACTTCATTAATTTTGTTTACATATGTGAAGTGTTTTTCAATACCATTGTGAGTACTGCAGAAGATACAAGAAGATTATAAAATGATTGAAATAGTTGCATCTAACACTGCTTTCTTGTACTTTATTGCAAAACAAAGAAATGGTGTTGCTTCAACTGTACCATTAAATAATAATTCTGGATAAACTACAGGGAGATTTAACCATGTTAAGGAGTAGAAAACTTATATTTTCAAGTGACTTGAGTTATTAATATTCTTGAGTCTTAGTAATGATCATTGGTAATTATTATTTCATATACTATTTCATTATCTATAATTCAGAATGTAAGAGACATATTTGATGGATGAAAGTTGGAAGTAGGTAATGGCACCAAGTTTCAGTCAAAATTCAGCCTTCATACCCTATGGTATTTCATCCTCCTGGCCCTGATCGCTCTTCACAGCTGACATTTCCTATGCAATTTATATACCTCTCTATTCCTCAGATTTATTTTGAAAAGGCCTTGTATGAACTCACATAAATTTGGCCTCCTTAGAGGCCAGTCAGTTTGAGGAGAGTAGTTAAGGGAACAAATGACATGAGGTAAATTTTGGAGGGCATTGTCCCTGAAAATAAATAATTTTTAAAATTTATTGGTATAACCATATATCTACTGCAGGTGAGCTATTCTCCCCATCTCATCTTTGTAAACTCAGTTGTAATTTTAAAGTATTTGCTGATTTGAAATGCTGCCTACAAGTCTAGAGTGATTGTCTCCCAGACCACCTCCCTGAAAGCTCTGACTTCCTCACATGCCTAACTGAAAAACAAGAGAATTTGAAGGTCTTTTTGCTTCAACAACATAATACTGCAGAGAGTGAAATGGCTCTCTGGGCAAAGGAATTTTCTCTTACTTGCCTCTCATTGCCCCTGAAACCTACATAGTAATAGAAGGAGAGAACTGATTTCCACAAGTTTTCGTTTGACCCACCTCCACACAAACATCAGGACAAGTCCACCTATTTCTACACAGATGATAAATAAAGGTAATAAACTTTTAAGCACACATACACTTACATGCAAAGGCACACGAACATGCAGGCTCACAAGCACATGTATAAATCTAGATAAAACAGCAGAGTTCTATAAAAGCTACTGTTTTCTTTTCTTTTTATTGAAAACAATTCCTCTCTCAAGCAATACATCCAGACCACTGCTTCCCCATACCTTCATTCTTCCCACCTTTCCAAACTGCTCTCTCCCTTTGGTTTCCCTTCAAAAAAGAGCAGGACTCCAAGTCTCCAACAAAACAAAATATTATAAGACAAGACAAAAGGCTCTCATATCTAGACTGGATAAGGTAACCCAATAGAGGTAAAATAGTCTTCTGATTATAGAAAAGTGGAAGTAATAAGGAGTGCACAGTATCATAAGCTTTCTTGATTGTCCTAACAGACAGAATTAAACAGTAAACTCTCAACACAGGAATAGCAAATAACTGAGAAGCCCTTAGAGAAATGTTCAAAGTCCTTAGTCATTAGAGAAATGCAAATAATCCACTCTGAGATTCTACTTTACATCCATCAGCTTGGCTAAGATAAAAAACTCAAGCAATAGCAGCTTTATTCCTAATAGCCAGAAACCAGGAAACAACCCAGAGGTCCCACAGCAGAAGAATGGTTAAAGAAAACATGGTTCATTTACACAATGGAATAATACTCAGCTATTAAAAGCAAAGACATCATGTAATTTGCATACAATTGGAACTAGAAATATAGACACAAAAGGACATGTATGGTACCTACTCACTTATAAGTGGATATTGACCATAAAGTACAGGATATCCACACTACAACCCGCAGATCCAAAGACACTAAAGTGCAAAGGGTATTCAAGGAAGGATGCTTGAAATTCACTCAGAAAGAGAACTAAAATGGTCATAGTAGGTAGAGGAATGGAGAGAACTAGGTAGAAAAGGTATTTCAGAGGAGAATGGAGTGAGTTTTGGGGATCAGGTGTAGGGTTAACTATGGAGAGAGGCTTGGAGTATATGTGAACAGTAATCCGTGGTATATGTGTTTGGGAACTCTAGGAGATGACCTGAGATAGGGCATGCTCCAGAAACAATATGATGGCGACTAGCTGAGACTCCTGGCAGTGGGGGATATGGAGCCTAAAGTGGTTACCCCTGTAGCTAGGCAGTACTACCTGTTGAGGGATTAACCCCCCCCCCCCCACACACACACAAATCCATTAACCCAAAATTTGCCCTGCCTACCAAATGTGTAGGGATAAACATGGAGCAGAGATTGAGGGAATGGCCAACCAATGACTGTCCCAAATTGAGACACATCCAGTGGGAAAAATATTATCTCCTGATAATATTAATGATTCTCTGTTATACTTGCAGACAGGAGCCTATCACAACTGTCCGCTGAGAGGCTCCACACAGCAAGTGACTGGAACAGATGCACACAGATGCACAGCAGCTAAATATAAAGTAGAGACTGGGGAGTCTTGTGGGAAAGCAGAGAGGACAGTTTATCCACAAGAAGACCAACAAAGTCAACTAACCTAGACCCTTGATGGCTCTAAGAGACTGAGCCACCCACCAAAGGCTTGATGTCAGCTCCCTGATCACGTGCAGCTTGGTCTTCCGGTCTCCCAACAACGGAAGGGGGCATTTCTGACTCTGTTGCCTCTCTGTGAATATGTTCCCCCAAATGGGCTGCCTTTGCTGGCCTAGTAGGAAACTGTGTGCCTAGTCCTGCAGTGACTTGATTTGCCCTTGTGGGTTGATAACCAGTGGGGGTGTCCATTTTCACAAAGGAGAAAGGGAAGGAAGCAGTGATTAGGGTTATGTGAGAAGGGAACTTACAAGAGGGCCCTGGGCCTTGAAGCTACAAGGGCATCTCCTGTGGGAAGACCTCACTGAGGACTGCCTGAAAGACCAATGATTACAGACACAGACAATGCCAGCCAATCAGAATTTAGAAGAGATGCTTTCTCTTCTTGGGACCAATGGAGCACAGGTGGAGGATATTAAAGGAACTTGCAGCAGCATTCAGAGGAGCTTGCTTCAGAGTTTCTCACCTGCTCCTTAACCTGTGCCACTGATTCCACATCACCTCACTTCCAACCCCCAAGGTCAAGTACCAGGTGATCCAGGTCACAGGCAACATCGACTGGGCAGAAAAGAAAAAGGAGGGCTTTGGTCAGGATGTAAAGTATGTGAATAAATACATAAATTAATGCAAGAAAAAGTAAAAAATAGTAAAAAAAAGCATCTTTTTTATTAATCATTTTATTTGGTTACATTTCAAATAATCTCCCCATTCCAGTTACTCCTCCACAATACCCAATCCCTTCCTCCCTCTCTCCCCTCTCTTTTGGCTCTATGAGGATGAGGATGTTCCTCCGCCCACTCACTCCTGCCTCATTGCTCTAGCACTCCTCTACGAAGGAGTATTAAACCTCCACAGGACAAAGGTCCTCCCTTCAATTGATGTCAGATAAAGCCATCCTCTGCTTCCTATGTATCTGGAGCCATGGCTCCCTCCATGTATACTCTTTGGTTGGTGGTTTAGTCTCTGGGAGCTCTGGATGGTCCAGTTAGTGGTTATTGTTCTTCCTGTGGGGTTGCAATCCCCTTCAGCTCTTTCAGTCCTTCCCCTAGCTCTTCCATTGGGATCCCAGGACTCATTCTGATGGTTGGCTGTGAGTATCTATATCTGTATTAGATGCTGGCAGAACCTCTCAGGGAACAATCATACCATGCTCCTTCTTCACATTTTTTATTTCCAATTCCTTGAACCTTGGGAATCTTGTCCATTTTATTTACCATGTTTAGAACCTTGTAGCCCTTCATCATTTTTTTTCCAAGTGTGTACATGCATAGTGCCTCCATGTGGCTCTTTGAATAATGGTGTCCTAAGCTCATATATTTATAAGCTTATTCCCCATTTGGTGAACTATTTGGGAGGATTAAAAGGTGGGGCCTTGTTAGAGGGGATGGGTCCCTTTAGTGTGGTCTTTGAGGTTTCAAAAGGACAAGTCAAGCTTGCATTGTTTTTTCTTTTTCTGGCCTGAAGATCAATATATAAAGATTACAGCTACTTCTTCAGTCATGTTTCCACAATGATGACATTGGATTAAGCTTCTGAAATCCTAGGCAAGACCCCAAGTAAGTGTTTTCTTTTATAAGAGTTGGCTTGGTCATGTTGTCTTTTCACAGAAATAGAACAGTGACCGAGACCCTCCACAAGGGAGCCATGTTTGCCATTTACTGTACTCATCTCCATAGAAAGCATCATGTTTATAGTTAAATAATTATGGACACCTTCATTTGTTTAAAGAAAAGCTTCTGCTTGGAATATTATCTTATGAAAATCGAGAAATCTACAAGACGACAAAAATAAGAATTTTATAAATATTTGATGGAAAATAAATATGTTCAATAATGATGCTGAACTGTAGTTTTAAGGCTTTGGCATACTTTTCTTTTTGAGATTATAATACAATTACAATATTTTCCCCTTCTCCCTCTTCCAAACCCTCCCTGCTCTCCTTCAAATTCTTGTCCTCATCTTTATGCATATACTCATATGTACACAAAAGACTCACAGAAATGAAAAATACAAAACAATAAAGCAAGACGAAAAAAGGGAAAAATAAGTTAATGGGCATTACAGTTTCAATGAGATACTGTATATTCCAACACGATGTGCCATCTAGAACTTACAGCACACAAAGTTTTAGAGCTAGGAGGAGAATGAAATATTGAGTAGTTTTACAACCAACTACCATCATTTTAAAATCTTATGTCCTTTTGTTGAAATTCCTTCATTTAAAAATATAGTTCCTGAAACCACTTGTCCTTTACCTGTGTCTTCATAGAGCCTCTGGTTTCTGTCTTTCAGATTTCTTTAGAATTCCTTGTTTTCTAATTATTTCTTGTTTCTATAGTTTCATGCTTCTTTTATGTATTATGTATAGCTGTCAATGCACACACATCAAAATAATGAGTTTTCAAATAATGTATAAATTGGACATTTAAGTAAGATAACTTTCTTACCAGACAAAACAGTATGTTTTATTTCTCTATTGAGCATGTAAAATAATGTTTTCTCGAAGATCAATCAAGTCTCTCTATTAGTTTTGTCACTTGTACAAATTTACTTGAACATGCCTTCCTTAAACACACACACACTCAAGAGAGAGAGAGAGAGATAGAGAGAGAGAGAGAGAGAGAGAGGCAGAGAGGCAGAGAGAGAGAGAAACACAGAGAGAGACAGGGAGAGAGACAGAAACAGAGACAGATAGAACATTTAATAAGTTTTATAATGCTTACCTCTGACCTGGCTTCTTTGTGACAACATTCTCCCTTCACCCATTTTCAACCTTTAGCAACCTACCAATCTAATGCCTATTATTTGCTATAAGTTGTCATTATACTAACTGTTTTATATTATAACTGATATATTGAAAGTGAAGTTTTATCTGTATCTTTCAAATTGAAGCTTTTATGACTATGCTTGCATTCAGTCTTTATACAATTATATTCATTTCCATTATCATCCATCAATAAAGAAAGCAGGAGTAATTTACAGGGTGACTGGAAGACCAATCTATGTCCTTTTTTTTTTCCTCTACATTTTTCCTGTCATTACTGAGTGTGAACATGTAGATTGTAGCGGCACTTTTTATAAGGGTGGGTATTGACTGACTCATGTTCAGAATCTCTGGGATGGTGCCAGAGTAAGACGTAATTTGATTGTATTTACTATTAGCAATGAAATATATATTAGAAATGTATTTCCATGGGTTTTACTGTACTTAAAACTTTCTTTTACTAGTCTTACTAGTTTGTGTCAGAAGGTGGCTAGAAGATTAATAAGTTAACTGTTTTGTGGCTAAATTTCTGAAAATATCACAATTTTTCATACTTTGATGTAGCATATAGGCCTAGAATGTGAAGTGCTCTGACAACTCATCTGATTTAAAATATTGTCAGTTGAAAAATAGTTTCTTTTATACAAGTAAAATTCTTCATTTGTGGCCGGGCTTGGTGGCACAAGCCTTTAATCCCAGGACTCGGGAGGCAGATGCAGGCGGATTTCTGAGTTCGAGGCCAGCCTGGTCTACAAACTGAGTTCCAGGACAGCCAGGGCTACACAGAGAAACCTTGTCTCAAAAGAAACAAAGAAACAAAAAAATCTTCATTTGTATCAGAAAACATCAGTGACATCAGACATAGGATTCACAACTGCTCTAGCTGAACACGATATTAGTGCATTTTAACTTAAAGTGAGAATAAATGAAAAACTCTTATAATCATTTCACTTTTCTCAAATTAGGAGTTTGCATTTTATATCAGTCTTCCATAGAGCAGGTAGATAATTTCTCAAAATAAAATGTTCAGTGATAATTATAAGATAAGAATAAATACTGGGAATCTTGGTTAGGCTTTCTGTTGTTTTATCTTTAACAGACTGAGCTAAGAAAGTGACAATGGACTGAGACATGTGATTCTCTTTTGCAACATTTTATCTTGTCCTACTATATTTAATCTGTGCTTTTTAGATTTTGAGTTTTAATTTTTATGTTTCATTGCTAATAGAATTTGTAAACATATTGCTTATAAAATATCCAAGAATACTTATTTGAATGGATATGTGTTCCTCAATAGTCTCTTCTGCAAGGAGATCTTAAGAGCATAGAGATTGTGTGAATGTGTGATTTTAGAGAACATAAGATGACCTGAAAGACCTTGCTAGAATAGCATGCTGGGGACCTTCCCCTAGAAGGTTGTGACAAGCACTCCCTTCCTGGAATGTCCCCGCAAAACTAGCTGTACAAGAAAGCAAGGCAGGTGCAGACAGTGACCAAGATTGTTTCAGTTCCCTCTTCTGGTGACTAAGACCACCTCACCTCACCATGGCCATCAGGGCTGCTTAAGGAAAAGTCATGAAAAGACACTTGCCTCTCTGGAAAGGAGAGACTAATTACCATTTCTAAAGCTGGGAATAAAAAGGTCAGCTCAGGCCAACAAAGGGTTTAAACCAACTCTTGCTACACTTAAACTGTATAAAAAGTGTTTGCCTGATCAACAAACCTCATGCTTATTGCATCGATCTCTCTCTGTGTGTGTTTCTGTGATTGGGACATCCCAGATGTAAGGCTCATCAAGTCTTACAAGCTCTTATACAATAGAATATACTGCTTTTGATACACTTCTATATATTGTACAGTAGGTCTGGAACGATACTTATCTAACTGAAATTTTGTATATTTTGACTGACAAATCCCTACTTCATCCATAATTCTGATAACTCTTACTGCATTCTATACTAACACATTTATTTCTTCTGTGGAGATTCTACAGGTGAGTGGGATTAGGTGGTTTTTGTCTTTTCTTTTTTGCTTTATTTCACTTAACATAATATCTTCAAACTCATCTGTGTTGCTATAATATAGAGAAAAGGGTATTCTTATAAAAAGCTGACTAGGATTCTTTTATGTAAATTGCATATAAATATTATAGGCTTAGATTTTTTTAAAGTCTACTTTATTTAGGGTCCTTAAATACTTCAATCTCTCTTCTACACCACTGATCAGATGTAGGTGGAGAAAGGATAAGATGAAAAGCATTTTGGGGACCTCTTTAGTAGTAGTTGTTTGAGATGATTCTGCCTTTCTTGTCAGGATACCAGCTGTCCAATTTAATAGCAAACACCAAACACGAATCAGTAGTGGTGGCTTGATCCAACAGAAAGAGTAAGGCTCCATCAAATCAGCAAGAGTCAGTGGAAGTGGCCAGCATCATCCAGAATACCAGGAGAAGTTCTTTGACTCTTTCTCTCTATGAAGTGAAGGCCATTGAAGAAGCAAGGCTAGGGAAGAGCAAAGAAAAATCAAAGTGTTGCCAGGCATAGAAATGCAATAGCCTCCCATTGTTTCTGGGGTTCTATTTATAATCCTTCCAAATATCACACTTCCTCTCAAGTGTCTTCTTTCAGCAAATGTCACATGCCCTCTGACAAGAGAGCTTCCAGAAAAACACTACGTGACACAACTGAGTTATTAAGGAAACCAGAAATAGATAGATACTTAATTATATAGCTTGGTAGCTATGGATAAATATAAGTAAACAGGTATTTTTTTATGTGTAACTTCATTTGGCTAGGTATACCTCAGTAAAAAGGCTTAGTGATCACTGTATTAATGTCCTTTTAGTATCCCTCAAATTTTCCATATTGGCTGTTGTAAGTTGCATGTATACTAGCAGTATTTAAATATTTCCAGTTTTCACATCTTCACCAATGTTAAAATTTTTTGGTTTTGATAATAGCTATTCTAACAAGCATAAGTAATGCATTTTGTGTGTATTTCCACATATGATTAACAGTAATGTGCAGTATTTCTTCTTATGTTTGTTGGCCATTTCTCTTGACAAGTGTATGCTTATACTTAAAAAATTTAAACGACCTAGCGTTTGTTTGCTTGCTTGTTTTTACCTGTGAATTGTGCATTTCTGGTACACGGAATTTTCTGTATTTGTACATTCTATGCCTATTCACTCAAACAAAACAAAATGACTGAAAATAGTCAAAACAGTGTGTACTCATGCTGAACATGAATAGATGTTTGGCGTTACCCCCTAAGTAATTGTAGTTGTACTAGTTACTTTTCTATTGCTGTGATAAAATATCATGAACAAAGCAACTTACAAAAGCAAACAAGGGATTATAGTTTCAGTGTTCAAGTCCATGATTTTGGAGCAAAGGATAGCAGCAGAAACAACTGAGATCATATATTTTGATATACAAATTGGAGTCAGAAAAAAAGACATGCAGAATGGCAAAAGTCTTTTGAAATCTCAAAGCTTGTGCCCAGTGAATTTCTCCTCTAATAAGGACATACTTCCTAATCATTCTAAAACAGGGGAACAGATATTTGAATATATTAGCTTATAAAGGCCATTTTCATTCAAAAGACCACAGTTCACTTCCTGGCCTCCACAGACTTTTAGCCATTACATATTTCAAAGATGAGTTTAATTCAACTTCCAAATTCTTTCAGTTTCAACACAGTTTAAAATTTGAAAGTCTCTTCAGAGGCTCAAGGAAATTTCTTAAGTGTTGCCTTGTGTAAAAGCAAAAGCAAAAACCAAATACAATACTTGTGATATACAATGGCATGTAATATACATTATTATTCTCAAAGGGAGGAATAGAGAGGTTTAGAAAAACCTGATTAATGAAAGGTCAAAGCCCAGCAAGCTTGCTGATATTCAAATTATTAAATTCCAGGACACAGGAAATAGAGACTAGAAGATCACACATTCAAAGCCATTCATGGATAGGCTATGTTGGCAGTCCAAAAACAAAAACAAAAACAACCCACTCCCCAAACAAAAAACAAAAACAACAACAAAAAGCCCAAGCAACCATATGAAAACCTTTAATATATGAGATTATACAAAAAAAAATCTTGAAAATATTTATAATGAACTTTTCTTACCATTTTTACTTCACATATGAACTATGACAATCAGGGTTTTGCTCTCAAAGTACTGTCTTCATGTTTTTCCAAACAAAAATTTTCTTTGTATTACACTACATATTCTCCCAAAGCACAAACAAATCTCTCTTATTCTGTGTAAACCAGCAGTATTTAATGCCATTATAATTGTATAAGTCTATAATTCATGAATTATAACATCATTAAAACATCAAACATTAAAAACACCAATTTGCATGTGCTGAAATTATAGAAAAATAAACTTGTATTATTTAAAATGTCAATACACTGTTTATTCATTTGGTTATTTTATTTATTTAAGTTTTTTCCATTCTTTGATATGGAAGAATTAGTAATATATTCACAAATGATATGATTATATAAATATATAGTATAAAATTCTATTAAAGCAATGATATATTTTCTAAATCTGAGAAAGTACATTTTTTGCATAATGAGCTAATATTGAATTAATTTTATTCAATTACTTCACTTGTTTTAAAAATAATTAAGAAACGAAAAATGACATAGGAAAGGAAATTGAAATCAGCATGTCATATTTAAATTTAGATCTCTGAGTGATAAATGTTGTAAAGGCAATCTGAAAATGTTCCCTATTTTTTATATTTAATAATGCATGCAATTTTGAATCACATTTCAGATTTCAGTGTCTGTTAATACTGAAGAACAGATATTTAAAAAATAGAAGGGTAAATGAACATAATATTAAGATTTTTGAACAATATTTATTTAGGTATGCACTTATATTTTGAATATGTATGGTTATCACTTAAAAATTTAGTGAATATTTGACTGTGTACTTTAAAAGTGTGTCCATCCAAATATGCATAAAGGTGAGTAAAACAAATTCTCTTGGATTTGTTTGAAAATTACATGAAGTTGTTTAAAGTACAGATAAAACAGAAGATATAACTTTTTTCACATTTAAGGTAGATGCTTGGTACATTACATTGGTACACGTAATATTTCCTGATCAATAAGAAGGATGCATCTTTATGTGGGTTCCTAACAATTAGAGACAGACAGGACTGTCTGTGATTCTGTTACCTGCCAGTGAATCACCTTCCCCTAACTGGACTGCCTGATTGGGCCTGACTGGGAGGGATTTGCTTAGACCTATTGAGACTACCTGTGACAGAATGAAGACCCAAGAGGTTTTCCCCTTGTTAGAGAAGGGGAGAGTATAGTGGGGGGGAGGAATTTATAAGGGTGGGACTGGAAGGAGAGGAGCCAATGGGCCTGCAATCATAATATAAAGTAAATTAAAAAATAAATTTAGGCCAGGCATAGTGGCGCACGCCTTTAATCCCAGCACTCGGGAGGCAGAGGCAGGCAGATTTCTGAGTTCGAGGTCAGATGGTCTACAAAGTGAGTTCCAGGACAGCCAGGGCTAAAAAGAGAAACCCTATCTCAAAAAACCAATAAATAAATTAATTAATTAAGTCCTTGGGATCTCTTGGGATTGGGGGGAGGTTGATTGATATTACTGATCTTCCTATGGGGTTACAACAGTCTATTTCTTAGAAACAATGACAATTGGACTATGTAGTCTCTAAAGTTACTTTTGGAACTAAAATAAATAATGTGGGAGGATTGCATTCATATTTGCTGACTGAGATTATAAGATACATATCTTTTTGAGTATTCCATGATTCTGTAAAAGACATGTTTTATTCTTATTGGAAAGGAAGCTAAGAAACCTGTGACCTACATAATAAAACAAGAATTTCCTCTATTTCAAAGGCTCTGGAACTCAATGTTCTCTTTGTATACAGTTGTTTGGGACGTTGTTTTCCCACTTTCTAGTATTGATATTCTCAAACACAGCTCCTCAAGGAAGAGAAAAATGGTCCAGCTACTCTCAACACACTTGGGTTTCAATTTGCCTTGCTGGAGGGGTGTTAGCTAAATGCTTATTGCAAAAAAAAACAAAACAAAACAAAACAAAACAAAAAACAAAACAAAACAAAACAAAAAAACAAACAAAACAAAGCAAACCCCCCCCCCAGACTTTTCTTGCTTTGGTGTTATGGAATATATTTTTTTGTCTTTTTTTATTATTATTATTAGGTATTTTCCTCGTTTACATTTTCAATGCTATCCCAAATGTCCCCCATACCCACCCCCCCAATGCCCTACTCCCCCCCCACTCCCCCTTTTTGGCCCTGGCTTTCCCCTGTACTGGGGCATATAAAGTTTGCAAGTCCAATGGGACTCTCTTTGCAGTGATGGCCAACTAGGCCATCTTTTGATACATATGCAGCTAAAGACAAGAGCTCCCGGGTACTGGTTAGTTCATATTGTTGTTCCACCTATAGGGTTGCAGTTCCCTTTAGCTCCTTGGGTAATTTCTCTAGCTCCTCCATTGGGGGCCGTGTGACCCATCCAATAGCTGACTGTGATCATCCACTTCTGTGTTTGCTAGGCCCCAGCATAGCCTCACAAGAGAGAGCTATAACTGGGTCCTTTCAGCGAAATCTTGCTAGTGTATGCAATGGTGTCAGCATTTGGAAGCTGATTATGGGATGGATCCCTGCATATGGCAATCACTAGATGGTCCATCCTTTCGTCACAGCTCCAAATTTTGTCTCTGTAACTCCTTCCATGGGTGTTTTTTTCCCGTTTCTAAGAAAGGGTAAAGTGTCCACACTTTGGTCTTCGTTCTTCTTGAATTTCATGCGTTTGGCAAGTTGTATCTTATATCTTGGGTATCCTAAGTTTCTCGGCTAATATCCACTTATCAGTGAGTACATATTGTGCGAGTTCCTTTGTGATTGGGTTACTTCACTCAGGATGATACCCTCCAGGTCCATCCATTTGCCTAGGAATTTCATAAATTCATTTTTTTAATAGCTGAGTAGTATTCCATTGTGTAAATGTACCACATTTTCTGTATCCATTCCTCTGTTGAGGAGCATCTGGGTTCTTTCCAGCTTCTGGCTATTATAAACAAGGCTGCTATGAACATAGTGGAGCATGTGTTCTTCTTACCGGTTGGGACATCTTCTGGATATATGCCCAGGAGAGGTATTGCGGGATCCTCCAGTAGTACTATGTCCAATTTTCTGAGGAACCGCCAGACTGGTTGTACAAGCTTGCAATCCCACCAACAATGGAGGAGTGTTCCCCTTTCTCCACATCCTCGCCAGCATCTGCTGTCACCTGAGTTTTTAATCTTAGCCATTCTGACTGGAGTAAGTGGAATCTCAGGGTTGTTTTGATTTGCATTTCCCTGATGATTGAGGATGTTGAACATTTTTTCAGGTGCTTCTCAGCCATTCGGTATTCCTCAGGTGACAATTCTTTGTTCATTTTTTAATGGGGTTATTTGATTTTCTGAAGTCCACCTTCTTGAGTTCTTTATATACATTGGATATTAGTCCCCTGTCCAATTTGGGATAGGTAAAGATCCTTTCCCAATCTGTTGGTGGCCTTTTTGTCATATTGACGGTGTCTTTTGCCTTGCAGAAACTTTGCAATTTTATGAGGTCCCATTTATCGATTCTTGATATTACAGCACAAGCCATTGCTGTTCTATTCAGGAATTTTTCCCCTGTACCCATATCTTCAAGGCTTCTTCCTACTTTCTCCTCTATAAGTTTCAGTGTCTCTGGTTTTATGTGGAGTTCCTTAATCCACTTAGATTTGACCTTAGTACAAGGAGATAGAAATGGATCAATTCGCATGCTTCTACATGATAACCGCCAGTTGTGCCAGCACCATTTGTTGAAAATGCTGTCTTTATTCCACTGGATGGTTTTAGCTCCCTAGTCAAAAATCAAGTGACCATAGGTGTGTGGATTCATCTCTGGGTCTTCAATTCTGTTCCATTGGTCTACTTGTCTGTCACTATACCAGTACCATGCAGTTTTGATCACAATTGCTCTGTAGTACAGTTTTATGTCCGGCATGGTGATTCCACCAGAGGTTCTTTTATCCTTGAGAATAGTTTTTGCTATTCTAGGTTTTTTGTTATTCCAGATGAATTTGCAAATTTCTCCTTCTAATTCGTTGAAGAATTGAGTTGGAATTTTGATGGGGATTGCATTGAATCTGTAGATTGCTTTTGGCAAGATAGCCATTTTTACAATGTTGATCCTGCCAATCCATGAGCATGGGAGATCTTTCCATCTTCTGAGATCGTCTTTAATTTCTTTCTTTAGAGACTTGAAGTTCTTATCATACAGATCTTTCACTTCCTTAGTTAGAGTCACGCCAAGGTATTTTATATTATTTGTGACTATTGAGAAGGGTGTTGTTTCCCTAATTTCTTTCTCAGCCTGTTTATCCTATGTGTACAGAAAAGCCATTGACTTGTTTGAGTTACTTTTATATCCAGCTACTTCATTGAAGCTGTTTATCAGGCTTAGGAGTTCTCTGGTGGAATTTTTAGGGTCACTTATATATACTATCATATCATCTGCAAAAAGTGATATTTTGACTTCTTCCTTTCCAATTTGTATCCCCTTGATCTCCTTTTGTTGACGAATTGCTCTGGCTAGGACAATGTTGAATAGGTAGGGCGAGAGTGGACAGCCTTGTCTAGTCCCTGATTTTAGTGGGATTGCTTCCAGCTTCTCACCATTTACTTTGATGTTGGCTATTGGTTTGCTGTAGATTGCTTTTATCATGTTTAGGTATGGGCCTTGAATTCCTGATCTTTCCAAGACTTTTATCATGAATGGGTGTTGGATTTTGTCAAATGCTTTCTCAGCATCTAATGAGATGATCATGTGGTTTTTGTCTTTGAGTTTGTTTATATACTGGATTACATTGATGGATTTCCGTATATTGAACCATCCCTGCATCCCTGGGATGAAACCTACTTGGTCAGGATGGATGATTGTTTTGATGTGTTTTTGGATTCGGTTAGCAAGAACTTTATTGAGGATTTTTGCATCGATATTCATAAGGGAAATTGGTCTGAAGTTCTCTATCTTTGTTGGGTCTTTTTGTGGTTTAGGTATCAGAGTAATTGTGGCTTCATAGTATGATTTGGGTAGAGTTCCTTCCGTTTCTATTTTGTGGAATAGTTTGTGAAGAACTGGAATTAAGTCTTCTTTGAAGGTCTGATAGAACTCTGCACTAAACCTGTCTGGTCCTGGGCTTTTTTTCGTTGGGAGACTATTAATGACTGCTTCTATTTCTTTAGGGGATATAGGACTGTTGAGATCATTAACCTGATCTTGATTTAGCTTTGGTATCTGGTATCTGTCTAGAAACTTGTCCATTTCATCCAGGTTTTCCAGTATGTTGAGTACAGCCTTTTGTAGAAGGATCTGATGGTGTTTTGGATTTCTTCAGGATCTGTTGTTATGTCTCCCTTTTCATTTCTGATTTTGTTAATTAGGATGCTTTCCCTGTGCCCTCTAGTGAGTCTGGCTAAGGGTTTATCTATCTTGTTGATTTTCTCAAAGAACCAGCTCCTTGATTGGTTGATTCTTTGAATAGTACTTCTCTTTTCCACTTGGTTGATTTCACCCCTGAGTTTGATTATTTCCTGCCTTCTACTCCTCTTGGGTAAATTTGCTTCCTTTTGTTCTTTTAGGTGTGTTGTCAAGCTGCTAATGTGTACTCTCTCTAGTTTTTTTTTTTTTTTTTTTTTTTTTTTTGGAGGCACTCAGAGCTATGAGTTTTCTTCTTAGGAATGCTTTCATTGTGTCCCATAAGTTTGGGTATGTTGTGGCTTCATTTTCATTAAACTCCAAAAAGTCCTTAATTTCTCTCTTTATTCCTTCCTTGACCAAGGTATCATTGAGAATAGTGTTGTTCAGTTTTCATGTGAATGTTGGCTTTCTATTATTTATTTTGTTATTGAAGATCAGCATTAGTCCATGGTGATCTGATAGGATGCATGGGACAATTTCAATATTTTTGTATATGTTGAGGCTTGTATTGTGACCAATTATGTGGTCAATTTTAGAGAAGGTACCATGACGTGCTGAGAAGAAGGTATATCCTTTTGTTTTAGGATAAAATGTTCTGTAGATATCTGTTAAGTCCATTTGTTTCATCACTTCTGTTAGTTTCACTGTGTCCCTGTTTAGTTTTTGTTTCCATGATCTGTCCATTGGTGAAAGTGGTGTGTTGAAGTCTCCCACTATTATTGTGTAAGGTGCAATGTGTGCTTTGAGCTTTACTAAAGTTTCTTTAATGAATGTGGCTGCCCTTGTATTAGGAGCATAGATATTCAGAATTGAGAGTTCTTTTTGAAGGATTTTACCTTTGATGAGAATGAAGTGCCCCTCCTTGTCTTTTTTGATGACTTTGGGTTGGAAGTCAATCTTATCAGATATTAGGATGGCTACTCCAGCTTGTTTCTTTATACCATTTGCTTGGAAAATTGTTTTCCAGCCTTTCATTCTGAGGTAGTGTCTATCTTTTTCTCTGAGATGAGTTTCCTGTAAGCAGCAAAATTTTGGGTCTTGTTTGAGTAGCCAGTTTGTTAGTCTATGTCTTTTTATTGGGGAGTTGAGACCATTGATATTAAGAGATATTAAGGAGAAGTAATTGTTGCTTCCTGTTATTTTTGTTGCTAAAGTTGGCCTTCTGTTCTTGTGGCTGTCTTCTTTTAGTTTTATTGAGGGATTATCTTCTTGTTTTTTCTAGGGCATGGTTCCCGTCCTTGTATTGTTTTTTTTCTGTCATTATCCTTTGAAGGGCTGGATTTGTGGAGAGATAATGGGTGAATTTAGTTTTGTCGTGGAATACTTTGGTTTCTCCATGTATGGTAATTGAGAGTTTGGCTGGGTATAGGAGCCTGGGCTGGAATTTGTGTTCCTTTATTGTCTGTATAACATCTGTCCAGGCTCTTCTGGCTTTCATAGTCTCTGGTGAAAAATCTGGTGTAATTCTGATAGGCTTGCCTTTATATGTTACTTGACCTTTTTCCCTTACTGCTTTTAGTATTCTATCTTTATTTAGTGCATTTGATGTTCTGATTATTATGTGTTGGGAGGAATTTCTTTTCTGGTCCAGTCTATTTGGAGTTCTGTAGGCTTCTTGTATGTTCATGGGCATCTCTTTCTTTAGATTTGGGAAGTTTTCTTCAATAATTTTGTTGAAGATGTTTGCTGGTCCTTTGAGTTGAAAATCTTCATTCTCATCCACTCCTATTATCAGTAGGTTTGGTCTTCTCATTGTGTCCTGCATTTCCTGGATGTTTTGAGTTAGGATCTTTTTGCATTTTCCATTTTCTTTGATGGTTGTGCCGATGTTCTCTATGGAATCTTCTGCACCTGAGATTCTCTCTTTCATCTCTTGTATTCTGTTGCTGATGCTGGCATCTATGGTTCCAGATCTCTTTCCTAGGGTTTCTATCTCCAGCGTTGCCTCACTTTGGGTTTTCTTTATTGTGTCTACTTCCCTTTTTAGGTCTAGTATGGTTTTGTTCATTTCCATCACCTGTTTGGATGTGTTTTCCTATTTTTCTATAAGAATCTTTACCTGTTTGGTTGTGTTTTCCTGTTTTTCTTTAAGGACTTGTAACTCTTTACCAGTGTTCTCCTGTATTTCTTTAAGTGAGTTATTAAATTCCTTCTTTATGTCCTCTACCATCATCATGAGATATGCTTTTAAATCCAGGTCTACCTTTTCAGGTGTGTTAGGGTGCCCTGGACTGGGGAAAGTGGGCGTTCTTCGTTCTGATGATTGTGAGTGGTCCTGGTTTCTGTTAGTAGGATTCTTACATTTACCTATCGCCATCTGGCAATCTCTGGAGTTAGTTGTTATAGTTGTCTTTGTTTAGAGATTGTTCCTCTGGTGATTTTGTTACCCTCTATCAGCAGACGTGGGAGACTAGCTCTCTCCTCTGAGTTTCAGTGGTCAGAGCAGTCTCTGCATGCAAGCTCTCCTCTTTCAGGGAAGGTGCACAGTTATCTGGTGTTTGGACTTCCTCCTGGCTGAAGATGAAGGCCCAAAACAGGATCTTTCCCAGAAGCTGTGTTGCTTTGTCCAGGAAGGTGGCCGGTTGTCTGGAGCTGAAGATGGAGCTGCCTCAGAAGCTCTGTGGCTCTCACCTGTCTCAGAAACTTCTGGCCTTTGTATTCCACACCCTCACCCATGCAGCCTGCCCTTCTTGGAGTCCCGGAACCAAGGTGGCTCCCGCTGGAGCCTGAGGCAGAAACCTCTCGGGCCGGGGGGGACCCCTGTGCTCTCACCAGGAAGGTGGCCGGTTGTCTGGAGCCGAAGATGGCGCCACCTCAGAAGCTCTCTGGCTCTCGCCTGTCCCAGAAACTGCTGGAGCATATTTTTACAAGTTGGATTGAAGAGGAAGTTCTAAATGATACCCTTAGTGTCACATAAGGACCAAGAGATATGTGCACTGTTTTCTGTTTTTATTGTATTTCAAATACTTGACTCTTAAACCCTTAAGAAATTTATTATTGTGTCTGAAAACTAGTGGTGTGCTTGTCATTTAAACACTTTTTATACATCTGTAAGTACAAAGAAATAATTTAGATGAAATGATTCTTAGAAACATCTTTTTTAAAAAGGCAGGAAACAAAGTTCTTTCTCTTCTTAAACATCAGAATGAATGAAATATGGTCATTTAATTTCTATAGATATCTACCTAATCAAGGTTTATATCTCTAGTTTTAGCTAGTCTAAAGTAACCTACTAATTAGGCTGAGTATGGACTTCTGAGGCACCCTTCATTTGTGATTCTAATGATTATCTGGCTTTGTGGTCACATCCAGAAGGACAGAGTTTTCTCATTATCAGCAGTCTCCACAGAGCTTGCTCATATGATAGACATGAGACTTCAATACCAAGTGGACTGTGAAGAGCTCCTTGAGCCTTAGATCAGAGTCAGCACTAAGATTACTTTATCTCACATTTTTCTGAACAAATCCAAACACAGAAGTAGTCTAGGTTTAAAGAATGGAAACATAGTTTCCTAATTTGCTGCAAAGATCTGTGAAATCCTCTAACAATAACTTCAAAACTTCTGTAAGGTAAAGGGCATAGTTGATAAGACTTATCAGCAACCTACAGATTGGGAAAAATCTTCACTAACCCATATCCAGTAGAGGACTAATATCCAAAATATATAAAGAACTCAAAAAGCTAATCACCAAAAACTCAAACAAGCCAATCAAAAATCAGGGTATAGAACTCAACCAAGATTTCACAGCAGAGGAATCTCAAAAGGCTGAGAAGATCCTAAAGAAATGTTCAAAGTACTTAGTAATCAGAGAAACACAAATCAAAATGACCCTGAGAATCCACATTACACTGAAAGACCCACAAAAGTGAGGACTCCCCCAAGTTCTGACTCAGGAGAGGCGATACCCCAATTCACTCACAAGAATCAGTCTTGCTGCAAACTGCAAGAGGACTTTTTATTTCAAGAGCACTCTAGGGCCCACAGTCATACACCACACAGGGGTAAAGGACCATGGCACCCCGAAGAGCTGGGTAAGGGGGTATTTAAAGGAAGAAACCACAACTCAAGGAGATGGGGAGGGTATTGTTGGAAAATACCAAAAATACCAGTTAAGAGTTACAAGGAAGTACAAAGTCACAAGAGTCACAAGGAATACCTGGTAATTGTGTGGGTTATTTCTCAAGACAGTTTCTAGGAGCCCCTAACAAAAGCACATTTGCATAGCAGGTTCCAGCAATGGTCAGGGTGGGTCAGGGTGACTTTCTTTGAATGAACACTCCTTGAACCCAGGAAGTGGGTAGAGGAATGTTGCTATCAGTTTTATGATTAGCATACCTTGGAGCATTGAGTCACAGAGGTCACATTCTCAAGCCTGGGCCTAAAGGCCTAGAATTTTGCTTTTAAGTTATACTTTTTCAACACCAATCAGAATAGCTAAGATCAAATCCTCAGTTGAGAATACATGTTGGAGAGGATGTGGAGAAAGACAAACACTCCTCCTTTGCTTGTGGGATTGCAAAGTGGTACAACCACTCTGGAAATTAATCTGGAGTTTCCTCATAAAATTAGAAATAGATCTACCTGAAGACCCAACAATACCACTTTTGGAAATATACCCAAAAGAAGCCCCACCATGCCACAAGGGCATATGTTCTATTATGTTCATAGAGGCCTTGTTTGTGATAGCCAGAAGCTGGCAACAACTTAGATGTCCCATGACAGAAGAATGGATACAGAAAATGTGGTTCACTTACACAATGCAATACTACTCAGCTATTGAGAAAGAGGATTTCCTGAGTTTTTCAGGCAAATGAATGGAACTAGAAAATATCATCCTGAGTGAGGTAATTCACACCCAAAAAGGCATGCATGTTATGTACTCATTAATAAGTGGATATTAGTCAAAAAATTAAAATAAATAAAGTACAGAATACACAAGATATAGTCCAAAGAACTCAAAAAAGTCAATAAACTGAAGGACCAAAGTGAGGATGCTTTAGTTCCATTTGGGAGGGAGAACAAAGCAATCACAAATGGGAGGGAGGGGCCTGGAAGGGAAAGTGGACAGGGGGTTGGTGGCAGTGGGAGGGGAACCTGATCTGCTATTGGGTGAGGGGAAAGGACTGAAACCTTGTTACCCAGCAGAAGGAAAAGAAACAGGTAGCCTTGGGAGGTTAGAAATTGGGAGGGACCTGCCAGAATGCACCAGAGGTGAGAGACTCTTAGGACTCAAAGGGAGGGACTTTAGATAAAACTGCTAACTGTAGGGAAAGGAAGTTTATAGAGTCTCCAACAGGAAGGCAGGGCATCCAGTGTGGAGAGCTTTTGGGGGCAGCTTGCTTCTAGACACTTGGTAAAAATTTGATCTTGGACCAGGACAAAAGAAGTAAACTCAAACCAGGAGTCTAACTTTGGGCCAGGCCTCAGGAAATAGGTCCAGATTAAGAACATTTACATTTGAGTTAAAGCAAAACTCAGGAGGCTTGTGTGGCTTTCCTTTTGTTTTGGTAATCCTGACTAGCCCCTAGAAAAGTGCTTACTGGATTTTGTTTATTGTCTTTCGTGTTACTTGACCCAGAACTGATATTATCATTTTGCAAGTACTTACAGTGGTAAAAAGTAGACTGGAAACAAAACAAAACAAAACAAAATAAAATAAAACAAAACAAAACAAAACAAAACAAAACAAAACAAAACAAAACCTGCTTCAGCCTCAGAACTGTCTGGGGTCATATTACAATGTTGTCTAATTGTCTTTTTTTTTAAATCCTCACTCCTGCCCTGGAGAACCTGTTGACTGGAGGGGGTTGCCATCCCACAGTCAAAACTCTGACCCATAACTGTTCCTGTCTGAAAGAACTGCAGGGATTGAAATGGAGAGGCACTTGAGGAAAAGAAGGTCTAAAGACAGACCCAAAGTGAGATCCAGCTCAAGGGGAGGTCCCAAGGCCTGATACTATTACTGAGGCTATGAAACACTCACAAAAATGGACCTAGCATGACTGTACTCTGGAAGACCCAAAAAGCAGCTGAAAGAGTCAGATGCAGATATTTGTACCCAACCAATGGACAGAAGCTGCTAACCCCTGTGGTTGAACTAGGGAAAAGCTGGAATATGCTGAGGAGGAGGGCTACCCTGTAGGAGGACCAGCAGTCTCAATAAACCTGGACCCCTGAAATCTTTCAAACACGACCACCAACCAGGCATCATACACCAGCTGATATGAGGCCCCCAACACATATACAGCAGAGTACTGCCATGTTTGGGTTCTGTCAGAGAAGATGTACCTAACCCTCTAAAGACTGGAGGTCCCAGGGAGTTTAAAGGTCTGGTAGGGTGGGTGGTGGGTAGTGGGGACATCTTTGTGGAGACAGTGGGTGGGGAGGAGGTATGGGATGTGGAAGGGTCATAGGGTGGATCAGGGAAGGGATGGGGATAAAATCTAGAGTGTAAAAACAAACAAACAAACAAACAAACAAAAGACAAAAATAAATAAATGAAAGAGAAGCACTGAGTGAGTCAGGAGAGATGGCAGTTCAGTTAGTGCAGTTCTGTGCATTTCAGTTAAATAAAGTTGAGTTCAGTTGAGTTTGGGCAGTTCCTTTCAGTTTGAGACATCAGTGCAGTTCAGCTCTTGGAGTTCAGAGGCAGGTTTTCCAAGCAGAACAATTTATTCAGAAGCTGAGAGAACTCAGTTTGAATCAGTCAGCTAGGAAAGGCTTTTGGGTCAGAATAGCTGAGTTAAACCAGCCAGCCAGAGTTCAGAAAGAACTAGAAAGTGTGAGCTTATTCAACAGTAAGTCTCCAAAATGACAATTTCATCTGGTGAGATGATTTTAAAATTTTTGTTTGTTAATTCCTTATTTAACAATTTAAAAAGTTCCAAGCATAGAAAATAATTTTCAAAGCAGAGATTTATTATCTCACCAGTCAAAAGAAATATACAGAGCTTCTAATCCCTCTATATCCTAGCATCTGTTTGTACTTAGATTCTATTTTTTTCAAAATAAAATTTTCCCTCTTCTTAATACTTCCAGATCTTAAATACCTTCACACGTACTCTACTCCATACTTTCTTGCTCTTAGAAAAGAAGCAAGTAAACAAACAAATAAGAAATATAAGTACAAAGAGAAAGCAGAATAAAAATACAAACTCTCTCTCTCTCTCTCTCTCTCTCTCTCTCTCTCTCTCTGTCTCACACACACACACACACACACACACACACACACACACACACAAAGTTGCATACACATATAAAATCATAAAATCACACAGTTGAAAAGCATAAAAAATAAGCAAATGTTCAGTAAGACAAAAAAGAGGAAAATGCCCAAACAAAGCAATATGAGACAAAAGTTCTTCAAGGGTGCCACTGATTTTACTTTGTGTTGGCTCTCTACTGTTGGGCATGCCCCTTACCAGTTAAGTGTATATCACATATCAAGTATGACTTCACTTGAGAAAACTCATTTCTTCTATTGTTTTCTTTTTCAAATGAATGTCAGTTGGAAGAGAGCTTTTAAGTTAGGGATGTGCGCTCAGGTCCACTTTACCCACTCTGTACTGGGACCTTGTCTGGCTTGACCGTATGCAGGTTATGTGCGTTCTGCCATGCTTTCTGTGAGTTCTTATGCCGTTGATCAGTCCTATTGTCTGGAAGACATATTTTTGTGTCTTCTATCCCCTCTCACTCTTAGAATCTTTCTGCCTCTTAATCCTTATAAATCCCTGATCTGTGAGGAAAGTTTTTTTTTTTTTTTTGTATTCTGTTACTCTGTTTTATTTTGTTGTTATTACACTCTACTTGTTGGAAAGTTGAGTCTTGAGGGTTTTTTTTTTTTTTAATTTTCACTTTCCTGTCAGCTAATTATGTATAACATCCTTTCATGATTTTTCTATTTCCACAATTTTCTTTACTTAACAAATATCCATATCTATAGATCATTGTAGATTTTTTATTATTATTAAGCTATAATAGTTTATATACTGTAAATTCATGTACTTTATTTGAAATAAAATTTGGAGATGTTTTCTTTGATTCTGAATGTTTTGCTTTTAGTTTCTTGGGAATGACTTAAAGCATGGGGGTATAGGCATGTGCTGAAATGCAATTTATCTTTTTTTTTTTTTTGTAGTTTGTTTGGTAAAGTAATGTACCAAGAAACCATTACCTACCTCAAAGTTATAAA
Organism: Mus musculus; assembly: GCF_000001635.26. Classification (NCBI taxonomy): domain Eukaryota; kingdom Metazoa; phylum Chordata; class Mammalia; order Rodentia; family Muridae; genus Mus; species Mus musculus. Next base: position 84,304,685 of record NC_000080.6, on the reverse strand, counting down.
CTTATTAAAGTTATAAAGTTATAAACACTTATTGCTGTATTCTCCTGGGTGTTACAGTTTTCCTTTTACAATTGCATCTACAATGTTTTTTGGTTTTTGTTTTTGTTTTTGTTTTTTTTTTTTTGTGCTAATCTTAGTGCTTGGTATATTTTTTTCTGGAAGTACTGTTTGTATGTACATATATATTATTGCAGTAGTACTGACTATTATAGATATAACTGTTGATATTCTTATAAAGAATCCACTAACCACATGTATAATTATTTTTAGACTCTGGATCTGTCTCACTGATGCTATACTTCTCCAAATAAGAGGACAACACTTTTCTCAGATTGTGCAGCATTGTATAACATTTTCAAAACAGGAAGTGTAAGACTTCTAACTCTGCCTTTCTATTTTAACATGAGCCTTGGTAATGAATGTTCTTTTGAAATGCCATATGAATTTCAGGTAACTTCATAAATTCCTATTACTTTAGTAAGCAGGTTCATTGATAGGAGACATATGCAATGTTAGTAAAGTTAGGAAATCTTTTATGCATGGAAATGGAATTTCAGGTCAATTTATTTGGGATTTTATTAGTTATTTTCAGCTGCTTTTTACATTTTTGTGCAAGTTATTATACACAAAACTTCTTTGTTAAATGAATTGGTAATACCCTAATGTTACTGTTTCACAGGCTTTGTAGATAAATAATTTCCTTAATTTCACATTAAATTAATTCTCAATATATAGAACTACTGCTGATATTCGAAGGTTTGCTTTTGAATTATACATTGACAAAATATAGCTTTATGTATTTACGGAACACAGTTTGAACATGTCTTAAACTAATATGCCTGTACTTCAAATACTTATTATTTCTATATTGAAATATTTTGGAATTGTCTGAACAATTTGACATATACATTAATATTAGTTGTATTCTCAGAATATCTTATATTAAAAGCAATCAGAACCAATTTATAAATGCCATGTTTTTACACTCTTGTTGCATTCGGCGTATATTATACATTCTTCCATTGATTTTAGTATGACTAGGTATACTTGCTAAAGATTTTGGTACAGATATAAGTGTTTCTGCAAGACTAGAGGGATGGCTCAGTGGTTAAGAGCACTGACTGCTCTTCTGAAGGTCCTGAGTTCAAATCTCAGCAACCAGATGGTGGCTCACAGCCATCAGTAATGGGATCTAATGGCTTCTTCTGGTGTGTCTGAAAACAGCTACAGTGTACTTACATATAATAAATAAATAAATCTTAAAAAAACTACAAATAAATTTTCTGCAAATGGATATATTTGAAAGCAACATTCAATCTTTCACCATTATAATGTAACCATCATTCTTGGGCTAAAGAAATCCCTTATACTTATTTTTAAACTTTTTATAATTGTGGAATATTAGATATTTTCATGTTCATTTATGTTTTTCAGTTCATTTAAATGATTATTTTTCTTTCATTCTCATAGTATATAATAAATATATTTAGAATATGTACTTCTAAACGAGTCAGTTCCAACGAGGTTTATTGATATTTTTTAATTATGCAATTTATTAACCTATAATTTCTCATATTATTTTTTCATTGCTTTTTAAAATTTTTTATATACTTAAATTATTCACCTTTAAAAAATTTTTTATTAGATATTTTCTTTATTTACATTTCAAATGTTATCCCTTTCCTGGTTTCCCCTCTGTAAGCCCCCTATCCCTGCCCCACCCTGCTCATCAACCCATCCACTCTTGCTTCCTGGCCCTGGCATTTCCTTACACTGGGGCAAAGAGCCTTAAATAGGGCCAATTGTCTTTATATGAGATTGGCACATAGTTCATATTATTGTTTCCTTAACAACAATATCTATATTTGAAGGTTATTAATTTATCGTGGTTCCAGGAATTGAATCCATGGCCTCATAAATGATAGTTGTTAGGTAGTTAGGCAGTTGGTCTGATACTGCTCTATATCCTATTTTTCTTTTAAACCAGGTTCCAAAAAGTTGCTCAGGATTGTCTTGTTTTCTTACTTATTTTCTTACTAGAACTTGAATGAAATCGTTATCCTCCTGCCTCCACATTTTAAACTGTTAAGACTTTAGGACTATACCACCAATCTCAGCTGTCTGCTAAATTTAAGGAAAAATTTGCCAGTTTGTTTACAGGTTTAATAAGGCATATATTTCACCAAATTCTTGGATTGCCTCTATTTCTGCTTCTGTCTTTCCTTCATTCTAATTGAAATAGAATGACATCACTTTCCCTTCTTTCTAATCCCTTCTAACTTCTCTCCCTTGAATCCTTTCCACATCCCTTCCCTGACGCTCAAGTCACATCTTTTTCCATAGCTGTGTTTGAGAATTAAAAGGTATGTTATTTGTTGGACATTGTCTTCTATAAAGACATGCCTTCTTGCTGGCAGATTACTGAGGTAAACCAGGGTTTCGTAACAAGAGAAAGGGAATGTGTGTGTGTGTGTGTGTGTGTGTGTGTGTGTGTGTGTGTGTGTTCATCTAGGCATGTATGTATGTATGCATATTTCTGTTTTGTTCCCATGTCTTAAAAAGCTATCAGAATTTAATATAGTCTATTTGACAAAATCTATGCCTATAAGTTCCATGGTCAGATTAAGTATTTATCCTATTAATACTATAGAAAGGGAATTGAATTTCCACATATGAAACCTTGTAAGATCCACTCAAAGACTACTCACCACAACAGGTATCTATGCATTTCTTGCTAAGTGCTGATTTATCTATACTTCAAGAATAATTGGTTTAACTTCACTTCTTATTAAGTTCAAATTATCTTTTGTTCGCTCTGATTTCTTACTCCATTGATTCACACTCAAGAATATGTTGATTTTCTTTCTACTTATTTGTGGAAAAAAATCACTACTTTTGTATCTGAAGATTTTATGACACTGTTTAGCAAAATATTAGATCCTACTCAGTTATCAGGGCTCATTCATTCTCTAAATCACTTAGATATGCTCCAAATGCATTTGAGAGTCCTTAATTTGTTTAGAGTTATTTGAATGTGTTGGATTTCAGAAACTACTTGGTATTGGGTAGCAAATTTAGGGGCTCAGCCTTGGCAATGAAGTAAGGTGCTTCACTGTAACAGTTTCACATACTTACACACTCACACTCACACACACACACACACTCACACACACGTGTATATGTATATATGTGTATAGTTATATATCTCATGATTCACAAACATATCTCTGTCTGTCTGTCTGTTTGTCTGTCTGTCTATATGTAATTATGCTTTTGTCCTTTCTCTGTTTCCTTTCCCTATACTCTCTTTTGCATGCTGTCTGATCCCCATCCTTTCCAGAAATTGCCCCTTCTTCTCTTTTTATGTCATACATTTTATTTTCTTTTATTCCTTTTTATTTTCTCCTCCCACAAATTCTATGTCCTAATAGTCTCATTTCTGCATCAGTTTTATAAGCTTGTATCTTTTAAATTAGGACAACAAAACAGAATACAAGTTTATATTCGTAGTCACTCTTACATTTTCAATTTATCAATCCTTTCTTTCTTTCTTTCTTTCTTTCTTTCTTTCTTTCTTTTTCTTTCTTTCATTCTTTCTCTTTCTGAATTTTTAGACAGTTATCATCTCCTCACTTCCAAATTGATTTATTTCTCTATGATTCCCTTGAGATAAATCTATTTCTACCTACATGTTATAAGCCCAACTGTACACTTATGTGTTGTAAGTAATATGAAGTTACAATATCTTAATGGCATGTAATATTCTTTAATGTTTTATTTTCTCGTGCACATCTGAAATTCTGAGCATTCATACTTTTCCCTGAAGACCCATCTGCCATGTTTTTTCAAGGAAAATATTATTGTAATGTATTCACTTCATCTAACTTTGAAGAGTGCCTTTATTTTACCTTATACTTATAATTTATACTTAGTTTTTATTTCTAAGATTATTAATAATTACATTTCTTCCTTTCCTCCCTTCTCTCCAATGTTCTCAATATCCACTTCCTCACTCTCCTTCAAAGTCATATTCTTTATTTTTTAATAATTGCTATTGAATACATATATGTACTCCTCAATATATATTCTGTATATATTAACATATTAGCATATATATTTTTTAATATATTTCTTAATATAACCTGTTCACTTCAGATAATATTACTGGTGTGTGTTTTTAAGGAGTATTTGGCAGTGGACAAAAATTGAGATACCCTGGCCTGGAGAAGATCTTCTCTTCCACTTTCACCTTTCATCAGTTTTATATATAGGAGATTTTGGTAGGTGGTGTGTTGAGGCTTCAGAAACAATTTCTGTGCAGCTTGGCACATTCATTGGTATCATTCTTGGTCAGTTCATGTTTGGGCAGTGATGTTGGTGAACATTTATGAGAGTAGCTTCTGATGTAATTTTACAACCTATGTCGTAGCAAAATTCCTAATCCTCTGACTCTTACAGTCTTCTTCCCTGCTCTTCTACAATGTTCTCTGAACCTTCGATGTGGAGGTGCTTTGTAGATACATCTATTGGGTCTTGGATCCAAAACTATATTTAGATTAATTGTGGATTTTTGTAGTTGTCCTTATCTGTCAAGTTTTCTAGATGAGAGGTCAAGACTACAATTATCTATCAGAATAAGGGGAAATGTTTATAGATTGTTGTAAGGAATTTACAAGGGTTTAATAAATTAGAGGTTGTAAATTTTCCTCCAAGCCTTTGGGTGGCTTCAGCATTTTCTCTTTCTTGTCTGCATTGTTTAATATGAGATTAGGAACAAGCAGCTCCTACATTTATTTCTAAGATTATAAATAATTACATTCATTGTATATGGTCAATTATATATTCTTGGTTTTTCCAGATTTCTTTTTCCCCTTAAAAAACAAATTATTTTCATATTTGTGCATGTGGGTTTCCTGTGTGTGTTTATGTGTAACATATGCTCAAACAGGATAGCATAGATCAGAAGAGGAAAATAGATGATCTCTACCTGGAAAACAAGACTCTAGTGTAAAACACTAAAAGAAATGCTCAGGAATATTCTGCAATAATAGTAAAGGTTCTTAACTGCTGAGCCTCTTTGCCAGTCCTTAATTTTTCACATCCGTCTTTCACATCTCATGTGATGCCTTGTTATATATTATTGTCTAGATATTGTTTCCCGAATTCTGATGTTGGATTGATTTCCAATGAGGAAATATAGAGCTTCGAGAGAATGAATGAATCATGAGAGTACTGACATTTTATCAGTATTTTATTCCACTGAGTGCTGCTAGCAGATTGGGTGATGAAAAGGTAAAAACTAATTGAAAGAAGTACAATAATAGAGGTATCCACTGAAATGGTGGGTTTTGTCATGTCCGGCCTTCCTTTATATATCCTGACAATAGTAGAAGAATCCTCCCACGCCTGCCATGTTCTAATGACACTCTATCTTTGTCTCAGGATATATCTAAATGCAATGGATAGAGGTATCCATGGACTAAAATAGAATTATGAAACAAAGTAATCTGTTTCTTTGTTGCTTTAAGTTGTTTACCTCAAGTATTTTATTTCAGTTATGTAAAATTTACTATCACAATATTTATTTCTGCATCTATTCTATTTGTTGTTAACTAAACATATGATGTGTCATTTAGTCATTTTCATTAATTTCCAGAACAATCCAATTATTTATTCAGTAGATTTTACCTTTATATCAATTTCTTCCAGAAATTATCTAGTTATGTCAATGAATTCAATAGCTTCCACCATTTCTTGGTTAATATTGTCCTTCCATTTTAAAATTTGTCATTTGATAAATGATAATTATTATTTCATTTAAGAGTTTACAAATTTGTAAGGGATTGTATGGTGTAGACTTGGTTCAACTTTTTCTTTACACATTTCCATTACTGTTACCACATAGATTTATAATGTCCAAGGAAGGCTGTATCCTGAGCAAAGGATAAGCTCTTTGCAGAGGGGGAGAAAAGGTCTTGTGCACACAGATAAGCACTGGAGAAGCCAGGAGAGTTAAACACACAGCTTACCTCTTCAAGGAAATGAGGTGTGCAGCTGCTTTTACTGGAATGCCAGGAATGATGGATTTTAACTACATCATTTGATCCTTTGCTATCTGATGAAGCAAAATAAAACCCATTCTACTTAAAAAAATATTTTATTTATTTATTCTACATAAAACACAGTACACTACAATACATCCCAACCATAACATCCTTTCACTCTTCCCCTCTCACTATCCCCACTTTTCATCTCACTCAGCTCTGCTGCTTCTCCATTTTCCTTCCAAAAAGAACAGGGCCCCTGGTGGTATCAACCAGACTCAGCATAACAAGGTTCAGTAAGGTGGAATCTCAGGGTTGTTTTGATTTGCATTTCCCTGATGATTAAGGATGTTGAACATTTTTTCAGGTGCTTCTGAGCCATTCGGTATTCCTCAGGTGAGAATTCTTTGTTTAGCTCTGAGTCTCATTTTTTAATGGGGTTATTTGATTTTCTGGAGTCCACCTTCTTGCGTTTTATATATATATATATATATATATATATATATATATATATATATATATATATATATATATATATATATTGGATATTAGTCCCCTACTTGATTTAGGATTGGTAAAGATCCTTTCCCAATCTGTTGGTGGCCTTTTTGTCTTATTGACGGTGTCTTTTGCCTTACAGAAGCTATGCAATTTTATGAGGTCCCATTTGTCAATTTTCGATCTTACAGCACAAGCCATTGCTGTTCTATTCAGGAATTTCCTCCTGTGCCCATATCTTCGAGGCTTTTCCCTACTTTCTCCTCTATAAGTTTCACTGTCTCTGTTTTTTTGTGGAGTTCCTTGATCCACTTAGATTTGACCTTAGTACAAAGAGATAAATATGGATCGATTCGCATTCTTCTACATGATAACAACCAGTTGTGCCAGCACCATTTGTTGAAAATGCTGTCTTTATTCCACTGGATGGTTTTAGCTCCCTTGTCAAAGATCAAGGGACCATAGGTGTGTGGGTTCATTTCTGTGACTTCAATTCTATTCCATTGGTCTACTTGTCTGTTGCTATACCAGTACCATGCAGTTTTTATCACAATTGCTCTGTAGTACAGCTTTAGGTCAGACATGGTGATTCCACCAGGGGTTTCTTTTATTATTGAGAAGAGTTTTTGCTGTCCTTGGTTTTTTGTTACTCCAGATGAATTTGCACATTTCCCTTTCTAATTCATTGAAGAATTGAGTGGGAATTTTGATGGGGATTGCATTGAATCTGTAGATTGCTTTTGGCAAGATAGCCATTTTTACTATATTGATCCTGTCAATCCATGAGCATGGGACATCTTTCCATCCTCTGAGATCTTCTCACACCAGTCAAAATGGCTAAGATAAAAAATTAAGGTGACAGCAGATGCTGGTGAGGATGTGGAGAAAGAAGAACATTCCTCCATTGTTGGTGGGATTGCAATCTTGTACAACCACTCTGGAAATCAGTCTGGCGGTTCCTCAGAAAATTGGACATGGTACTACTGGAGGATCCCTCAATACCTCTCTTGGGCATATATCCAGAAGATATCCCAACCGGTAAGAAGGACACATGCTCCACTATGTTCATGGCCTTATTTATAATAGCCAGAAGCCAGAAAGAATTCCTTCAACAGAGGAATGGATACAGAAAATGTGGTACATTTACACACTGGAGTACTACTCAGCTATTAAAAAGAATGAATTTATGAAATTCCTAGGGAAATGGATGGACCTAGAGAGCATCATCCTGAATGAGGTAATCCAGTCACAAAAGAACTCACATGATATGTACTCACTAATACGTGGATATTAGCCCAGAAACTTAGAATACACAAGATATAAGATACAATTTGCAAATCACATGAAACTCAAGAAGAATGAAGACCAAAGTATGGACACTTTGCCCCTTTTTAGAATTGGGAACAAAACACTCTTGGTAGGAGTTACAGAGACAAAGTTTGGAGCTGAGACAAAAGAATGGACCATCTAGAGACTGCCATATCCGGGGATTCATCCCATAATCAGCCTCCAAATGCTGACACCATTGTATACACTAGCAAGATTTTGCTGAAAGGACCCTGATATAGCTGTCTCTTGTGAGGCTATGCTGGGGCCTGGCAAACACAGAAGGGGATGCCTACAGTCAGCTATTGGATTGAACACAGGTTCCCAATAGAGGAGCTAGAGAAAGTACCCAAGGAGCTAAAGGGGTCTGCAACCCTATAGGTGGAACAACAATATGAACTAACCAATACCCCCAGAGCTCATGTCTCTAGCTGCATATGTATCAGAAGATGGCCTAGTCGGCCATCATTAGGAAGAGAGGCCTCTTGGTCTTACAAACTTTATATGCCTCAATACAGGGGAATGCCAGGGCCAAGAAGTGGGAGTGGGTGGGTAGGGGAGTGGGAAGGGGAGGGTCTGGGGGACTTTTGGGATAACATTTGAAATGTAAATGAAGAAAATACCTAATTAAAAAAATAAATTAAAAAAAAACATGACATTGCTCTGAAAACAAAACAAAACAAAACAAAAATAACAAAAAACAAAAAACAAGGTTCAGTAAGAATGGGCACAAACCTCCCATACAGGGCCCTGATATATCTATCTCTCGTGAGGCTATTCCAGTGCTTGGCAAATACAGAAGTGGATGCTCACAGTCATCTATTGGATGGATCACAGGGCTCCTACTGAAGGAGCTAGAGAAAGTATCTAAGGAGCTAAAGGAGTTGGCAACCCTATAGGAAGATCAACAATACGAACTAACCAGTACCCTACAGAACTGTATTTCTAGTTGCATATGTAGCAGAGGATGGCTTAGTTGGCCATCAATGGGAGGAGAGGCCCTTGGTCTTGCGAAGATCATATGCCCCAGTACAGGGGAATACCAGGGCCAGGAAGCAGGAGTGGGTGGTTTGGGGAGCAGGGCGCGGGAGGGGGGAAGGATAAAGGGGACTTTCAGGAAAACATTTGAAATGTAAATGAAGAAAATATCTAATAATAATAATAATAAAAAGGCTGAATGAGGCAACCTAGAAGCAGGAAAATTGTCCAAAGACCAAGCAAAAATGTCCGAGACAACCCTACTCCCACTGCTAGGAATCCAACCAAAGCCCTAATTCTTATGAGTGATGTTACTTGCACTTTTGTTATTTTGTATTTTTTTTTCTCCAGAGCTGAGGACCAAACCCAGGGCCTTGCAGCGCTCTACTACTGAGTTAAATCCCCAACCCGTCACTTGCACTTTACAACTACCTAAGTGACTATTATGCTATCTTGGGTCCAGGGAATTCTGACACCCACCAGTATTATATTTATCTATGTTAAGCTCTCTAGACTCTACATCATGGGCACTATCTCTGAGACAACGTTGTCCATTATTGTGAAAGATGCCAGATATACTTTGTAAAGAATTTCAGTGTAAATATGTCTTAAATTGTTGTGTACTTGGGGGTTAATGAATTAATTTTTTCAGAATTTTTTTTCCAAAATTGTGCTGTGTTCAAATATGGCTAAAGTAAAATGATCTGGGCCAGACTCTTTTAAGAGTTAGTCCAGTGCTAGTTACAATAAAATCCGGCTGGACTGAGTTTCATTCTTACCTAACCTGATTGTTTTTTTGGCTTGTGTTTTGTTTGTTCATTTGTTTGTTTTTGCTCCCTGCTGTAAAGTTCACAGATGAATCAACACAGCTGCTGAGAAGCCTGCTACAGCAGTTCCTCTGTCTATAGGACCTGCTACCTAGAGAAGTAGAGTGAAATTGAATAGAGCAGACTAGTCATTTTTCACTCTTAGCAACAGGAAGCACTTCCAAGATTTGCTTAGTGAATCACAGGGGTGGTTTTGAGAAATGTACCTCAGTTACCTGTCTAGGCTTTCAGCATTTATGCTAGTTGGCCACGGACAGTCAAGACTCCATCTACTCTGGAAAGTGTTCTTGAGCCTTAGACTAAAATTTCTTCAGACATTTAGAGTGTTTGTTCTCATTGCTGCCTTTCTCTGTGGAATTTACAGTAACTGCTTGTGACCCTGTTAAATCTTACTGGTCTGAAATAAGTGGATAACCAAGTTACAGAAATCTTGATTCCCATGATTCTTTGTTGTCTTTAATCACAGTACAAAAGAACAGGTTTAGTAAAATCTTTATTTCAGTTATTGTATTGTTCAATTCTTTTCCTTGTCATAACTAATTATTATTTCTTTTAGAAAAGATACTATACTTTTAATACTTAACCTGGTATTTATGGATTTATAATGTAAATAAAATACATGCATGATTTTTAAAGTTATTATCAAGTAAACAGCTTTGTAAACACTTGTTCTTCAGTATAGATGCAATTTTCAGGTTCTTTCCATGATTTTTTTAAAAGTTATTTTTCTCTTATACATCATGTGGAAACTACAGGCTCCCCTGCACCCACTTCCACCAGCAACCTCTCCCCAATCCCTGTACTGTGCCTCCCAGACCCACTCCTTTTCTCTCTCTCTCTCTCTCTCTCTCTCTCTCTCTCTCTCTCTCTCTCTCTCTCTCTCTCTCTCTCTTTCCCTCTTCAGAAAAGAACAGGCCTCTAAGAGATATCAATCAAACACAGTATACCAAGTTACAGTAAGCCTAGGAACAAACCCTCATATTAAGGCTGTAAAAGGAGGATAAGGGTCACAAGAGCAGGCAAAGGGGTCAACAACACTCCTCACTCCCTTTGTTAGGCGTCCCACAAGAACAGCAAGCTATAACACTATAACTTATAATGCTGAGCACCTAGGGTAAACCCATGCAGGTTCTGTGATTGCCATATCAGCCTCTGTGATCCCATGTGAGCCCTGCTTAGTTGAATCTGTGAATCATGTTTCTGTGGTTACTTCAATTCTTCTGGCTTCTACAATCCTCCCTTCCCTTTCTCCTTCATCCCCTGCCCCCCCCCCCCCCACCAATATTTGACTGTGGGTCTCTTTATCCAGCTTCATCAGTTTCTGGATGAAGCCTCTCTGGTGATGACTGAGCTAGACACTGATCTATGAGTTTGGCAGAATATCATTAGGAATCATTTTACTTACTTCTTTTGGGGGGTGGGTGTGTCAGTCATGTTTAATTTTATCCTAGATCTACAGGTTTCCCAATCTCCAGTTCATGACCATCCAGGCAGTATCATGCATGAGGTTGCTCTCATGGAGTTGACCTCAGGTTAGACCATTTATTGGTTGGCCACTTTCACAAGTTCTGTGCCACTATTGCCCTAGTATATATTGCAAGCAGGACAAACCGTAGATCAAAGGCTTTGTGACCAAGTTGGTGTCTCAGTCCTATCACTGGATGCCTTGACTGATTACAGAAGTTGGTCAACTGAAGCTCCATATTCCCCATTACTAGGGGTCTTACCTAGGGTCATCCCTATAGATTCCAGGGAGTTTCCACTGTACTAGGTTTCTGCATCACTCGTGTGTTCTCTTCTTTTATACTTCCCCTGTCATTTGATTCTTACTGTTCCCATCCAAACCTATTCCAACTTTGTTTGCAAAATCTATTCTATTTCTCCATATAGGGAAGTTCACGCAACTCCCCTGATTTCTCCTTAGTACTTAGCCTCTCTGGGTCTGTGGATTGTAGTGTGATTATCCTTTACTTAACAACTAATATTCATTTTTAAGTGAGTAGATACTACATTTTCATTTCTGGTAATGGGTTACCCCACTCAGTAATTTTTCTTGTTCCAACCATTTTTCTTCAAATTTTATGTCATTTAAAATAGCTGAATAATAATCCACTGTCTAAATGTATTAAAACTTCTTTATACATTATTTGGCTAAGGGGAATATTGGTTGTTTCTGACTACTACAAATAAAACTTCTATGAACACAGTTGAACAACTGTTGTTGTAATAGGATGGAGTGTTCTTGGATACATGCCCAAATGTGGTATAGCTGGGTCTTGAAGTAGATTGACTTCTAATTTTTTGTGGGACTGCCATATTGATTTCCATAGTGTTTGTACAAGTTTGCTCTTCCACAAGCAGCGGAGTTCCCCTTGCTTCACATTCTTTTTTTTTAAATTTTTTATTAGATATTTTCTTCATTTACATTTCAAATATTACCCCAAAAGTCCCCTATACCCTGCCCCTGCCCTGCTCCCCTACCCACTCACTCCCACTTCTTGGCCATGGCGTTCCCCTGTACTGGGGCATATAAAGTTTGCTAGATCAATGGGCCTCTCTTCCCAGTGATGGCCGACTAGGCCATCTCTGATACATATGCAGCTATAGACATGAGCTCTGGGGGTGCTGGTTAGTTCATATTGTTGTTCCACCTATAAGGTTGCAGACCCCTTCAGCTCTTGGGTACTTTCTCTAGCTCCTACATTGGGGGCCCTGTATTCCATCCTATAGATGTCTGTGTTGTTCCACATTCTTACCACAGTGAGCTATCACTTGTGTTTTTTATTCTAGCCATTCATTCTCACAGGTATAATGTGGAATCTCAAATTAGTTTTGATTTATCTTTTCCTGATGGGTATGGGTGTTGAACATTTTATAAGTATTTATTAGCTACGTGAGTTTCCTCTGTTGAGAATTTTCTGTTTTATTCTGTACCCTATATTTTGTTTGACTTTATTTGTTTGATTTAAGACATTGTTGATATCTAGATTCTTGGAATATATATATCCTCTGTTAGATATGGAGCATTAGTCCTCTGCTAGATGTGGAGCTGGTTAAAATATTTTTCTATTCTGTAGGCTTCTATTTTGTCCTATTGGAGGTGTCTTTTGCCTTACAGAAGCTTTTTTTAGCTTCGTGAGGTCCCATTTATTAATTGTTGACCTTAGTGCCTGTGCTAGTAGTTTTCTGTTTAGGATGTTGTCTTCTGTATCAATGAGTTGAGGGCTATATCCTACTTTTTCTTCTATCAGGTACAGTGCATCTAATTTTATGTTGAGGTCATTGATATATTAGGACTTAAGTATAAATGATTATCCTACCAAAAGCAATCCAAAGATTCATTGCAATTCCCATCATCAAATTTCCAACAATTCTATAGATCTATATATAGATCTTGATAGGAAAATACACAGCTTTATATGGAACAAAACAAAAACAAAATGCCAGGTTAACTAAGCAATTCTGTACATTACAAGAACTTTCAGAGGTATCAGCATCCTTGATTTCAAGCTGTACCAAAGAGCTATAGTAATAAAACCTGCATGGCATTGTATTTTTTTAAATGTTGCATATATTTTGGTTTAAAAATTGTAACATGTTTCATTCAATTTTCACAATATTAGTCACTATTACCCTGTTTGTCCTGTGGGTGTTGTGTAAGTGTGATTTTGCTCATGTGTATGCAGAAATGTGTGGATGCACATGTATACATACGTGTTTGTTTTTACATGGAGGCTTGGGGATCAAACATAGTTTCTTACTCTATTTTTTTGTACCTTATGCTCTCAAACAGGATCTGTCACTGAACTTGCTGCTTGTACTGGATAACTGGGAAGCACTAACTTTCCCTCACAAGCTTGAGGGATCTTCTGTCTCTGATCCCCAGCACCGTGATTACACTTGTGTATCATCATGAGTGGTGATACAGGGGATTCAAACTCAGATCATCATGACAGTTGCAGTGCTTTATTTGTTGAGCTATTTCCCTAGCTTCCTATTTGCCCTTTTGTTGTTTATGGAACGTACCCTGAAATAACTCTATGCAGTTAGTTTAATTTCTCTCTTCAGATTTTGCTGATAGAGCCATTACTCATACTTCTGCTTGTTTAGATCTTCAGGACTTTTTCTATCCTGCTGGGACTGTGTAGGTGATGGTAATCTATTCTGCTTTGTTGTACTTCTCTAGAATCTAACTTTCACTATATGAAACAGATAAGGATATGAGATAGACCTCCATCTGCCATACCTCAAAGGAAATTTAGAACTAAACCTTGAATTTGGTGAAGAAGAGCCCTATTTTCCTCACAGCATCTACTCAAAATAGAGTTTCTACCATGCTGTTCTGAACAAGAGGGTTGGAATAGCTATGAATCAAGTGTTGTGGATTCACACTGTTCTTATTGAAATTTAATAGATTTTTTAAATTGATGTTTTTTCCCATTTCCTATATGTCATGAAGAACTTCAATTGCTTTATTTTATTACAACACTCAGCAGTATTTTTTCTTTTAGCTAAGAGCTTTACCTTGCCCTATCACTGAGATTCTGAAAGTACCACTATTTCACTTTGCTTATGTAATAGAAAACTATTAGAAAACCCAATAATGTCCATACCAGGATTATAGATTTTCTTTGTTTATTGTGGCAAATAAATTTACTGACTTCTACTTAAACTTTTATCTAAGCAAATGTTTAAATATTATTAGTTGCTTTGTTTCTCACTTATTTTACTGTTAGATAATTCCTGGCAAATTAATAAGCGAACAGTGCAGATTTTCACACTGCACTGTTTAATCCTCAGTGTTCAGTTGAATTTTATAAATATTTATTAAATTAAATGACATATTAAAGCTCTTGGTCTTCTTTGTAATAATTAGTTTTGAATTTGATTTTATTTTTTCTGTTCAATTTATAAAAATCAGGTAGGAAATGGAATAAACTTATCATACTTATATAGTTTGTTAAATGTTGGTATTCTTCTTTGCAGCATGTATACTTTATGAACAGCAGAAAACTAAAAGAAAAGGTTATCAACAGAATGCTTATCAAAACCCTATATATTTTAATCTTTCCTTGAAGAGACAGATTTGAGCAGAGAAAACACAATTTGCTTCTTTAAAAGTACTCATATTTTAATTCATTTGAAATTAAAACCTAAGCACCTATAAGGATATCTTCAGGAATTTTTTAATTGGGTATTTATTTCATTTACATTTCCAATGCTATCCCAAAAGTCCCCCCCACACTCCCCCACCCACTCCCCTACCCACCCACTCCCACTTCTTGGCCCTGGCATTCCCCTGTACTGAGGCATATAAAGTTTGCATGACCAATGGGCCTCTCTTTCCACTGATGGCTGACTAGGTCATCTTCTGATTCATATGCAGCTAGAGACATGAGCTCAGGGGGGGAGCTAGAGAAATTACCCAAGAAGCTAAAGGGATCTGCAATCCTATAGGAATTTTTTCTTAATCTCAGGATATGAATGACAAATTTGAGGCAAAAAGAAATAAGCAAAATTTTCTTAAGGGAACAAATTATAATAAATTAAAATGAGTAAGTTCTTTGAAATGTAGAAAGCAATTTTAGTTTACAATGACAAATTAACAGCATTTTATCCAACATTAAGGTAGAATCTAGCTAAATTACTGGTTTTTAACAATAAGAGTTATTCATTTGGTAATATTTTAGTATAGGTTTTTATATACTTACCATAGACATCTAATTAGAAGTAGAATTTAAGAAATTTAAAATAAAATAAAGAAATCTTATCCTCAGCAGTCACTTCTAAGTGAAAAAAAAAAGAAAAACCTCAGTATTTCAATCAAAAGTTGTTTATTAATCACAGCAAGGTCTACAAAGTTTCTGATGGTAAAACAATGTCATCATTCCTTAAAATGGTTTGATAGGAAGAAAGTATCAGCTATCCTGTTCTTGACATGATGTTGATATTAATGCACAATTTCCAAGAAAGTTGTAATATAAATTCTATTGATATTCCACAATTAAAGTAAAATAAACTGAACAACAGTTGTTGAAGTTATCAGAATCTGTTACCTACTGGCTCAACATTCATAAAAACAGTATTTATTATCCACAAATCAACATTTGCCTTCCACATGATGGAAAACCAATGTGTTTCATGGTGGTCATTTATATGGTTCTTAGTATATAAAATTATCAAAACTCACAAAAACAACCCTCGTATAGTTTTTCTTTCTCTCTTAAACTTAACAAATCAGAAGTTCATTGTATGTATTTCTCAAAGTATTCTCAATTTCCAAGCTGTTATAGAAAAATCTTTTAAATTCTAAGTATTCAATGGCTTTTTCCATGGTCTTCATATGAACATGGAAAACAACATGAACAGACCTATCATAACAGCATCTGACTCTTTGGGAACAAACTTCTGTTCTAGTTTGATTTTTTTTGCTGTGATAAATAGGATGACCAAACGTAACTTGAGTAGTAAAGGGTTTAGGGTTTATTTCAGCTTACAGACTATAACTATAAAACTATAACTATAACTATAACTATAACTATAACTATAACTATAACTATAACTATAACTATAACTATAACTATACATACACACATACACACACATACACACACATACACACACACAGATTTTTTAAAATAATCACATATTTTTTAGAAGATTTACAGATTATTCAGGGAATCCAGGTGGTCAAGAGCTCAAGATGTCAATCCAGAGAATTGAAACAGAAACTACAGAGGAATAGAACTTATTGGTATGCTAGCTTACTTCCAGTCTTAAATTCAGGCATTGTCTACGATGGCTGGGCTCTCAGTCCTGTGAAGGCCCAATTGCCCAGTGTAGGGGAAAACCAGGAAGGTGAGGTGGGAGTGGGTAAGTGGGAGAGGGAGCACCCTCATAGAAGCAGGGGGAGGGGAGATGGGATGGGAAGGTTCTGGAAGAGAAACCAGGAGAGGGGATAACATTTGAAATGTAAATACATAAAATATCCAATAAAAAAATGAAAAAAGGAAAAATAAAATTCCCTCTGCCATGGACCGACCTCAGGCAGGCCCCCCTCAATCCGTGGGAGAAATCAGGGTTCTGGACAGGTGGGCAAAGAATTGGCGAGAAAAGGGTGACAGACAGATGCGGACACAATAGAGTGTGCTGTATCTGAATGCAATGTCAAATTGAGCATCAAACTTCTTATACAGAAGAAAATAGGGACGTTAGGTGACACATTGGCAAGGTACAATGAGGTTACCTTAATGACTCTAACACAAAACAGAGGAATGCAAACACAAAGACTGGCAGGAACTGGGCAATAAAACAACTGAGATAAAATCAGCTCTATCTAAGGTCAGCTATATTCTTAGAAGCCAGGTGGGAGGTCTTTACACTCCCAGGGCAAGGGTTTTCACGCCCAAGTAATGGTTCTAACTAGGGAGTTCTGCACTAGCTAACCTACTCATGAATAATGCAATACTCTAAAACCACAGCCCAGTCTACTTCCTAAACTATTGTAAATTCCTGTATATGGGAGCGACTTGGCTTTTATTCTGAGTGATAGTGTGGGGGGACTTTCTACTAATAAGTAATGTAGTCTGCCATACATAACTATAATAAGAATTATAAACTTACTTTGCTAAGCTTGCCCTGAGATTTCTAATTCTATGTAGTAGATAGTAATGCCTGATTTCTTTCACTATCTCTCTTAAAATGCAAGAGGTAATTCTGAATATCACTGAATAGGTAACATTCTTACTGAATTCCAAGCCCAGGATCAGCTCAAGGACTACTTAGGGCATTGGTGAAGGCCAAGAAGCAAAGTTCAATTTTGCTTAGGTATTTGGCAATTCATTGCTTGGAGGTACCTATAATAAAACAATACTGAAAAAAAGCACACAGATCTATTTGATTGGAATATTCCTTATACGGATGCCAGGGTTCCAGGAGACTAAGTTTCTGTGAACTTTTTGCTTCGGGACTTTGTTCAGGTTTCTAGTCCTGTCACGGGTGTCACTACTGGAGTAGATATAGCATCCCTCCACAGGACAATATTATGGAGAAAATTCGTTAATTGTTTCCCTCCCTGCTCATTAATAAGAGAGTCAAGTGACCATAGACTAAAACCTCTGAATAGTAAACCAAACCAAACCAAACCAAACCAAACCAAACCAAACCAAACCAAACCTGTACTCTATTTTTGTTTTCTGTTATTTCAGAGGAATTTTAATCCAACATCTTGGCTGCTCTGGCAAGGGATCACATTCAAAGACCTTCCAAGTCTATGTGATCTGGTTGGAATGCAGATATGCCCTTAGTATACACTTTTAGTTCTAAACAATGACAAAGTGATAAATCAGAAAAGTACTTGTCAGAGTGATCAGATATGCCAATCTCTCATGAGAAGCTGTTTTTAGAGCAGCCCAGGGAGAGTTGATTGGAAGTTGAGTTGGTTGGGAATGGAGTTTTTTTGAGTTCAGTGCAGGTCGGTGGAGACAGTTGTTGCCAGAGAATAAGAAGGAGACAGAAAATTACAACAAATTGCCAGAGTTAGTTTGAAGTCAAGCAGAGAAATTCAGTGAAAAGCTGAGAGAGGCCTGCCAGCTTGGAGAGGAGTTTGGGCCAGAACAGTTGAGTTGAACCAACCAGCCAGAATTCAGAAAGAGTAGAAAGAGTGTGCTTATCCAGCAGTAAACATCTAAGATGACAATTGTCTCAGGTGAATAAAAGTTCCTTCTACAAATTATTTGGTCAAAGTGATGAAAGTCTAGGTTGCCTTTTAAGTAAGACATTGGGTCTAGTGGTAATTTCATGGGTAAATGGCAAATATCTCATTTTGATCCATTTCTGTTAACTTCTTTCCTCTCCCTATCTCTCTTCCTTCTATGTTATATTGGAATACTGATAAATATTTAACACCGTATCAATAAAATTTGCTCGATAAAAGATTCTTGTTTTGTTCCTGAAATCACAGAACTTTGCAGCTAAAGGTAACAACCTTGCTAGTTCAAGGCTAGCCTTGTCTATATACAAGTGACTGTCCTAAAAATATTTGTATCCAATGATGCATGAACAAGTATGGAAAACTATAACTTACCAGTAGATTCAAAAGGTTGAAAAATCTGTATTTAGGTCAAGATAATAAGATTTATTTTATTATGTAACTACTCTAATGAGATGGAAGATAGATAAGGGAAAACTCACTGTTGAAAGACAGCAAGGACAGTTTTGGAGTACAATTGTGAATTCGAATGGAGTCCTGCTTCCTACCTGCCATAGATCTAGGGCCACTTATGGAGGTGGACATGGGAAATATGACTGAGTGTACACCACACCACTGAGTGGCAGGTGTTGGGCTGTGAAAAACCACAGGACCCTCCCTGCTCCAGGAGTAGGGAAGCACAGTCTGAGGTCCCTGCGGAACTGCCAGTGGTGTTGACTCTGGGTTTCCCGCCTGCATGGAGGGCAGGGACTGCATGTTCTAGCTTTTGAACACTGCAGATGCTGCTGGATGCCGCTTAGAGGAGAGTTGGGGCAGGGGGGCGGGGGGGGGGGCGGGAGCACACGGGGCTGGCTCTAGCCCACAACTGGAGCAAAAAGCGGGGAGGAGAGAGCTCCAGCTGGGTCCCATGGGGATGAGAATCCTTGGTTTGTTAGGGCGGGTGGCTTGGCTTACTGGTTACCATGTCTAGGAACACAGAGAAACCTCCTGCAGGAGATTAGATGTGGCTCTTTAGAGGAAGACCTGCTCCATTGCTCCAGCATGGTGGATCCCGATGAGAATAGGCACTCCATGGTTTTAAGGTGTTTATTGTAGAAAGGCAGAGAGAGGGAGAGAGTAGGGAAGTAGAGGCCAGCCATGGCCACTTGGAGAGAGGGAGAGCAAGAAGGAAAGAAAGTGAGAGGCAAGAGTCAAAGAATAAGAGAGGGAAGAGGGGACAAACAGCCCCTTTTATAGTGGGCCAGGCATACCTGGCTATTGCCAGGTAACTGTGGAGGTGGAGTTCAGACAGAATACCAGGAGCTTAGCTCGTTGCCCTACGAGACTGACTGATGGCCACAGAATTATAGAGAGCTGGAGCCTTGTGTCAGGAGTCTGGTGTCTAGGGGCATGGCAAAAGGACCTTCCATCCCTTGCAGGAACAGTTGCTAGGTTTCCGAGGTTTAAACCTATCCCGACCAAAAAACAGGCTGCATTTCATGGTCCCACATGCGATGAAACTTGTATTCAACAAGCCGGTTACTTTTCATGTTGAAGAAACAAAAATGGACTTTTCCTTTTCCTGTACCTTTAAATTTATGGTCCTAATTTTTCTAATGGGAGAAATACATTCAAATTTGTCTCATAGTCTATGATTTTTTTTTTCATGAAGAATTCCAAAGCTGAGGAAAGTTTATAAACAAAGAAAGGCTTACAAAAGTGGATAAAAATAATGTTTTCATTTTTAAGATTTATTTGTTTAAATGTCCATGGGTACACAATTGTGGATGCATGTTTCTGTCCTTGTAGAAGAGGGTGACAGGTCCTCCTGAATTGGATTTACAGACATCGAACAGTTTGTTCACTTGGTGCTGTGATCTAAACCCCAAATCCCGTGGATGTACATGCAAATGACCTGAACTACTGAACCAAACTACCAGTCTTTTTTGTTGGTTTTAATTATGATAAGCTGGCACTGAAGGGTTATCCTCATCAAAAAATGACAATGGAATTGGAATGGTAATTTGAAAGGGAATAATGAAAGATTTTTAAACTATTGGTAGGAAAATCTATTTTGGTAAGCTATATTGCATACTATTGTGGCAATAAGACAGAGCCATACTAATGCCACGAAGAAAAGAGCTGTCAACTTTTTATAAACTGTTGGAATAACTTCTTTATCACCAGAACATTGCATTGTCTTGCCACTTAACTTTCATAACTTTATCTTCTTTTGAACTATTTAATTTCTTATTATGGTCTTGAGTGCTTGGCAGTGAGATGCATATAAAATGACATAATGGACCTTTTATGAGCTATTCAACTAGTGATCTTTGAACTCATATTGCTAAGTGGTCTGTGGAAAAACAAGCCATTTTAGAACAATTTTTAAAGTAATCTGCATCACAAAACCATCCCAATAGTGTTTTTATTGGTTCTAGTAGGATATTATACATTGTTAAATTTTAAAAAGATGATATGAGAATCCGTCAAGTAAAGAAAGAAACGATTATGTTCCTTTCAGGTTACCAACCATAAATTTCATGGCTAAGTTCTCGTATATTGCCTTTCCCACGTCCATTTGGTTGTACGCTGAGGTTCTGTAAGACTTCCATTTAAGTAAACTGGCCATGTAAGTATAGTACAGATTGGTTTAAACAATGAGGCTATAGAATGAAGGATACTTAAATAGGGTGGGATTGGCATTTGTATCAGTTTCCCATACACACTTGTCAGACCTTTGACCCTCACAGTGATTTATAGGTACTATGTTTTATGAATTTCACAATACCTTCCCCTCAAATCTGTTGTTTTCTCTTGTTCTTTTACAAATAGAATATGACAAAGGTGATGGGAGAACCTTTTTGATTATTTTAAATTGTGTGACAAAGTGACAAAATGTCACTCAGATTACATTGCAGTAAGACACTGCTTTTGCAGACTGAATTTCTAGATTCTTGTGTGTTAGATGAAGGAATAGCTACATTGCAGAATTCAGCTATCAAGGAGCTGCCAGAGCCCCTTTGAAACTATCACCAACAAGGATAGTCCAGTCAACAGCCTGCAAACTTGAAGACTTCAGTCAATATCTATTTCCTACACACTGAAGGACAGTTATAGCCTCATACGAAAAACTATGATGGAAAATTATTTGGGTTCTATCTGCTTCACTAACCTGAGATTTGATAAGTGGACACATGGGAAGATGAGACAGAGGTGTTGGCCTGCCATTTCTTAAAGCTTCTGAGCTATAGTAAAAGAGAGTATAAATTAGATCAGTGCTAAAGAGGTTTTCCTGCCACCTAAATCTTTGGAATCCATGTGAAAATTCAAACAGCAGGGACTATAAATGATAGAAGATACCCTTTCAGGATAGATCTTTAATTTAGTAGAAGGGAAAATCTTATATATGTAAAAATTAAATGAAGAAAAAGGAAGTATAAAAAATATTTCATGACTGAACTTCTTGTATTTGAAAAAAATTAAACAAGAAAATATAGAGCCTCCTATGCCCTGACTTTTGTCACTGTGCAGTTCATTGCTGGATAAAATCAATCAGAATAACGTGTAAGTTGCAGAACTATATAGCCTAATTGTTCATCCATTTTTTAGAAAAAGAACTATAGAATATGGGAGAGTATGAGGAAAATTACTCTCTAGTGGACTGGCTACGAGACTAAGGGACCCATGATTCTTATAAATGAAGGCCCATGGTAATATCAGGTAATATAAGACAATAAACAAAAGGACAGGAATTATTGATAGAACTGGACATACAACAAGAGGTGCTTAAAGTCCTAATCATTGGGCCATATAGGATATTCACAGGAGTATTAGGAAAACAGGTAATCAATCATGGATATTAGGACTGGTCTCCTTCAAGATAACATACTTGTAGGAGAATATTGCACAGTTCTGTTGGATAGTCTTATTTAAGAACACAAACTATAAAGGTAGTCATTCCTGACTGGGGGAGACACAAGCATGTAAATTTGATGACTCAAAGTAAAACGATGAATTTCATAGCATCAACTCCTTGCTAATACAAATTTCAGAAACATCAAGAAATAATAAATCGTGGAGAATATTTACCCATTTGAAAGTTTTTAAGCATTTGGCTCTCAGAAGCCTGCAAAGGAGCCACAAGGATTTTGAGGAATGCTTATGGGCTGTAGAGAGTTACATAAGCTAATGGCCAAATCCCATTCCCATCCATGCGATTGTGTTACATACCACTTTTCTGACAGAACCACTAATTGTTATAGTAGGATATTTTCAGCCTGTATTGGACATCGATAAATGCCCCCTTCATCGAATATTCTTAGCTAATGGATCCCAAGATGAAGTTTGATTCACCTATAAACATGACATATTTGAAGATGCATGTCCAAGGCTTGGCTTTCTTATCCTGCCCACTGTGTAGCTATATAATGCTAACATCTAAATGTCTTATATATTTAGAGAAAAGACTGAAAACATATAAGGTAAAAGGGCCAAGAACATCTATGAAATTGTCAGGAGGAATCATGGTCAAATATATAGTCAGTACATGTATGGTACTAGATATGGTTAATGAATATCCTAAAAAAAGGACTATTCCTATAACTATAAATCAACTGCATGTGTTCTTGAGTCTCTATCAGCATATTGTTATACTTCTGTTTTCCATATTTTCATATCTTTGCATAAATCAATAAAAAGGTGGTACTTCTTGAGATTTTGATGGAAGAGCTAAAAAGAGCTTTGAGCAGCCCTAGATATTTGCAGGATAGAATAATTAGCTATGTGCTCCAGTAGATCTATGTTACTCCACACTAGAAATAACCAACAGATCAGAAGGCTTTAGCCAGGGCTATGACACCCCCTACCTCCAAGCAAATAGTTTCAATAGAGTACTGGTAGAAATCATGGAAATGTTTTCTTTTTTCTTAATTTTTTATTAGATATTTTCTTTATTTGCATTTCAAATGCTATCCCAAAAGTTCCCTATACCCCCCTCCCCTGCCCTGCTCGCCTACCCACCCACTCCCACTTCTTGGCCCTGGGATTCCCCTGAACTGGGGCATGTAAATTTTGCAAGACCAAGGGGCCTCTCTTTCCAATGATGGCTGACTAGAGACAGCTAGAGACATGAGCTCATGCAGCTAGAGACATGAGCTCTGGGGGAACTGGTTAGTTCATATTTTTCTTCCACCTATAGGGTTGCAGATTCCTTCAGCTCCTTGGGTACTTTCTCTAGCTCCTCCACTGAGGGCCCTGTGTTCCATCCTATATCAGTATGCGCCATTTGAAAAAAAAAAAAAGGTTTTATTGTATATAAAACAACAGTGGAGTCTATCACTGGTTCCACTTCAGCAATGGTGAAGACAGCTTATTCCATAAAGGATTGGACTGAAGGTCTCTTGGACAAGCCTCCCTCTGGAGCAGTACAGAATTAAACCCTGTATTGGTGTTTTTCATATTAAAAAAGAATTTGTGATTCCTGTAAATTCTTCTGGGATTTGGATCCTTTCAAGTCATTGAAACTTCTGCAGTAATTGACTCAACCATCAACACATACACAGTACTGTAAAGAAAACCAATTATTTTCTGGCAAGGCCTGGTATATAGACTGTCCAAGTAGGGGCAGCAGTTAGGTGTGGGTTGCTGCAGTGATGCAAAGGAACATTGACAACATGAGGCTTGAGAAAAGGGAGACGAAAAAGGCTAATGGAAAGAATTAAGAGCAGTATATGAAGCAGTATTTCATAAGGTTTTGCACATCGTAAATCTATATTGATAATTGTGCTATATTAAGAAGTCTGGATATTTAGAAAGCTCAAGGCAAACAAGAAATCTAGCAAATTCTCGGTTTTGTATTGTGATGTTAACAGACATGGAAGTCAATATATATTAGAATTAAACAAAAATGAGACTCCTTCATAGGTTTCTATGTGGCATTTCATAGCCTAATGAGTGAGTGTCAGAATGTACATGCCTTTATACAAATGCAGGCTTTCTGTACATGAAGGACCATGAAAGCCTATATAATGAGTTTCCTTGGAATCTGGTCGTAGAACAATCAATATAGGGTTGATAATGTAGGTAAAACAGTCAATATTCCCATGCTACATTTTTATGATATGCATCCTGCATAAAACACTTGAGAACATTGCTATAATCTTACAAGAATTTTTATGCAAATCAGTGATGAGTGAAAGCTCAAACCTTTCGTTTTTAGAAGTTGACAGTGGTAACAGCACTGATCTAATAATCTCAGAGGAAGAACAATGTCCAAGCTCACATAGTGTAAAGAATAAATGTGCTTTAAAAGCTACAAAACACCTGACTCTCAACAGAAAAAAAAGTCACTTCATAATCTCTAACATAGTTGATTGAAAATGGTTTATAGCATTTCCACAAACCTATAGCCAGATAGACTATTGAGACCTACATACATCATAAGGGCTATTGTCATTGTTATTATTTCCATGCCATAACAAGTTTGTGAGACTACATTTTAAAAGACACTTTGCTGTGGTTACAGGAAGACACAATCAAGCTGTATCTGACATGAGAGTCTCTTTCTTTTTTTTTCCATTTTTTTATTAGGTATTTAGCTCATTTACATTTCCAATGCTATACCAAAAGTCCCCATACCCCCCCCCACTCCCCTACCCACCCACTCCCCCTTTTTGGCCCTGGCATTCCCCTGTACTGGGGCATATAAAGTTTGCAAGTCCAATGGGCCTCTCTTTGCAGTGATGGCCGACTAGGCCATCTTTTGATACATATGCAGCTAGAGACAAGAGCTCCGGGGTACTGCCTAGTTCATATTGTTGTTCCACCTATAGGGTTGCAGTTCCCTTTAGTTCCTTGGGTGCTTTCTCTAGTTCCTCCATTGGGGGCCCTGTGGTCCATTCAATAGCTGACTGTGAGCATCCACTTCTGTGTTTGCTAGGCCCTGGCATAGTCTCACAAGAGACAGCTATATCTGGGTCCTTTCAGCAAAATCTTGCTAGTGTATGCAATGGTGTCAGCGTTTGGAAGCTGATCATGGGATGGATATCTGGATATGGCAATCACTAGATGGTCCATCCTTTCGTCACACTTCCAAATTTTGTCTCTGTAACTCCTTCCATGGGTGTTTTGTTTCCTATTCTAAGAAGGGGCAAAGTGTCCATACTTTGGTCTTTGTTCTCTTGAGTTTAATGTTTTTAGCAAATTATATCTTATATCTTGGGTATCCTAAGTTTCTGGGCTAATATCCACTTATCAGTGAGTACATATTGTGAGAGTTCCTTTGTGATTGGGTTACCTCACTCAGGATGATGCCCTCCAGGTCCATCCATTTGGCTAGGAATTTCATAGTCAAAATGCTTAGAATAAGGGAAAGATGTGGCATAGTAGCTTAATGATCTGCTTGTAGTTTATGAAAATAATAAAACATTGTCATCACCTGCTCCAATGTTTAGAGAATATAATGAAATGGGTAGATGAAGGATATACATTTGAAAAAGCCAGAGGAAGGTGTAGAGTATTTCATAGATACTGGACTTTTGTAATCTATCTTGGAAAAAAGAAGAGAAACCACAGCTAGTGATAGAAAAGTGACAAGAACCATGAGGCCAACCAACCTTATAAAATATAAACAGTTGCCATTACAGGGAAAGCTTTGTTTTCAGTTGATGGCTGAAATTGTTTCAGAAACTCCAGTAATGCAGAATTTGTGCATTATCTCCCCTGCTATGGTGGGGTATTTGGTTGTGAGATAGGACTGCCTGAATACCTAGGTTTCTTTACGTAGTACCAATAAATCCTTTATTCACGAGGCTGGACTTGAAAAGAGTCTCCCTTTATGCTGCTGCCAGTGCCTTACTGGTGCAAGCTAGATATTTTTTCATATTTCCTCAGTAAAATCCACATAACACAGATAATAGTAAGCAATTGGTTATAGCCATTAGCAGCTTGGAAACAGTTTCCTCTTCAGTTGTGCTTTCAAATGACAATGAACCCTAACCAGCACTGTGATTGCAATTTTTGAGACTCTGACCAAGAGGTTGAACCTAAATTGGGCATAGAAATCTTTGTGGACTGGCAATGGCCATGTAGCATCTCTAGGAACAGCATATGAATGCTTCGCTGATGCAACTCTACTGTGGCAAGGCCCATGGAAACCCCTTCCAAACTGGCAAGGGCCTGTGGTAAATTTTGGGGTCTGTATGCTTAATACTGAGATCATTTTTGCTACAAGCTCTCCTTGTTTTTGCTTTTGCTGTCTATACTCAGAGCAAATATAGTTTCACTGTGCCAGTCCTAGGCAAGGCCAGGATCAAGTAGCTTGAAAGCTCTGTGGATGATTCTATGTCTTTTCTCAATATTCCTTTGAGGTATAAAACCCTCCTCTCATCTTTCTGCCTCTATTGATCCTCCAGATGTGACCATTAATCCTGTATGTTTTGGAACATTAAGCTTGTATTTATAGCAATAGCCACAGGCACACTGAGTAAGTCTGTGCCAGTTGTGGAGAGCAGTGGGTCTTGCTTATGTTATTATTCTAAGGAACATATCAACAGAGACTTAAAACTAGGAAATTATGTCTAATCATAAGACACTCAAAATGGCAAATCTATGTCTGATCAATAAAGATTTAAAGATTGGTCTTGGAAAGATGGTATCAGGTACATATCAGAAAAGGTTGCTTGGTATAATGAACACACCTATGTCTGAAATTAAAAAAGCATTATGACAGAGGGTGGTATTTGATGACTGGATTTGTACCCACAAATATTTAATCTATATCCCACCTTGTATAACTGTGTAAATGGATCTGCTACCAGCTGGGTATCTGCTCATGTCTATAGGACATGCCTGCCTAGACATTTATTTTTGGCTCGGTGAAATTGTGCCCTGTAGTGCAAAATAAGGTTCAGGGGTGATTACTCCAGCAGGAAGCAGAAAAGAGGAAGGGGAACCCTTGGTTTTTGTTTTCATTTGTTTTTGTTTTGTAATGATGGAGCTTCTACAATGCTGATACTATGATTCCTTTTATTAAAATAACCAATGATGTCACTGCTCAGGCAAACAGGATTATGACTATATAAATACAGATGGCTTGAGATATTCAAGGCCACCTGCTTAAAAGTTAAAGGGTGGTCAGTATCTTTACTTCCACTGCCACCATGTCTCCATTGCATGACCTCAACCTTGCAGCTCTAGCTGGTGGCTGGCCGAGGACCTTCGGCCATTTATTATTTTATGTTACCGTAAGATGGTATGCAGCAGATGAGGCTCTTCTACTGTGAACAATCAAATCTTTAACACCTTAAGCCAAATAATATCCTGTTGTATATAATTTATCTCCCGATACTTTGTTTTGGCAAAAGAAAATAGGCTGAACAAGGTATGGAGTGATGAAATATTTGATGTGTCATTAATTTTTTTCCAAGAGAAGGAAGGTTAGTGCTGCAGGGACTATTATGGCTAATGGGCATAAGTCTTTGAAGGATTGCCTCAGCTGTCGAGTGGTCTCTTCAAAGCCAGTACGTTCTCCATAATAATTCTTAGCCAGTAACTAATCAAGGCATAGCATAAATGTCTAGATATTTTGGTCTCAACCATTCTGACTTTTCTAAATTAAGGATGGCCATAGTTCCTCTGTCATGGAATTCTTGCTTCCCCTCTCCATTCTACATTGATATATTAGGGTTCTTTAGAGTCACAGAACTTATGGAATGTCTCTATGTATTAAGGAAATTTACTGTGATGACTTAAAGTCTGTAGTTCAACTAACCCAAAGTGGACAGCTGTGGACAGGAAGTCCAAGAATCTAGTAGATGCTAAGACCCAGGAGGCTAGTTGTTTGAGCTGGTCTTCTGTAGAAGTGATGGCAAGTAAGTGCAAGCAGTCAAAATTGAGTGATGCTTCCTTCTTACAATGTCCCTATGTAGACTTCCAGCAGAAGGTGTGGCCCAGATTAAAGGTGTGTACCACCATGCCTGGATCTGGGACCTGCTTTGTTCAGGCTGACCTTGAACTCAAGAGATCTTCTTATCTCAGTCTCCTTGGAATAAATGTGCATACTACATTGGACTGGGTTTAAACTTTTCAAGGCCACTGTGTCCCAAGATCTTCATGCCAAGATACAGGTCAGAATCTTGTATCTCCCAGGCTCAAGATCTGGATGAGAGGGTGCCCTCCAATTCTGTCTGGATTCTGACATATATATATATGTCAAGTTGACTACCAGGAATAGTCAATATAATTGATTCTGACAAATTTTAATTAACATGAAGCCTTCACAATTAACTACAGGATAGGTCAGTGTCTTACTCAATAGCATCATTACTTGTTCTGAAATATTAAAATCTAATGACACAGACAGGAAATAAAATCTACATTAGTCTAGTTAAATCTCCTACACACCATATATTGAATTGTTTTAGACATGATATTGATAGTGATCTATTTTATACCTGATACTTACATAACTGAATGTTTCTTCTGTTTGTTTCTGATGTGAATATAAGCTATAATACATGAAAGAATGAACAGGCAAGTATTTATTAGATTTTCTATAATATAGTTAATATTAGAATAAAAAAGAGAATATCTGATATTTTATGTTTTCATAATATTCAAAATTTTTATAAAAAAGGATTCACAAGAAATGGGGCCTAGAGTTTTGCTGCAGCTTTTAACTATTTGTAGAACATAATTATATGTGAGACAAGCTTTTTTGACATGGAAAATTTATTCTATCAGAGGCTAAGTTTTATCAGTGTGTTAAATGCCATCCAGATGTTCACAAAAGATGAACCAGTAGAATGCATGCTTATATATGTCCAACTCCATTTTTTATTAATGAAAATAAATTTATAAATTGATTTTTAGAAATTGGAAGGACAATACATTATATTTGTATTTCTTTAGTGCCAGAAAATTCGTTTAGTTAAATAAATCACTGAAGAACAATGTGATTAAAAATTGGGATATGTTCTCATTCTTAGTAGCTGGGTAGTATTCCATTATGTAAATGAACCACTTTTTCTGTATACATTTTCGGTCGTGGGACATCTGGGTTGCTTCTAGCTTCTAGTTATCACAAATAAAGCCACCATGAAGACAGTGGAACACGTGCCCCTGTGGCATGATGGGGCATCTTTTCCCAAGAGTGGTATTGCTGGGTCTTCAGGTAGATCTATTTACAATTTTTTGAGGAACCTCCAGATTGATTTCCAGAGTCATTATACCAGTTTGCAATCCCACCAGCACTGAAGGAGTGTTCATCTTTCTCCACATCCTCTCCAACATGTGCTGTCACCTGAGGTTTTGATCTTAGCCATTCTGATTGGTGTAAGGTTGAATCTCAGGGTCGTTTTGATTTGCATTTCTCTGATCACTTAGGACTTTGAACATTTCTTCTCAGCCATTTGAGATTCTTCACTTGTGAAATCTCAGTTTAGTTATATACCCCATTTTTTGATAGGGTTGTTTGTTTTTTTGGGGTGATTAGCTTCTTGAGTTCTTTATATATTTTGGATAATTAGTCCTCTACTGGATGTGGTGTTAGTGAAGATTTTTTCCCCAATCTGTAGGTTGCTGATTTGTCTTATTGACTATGTCCTTTGCCTTGTAGAAGCTTTCCAGTTTCATGAGGTCCCATTTATCAATTCTTGATATAAGAGCATGGTCCATTGGAGTTCTGTTTAGCAAATTTCCCTCTGTGCCAGTGAGTTCTAAGCTCTTTCTCACTTTCTCTTCTATAAGATTCAGTGTATCTGGTTTTATGTTGAGGTCTTTGATCCACATGGACTTGATCTTTATACAAGTGACAAATATGGGTCTATTTTCCTTTTTCTACATAAAGACATCCTGTTAGATCATTTATTGAAGATGCTTTCTTTTTCCCATTGTACATTTTTGGCTTCTTTGTCAAAATCAAGTGTCCGTAAGTGTGTGGTTTTGTTTCTGGGTCTTCAATTCTATTCCATTGATCAACTTGTCTGTCTCTGTACCAATATCATGCAGTTTTTATCACTATTGCTCTGTAGTACAGCTTGAGGTCAGGGATGGCGATTTCCCCTAGCTGTGCTTTTATTGTTGAGAATTATTTTCGCTATTCTGGGCTTTTTGCTTTTCTAGATGAATTTGATGATTACTCTTTCCATGTCTTTGAAGAATTGTGTTGGAATTTTGATGGGGATTGCATCAAAAATTGTAGGATGGCCATTTTTACTATGTTAATTCTGCCAATCCATGAGCATGGGAGATCTCTCCATTTTCTGGGATCTTCAATTTCTTTCTTGAGAGATGAGAACATCCTGACTTTTGCAGGCAAATGGATGGAACTAGAAAATATCATCCTGAGTGTGTTAACTCAGATGCAAAAGGACATGCATGATATGTACTCACTAATAAGTGGATGTTAGGCAAACAAATAAGAACAGAATACCCAAGATACAGTTCACAGAACTCAAAAAGGTCAAGTTGAAGTCCCATTTGGGAGGGAGAAGAAAGCAATCACATGTGGGGAGGGAGGGAGGGAACTGGGAGGAAAAGTAGATGTGGAAGGAGGGAGGACAGGGGAACCGGATCTGGTATTGGGCAAGGAAAAAGGACTGAAGCTCTGAGGGCCAGCAGAAAGAATGGAAATAGACAACCTCAGGAGATAGCTGGTTGTGTGGGTGCCCTCCAAAATGCACCAGAGACGTGGGAGGTAAGAGACACTTAGGACTCAAAGGGAGGGACCTTAGATGAAATGCCAGATAATAGGGAGAGTGAACTTACAGAGCCCACCTCTGGCAGGAAGACAGGACATCAAATGAGGGAGAGGGAGGTCATCACACTGTCACAGCTCTGACCCATAATTGTTTCTGTCTGAAAGAATTACAGGAATGGAACTGGGGCAGAGCCTAAGGAAAAGAAGATCCAGTGACAGGCCCAAAGTGACAGGGTTCCAGTTCAAGGGGAGGTCCCAAGGTCTGATACTGAGGCTATGGAATGCTCACAAAAAGGGACCTAGTTTATGCAATAGTGTCAGCGTTTGGAGGCTGAATATGGGATGGATTCCTGGGTATGGCAGTCTCGAGATAGTCCATCCTTTCGTCTCAGGTCCAAACTTTGTCTCTGTAACTCCTTCCATGGGTGTTTTGTTCCCAATTCTAAGAAGGGGCAAAGTGTTCACACTTTGGTCTTCGTTCTTCTTGAATTTCATGTGTTTCACAAATTGTATCTTATATCTTGGGTATTCTAAGTTTCTGGGCTAATATCCACTTATCATGTGAGTACATATCATGTGAGTTCTTTTGTGATAGAGTTACCTCACTCAGGATGATGCCCTCCAGGTCCATCCATTTGCCTAGGAATTTCATAAATTCATTCTTTTTAATAGCTGAGTAGTACTCCATTGTGTAAATGTACCACATTTTCTGTATCCATTCCTCTGTTGAGGGGCATCTGGGTTCTTTCCAGCTTCTGGATATTATATATAAGGCTGTTATGAACATAGTGGAACATGCATCCTTCTTACCAGTTGGAACATCTTCTGAATATATGCCCAGGAGAGGTATTGCAGGATCCTCCGGTAGTACTATGTCCAGCCATTCAGTATTCCTCAGCTGAGAATTCTTTGTTTAGCTCTGATCCCCATTTTTAATGGAGTTATTTGATTTTCTGGAGTCCACTTTCTTGAGTTCTTTATATATATTAGATACTAGTCCCCTATCTGATTTAGGATAGGTAAAGATCTTTTCCCAATCTGTTGGTGGCCTTTTTGTCTTATTGACAGTGTCTTTTGCCTTACAGAAGCTTTGCGATTTTATGAGGTCCCTTTTGTCGATTCTTGATCTTACAGCACAAGCCATTGCTGTTCTATTCAGGAATTTTTCCACCAAACTCTGACACCATTGCATACAGTAGCAAGGTTTTGCTGAAAGAACCCAGATATAGCTGTCTCTTGTGAGGCTATGCCGGGGCCTAGCAAACACAGAAGTGGATGCTCACAGTCAGCTATTGGATGGAACACAGGGACCCCAATGGAGGAGCTAGAGAAAGTACTCAAGGAGCTAAAGGGGTCTGCAACCCTATAGGTGGAACAACAATTTGAACTAACCAGTACCCCCAGAGCTTGTGTCTCTAGTTGCATATGTAGCAGAAGATGGCCTACTCAGCCATCATTGGGAAGAGAGGCCCCTTGGTCTTGCAAACTTTATATGCCCCAGTACAGGGGAAGGCTAGGGCCAAGAAGTGGGAGTGTGTGTGGGGGGGGGGGAGTGGGAGAGTATGGGGGACTTTTGGGATAGCATTAAAATGTAAATGAAAAAATACCTAATAAAGAAAAAAAACATTCATATATGACTAATCTTGGTTGGCCAGATTAAAAAAAAAAAAAGAGGACCTAGCATGACCACACTCTGGAAGCAGCTGAGAGAGTCAGATGCAGATATTTTCACCCAATCAATAGACAGAAGCAGCTGACCTCTGTTGTTGAATTAGGGAAGGCTGAAAGAAGCTGAGGAGAAGGGCTATCCCGTAGGAGGACCAGCAGTCTCAATTATTCTGGGCCCCTGAGATCTCTCAAACACTGGACCTCCAAACAGACAGCATCCACTAGCTGATATGAGGTCCCCAACACACATACAGTAGAGGACTGCTGGGTCTGTGTTCATTCAGAGATGATGCACCTAACCCTCAAGAGACTGGAGGCCCCAGGGAGTTTCGAGGTCAGGTGGTGTAGGATGTGAGGACATCCACGTGGAGACAGGGGGTTGGGGAGGAGGTGTGGGATGTGGAACAGTCTGAGGATGGACAGGGTGGGAGGAATAAAATAGGGAGTGTAAAAGAATAATAAAAATTATTTAAAGAAAACTGGGAAATGTTATAAATGCTAAATTGTTCTATCCTTTAAATTCTGCCAAATGAAAATACATCTGCAAACAAAAACTATGATTAGTTTTAGCCTTATAAAATGTCATAGCAAATGTTATGATAGACAAGCTCCTTATCCAAGTGGAGAGAATGGACATGCATTTCTGTCAACATGAGAATGCCTATGTAAGTTCATTATTTTTAGTTTTAATCTATGATTTAGTCTAGTATCTTTTAGTGAAACCATAGTAAGCTATAGGTGTAGGTATGTGATGTGAGCATGAGTGTGTATGTGTGTGTATGAGAGAGAGAGAGAGAGAGAGAGAGAGAGAGAGAGAGAGAGATAGAGAGAGCTCTATAGTGATATTCTACGGATGCATCTTCATTGTTTACTATCTTAGTTTTGAATATAGGCAATTAGGAAGTAATTTTAGATTACTAAAATCAAGACAAATTATATTGTACAAAGAATAAGTAAAACTTCAAAATAATTGCACTTAGTTATCCATTTAATCAGTCGCTAGCTGGTATAAAATTGTTTTATATCTCTATGTGAAACTTTTTGGAACCAAGTTTTATCTATATTAAAATAAAGTAGTGCACTTTCTACTTTATATTATTTAACGACTAATTGAGTAGGCATCACTAATAGCTCTTTGTTCAAAAAATTTCTTTTCCCTGAAATTCAGGACTATTAACTAGCTCAATATTATCTTTATCAATATTCTAGATCAGGTCCCAAGATTTCCAGTCCAAAGTTAGAAATATACCATAATAAGAACAATTATATTAAATTATGCATCTCCTAATACTTCTATGGTGATAGTCAGCATTGTTAATCACTTTGTACATGAAAGATAGCCCATGCTACTATTATGTAGTGTACCCATTCACACTGCTACAATATAAAATAATTATAAGAGCAAATGTCAGTTAGAATGAGAAAAAACTGAATCTCTTACAGATTACCGAATGATTTATTTAGTCATTAATGGGAACAATTTGGAAATTTTCTTTAAAACATGATATCAGTCAGAAGTGGAAAAACATTTATTTTACTCAGAATATGCTATATTTCTACTCATCAAAATCAATATGTTGGTATACATCTCCTTTTTATTACTAATAAAAATAAGTTTTACAGGCCAGTAATTAAACCAATGTTACATAAAATGATCTCTTATCAAAAAATAAAAAAATAAAATGAGCTATTAGCTTACCAAAAAAGCCCAAAATGGATCTAAAGGATATCTCACTTACCAAGGAAACCATTCTGGAAAAAGTATGTGCTGTATTATCGTGGTTCTATAGAAGTCTCAAAATCGAGATGGAATACAAATCATAACACATGATTAGGAGGAGTGACTGTAGGTGTGATGGTAGATACACGTCGTAATAAAACTACTTATTCCAGGCTGTGATGTCACATGCCTTTAGTCCCAGCACTTGGGAGGCAAAGGCAGGTGGATCTCTGAGTTCGTGGCCAGCCTGGTCTACTGAGTGAGTTCCAGGACAGCCAGGACTACACAGAGAAACCCTGTCTCGAAAAACTAAAACAACAAGAACAACAACAACAACAACAACAAAAACAAAAAAACAAAAAAACAAAAAACAAAAAAAAAGAAAGAAACAAAAACAAAAAAACAAAAACAAAAACCAAACAAACAAACAAAAAAAAAACTACTCATATCTTGATTATCATTGGGTTCACATGAGGTGTGTATATGAGGAAAATTCATAGATGATCCTATACTATAAAAACAAGTGAACTCCATAGATGTTTCCAATATCAACTTATAGTTTTAATGTTGCTTTTTAGCTGGACAAGATGGCACCATTACATGAGTAGAGTCAATGAGCTGTAGGCATTTTATTATTCTTACAAATTTTGGTGACATTGTGATTAATTTAAAATAAAGACAAATGAAATAAAAAGATATCCACTCCAGGTCACAGAATATTGTAAATATTTCTGTGGCTCTTGATCAGAAACACTGGTACATTTTTGTGTAGAAGGTTTTCTCTGTTATAAAAATGAATAAACTTGGTTTGTTTACCCAACATGTTACTCTTTTAGTTGTTTAGACAGTTAGTAACAGACAGAGTGAAAAATTATTGTTGCATTGAAGGCACTGTGGTTGCAATGAAAACAAAGCAAAATAAACAGAAACACAGTAGGGACTATACTGTCATTAGATTGGAGTTATGTGAGAAAAAAAAGTAGATTAGGGTAAATGTATGAATATTTAAACTCTCCTGAAAAATGTGTTATGAAAGAAAACAAGATGTATTTTTAATATAAGACAAAGGTGATAAACTATTTACAGTTTTTATAGATTATTAATATTATGGCCACAGTCATTTATGCTTATATTGTCTATGGTCAACAAAGGCAGGGCTGAGAATTTACAACAAAATTGTCATTACAGGTCAAATCAAAATATTTACTCTCTGAATCTTGAAGTAAAAGCCTTTAGTTCCTGACTCAGGTTAAACATTATGAGTCTCAAAGCAGACTCACAATTGTTTTTCTTCAGTCAATTTCTGTGAAAGTTAAATAATTAGTTTCTTTCAAAACATTGCTTTTTCTAAAATATGCTTAATCTTCACTGCCTCTATCCATTCCCACAGTTCAAAAACTCTGACCTAGAATTGTTCCTGTCTAAAAGAACTGCAGGGACAAAAATGGAGAAGAGATTGAGGGAACGGAGTTGCAGTGACTGACTCAAATTGGGATCCAGCTCAAGAGGAGGCTCCAAAGCGTGACACTATTACTGTTGCTTTAGTGTGCTTACAGACAGGAGCCTAGCATGGCTGACCTCTGAGAAGCCCAACAAGTAGCGGACTGAGTCAAATGCAGATACTTACACCCAACCATTGGACTGAAGTCTGGACTCCTGTGGTTGAATTAGGGTGAGGCTGGAATAAGTTGTGGAGGAGAGACATCCCATAGGAAGACCAGCAGTCTCAAATTAGCTGGATCCCTACGCTCTCTCAGACACTGTGATCTCTAGGCAGCGTGCAGTAGCTGGTCTGAAGCCCACGGCACATATATAGCAGAGGACAGATACATAGCAGTGGGAGAAGTGGTGCCACACCCTTGAGATACTTGAGATCCCAGGGAGTGCAAAGGTAGGGGAACATCCTCTCAGAGACTTGGGGAGGAGGAATGGGGTAAGGAAATGTGAGAAGGGGAACTAGGAATGGAGCAATGTCTGGATTGTAAAATAGATAAAAGTAATAAAATATGCTTAATTCTTATATAATATGCATGTCTCATGCTATGTCATACAGTTTCTTCTAATTAACCAAATTATAAACTTTTCCACCTTACTTTATTAGGAGAAATTCCAGGCCTTGTGTGGAAGACACAAGCATAACCACATTTGTTTTCAGATGCTAACTAACATTTTTAAAAGGCTAAATTGTAAAAAGAAATAACATGGGTTTAAGCATAAAATACAAACAAGATTGCTTATTTCACCAATATACAGTTTTATACACACTTAGGCACACATTTTACGGACATGACTGTAAAAAAGGTTGAAAGTTATTACTTAATGAGATATGAAGCCTATAGGTTAAAGTACTGGAGAACATTAAGAGTGAAGGGATCACAGGTGATGACTAGTGGTCCAAGTCCATTCTTTTGAGTGACAGATTGCAGGAGGAAAAAAAGAGAAGACAGTCATGCAGAAGGACTTCAGCGCCTTTTCAGATTTAGGGTGTTGGAAGGAGATCCCTTTGAAAACCTTGCCAGTGAACTTCAAAGGGCATACTGAGGAACAATGAACACTGTTACTCATGTTCCAAGTGCATTCATTTCTGGTACGTCAGGAATGATTGAACTTGAGTGAGTTGGAGTTGTGACTGAGTCTGAAGTAACTTTCATCATATTTCCTCAAGGCCTGCTTTGACATACAAATTACCTCCATTGAAGAGAGGAAGAATAATAGTGGAAACAATCAAAGGAGTGGGTTAAAAGCTAGCATGTCTGTGCAGAGCTCCTTTGAGACTAAAAGTAAATGATCAGTATAGATTCATATCATTCCCTCTTCTGTCTCTACATAGAGCTAAGAAAAACAACCTAAAGCATGACCAGTTATGTTTCAGACCAGATGAACCAAACCTACGTGGAGACCAGGGAGGTTCTGAAGGCAACTGAATGAATTAACAGTCCTAACTTCTTTCTGAAGTCATAACATCATATACCTCATGTCTTCAGTGGAGACCTTAATTGTAGAACCAAATAGATAAATCCTTCAGGAACAGAATTTAAAATTGTAAACCCTTAGAGAAGGTTCAGGCAGAATCCCAAACCTGTAATATTTATTTTCTTCATGCTAAATCCAACTTTGCAATTATTTTCATAATATTAAGGCCTGGGTAGAAATTTGAAATGCCTGAGGTTGGCAGGCAAAATTACCTCAAAGGAGAGTTTATATCTTTAGGTTAAATTTAATAGGGTGGAGGGAATCTTACAGCTTGTTTCATTTTCCTGGTAGTAGATGCTTAGATACCTGTATATTAAAAAGAACTATGTAATCTTTTATTTTCAACTACTTTTGTTATGAGTAAACATAAAACTACAACCAAATATAATTAATAATTCATAAATATCTACAATACTGTAAGGAAGATGACATAGAGTGAACTATAAAAACTTATGCATGGGAATTCCACCCAGTCTCTATTCATAATGCTTTATTATTTTTTAAAACCAACTATACGTTTGGCTTAATGTACTTCATTAGCACACCAAGATTCGCCATGTTCAGGGCCACTTTGAAATCTGCTTTATAGTTCTATGATAAACACTATGAGTAAAACCAGCTTTTGGAGAAAAGTAGTCATTTGGTTTACATGCGCTGATCACAGCTTACAGACAAGGGTAGTCAGGACGGGAATTTCGAGGCAAGCATCCGGCAGGTCAAGCTGCTTGGTGATTTACTTTTTATGGCTTGCTCAAACTGCTCAGGCTGACATTGCCAGATACTCTAAACCTTCCTTCCTGGGCAACTAGGACAAAGACATATGACATACGAGCCTGTAATGGCAGACAGAATACAAGGAGCGTGGTGAGTCCCTCCTAAGATCAAGATGAAAATAATGGTCACGCATCTCTTTTCAATTAAGGCCAAGAAGTATGAAGGCCATTCTTTACATTTAAATGAGCACAATGTAGGTCTTATAGGATTAGGATTGTTGAATGAAAAACAAATAAAATAAAGTCTAAAATGAAATATGCCTTTAAATCCCCCTCCTGCTGCTGTTTTCATTCACTGATGTTAGAAGCACCCTATTCAAACATTCAATATCTACCACTGACCATCAGATTGCTACTGATTCTTTAGGTTTTCAGCACCAGATTAGGAATATAGAGACATCCAGCTTCTGAAAAATGGATTAAATTTCACAAAACATTTTTAAACTAGTTAAAAAGTTTTTATCTATTTGAAAATCCTAACAAACTGAACAAAATGAAACACTATTTTTTTTTCCTGAAATAGCATAGGGACATTGGGTAACAGCACAGACATGTCTTGTAGGTTTCTGTTGGAGGATACTAAGATTGGCAGTTTCTACTTCAGGTAAAGGTGAGGGAGACTCTCAGTTCAGAGCACCCTGCCGCATCCTTCAATATTTAAAAGGTATTTCATGGTTAGAATTTGCTAATTTCATGAGTATCTTTATGTGTTTCCATATATTACATTTTTAGAAATTTGTAGCCGGGAATGGTGGTATACACCTTTAATCCCAGCACTTGGGAGGCAGAGGCAGGAGAATCTCTGAGTTCGAGGCCAGCCTGGTCTACAGAGTGAATTTCAGGACACCCAGGACTACACAGAGAAACTCTGTCTTGAAAAACCAAACCAAACCAAACAAAACAAAACAAAACAAAAATTCGTACAGTTTGCATAGGAGTGAAAAACCAGGCTCCTAATGCCTCATCAATGTGACTCCACCTTCTATGAAATAGACGTCTCTCTTTGCATTGTAATGAGTTCAGGTCTTCACAGTTTCAGAGCCCAAATCCTATGACAAGATTCTTCTTGAAATCATTTGAAGGCTCAACAATAGATGTGGAAGTGAAATGTAAAACTGATGGGGAAAAAAAATTGTTTTCTAACTCCAACAAGCCATTGCTAAGTCAAAACACAAGTGATGTCAGCTTGAGTATTTTAATAGAAATGTAATAAGGAACAGTAACGTAAATGCTTCAAGCATCTTTAGAGGCCTGTGATCAGTTTAACGCAGATGGATTCTAAGTAAGTTCTTCTTAATAGCTATTTTCAGATACAATCAGTTATGAAAGCAACAGCTTGATAAATATGACGATGGATATTTTGTCAAGGACTAAGCTTGTCTTAGAGAGGAGTTCTGAAGAAAAGGGGTGTTTGAGAGCAGCGGAATAAATGACTGGAAGTCAAACCATGGGTCCAAGCTGGCAGCCTATATTCTGCTCCAGATAGCTCCCTAGAACATGAAGAGAAAAGGCAGATGTGCCTGGTGGCACTCTGATTGCCCGGTCTTAGGTCCTTCTCTATTTTTTCTTTGTTGTGGCTCAATGGGTATCTCTTGTGTTTTGCCAAAGCCACTATGAGGATCAAAGCTCATCTTTATCAACTGCTGTAAGACAAGACCTGAAGGAGTCAGCAGAAAAGTTCCGATTTGATTAAGCAACTCTTCCTCCAAGTGTGAAAGGCAGAGAGGGTATCACAAAAGGATGGAAAGTTCCTCTATTTTCCTGCTCCTCCTGATGTAAAAATGGCTGTACCTTGAGCAACACCGGAGGCATGCGTTACACCATAAAGTGTGAAGGGAGTAGATGTAGTGTGCCAATTTGTAGATCAATTTTTTTTTCCAGCTGTGGAAGAGACATCTGCTCCAGTATCCAAAAGAGCTTTGAAAACTTTTCCATTTATTGTTATCTCCTTAAAAGGCCTGTTTTTCTTTACTTCTTCCATCAAAAAACACTCAATTTCTTGGACGATAGCTTCTTTCTCCTCTGGCCTGAGTTTTTACTGACTGAATTTCAGCACATAATGGTCACAACAAGATTTGTGTAACCCTCTGTCCTGCGTGAATCTGTACTGTTTTGAGGGTGGCTTCAACAAGATTTTTACTTTTCCTTTGTAAGTCAGAATCTCTAACTCCTGGAATTAGATGTATCCCTTGTAGCGACCAATCCTGTGCTCTCATGGGGTTGTCTGACATAGGGATCCAATTGAGAACCTACACCCTTAGTTGACCTGAGACAAAGGATTCATGCTGGCCCCCATTATTTGAGTGGTCTTGGGCTGGTTTCCCTGAAAGTTTCCCTGCTGAGTACAATCCTCTTTAATGGTGTGGTGGTCTGAAAATGCTTGGCCAGGGTGTGGCACTATTAGAAGTTTTCTCATTGTTGGAGTATGTCTAGCCTTGTTGGAGGAAGCCTTTGACTGTGGGGATGGACAATGAGACTCTTCTCTTAACCACAGGGGAGACAGTCTTCTTCTAGTGGCCTTCAGATGAAGATGTAGCACTTAGTCTCTCTTATATTATGCCTGCCTGGACACTGCCATTCTCCCACCTTGATGATACTGTATTGAACCTTTGAACCTGTAGGGAAGCCCCAATTAAATGTTGTTTTGATAAGAGTTGGTCATACTTGGTTATAGAGTCTGTTCACAGCAATAGAAATCCTGACAAAGGTCAGAAACTCTATTAGAAAACATTCTAAAAGAGCTATGAAAAATTCTACAAGAGTTGTGTTCACTCCCCATTGATTTCTAGAACATAATCAGAAATCCTTTTTTAAAAAAAATCTTGGTGAACTGTGTTTACTCTCCAGAGATCTCCAGAGAGCTCATGTCCTGCAGACCAAAAGCCCAATTTTCATTTTACATGTCAATTCAGTTATTTATTTCTGGTTGCCTCGTGACCATCCCACAAATCAGCATTCCATGACCTTAGCCCCTTGACTCTTAGGAAGAGACAGCAAGCTGAAGTACAGATAATAAAGTAGCTGGGGTGGGGGTGGGGGGTGGAGGGTGCCAGGGGACCCAGCCTTGGAATTACCTTTCAGTCCATGCCTGGACCTAAATTTGCTCTGTCACAGGCTGACATTGAACTCAGGAATCTGCCTGCATTTGTATCTGCCTGTCTTTGTATCTTTTGGCTCAAAGTGCAGCTGCCTCTGTTCCTTTAGATCTGTGAAGCTCCTTGTACAATTCATATTGCATTTTTATATTTTTGCATATTTGAGAAATTATATATATTTTTAAAGCATGTTTTTAGAGTTCTTTCCCCCACATTTTTGGCTGCCCTGAAGGTCCCAGTATTTTCCACCCAGTATTTTCCACCTTGCTGAGACACCTTTGCTTCATGCACTCTTGCTGTCTCTGATTAACATGGAGTCATTGACATGAACAGGGAGGACATTGTATAAAGGAGGGATGTG
Source organism: Mus musculus (assembly GCF_000001635.26). Lineage (NCBI taxonomy): Eukaryota > Metazoa > Chordata > Mammalia > Rodentia > Muridae > Mus > Mus musculus. The sequence goes on along the minus strand of NC_000080.6, from coordinate 84,263,033 downwards.
AAAATGTAGACATTATTATATAAACAACCCTTACATCAACAGTACTGGAGGCCCATGCATGCTGGCCCATTCCCAGGGTCAGGAACCATTCCTGCCATTCTACTCCTACCAAGGCCATAATGGACCCAGTACTATATTTCTTACATGAAGAAACTATCTTTGTCATAGCTGTGCTTACTACAAGAAAATTAAAGGATAAATATGTGTATATATAATTGTTTTATGAAACCTTGAAAATCACTATGATTATGATTGATGAAACTAAATACAACAATGAACAGTAACAAGATCTGGGCCTGAATAAAACTGGATGAAAAAAATGTATACAAATTTGTGAAGAAACTTTGTTAAATGTCTCTGTAGGCCCCCGATCCTCGATCAGTGGTACTTACTTCCAGATGCCCCAGAGTGAGTCACCAAGACACAGACCAATGCAAAAGCAAGAGGTTTATTTTCGGGCAGGTCGGGGTCGACCTTCAATTAGTCCCTCAAGAAGAGTTGCTAAGAAGGTGAATCCATTGGCTATTATAAGGAGCTTTTATACTTTTTAGGGGCATAGGTTACATCAGCAAGGTTACATACAGTTCAGACTTATTGGCTAAGCATACTGACCTTTATATTGGCTAGTAAGCATGACACACATTTGAACTCTACTTGGGACTTTATAAAGGGTCAGGTAACTACCAGTCACTGCATTCTGAAAATTTTTTACTCAAGAATGTTCCTGTGGGTGGGGAATGGAACTTGGCCTAGCCTAGACTCCAGGCAGGAGGGCGGATCTGTAAGGATGATGTGGGATTGGAACACTGCTTAGGGTTCCTCAGTCTCTATTATACAAATATAAAAAGCATGAAGTATGTATGTGTGATGTTATTGGGGTTTCAAGTATTAATTAAGTTAACAATTTATATGTTGAATAGAAGTTAGACACTAGAAAATAAATTCACTTATTGATGTAAATACTTATAAAATATATTTAAAGTAGTATAATAATTTACAATAGCAGTAATCAAAAATGTAAACTGTGATAATACAGTATTATCACAATACTAAGAGATCAGGAGTGAAGCAGGAATAATAGGAAAGAAAAGCACAGATTCACCAAATAGAAAACACGTAGGAAAGTTTAAAGTAAATTGTAGTTCACAAAGCCAGGAAAGATGAATCATCTGGGAAGGTCTTCTGGTTATGACATCAGTTATCATCTTACAAGTTGATGCTGGACCACATGAACTGGTTGGTGGTATCGCCTTGTTTCGTTTAGGCACTTTATGAGCATTCATCTTCACAATAACAGCTCAGTCAATGACACTTTACTTAATTAAGACTAACCTTTCCTTGAGTACATTTTCTTAGTATGATTAGAGTATAATCCTGTTTAGTTTGTAAATCTTATTAAAAGTTCAATATAGTTATATATTGAGGTATCATTTATATGCATATTATTCTTACTATAAAAGTTGAAAGGGATACAAGAGCTGTCAAATACTACATGCATTAATTTAATAATGAGATGTTATCTAATAGCACAGGATATTCCATAATCTCATGGTGTGTGAATCTTAAACATTAATTATAGTTGGAAAAGTGATGTATGAATCATATACATGTGGTTTATAATTATAATTGCTTACATGCCACAAGTGTTTTATTTTCAAAATATATATATAATTATGTATATATATTATATATATATATTTAACCATGAATGACAAAAGTCCATGTTTAAAATGTGAAAGTGACATTGCTTCGGTGGCTTCTCTTGTAGGACATATTTTAAGTATTTTGTATATATTTATTTATATCTATTCTAAATATTCCATATACATTAATGTATTTTACATCCATCTTTTCCCTTGATTTTTCTTAAATATATATAGATATTTTCTATTTTTGCAATTCATGAGAAGTATAGTTTATTTATAAATATGAATCCCTAATGAATTTAAGTTAGTAAAGATTTCTTTAAAACAGTGTTGGATATCTCTTATTCACTATTCATTTTACAAGAACATTTTTAAAGGTCAATTGAAGTGTAATTGCTCTACTTGAGTAAATCTTTTAGAGATATTCTTTCAAACAAAATGTAGCCATTATTTTTAAGTATTTTAATAACTGGGAAAGGTGATAACATTTAAGGTTATGTTGTATATAAGAGATTATTTCTGAGGACATGACATTAAAATCAGTGAAGAAATGAAAGCAGGGAGTGAAAAAGTTAGAGAAGCCAATATTATTTATTTAAGGAAAAGATAATATTATAATGCAGGTTAACATTCATTTGATGTGCACTTCAACTTTTGAGAACTTGGTTTTAACATACAGACACTTTGTTAGGACCTCCTTATCACAGAACAGACTACAAAAAGACAGATGCATAAATGACTTTCTGGTGTCATAGAAATTGACAAATAGTTGTCTTTTCACTTAAGCTGTCTACGTTCATTACCAAGTTTTTGGTCAAATATAGACATTTTGTTTTGTTACTATGCAAAATATTGAAAAACTGTACTTACTGGTAAAGCTACATTGTTTTCCTTGATGATCCCTCATTCTTTGAGATTAATGCCTAACACAAAGATGTGAGTATTCCCTGTTGGAGAGACTGAATGACTAAGACTTTTGTATTTTGTTTATACTTAGATTCACTTTTGTGAAGCAAGTACATAAATAAAAATAAAATGGAAATAGTAAGATTTATTATTTGACCCTTTAAAGGTCATGGGATTATTTCAGAATAGACCTCAAGTCCCTGGTATGCTAAATCTTTACATTATACATAGTTATGAATAATTATGGAAATGTTATATTAAAAATATATTACCTATGATACTGCTACTCCCATTGAACTCTGGGGAAGCAGGTTGCGCTGTATCACACATCATCTCAATATCATATGTGGCCAGATGTAGCTGTTTCCATCTTATTTTTATGGTAACTTGTGAGTATATAACATTTTTGTATGTTTAAATGGTTACAAAAAATAACTTTATAAAGAGCATTGTTATATATTCATTTTGTAAATACTGTATATATTAATATCTCTTATGCTTGTTATAATTTTATTTCATGGAATTTAAAAACCTATATACTATTCAAGCACATGTGTAGATATTTATTTGTATCAAAGTATCATGTCCCTCCTCAAAGAAAATATCTCCTGCATGTTTTTGAATAAATGCACTGATCCCTGGGGAGACAGAATTGGGATAATATTTTCCTATTCAGTTTTTTACTACCCAATATCCTTAAGCCAGATATTTCACCTCTGTGTGCTTCAATATTTCATCAATAGAAATAAGATCATAAATAACTATTATTTTCAGATATAATATTTAAAATATACCAAGGATAGGCAAATTAAAGCACAAATTAATATTTGTAAAAACAATTGTATCTTTTTGTATAAGTAAGTTACTGTCTTTACTGAATTGTAGATTTGAAAAATTTTTATACTTATCTAAATTTATTTCAGCTGGTTTAGTTCATTTTCAGAATGTACTAATATTTAGGATACTAAGTACTTAAAAGTCTTGTTTTCAAGGCAGGCGGTGAAACCCTGTCTCGTGATGTCGAACTTGCCTTCACAGGTAATAGTCTTAAATGAACATTGAAAAACCAAAGATGGACATTTTATTTGCTAGTATAAAAAAATAGTGAAAACTATTCTTACTGACAAAGCCACGCTGCCCTTGATTTTTACTTATAAGCCGTCTTTCTTTGAAATAATGCCTCATGAACACACAGATGAGAGAAGTCTCCATTGCCTCATAGGTGAGACTGAATGACTAAGCCTTTTGTACAGAATGTCTTACTAAAGTGGGCTCATTTGATCTCCAATTTCCCACTCACTATTCAGTTAAACCATGCCTGAAACGGTTGCATAATTCTGCAGGAACATTTTTATTTTACTAGTCTTTTCTTTTTTCTACTTAACATCTTAAAAAAAAAAATGAGACAGTGGGGAAATGAATCCAGTTGGTGATCTTTGTTGACATAAAAAAAACTTTTCCACCTACATTTGTACATGAGGTGGTTTGCCTTGTTGGCACTCCTGTTGCAAGATAGTGTGATAATCAAGAGCCTCTCTTAAGACTGATAGACTTCTTTTTATGCATGTGAGAAAACAGTGTACTTGGAAATCCCCTCATCTAGCTTACCAAGAAAGAGTGGGTTAAATGGGGCCACCAGGGCACAGCTGTGTTAGTGTTTTGGCTCTGTTTTTGCTGAGCTGCGTCACAGGCAGGGGATATGACAGTGAGTACTAATGTGGATTTCAAGAGCTCAAGGCATTCAAGCAATCCTCACAAAAGGCAAAACATGAATCTTTTTCATGCCAATTGCCAGAGGACGGCTGATTTGGACAAATTTGGCCTCTGCAAACCCCTTTGACCTAGTTAGGGGTTTTGCTGACTAGGGAAATGAAATACTCTGATTAGTTTTGTAGTGAATATACCTATTCAAATGACCTGACACAATCAAAAGTAGTAAAATCTTATTAGAATTTGAAGGAATTAAAATAAAGCAGAAGAAAATTATTCATTTCTACTCCTCTCACTGAATCCTTAAAGGGGCTCGGGTTACATCTAAGACTTCCTTAAGGTGTATAGTCTGGTGACCATTACTCCCATGTCCTCTTCTAGTACAGTCTCCTTCTTCTTGAGTATAACAGCTCTGCATAGTCTGCCCACAACAATTGCTGTGAATGTTTTCTATCACTAGCTTTCCCAGACACTCAAAACTACACAATGAAGAGAGAGACACTGTGTAATCATATCATCTTCCAAGCAGAGTACAGTAGTCAGAAAGAGAAAATCATTTTCAAAATAATAATCAAAGAGTGATTAGTTTCTACTCTTGAGAAATGATGGAAGATCAAAGTGGAAACAGCCTTTTCTAGCTAATCTTGAGCTTGTCAGATAAGTTTTCTGCACCTGGAATCACTGTGGCATAGCCTGGAGGTTAGGCTTGATTCAGATGGAGATCTTCAGGGTAGAAAAACCTATAACTTTCCTCTGAACGCAGCTCTACCAGAACTAATAGTGTATATCCATCTTGTTTTCTCTACTTTTCTGAGTGATAAGAGGATGATGTGGTAGGGAGCTTCAACAGGGCAGGAAACACAAGCTCTCCCAGCCAGATGGTGCATAAAAAGCAGTTCCACTAGAGGGAGGGCTTGTAACAGACACAAGATAGCATCACAGTCAGCCTTCAGTTCTGGGCATTTTGTCTAATGTGAAATATATGCTAAAATATATTAAATATAAACATGTACTATAGGTCATATACTATAAAACATGGCCTATTTTACAAATAAGTTAAACTACTAAAATACAGAATAATTTCATAAGTAATATATTGTATTCATCATACCAAAGATGATTCATATACAAATTTGGAATATATATATGTGTGTGTGTGTATATATATGTATGTATATGTATATATATATATATATATATATATATATATATATATATATATATATATGTATTTTGCCCCACCTCATTGATCAACTACCCAACGTTCTTCCCACCCCTCACCCCATGATTTCTTTTAGTTGTCTCAATGTCTCTGTACTGAAGTGTTCCAGTTCTCAATTGTTACTCATATGTTTTTCTCTATATTTTTTAACTGATGATTCTCATTCATTCTTATTATACAAAACACCATCAATGCATAGGATCAAACTTTGTGTGCATGTATATATCTGTATTGTACATATAAGCATAAACTACATACACACATATTTGGCTTTATTCATGTCTTTGAACTTCATGTTTGTAGGCATAATTGTCAACTGAAATTCACTCTTTAGTACTGAACTGTATGTATCTCACTTTCAAAACTGTAATATATTGCTGTCATTCCCAACTGTTCTGAGCCACACTGAAAGCTATCCTGGCCCAAAATATTTATGTGGTTATAAGCTACTGGTTAGAGATGCCTGCTAGCCATATTCTCTTCATGCTTCCTTTCTCTGCTCTTTAAATAATGTGTTCTTCTTCTCATGGTTTTATTTTAGAAAATTTTCACTTTCCAGGCATCTAGAATAAACACTGTAGTCAGTCTCCACACATCTATCTCATACCAATCCTCTGATTCAATAGAAATTGTGTTTTTGTTTGTCTTCAGGAAATGTTATAAACAGGGCATCTTATTCAGGATATACCCTTTATCTGTTAGGTCGGACCTTATTGCAGTTTCAGTTTGTCTGCCTAACTATACCATTGGTTATCCAACTGGCTATTCTCAAAACAAGCTCACATTTGAATATTTTTACAACACTGTGCCTTAAATCCTGCAGTTACTTCTCATCTTACTGAAAGGGAAGCTAAGACCCTAAGACCATCTTCAAAGCCACAACCTTTATTGAGTTATTTGTTTCTAATATTAGTAGGAGATTATAATAGAAATGGGACATTGCTCAAGTTTTTTGTCCATTGATCAGAACATGGGCTGGTTAGCATATAGGAGACATGTGATACAGAATGTGGACAAATGTCAGATTAACACTACTTAGCAGATTTTTCTCTCTATTGTCAAATTCATTTTTAAATATCCAAGAAATATTGGATTTATTTTGTGCTATAATAATTGTGTCATTTAAAAATCATACCTTCAAGCCGGGCGTGGTGGCGCACACCTTTAATCCCAGCACTTGGGAGGCAGAGGCAGGTGTATTTCTGAGTTCGAGGCCACCCTGGTCTACAGAGTGAGTTCCAGGACAACCAGGGCTACACAGAAAAACCCTGTCTTGAAAAAGCAAAACAAAACAAAACAAAAAACCAAACAAAAAAATCATACCTTCAAACATTTTCCAGAGGAAGGGGTAAGAAGAAAGCAGTGCTTCTCTGTTCATGCATCCGGCTTGCTGAATAAACTTAGGCAGGTGGTAGCAGGAAGCCGGGTCTGTTTGCATTCAAAATTACTGATACCTTTATTGAATTCTCCAGTTCTGAAAGAGAGGAAATGGAAGGAAGATCTGATTCCCATTATTAGATACCCATTTAACAATTCTGGGAAACGGTAATTGTCATTCATATTTTTGTTTAGAATCCTAAAAGTGGTCTTGCCTGACAATGCTGTAACGGGGAGGCTGTTTTTGATCAAGTCCGTTGCTTTCCTTTTCCAAGTGAACTGGATAATGCAACCGTGCCTCTTTACTTCTTAATCAGATCAGCAGCATCGTGATGGGGCTCGTAAGCGCAGTTTTAGGTTGCAGACTGCACGAAATATCTGTCCTAATTGCTTGTCTTCTTCAACAGAAAATACACAATGTTCATATTTAGTAAACAGAGCAAAATTCCAACAAATATAAATTATTGACTTCTTTTTAGCAAATGTTTGAGGGTAAATGCTTCTTTTCCAAAGCAAAATACGCGCCGCCACCAAACTCCATGTAGACTTTCACAGAAAAGCAGTTTTCTAAAACATGCTAAAAGCCTTACTGATAATCTTAGGCTGCAGAAGCTTTGAAAATGACACCCTAGGGAGAAGTCTAACCTCCGCATTCAAAGATAAAGAAACACAAATTTGCCTGTCTCTGTGATAGTTCTTCTATAATATCGGAATAAAGAACAGGGGCATTGGGGAGGTTCTTTATAGAAAGCATCCTCAAATTTCTCTTCTAGAAGAGAAGAGTAAGAATACCATTTGCAAAGTAACATCCATAGACCGTATCGTAGCTTTCCTCGGTGTTTTTACAGATGACATTCCCTCCCTGAGAATATTTGTCTAGAAGTGAAGAATAGCTAAATTCTGTTAAGTGTGAATTTCAATAATAAATCTTTCCTATAATTACTCTTTAATTTTTACTCTTCCTTTGGCTTCTTTACCTTGTTGAAGGTCTGCTGATTGAATGTGTTGTCATTTACTCTACACTTCCTTTCTGTCAGCTGTTGACTCAGCAGAACTTCCTGTCAGACTGTGATGACAGAGACCAAAATTATTGGACACATGAGGAAACTGCCCTCTAACTGGAGGTAAGAGACCCTGGTCCAGATACAACTGCTCCAGTTTATACCAATACCAAAACTCTTTACTTAAGCATTGAAAAATTTTGTGTCCTCTACATGAGGATACTATTCCCGAGGGACCTGCTTCTGGAAGGTCCTGACTTCATAATAACAGTCCTCAACTGTGTCAAGAGAAGCAGACACGTTTTCCTAAGGACTCAGTATAAAGCTTGAGAGAGAAAAAAATGCTTTGGCTCCATGTAATCAGAAGCTATGTTATTGCCTTTGGAATTGTTATCTGAGTGCAGTGTTGCATAGAACTTTTTGTGTTATGTAAGGTATTTTTATACCTCATGTGGCATTTTTAAAAGAATATACTGTCTCCCAAATTTCTTCAGTTACACCCTTTTTTTCCCCTGGTGGTTTGTGACTTGTATGGGATTTTTCTCACAGGGACGCTAAGGTGAATTGATTTCTAGAAAAGCACTTTTGAACTAAGGCTGCTAGTCTCAGACCAAAAGCTACACTTCCGAATCCGAGGTTTCTTATCACTAAAACTTAGATGTACAACATCCATTCATGCAAATGTCTTCTTACTCAAAGCTCTAAGTGGTGACAGTATGAAGTGGATGAAGAATTATATAGAGACACCAAGGGTAGCACATAGTGTTAGCAAGGAGAGAGATAGCTGAGAATCCGAGATGGTGGAAGAGGAGGTAGTGTGGAAAACAGAAGCCTGGAGGGAGGAGCGACCAGGAGGATGAAAGCAACAGTCTCTAGAAGACACTTGTGTGATCCTCCCCTCAAGATCTTCATAAGATACTCAGTCTAGCAGCAGCACTTAATCTAGGGATTTCTGGACTCTTCAAGTATCAGGAAATATAGTTTTAATCAGCTTCGGCTGTGGTACTTTCTATTTTGTTCAGATTACAAGTTTTACCACACTAACAGCTACGACATTAATCATTTAATCCATAAGTTATAGAACATTGCCCCAATAAATTGAGAACATTAATTCAATCTATGATATGGCTTTTAATAGTATATAGTGTTCCATTTTTTGGGGATAGTTTCATATGCTTGAATTTTATTAAGAATTCTGTAATATATGTGTGACTGCGTTGGTATACCTGTGATTATTTGCTGATAGGATCCTAGAGTAATAAGTTGTTAGGTTTTATTATTTTCATATTTCAAAATTCTGTTGTCAATTATTTAACAGCCCCTAGCAATGATGTGGTAACTTATACAGCAGCCTATTCTTGCACGAGGATATTCTTTTAGCTCTAAGCAGTTTGGCTTTTTTAATATATGTAAATTCAATTCTTGAGCATAGAAGCTTATTGCATTCTCATTTGCAGCTATTTGGTTATTATTTACATTTAATAATACTTTCTTAAATATTTCTAGAATAATAGGTTTTTACTTAAATTATTGATTGCTCTCTCTCTGAGTGTGTGTGTGTGTGTGTGTGTGTGTGTGTGTGTCTTTAAAAGTAACACGATATCTATAACTTAATTCTTCCCTCTCTCTCTTTATTGTCTAGGGGAACTTTACCTGTAGCTTTACAGAGCCCAGAATAGCTTAGCCATGTTAGAGATTACAGTGTCATCATGTTGCATGGCTTTACTATAGAGGATTCTTGTTCCTATTTCAAATCAGGGGATAGTAACTCTTTGATAAAAATTCCAACAGATAGTAACAATAATAATTAATAATAATGATAGTAATAAATATAATTTTTCTGTTCCTTCGTATTACTATCATAAACATTATCTTAGAAGTGCAGAAATGTATTTAAAAAATGGTGGATAGTATTTACTGGTTGGTTATTCCCATCCCTTTTTGCTATGACTTTACCTGACATTACAATTTAAGATAAAATGAGAAAGTTCATATTTTGGAATTATTACTTCCCTACAGCAATTTAGAAGCTTATTGTACAATCTTTGACTACCTTGCTACATCTTTTTTCTCAATCCTAGAACAAAACACCTTCTTGTCTTCCACAAATGTACTAAACTCTGAGAAATTTCCCATTATGTTACACTGAAATAGCCAGCTTTTGTTTTTATAACTAACTACTAAGAATGCTGACTGAAACAATTGGCAGCTAAGTCAACCCTCAGAGGTGAGAGGGCTGTTAAGCGTGCCAGCCTGAGGATGAGTTAGGGCTGCTGGAGAATTGGAGCTGTCTGAACACATATGGAATGACTCAGGGAACTTCTAGAAAGTTGCACAGAAGTGAAAAGGGGAAATGTGTTTTTTAACAGGGGAGATGAAAGTTCTGAGTTTTATCTACTATGACCATAAGTGCACAAAAGTAACAGAAATATTTTAACAAACTGAGCACAGGGAATAGAAAAGGCCAGGCAGAACTCAAAACAGATGACATGGTGGGATGATCCCACAACCGGGATTAGTCACCTGAGTTCAGGGGTCCACTGGGCAGGTTTCCAAATGGCTGGGAGATCAGGCTGTCCTTGATAATTAAGGCTAATTAAGTCATCCTTTCGTATAATTCTAACATTGGAATATAAATTAGATGTTACAGATAAGACTGATTTAATATTAGAGCACATATTTATCTGTCAAATATTATATCAATTTTATACAAATATTATCTAACAAAATTATGCAAATATCAAATATTATGCTTTTCCATAAGTATTGGTTGACCTAAACCTTAAAACGAGTTTGGATTGGAAACCTTTGAAGTTTGGTAATCACGATGTGTCATTACTGGCTTTGGATAACAACATTGCATTTGGAAATAAGTGTAATTACTGTTGAGTTTCTATATCTTTAGTATTCAAGAATACATAAAATGATGTCTGAAAATGTAGAACATAGTAAATAACTTACAGAAAATTGTTTTCAGTTTAAATAAACTCTCATTTATATTTTAAAATGAACTGTCAATTTTTTTAAAATAAATCCTACTAGACTCTTGTCTTAGTATTTTATTCTGGGTTAAGTGGAAATACTTTTCTTAAGAAGTTTTCATTTACAGTAATGAGATTGATGTTTTTTAAGACAATATTTCACTAAGTAATCCTGATTGGTCAGAACTTGCTATGTGACCAGGCTTGCCTCAAACTGACAAAGATCCATCTGCTTTGCCTCACCAGTGCTGGAATAAGAAAGACGGGCAACTGTATCAGAACAAGGTTTATACATTTTATATTTTTCACCTATACATGTTTATGCTTTCTATCTCTTATTCATGAAATGGATTTATTGAACTTATTTTTATGCAAATTAAGTGCAGTAAGTGTTTGTATCTTAGAAGAAGAACTGATTTTCAAATATTGTGTTTCATTTTTGCGGGAAATAGAAAAAAATCTATATAGTGGGATTTATTAAGTATGAATTCCTTATTTGTAATAGAACATGCATTTTTTACCTAATGCACTTGGAATATATAAATGTTGTTTGTAAGAAGCTATTTGAGGTATATAGCAGTCAGGCTCTAAGAACAGCAAGCTATTTATTTCAAGCATTTGTTTATTCTGTTTGTCTAAGGAAATGAAGATTGCTTGCATTACTTATCTAAATTATTTAGATAAATTATATAGCTCATGAAATATGAATTCATCTTCCTTGCACATTCAATGAACATTAGACATGTTTATATGTTTACTTTAAAAATACATAGCTCATCTCTGTGTTCATGTATCTTTCATTTTTCCTTCCTCTGAAAATTTGGTTCATCGCATGAATCTATTATTTCAAACCAAATGTGAAAATCTTAAGACCCATATTCATTAAAAACATGCTTCTACATAATTAAGACTTACTGAACCCATCTATGGACAAATCTCTTTAATTAGATCTCTTTAATTTAGCAAGCGTACATTTATAGAATTTTATTAAAATTATTTACTTTAAGAGGTACAATATATAATATTTGCTGTTTTATTATTTCTTTGGAAAATGGTTTTAGATACCTCTAGCTATTTTACAGGTTGGAATTCATCAATGACTACTGATTTGTTACTTCTGTTAATACTACATTGAAATTAACTGTTTTCAGGGTGGAGTCTGGCTGCTTTGGTTTATGATAGCTAAGCATTAGTGTTAGTAAAAGTGTCTGCTACCTGAGGGATACACAGAAACTGCTCTGAAGAATTTTTATATAGAACAAAGGTAATATGGTGGTATTTTTAATTTTTAAGATTATCTTTTTAATTAGTACTTTTAATACAACTGTCTTTATTACTACTTTGATAGATAATTTCATGAAATTAAGTTTTTAACAACTAACAGTATCTTCAAAGATAACAAAAATATTTATTTTTTAATTTAATTTTATTTGTAATTCATTTTTACACTCCATTTTTCCATTCCCCACCCCTCTCCTACTGCCCTCCAACTGTTCCACATCCCACACCTCCTCCCCACTATACCTCATCTCCATATGGATGTCCCCAACCCTCCACCTCATCTGACCCCTAAACTCCCTGGAGCCTCCAGTCTCTTGAGGGTTAGGTGCATCATCTCTGAATGAACATCGACCTGAAGTCCTCTACTGTATGTGTGTTGGAAGCCTCATATCAGCTGGTGTATGCAGTCTGTTTGGTGGTTTAGTGTTTGAAAGATCTCAGGGGTTCAGAATAAATAAGACTGCTGGTCCTCCTATAGGATCACCCTTCTCCTCAGCTTCTTTCAGCTTTCCCTAATTCAACAACAGGGGCGAGCTGCTTCTGTCCATTTGTTGGGTGCAAATATCTGCATCTGATTCTTTCAGCTGCTTGTTGGGTCTTTCGGGGGGCAATCATACTAGATCCCTTTTTGTGAGCTCTCCATAGACACACTCAGTAATAGTGTCAGGCCTTGGGACTTACCCTTTACCTGGATCCTACTTTGGGCTTGTCACTGGACCTTCTTTTCCTCAGGCTCCTCTCTACTTCCTTCCCTGTAATTCTTTCAGACAGGAACAATTATGGGTCATAGTTGTGACAGTGAGATGGCCCCCTCCTCCCTCATTTGATGCCCTGTCTTCCTGCTGGAGGTGGGCTCTATAAGTTCCCTCTCCCTACTATCTAGCATTTCATCAAAGGTCTCTCCCTGTGAGTCCTGGGAGTCTTTCACCTCCCAGGTCTCTGGTGCACTCTGGGGGGTCCCCCCAACCTCCTATTTCCTGAGGTTGCCTGTTTCCATTCTTTCTGCAGGTCCTCAGGACTTTAGTCCTTTGCCCTCACCCAAAACTAGATCAGGTTCCCTTCTTCCCACCTCTACCCTCTCCACCCTGCATCTTCTTTCCTTCCCAAGTCCCTCTCTCCCTACTTATGATGGCTTTCTTTTCTCTCCCAAGTGGGACTGCTGTATCCTCACTTGGGTACTTCAGCTTGTTAACCCTTTTGAATTCTGTGGGCTGTATCATCTTGTGTATTCGTTTATTTTTTCTAATATCTACTTATTAGTGAGTACATCTCATGAATGTCCTTTAGCGTCTGAGTTACCTCACTCAGGATGATATTCTCCATTTGCCTGCAAAAGTCAGGATGTCCTCATTCTTAATAGCTGAGTAGTATTCCATTGTGTAAATGAACCACATTTTCTGTATCCATGCTTTTATCCTGTGACATCTAGGTTGTTTCCAGCTTCTGGCTATCATAAATAATGCTGCTATGAACATAGTGGAACATGTGACCCTGTAGCATGGTGGGCCATCTTTTGGGTATATTCCCAAGAGTGGTATAGATGGGTCTTCAGGTAGGTCTATTTCCAATTTTCTGAAGAACCTCTAGATTGATTTCCAGAGTTGTTGTACTAGTTTTCAATCCCACCAGCAATGGAGGAATGTTCCTCTTTCTCCACATCGTCTCCATATGTTGTCACCTGAGTTTTTGATCTTAGCCATTCTGACTGGTGTAAAATAGAATCTCAGGATCGTTTTGATTTGCATTTCTCTGATCACTAAGGACTTTGAACATTTCTTAAGGTGCATCTCAGCCATTCGAGATTCCTCAGTTGTAAATTCTCAGTTTAGTTCTATAAAACCACACATATCACTTGATCTTTGACAAAGGCACCAAAAATATACAATGGAAAAAAGCATCTTCAATAAATGGTGCTGGTCTAACTGGCTGTCTGTATGTAGAAAAATAAAAATAGACCCATATTTGTCACCTTGTACAAAGCTCAAGTTCAAGTGGATCAAGGACCTCAACATAAAACCAGATACATTGCATCTAATAGAAGAGAAAGTAGTCTCTCTTGAACTCATTGACACAGGGGGAAATCGCCTAAACCGAAGTCCAATGGCTCATGCTCTAAGATCAAGAATTGATAAATGGGACAAAACTGGAAATCCTCTGTAAGGCAAAGTGCTACATCCACTCCAGTGAAGTCTTCTTGGTAGGCCTAAAATTCTGGAAGCAGTCATGAGGCAAAGAGTTTCAAGGAAACTTAGCCTCCTGGAACCTTGGCATTCCCTTAGCCTGTATACTCAAAACCTGTCCCCATGTTAGTCTGGTGTATGGATCCGTGTGCTCTCTTTAAAGAATTGTTTTATTGTAAGTGCCTTTAAGGATTGATTTTGACATATAGCTAAGCCTCCACCAGTGTTCCAGTGGTTCCTTGGAAAGTCCTTGATGCCAATGGTGAGCTTGGAATTCAGTAAGAATGTTACCTATTCAGTAACATTCAAATTCACTTGTAGTGGAGACAGTGAAACTAGTTAGGCATTACAATTTACTTGAATAGAGCTAGAAAAGCTCAGGGCTAGTCTGCATAGTAATTACTTAGGATAAGAGCTGAGTCACACCCACACACAGGAATACACAACGGCCTAGGAAATAGGTAGGCTGTAGTATGAAAGGGTTAGTAGAATGGACTTCCCCTGTTGCTGGTTTTTTGTTTTTTTGCTTTCTAGGCCCAGAGGAATAGTGGAATCAGGTATTTACTGAAGGACCCCTGGTGGTGGGTTTAACAATAGACTAGCATTGTATCTGAGCATTCACCTGTCTCCTGTGCTTAGCTTATCTTAATTAGGGTTGTTCCTATTCTCAGTTGTAAACAAGGCCTGGCTCCCACCATCTTTTTATGTATACATTTCCTTGTTTTGTGTTAAGAACCAGTGTACCTTGATGGATGTATTTGCCTAGCCTTCTAGTTTTTCTTCTGTATTAAAAGTCTGGTGTTTGCTTAGAAAAAATTGCATCCAGATACAGCACTCCCTTGTGTCTGTGTCGGTTTGTCATCTCTCGCCAATGCCAACTCCATGCCCATCTGCTGGAACCCCTAATTTCCACGGATTGAGAGGCCTACTGAGCCCTGTCTACGGCAGGAAAGGACATAGTCAATAAGACAAATAGGCAACTTACAGATTGGGAAAAAAAAAAGTCATCACTAAACCCACATCCAATAGAGGGCTAATATCCAAAATATATAAAGAAGTCAAGAAATTAATCACCAAAAAAAAACCAAACAACCCAATTAAGAAATGAGAAAAATAGATTTTTACCATTTTAGTATATTTTAAGAGAGAGATGTAGTATTCCTGTTATATATGGAGTGGATAAAATTCAACTTAAACTATACAAAATATTCTCTATCTGTTTGGTGTTGTTTCTATGTAATATGGTAGGAATAAATATGAGATGCTTTATTACACTGTTCACTATCCTCAAAGTTGAGAATCAAAAAAATTGGAGAAAAATGATATAACTCATTTATATATGATATCATTTGTTCTTTAACATATTAGTATAATTCAGACTTACTCATTTAATTTCTAACATGACTCTTTTAAGAATAATCATTTCTTTTTTTAAATATGTATATGATATGCTGTTCATGATTAAAACCAACATGATATTATATGCTTTTGTTATTGATATTAAAGAGTAAATGAATTATTGACTGGATGCATTAAAATAAGGTAATTTGTTATTCTATGTGATTCTTTGGTAACTGCTAAATAGTAAAGCCTTAGAGAAATCTACATTTTATTCTTTTCTGGATGTTATGTCTTTTTTCCTAATGTGTGCACGTAGTTAAGCTTGAGTAATACATCAGGTTCATTTCTGAAAAAAGATCAGAACTTTCCAACAGCTCAATTTTCTATGAGAAGTATTACTTTCTATATAAGATACACACTCATTTTAAACTTCCTTACACAAAGATGCATTAAAAATAAGAATAGGATGTACTACTATTAGGTACTTTTGTGACCATTATCTATTATGAGAAAATGTACTTTATCACAGATGGCAGTAGGAATGGTTTTTAGTAGAGAAGATTAACAGATGGTAGATATTGTTAGATAAACTAAGAGTCTCAGTTACGGGTACAAGTCCTGAAATTTATTTACTGTCTGAATTCCTGGGTCCAGTGTAAATGAGCTCCTGGAATCCAGAACAGACCTTAAACTGACAAAGAACAAAACAAGAACAAAACTCCCTAAATATCACCATTGTTTTCTGTATAAATACAGTGATATATAATTAGTAAACTTCATCTAAGAAGGTAATGAAAACAATATAAATGCAATATTTGTAATATATTAGAAACATTTTGTTTATTTTGCTTTTACTAAGTTTTGAAAAAAAATCATATATTACAAATATCATGGCATGTTTAATATGTCCATAGCCCACTACACTGTAAAAAAAATTATGTGAAATTTGTCATTCTGCAACTGGAAAGACCAATTGCTTAGCAGAAAGTATCAAAACATATGCTATAAATTTCTTCTGATCAAAGAGAATAAGAAAGAATTTAGTACCATTGATTCACTTTATTTCCACATATAAACTTAATTACCTTTCTTTCTGACAAAAATAAGATATTTAAATCAAGACTCATGAAACCAAAGTATTCTACATTATTTTTAAATATTTTATTTATTTACATTCCACTCCCCCTCTCCTTTGACTCTGAGAAGGTGTTCCCTCCCTCACCTTACCTCCCACTCACTCACTCTCTCTCCCCCACTCCCCATCAAGTCTCTACAGAATTAGGCTAATCCTCTCCCACTAAATCCAGACACTTCTGTTACCTGTGTGTCTGGGTTCACAGACCAGCCCATGTATGCTCTCTAGTTGGTAGCTTAGTCTCTGGCAATTCCCAGGGGTCCTGGTTAGTTGACACTGTTGTTATTTCAATGGGGTTGCTATACCTTTCAGCTTCTACAATTATTTCCCTAACTCTTCCATAGGGGTGGAGGACCTCAGCCTAATGTTTGGCTGTAAATAACAGCATCTGTCTCAGACAGCTGCTGGTAGAGCCTCTCAGAGGACAGTCATGCTGGGCTCCTGTCTGCAAGTACAACATGGCATCAGTAATAGTGTTAGGATTTGGTCCCCACCCACTGGATAAGTCCCAAGTTGGGCTGGTCACTGGATGCCCTTTCTTTCAATCTTTGCTCCATTTTTGTCCTTGAATTTCTTTTAGACATGTACAATTCTGGGTCAAAATTTTTGAATGTAGTTTGGTGGCCCTGACTATCTACTGGAGGTGATTCCTCCAGGCTTCATCTAGCCACTGTTTAGCATTTCAACTAAGGTCATCCTCTATTGACCCAAGGACCTCAGCATAAAACAAGATATATTGAATCTAATAGAAGAGAAAGGAAATACCCTTGAACCCATTAGCACAGGAAAAAATTCCCTGAACAGAAAACCATTTGCTCAGAATCTTAGATCAATAATTGACAAATGGGACCTCATGAAACTGAATAGCTTCTGTATGGCAAAGGACACTGTCAATAGTACAGAACAGCAACAGATCGGGAAAAGATCTTTACTATCCCTACATCCAATTGAGTGATAATGTCTAAAATATGTAAAGGCTTTAGACTCCAAAAACCAAAATAATCCTATTAAAAATGAGGCACAGAACTAAATAGAGAATTCTCAACAAGAGGAATCTTGAATGGTCAAGAAGCACTTAAAGAAATGTTCAACATCCTTAGTCATCAGGAAAATGGCAATGAAAATGTCCCTAAGATCCCATCTTATACATATCAAAATGGCTTAGATAAAAAAAAAAAAAACCCTCATGTGACAGCACATGCTGGCAAAGATGTGGAGGAAGACCATTCCCTTCGTTGCTGGTGGGACTGCAAACTGTTACAACCACTCTGGAAGTCAATCTGGCAGTTCCTCAGAAAATTGGAAATAGTTCTACCTGAAGACCCAGCTATACTGCTCCTAGGCATATACTCAAAGATACTCCATCATACTACAATATCTTTAGCAGCCTTATACATAATGCCCAGAAGCTAGAACCAATCCAGATGTACTTAACAAAGGAACGGATACAGAAAACATGGTTTATTTATACAATGGACTTCTATTCAGCTATTAAAAATAAAGGCATCATGAATTTTGCAAGCAAGTGGATGCAACTAAATAATATCATCCTGTGAGAGGTAACCCAGACCCCAAAGGACGAGAACATACATGGTATGTAAGAATATCACTGATAATTGGATATTAGTCATAAAGTACAGAATCCTCATGATATAACATATAGACTGTAAGAAGTTTAATCAGAAGGAAGGATTATGTGAGGATGCTTCAGTCCCACTTAGAAGGGATAGGAAAATAATCATAGGAGGGAGAGTGGAGGGAGAGGACAAAGGGGGCAAGGACAGGTATAGGATTAAACAGGAAAGAAGACCACAGGCCCAGGAGAATAAATAGAAAAAATTCAGCTGCGGGGGTTGAGCAGAACATCTAGAAAATTTCACATAACTGGGATGTGAAAGGATATCAGGACTCAGCAAGGTTTTCTATATATAAATCCCACATTTTATGACGATAAATGCAAAGATTACTGAGAGGAAGCTGTTGGCTAAAATGAATGACATAGGTGTAATTTGAAGTTAGGAATTTTGTTCTGTTCATTCAGTGATATATGCTAGGCACCAAGACATATTTGCTACATTGAAAAGGCTTAGTGAACATTTGTTAAAAGTGGAGTGATCCATTAATGTAGTGAATACATAAAGATATCTGCTTCTTAATATTTTAAATAACAAAACTATACTTTATCTACATGTTAATTTTCCTGGCTTCTGTTAACCACTCTCAACTATTACCAGCAACCACAAATTAAATATTGCTGAGAGCCTCCTGGCCTGGAGCAGGCTGAAACAGGAAGCAGAGTAGGACTCTGGTGTGGTTTTAAAGACTGATGGTCTCTGGAGGTTCTAGCTCTCTAACTATAGCAAATACTGATGATAACTTTTATAAATTCCTAAAAATGTTCTTGCTTATTCTGAGGGTTAAAAGCTACTGACTAAAGTCATGTCCACTGGGTTTTGGAAGACTCTTGCTTTCCTAACATCTACAACTTTCTAATGGCTAGCCTCTGTTCTCCATCTGCACTGCTACATACTTCTATTCGATTACCCAACCCTCTGTATTTTCTTCTGTCTCTTCTCATACCTGATCCTGCCCCCAACTTCCTTCCCCTCTTCTCTCATTTCTAGGTCCCTCACTCCCTCTACCTCCTGCAATTATTTTGTTCTTCCTTCTATGTAGGATTGAAGCATCCACACTTTGGTCTTTCTTCTTTTAAAGCTTCATTTAGTTTGTGGGTTGTATCATGGGTATTCCGAGCTTTTGAGCTAATATCCACTTATCAGTGAGTACTTACAATCTGTGTTCTTTCCTGTCTGAGTTACTTCATTCAAGATGATATTTTCTAGTTCCATCCTTTTGCCCACAAATTTCATGAAGTCATTGTTTTTAATAGCTGCCTAGTACTCCATTGTGTAAATGTACCACATTTTCTGTATTCAATCTTCTATTGAGAGACGTCTAGGTTGTTTCCAGCTTCTGACTATTATAAATAAGGCTGCTATAAGCACAGGGAGCATGTGTCCTTGCTATATGTTGGAGAATCTTTTGGGTATATGCCCAAGAGTGGTAGAGCTGGGGCATACCTTGAGGATTCTAGGTAGAAATATTTCCAGTTTTCAGAGGAACTGCTATATTGTCTTTAAAGTAGTTTTACCAGCTTGCAATCCCACCAACAGTGGAGGAGTGTTCCTCCTTCTCCACCAAAACATGGGAGATAGAACCTGTAGATATCACCTCCAGTAGATAGGCATGGCCCCATTTGAGGAATGGGGACACCTACCTATCTCAAAAATTTTTAATCCAGAATTATTTCTGTCCAAAGGAAAAGACAGGGACACCATATGGAACAGACTGGAGGAAAGTCCATCCAGAGATTACCCCACCTAGGGATCCATCCCATCTGCAGATACCAAATTTTGACACTATTTCTGATGCCAAGAAGTACTTGCTGACATGAGTCTGCTAGGGCTGTTCCCTGAGAGGTTCTGCTGGCACCTGACTAATACAGATGCAGATATTCACAGAAAACCACTGAACTGAGCCCAGGGACAAAAATGGCAGAGCTAGAGGAAGAAATGAAGGAACCAAAGGGAATTGCAACCCCATAGGGAAAAAAAAAAACAAACCAAACCAAAACAAAACAAAAAAACAGTATCACTAAATGGCCTACCCAGAGCTTCCAGGGACCAAACCACCAACCAAAGAGTATACATGAAATGCTCCATGGCTTTAGCTATATATGTTGCAGAGGAAGGCTTTATATGGCATCAAGGGAAAGGAAGGCTCTTGGTCTTGTGGAGGCTTGAGTCTGCAACATAGCCAGACGCTAGAGCTTTGAGGCAGGAGTGGGTGAGTGGGTGGAAGAACACCCTCACAAAGGCAAAGGGGACAGGGGATGGGATGGGGGTTTTTTGGAGGGGAAAGCCTGGAAGGGGGATATCATTTGAATTATAATAATAATGATAATAATAATAGTAATAGTTAAGGTAAGATATAGCAGGGGCTGGTGAGATGGCTCAGTGGGTAAGAGCACCCGACTGCTCTTCCGAAGGTCCGGAGTTCAAATCCCAGCAACCACATGGTGGCTCACAACCATCTGTAACAATATCTGACTCCCTCTTCTGGAGTGTCTGAAGACAGCTACAGTGTACTTACATATAATAAATAAATAAATCTTTAAAAAAAAAGATATAGCAATATACATCTATGAAATATTCTTGCCTAATATGAGGCCAATAAAAACTCAAAACCAGCTAATAATTTTATAGGTCTATAAAACAAATGAACTAAACCATTGTATGAACATCTCAGACAAACCCAAATTTAAAATATATTCTTGATATAAACCAAGTTCTTAAAAATAAACTGTGATAAATGGTAGAAAATTAGAGTGAATACCTTAACATTACAAACCCCATAAATATCTTAACATTGTGGATACTGCAGACTGATTGTAAGAGCCAGAAGAACAGGGAGCGTGATATGAGATTGTAGATTGTCCCTTCTAAAATGATAGCGAAGATAGATACATGTAGTCTCAAAAATATGGCTACCTAAACAAGACCTGAACAAGGAAGATATCAATAGAAATACTAGCACAAAGTGGGGAAACCTCATAGCATACCGACCATAAACAAAAAACTATAGGAAGCTAAGAAATACTGAAGCAGGAGGCATAAACTTCTCTAAGAATGTGCATCCTTAATTATCCAATAATAACTGGTTAGCCCTGAAACCACATATGTACAAGTGACAGTATACATTTACACGCTGAATATGTTGCACACACAAACACACACAAACACCATGTGGGTGTCTCTTTGTCTCTCTCTGCCTCTCTGTCTGTCTGTCTGTCTGTCTGTCTGTCTGTCTGTCTCTCACTCTGTGTGTGTGTGTGTGTGTGTGTGTGTGTGTGTGTGTGTGTAAAAACAACAACTAAAGAAAAAGAGTCAATGAATCTGAGGGACAGAGCAAGTAGGGCTATATGTAAGGGATTGGAGGGAGGACAGAGAAAAGGGACATGGAAATATATTGTAATTTAAGACAAATTAAAAGAACAACGTATCAATCATTGTTAATGGATACCCTATTCAGTATGCTTCCCGGTATGGGCATGAATGGGAAATGATGAACACATATAGACTCATGAATACACGGAATAGCTGAGATAGGGAGGACTGAACTCTCTGAGGGAGAGTCCATTGGTCCTTTTAGAGCTTAATGTGATGAATGTATATGCCTGAAGAAGGACATGAAGTTAATACAGGAAAAACAAAGCAAAACAAACAAAACAAAACAAAAGATGGAGGCAGGTTTACTGGTATAAACGTGGATAAAGGAATGAGGTTTAGTCAGGCAGAGATCACTACAGTGGGGAAATACATACCTGGTTAGAGAAAACTATAGTGGACACTTTCTGCACACACTATCAATATCTAGTAGTGGACCAGAGGAAGGCCTTGCCATCCCACATCATGTTCCCATTCTCTGAGGCTCTAGCCTTTGATATGGTAGGCTCATATCAACAAAATGACTTCGTTCAGGACTTCACATACTCAGATCTTCCACTTCTGCTCACAAGTGGGACATAAGTTAGATTCTATTTCTGGATAATTGTCTATTTCCTGTTTCCTAAGACTTCTTCAAGACTAGAGTCCAAAAAACTAATGGCTATTTTGAATTTCTAAACCTGGAAAAACACCATTGATGTGGATTTTTTTTTAACTCTTTAATTTCTTTCACTGCATTAGTACCCATTTTCCTAGGATTTATGATAAAATAATCCCTGAAGTAATAATATCATCGTGTATTAAATAAGCATGAATGAAACCATCTTCTAGAATAACTTCCAATATCCTGAGATGCTATACAATATGCTTGGTTAAGCAGAATAATAAACTATGTATTTCAATTATTGGATGAAGCATCATTTCCACAAACAACATTGAGAAAAATTGTGGTACTTTTTCATATCATAATCAGGGATAATTACAACATCTTGTGAATGAAAGATAGCTGATATTTAGGAATCTTTGTTAGACATGAGCTAAAAAAATCATATGTCAGCTGCTTCATTTATGTCAGCTTGATGATATTTGCTATACTTACTGTTTGATGAATAACTAAACATGAGTACATTTTTATTTAGTGTGTGCAATGCACAAATTTTTATTGTGCTTAAGCTTGATGTTTTATTTTCCTTAAACATAGTAATACGAATAATTGTGTTCATTTTCTTCGTTAAAATATTGTGAGAAAATACTTTATAAAAATGTGTGACTAAGCTTTAATGGGAATTCAATTAATGTGTTGCTTAAGATCATGCAAACAAATTTAAGGTGAGGTTAACATGAGAATATGACTATCATATACAAAATGTTTGAGAATGTTTAAAAATCACTTTTAAAAAAGTAATTTTAGATTTTTTAAATTGAAAATTGGTTCTTCTCTTATACAATAAATTTCCAGCACAGCCTTTCTTCTCTCCTCTCCTGACATATCTTTCACTTTCTCTCTCTACTGGATCCACTCCCCTTCTATTTCTTCTTCAGAAAAGAGCATGTCTCCAACAGTCAACAGACAACAGGCCAAAACAAGCTACAATAAGACAGATCAAAAGCCTGCATATTAAGGCTGGACAAGGCAGCCCAATGGGGAAAAACCTCTCAAGAGCAGGCAGGAGAATGACATGACACTTCCACTGTTAGGAGTTCCACAAATATAACAATGTGGGTTTTGTGCTTTCTGCTATGTTTCTATGATCCCATGTGAGCCCTGCTTGGCTAATTCTGTTTGCTATGCTTTCCCCATGTCCCCCTCCTTGAGTCGCACAATCTTTCCTTTCAATTTTTCGTGATGTTCTCTGATCTCTGATGCAGAGACCCAATGGAGACCTCCAATTTAGACTTTCCCTCCACATAATATCAACATACACACACACACACACACACACACACACACACACACACACGCAGCACACACGCAAGCATGTGAACACACACACATTTGTTGTTGTTGTTTTACCCTAGGTCTCTGGGCTATTGAGTCTCTAGTTCCTGGCTATTCATGTAGTGTAGAGTATGGGATATCTTTTGTGCAAGGACCTCAAGTTAACCACACATTGGTTGGCCTCTCCAATATGTAATGGCTCAGCTATTAAAGCATAGCCTTACAGCAAACAAGATATTTAGAATTTAAAATAACTAAAAGTTATTTTTAAGTGAAAGCAAAATACAAATCATTTTGAATTCAGCACATTAAATATTTGGTAATACTTTAAGGCAAATCCAAGTCTCATTTTTCACACTTAAGTAAAGTAAATTATGGTTTTGAGAAGATAGATTTAGTTTTCTTGCTTTCTTTGATGATCATAGCTTGGTCTTTGAAAGAATAATTATTGGATTAATGTAATAACTGTTTAAATTTTAAAATATTTTCCTACCAAAAATAGTAAAATAAAAAAGTTTAAAAATTCAAGTCCTTGTGAGGGCTCTTAAGTTTTTCTTATTTATTCCTCAGAGAACTTAATTTTAAGTTGCTTTTTAATAATTTTAATAAATGTTGATATCAAAAACTCATCCTTTTTGGTCTGGTGGTTGTGACACACATTTTTTTCAAGTTTTTTTTTTTAATGCTTTATTGGAAATTTTCTTTATTTACATTTCAAATGTTATATCCTTTCCTAGTTTCCCCTCTGAAAATCCTCTATCCCCTCCCCCTTCTCCCTGCTCCCAACACACCCATTCCTGCTTCCTGGCATTCCCCTACATTGGGGCATAGAGCCTTCCCATGACCAAGGGCCTCTCCTCCCATTGATGTCTGACTAGGTCATGCTCTGCTACATATGCAGCTGGAGCCATGAATCCCACCATGTGTATGCTTTGGTTGGTGACTTAGTCCCTGGTAGCTCTGGGGATAGTTAGTTGATGTTGTTTTTCCTCCTATGGGGCTGCAAACCTCCTCAACTCCTTGGGTCCATTCTCTAGCTCCGTCACTGGGTACCCTGTACTAAGTTCCGTGGATGGCTGTGAGCATCCACTTCTGTATTTGTCAGGCACTGGCAGAGCCTCTCAGAAGCAAGCACTTGTTGGCATCACAAGTTGTTGTGACACACATTTTTAATCCCAGCACTTGACGTACTAAGAGAGGTATGAGTTCTAGGCTGACATTGTCTACAGAATACCAGGATAGCCTGGGTTGCACATAGAAACCCTGTCTTGAAAAACAATCTTGTGTTTGTAAATAGTCATCATTGTTACTTACTACAACATAACTGTCATTTAAAAAAAAACACTCACTTTATTTGGATTAGAGAATTCTCAAACCTGACAAAATGAATAGAAAATAATTTTAGTAACTCATATATTCATAAACAAAATTAGTCAACTACAACCATTTTCAGACTAATTTTCAAATTCTCATTTTATAGTAGTAGTTCATCAGAACTCTAAACAAGTGATAATTTAAAATTTTTGTTCAGTAGATACATAATTTTATTTGATACAGCACATGCACATTTCAAAATGTTGAATAGCTAAAATTAAAAGAACATTCACAAGTAAGATTCTTTTTATCTTTCTTCTATCTTTTTTTTTTGTTTGTTTTTGAGACAGGGTCATGTTTACATCAGTTTAACTTCCATCTTGCAGTATAGTCAAGGATCATAATAAAGTGCTGGTCTCCATGTCTCTTCTTAGCTTAGATTACAGGTCTGGACCAAGAAATTTAGCTTCAGAATTAAATTTTACTGCTATTATTATAACTTAACAAGAACATTAGCAATATATTTACCTATAGTAAATATTTCAGAGATTTCATTTTAATTTTTTGATTATTTGAGAATTTCATACAGGCATATAATGTAATGGAAAAAAAAAACAAACTACTCCCCATTCCCTCTCCTCCCAATTCAGTCCCTATCCCACCAGGACTGAACACTTTCCCCTTCCAACTTCATGCATCCTTGTGTTAGATTCACTGAATCCACTTAGGGCTGCATGTATGTACATAGGAATAGGACACTGCACTGGAGCATGTGTAGCCTCTCAGGGAGTCCCTGAAGAAAACTGACTTTCAGCTGAGAAGACTTCAATTGCCAATAGCTCCTTAGCTAGCAGTGGGATTTCATGACTCCCTGTCTCATTCATGCTGGGAATTTGGTGAGCTTCATCCTGTGCAGGTTTCATCCATGCCTTTGAATTTGTCACTGTATATTTATATGTGAAATGATGACAATATGTTCAGGAAATGTCTCACTGCAGATTTTCACTACTTCAGGCTTCATACCCCCTCTGTAGAACTGATTGTTGAGACGTTGGTGTAAGGGTGTGATGTATTCATCTTATTAACGGTAGAATACTGTCCAGTATGTTAGTTTCTACCTGTTGTCCAATTATGTGTCTCTGTACTAATTGATATCTACTGCAAAAAGAAGTTCTCTGGTGAAAGTTTTGTAATGCACCTCATTACAGCTATATAAAATAAGAATTTATATGCAACTTGTACTGTCCATTTAAGAAAAAAATTTTTAGGTTTTCTTCTAGGACTTATATCCCAGTTATTCAAATTCTTTGGGTCCTTTAATAGTACTAGGCATGAGTTTCCTCTAACATAACCATTTTTTTTTTAATCTAAGAAGTTTCTCGACTACCTCCAGCTATCCACAACACCCGCCAAGAGATCTTAAGACTTCTGGTGAGTGGAACAGAGCATCTGCTCCAATCCAATCGCGCGGGACTTGAGACTGCATTAGTCAGGGAAGCAAAAACCTGGTCTGAGTAGGGGCACAGGCCCTTCAAGTCCGAGCAGCACCAGAGTAGCTAAGGCGCACAGTCAGCTGACTACCGCCAGATACCCACAACACCAGCCACGCAATCATAAGAATTCTGAGGATTGGGATCTGCCCAGTGCGGGAGCGCTTTGCCTGAGCATCAGCAGCAGACATCTTGGTTCCAGGATCCCGCCAAGTGTATCCTGTACAGGCAGGTGACCATTTTCCCGGCCAGAGGATAGGGATCTGCCCAGCGCTGGAACGTTTTGCCTGAGCATTGGCAGCAGACATCTTAGTTCCGGGACCCTGCCAAGTGTACCCTGCACAGCTCCAGAGAATACCAGATGGCAAAAGGCAAACATAAGAATCCTACTAACAGAAATCAAGACCACTCACCATCATAGGAACGTAGCACTCCCACGCCACCTAGTCCTGGGCACCCCAACACAACCGAAAAGCTAGACCCGGATTTAAAAGCATATCTCATGGTGATGGTAGAGGACATCAAGAAGAACTTTAATAACTCACTTGAAGAAATACAGGAGAACACTGCTAAAGAGTTAAAAGTCCTTAAAAAAAGGCAGGAAAACATAACCAAACAGGTAGAAGTCCTTATAGAAAAACAGGAAAACACATCCAAACAGGTGATGGAAATGAACAAAACCATACTAGACCTAAAAAGGGAAGTAGACACAATAAAGAAAACCCAAAGTGAGGCAACGCTGGAGATAGAAACCCTAGGAAAGAAATCTGGAACCATAGACGACAGCATCAGCAACAGAATACAAGAGATGGAAGAGAGAATCTCAGGTGCAGAAGATTCCAAAGAGAACATGGGCACAACAATCAAAGATAATACAAAACACAAAAAGATCCTAACTCAAAACATCCAGGAAATCCAGGACACAATGAGAAGACCAAACCTACGGATAATAGGAGTTGATGAGAATGAAGATTTTCAACTTAAGGGCCAGCAAATATATTCAACAAAATTATAGAAGAAAACTTCCCAAATCTAAAGAAAGAGATGCCCATGAACATACAAGAACCCTACAGAACTCCAAACAGACTGGACCAGAAAAGAAATTCCTCCTGACACATAATAATCAGAACAACAAGTGCACTAAATAAAGAGAGAATATTAAAAGCAGTAAGGGAGAAAGGTCAAGTAACATATAAAGGCAGACCTATCAGAATTACACCAGACTTTTCACCAGAGACTATGAAAGCCAGAAGATCCTGGACAGATGTTATACAGACACTAAGAGAACACAAATGCCAGCCCAGGCTACCATACCCGGCCAAACTCTTAATTACCATAGATGGAGAAACCAAAGTATTCCACGAAAAAACCAAATTCACACATTATCTTTCCACGAATCCAGCCCTTCAAAGGATAATAACAGAAAAGAAGCAATACAAGGACGGAAATCAAGCCCTAGAACAAGCAAGAAAGTAATCCCTCAACAAACCAAAAAGAAGACAGCCACAAGAACAGAATGCCAACCCTAACAACAAAAATAAAAGGAAGCAACATTTACTTTTCCTTAATATCTCTTAATATCAATGGACTCAATTCCCCAATAAAAAGACATAGGCTAACAGACTGGCTACACAAACAGGACCCAACATTCTGCTGCTTACAGGAAACGTATCTCAGGGAAAAAGACAGACACTACCTCAGAGTGAAAGGCTGGAAAACAATTTTCCAAGCAAATGGTCTGAAGAAACAAGCTAGAGTAGCCATTCTAATATCGGATAAAATCGACTTCCAACCCAAAGTTATCAAAAAGGACAAGGAGGGACACTTCATACTCATCAAAGATAAAATCCTCCAAGAGGAACTCTCAATTCTGAATATCTATGCTCCAAATACAAGGGCAGCCACATTCATTAAAGACACTTTAGTAAAGCTCAAAGCACAAAGTGCACCTCACACAATAATAGTGGGAGACTTCAACACACCACTTTCATCAATGGACAGATCGTGGAAATAGAAACTAAACAGGGACACAGTGAAACTAACAGAAGTTATGAAACAAATGGATCTGACAGATATCTACAGAACATTTTATCCTAAAACAAAAGGATATAACTTCTTCTCAGCACCTCACGGGACCTTCTCCAAAATTGACCATATAATTGGCCACAAAACAGGCCTCAACAGATACAAAAATATTGAAATTGTCCCATGTATCCTATCAGACCACCATGGCCTAAGGCTGATCTTCAATAACAACATAAATAATGGAAAGCCAACATTCACGTGGAAACTGAACAACACTCTTCTCAATGATACCTTGGTCAAGGAAGGAATAAAGAAAGAAATTAAAGACTTTTTAGAGTATAATGAAAATGAAGCTGTGGGGAGCCGCCCTCACATTCGCTGTTGCAAAATGGCGCTGACATCCTATGTTCTAAGTGGTAAACAAATAATCTGCGCATGTGCCAAGGGTAGTTTTCCACCCCATGTGCTCTGCCTTCCCCGTGACGACAACTCGGCCGATGGGCTGCATCCAATCAGGGAGTGACACGTCCTAGGTGGAGGATAATTCTCCTTAAAAGGGATGGGGTTTCACCATTTTCTCTCTTGCTCTCTGGCTCCTGAAGATGTAAGCAATAAAGCTCTTGCTCTCTTGTTCTCTTGCTCTCTTGCACTCCTGCTCTCTGGCTCCTAAAGATGTAAGCAATAAAGCTCTCTTGCTCTCTTGCTCTGGCTCTTGCTCTCTTGCTCTCTGGCTCTTAAAGATGTAAGCAATAGAGCTCTTGCTCTCTTGCTCTCTGGCTCTTGAAGATGTAAGCAATAAAGCTTTGCCGCAGAAGATTTCGGTTTGTTGCGTTCTTCTTGGCCGGTCGCGAGAATGCATGTAAGAGTTGGTGCCGAAATCCGGGACGAGAAGACCTGGGACAAAAAATCCCGGGACAAGAAAACCCGAAACAGTTACCATCACCGGCACAAAAAAGATCCCTCATTCCGAAACCAAAACTGCGGGTCATGGTAATAAAGTGTTCCCGTAAAACAGACTGTTAAAAAGGATCCAGCCTAGATTCAAAACTCCTCAGCTGGAAAACGGTGGTAATAAAGTGTTCCCACAACACAGACTGTTGAGAAGGATTCAACTGCGTAAATTCAAAACTCTTCAGCTGGGAAACAGGGTACCCGTAAGTATAGCTTTACAAGGTAAGTCTGGTCTTGAACTTTCTAACGAAATTCAAGACAGTCTATCAAAAGTAAAGTAAAAAATAGCTTTACAAGGTGCGTCTGGCCTTAAACTTTCTAACGAAATTCAAGACAGTCTATCAAAAGTAAAGTGGAAAATAGCTTTACAAGGTATGTTTGGCCTTGAACTTTCTCTAGTGTTAGGAGCCTTTTTGTTCCTTTTCACATGTTATCAAGCGGTTAAGGCAGGGCTAAAAATTCTAGATAAAATTCAGGACAATCTATCAGAAGTAAAGCGGGGAGAGAGAATAAGAGCAAAAAAAAAAAAAATATATATATGGTACACAAAATAAGTATACAGGCCTTTCCACGGGTCTTGAACCCGAGAAAAAGTTTAGGTCAGGTAAGAATACCTAGAGAGAGATTAAAAGAAAAAAAAAAAAGAAAAGAAAAAAGATCAATTAGCGGAGGTCTCTAAGAGAAGGAGCCTATACTCATCACTAGATGAGCTCAAGGAGCCAGCTCTTAGTAGCTCTGAATCAGATAAAAAATTCTCCTCTGAAGAAACAGACTTGGAGGAAGAAGCAGCTCATTATGAGAGAAAAGGGTACCAGCCAGATAAAATGCTAGCTAATCAGTTAAGGAAAAAGCCAAAAGCGGCTGGCGAAGGCCAGCATGCTGCTCAGCCTCTGGGCAGTCGGCTTCAAGGTCATAGTGCACTTCCACCCTATGCGGAGCCCCCACCCTGCGTAGTGCTTCAGCCCTGCGCAGAGAGACAATGCACAGACTCGTTCATTCCAAAGGAGGAACAAAGGAAAATACAACAGACATTTCCGGTCTTTGAAGGAGCCGAGGGTGGGCGTGTCCACGCTCCAGTAGAATATGTGCAGATTAAAGAGCTTGCCGAGTCGGTCCGTAAATATGGAACCAATGCTAATTTTACCTTGGTGCAGTTAGACAGGCTTGCCGGCATGGCACTAACTCCTGCCGACTGGCAAATGATTACAAAAGCCGCTCTCCCTAGTATGGGCAAATATATAAAATAGAGAGCTCTATGGCAAGAGGCTGCACAAGCGCAGGCCCGAGCAAACGCTGCTGCTTTGACTCCAGAGCAGAGAGATTGGACTTTTGACTTGTTAACGGGTCAGGGAGCTTATACTGCTGATCAAACAAACTACCACTGGGGAGCTTATGCCCAAATTTCCTCCATGGCTATTAGGGCCTGAAAGGCGCTCTCCCGAGCAGGTGAAGCCACTAAACAACTAACAAAGATCGTCCAGGGACCTCAGGAGTCCTTCTCAGATTTTGTGGCCAGAATGACAGAGGCAGCAGAGCGTATTTTTAGAGATTCAGAACAAGCCGCACCTCTGGTAAAATAGCTTATTTATGAACAAGCCACACAGGAATGCAGAGCGGCCATAGCCCCAAGAAAAAACAAAGGTTTACAAGACTGGCTCAGGGTTTGTCGGGAGCTTGGGGGACCCCTCATTATGCGTTACTTCCATTCAGTATGAAAAATTTACTAGGGCAGCTAATTTGTCAAAAAGTCTTTCTCAGTATATGTTACAGAATTAGATGGCTGAATTTGAACAAACCCTTCGGGAATTGCCATCATTCAAGTCAACTCCACGCGCTTGGACCTGTCCCTGACCAAAGGATTACCCAATTGGATCTCCTCAGCATTTTCCTTCTTTAAAGAATGGGTATGGGTGAGATTGATATTATTTGGAGATACACTTTGCTGTGAATTACTGTTGCTTCTCTGGTTGGTCTATAAGCTTAAGGCCCAAACTAGGAAAGACAAGGTGGTTATTGCCCAGGCACTTGCAGTACTAGAACATGGTGCTTCCCCTGATATATCTATGCTTAAGCAATAGGTCACTGGCCATTCAGCTCTTGCACCCCACGAGGCTAGTCTCATTGCACGGGATAGAGTGAGTGTGCTTCAGCAGCCCGAGAGAGTTGCACGGCTAAACACTGCAGTAGAAGGGCTCTACGACACATATGAGCCTATTCTAGAGAGACATGTCATCTTTCAAAAAGGTTAAGTGTCCAAGTGTCCTTCTCCCCAGAAAAAACGACACGGGACCAGACCAGGACCCCTCTGGGTGATGAGCCTGGAAAGAGGTTATGTGTACGGCTCCTTTACCTACACACTGGGGATTTGACCTCTATCTCCACTCTCATTAATATGGGTGGCCTATTGCTCTTATTAAAAGAAAAGGGGGATCTGTGGGGAGCCGCCCTCACATTCACCGTTGCAAGATGGCGCTGACATCCTGTGTTCTAAGTGGTAAACAAATAATCTGCGCATGTGCCAAGGGTAGTTCTCCACCCCATGTGCTCTGCCTTCCCCGTGACGACAACTCGGCCGATGGGCTGCAGCCAATCAGGGAGTGACACGTCCTAGGCGGAGGATAATTCTCCTTAAAAGGGACGGGGTTTCACCATTCTCTCTCTTGCTCTCTGGCTCCTGAAGATGTAAGCAATAAAGCTCTTGCTCTCTTGCTCTCTTGCACTCCTGCTCTCTGGCTCCTAAAGATGTAAGCAATAGAGCTCTTGCTCTCTTGCTCTCTGGCTCCTGAAGATGTAAGCAATAAAGCTTTGCCGCAGAAGATTCCGGTTTGCTGCATTCTTCCTGGCCGGTCGCGAGAACGCGTGTAAGATGAATCCACAACATACCCAAATCTATGGGACACAATGAAAGCATTTCTAAGAGGGAAACTCATAGCTCTGAGTGCCTCCAAGAAGAAACGGGAGAGAGCACATACTAGCAGCTTGACAACACATCTAAAAGCTCTAGAAAAAAAGGAAGCAAATTCACCCAAGAGGAGTAGACGGCAGGAAATAATCAAACTCAGGGGTGAAATCAACCAAGTGGAAACAAGAAGAACTATTCAAAGAATCAACCAATCAAGGAGTTGGTTCTTTGAGAAAATCAACAAGATAGATAAACCCTTATCTAGACTCACTAGAGGGCACAGGGACAACATCCTAATTAACAAAATCAGAAAAGAAAAGGGAGACATAACAACAGATCCTGAAGAAATCCAAAACACCATCGGATCCTTCTACAAAAGGCTATACTCAACAAAACTGGAAAACCTGGATGAAATGGACAAATTTCTAGACAGATACCAGGTACCAAAGTTAAATCAGGATCAAGTTAATGATCTAAACAGTCCCATATCCCCTAAGGAAATAGAAGCAGTCATTAACAGTCTCCCAACCAAATAAAGCCCAGGACCAGATGGGTTTAGTGCAGAGTTCTACCAGACCTTCAAAGAAGATCTAATCCCAGTTCTGCACAAACTATTCCACAAAATAGAAGTAGAGGGAACTCTACCCAACTCATTCTATGAAGCCACAATTACTCTGATACCTAAACCACAGAAAGCTCCAACAAAGATAGAGAACTTCAGACCAAATTCCCTTATGAATATCGATGCAAAAATCCTCAATAAAATTCTTGCTAACCGAATCCAAGAACACATTAAAGCAATCATCCATCCTGACCATGTAGGTTTTATTCCAGGGATGCAGGGATGGTTTAATATACGAAAATCCATCAATGTAATCCATTATATAAACAAACTCAAAGACAAAAACCACATGATCATCTCGTTAGATGCAGAAAAAGCATTCGACAAGATCCAATACCCATTCATGATAAAAGTCTTGGAAAGATCAGGAATTAAAGGCCCATACTAAACATGATAAAAGCAATCTACAGCAAACCAGTAGCCAACATCAAAGTAAATGGTGAGAAGCTGGAAGCAATCCCACTAAAATCAGGGACTAGACAAGGCTGCCCACTTTCAATCAGAGCCTAGAGTGCTACAGAAGGCAGAGCTGGAGATGTGACCCAAGCTCTTTGGAGGAGTGAAGATGATCATGTGTAGATACCAGACATTGGGATAAGAAGCTGTAATGTTGAAGTTGCCTTGGAAACCCCAAGGTGTTTGAGATATTATATATATATATATATATATATATATATATATATATATATAATGCTTCCAATATACCTGCTTTCCAATATAGCCTTTAGCATTGGCTATTCCTATCTATACTCACACTTCTCCTATGACCTTCTATCC
Source organism: Mus musculus (assembly GCF_000001635.26). Classification (NCBI taxonomy): domain Eukaryota; kingdom Metazoa; phylum Chordata; class Mammalia; order Rodentia; family Muridae; genus Mus; species Mus musculus. The sequence continues at coordinate 84,229,227 of NC_000080.6, read as the reverse complement.
CTTTACCCAGTTAACAGTTCTTCTTCATACCAACTGTGTTTGGTTTCCCTCCCATTGAGCCTTTCCTTAAGGAACATTGTTAGTTCCTGTCTCCCATAGATACTCCAATTTAAATACATTTGTCTGAAAATTTAAGACTAGCATTCACTTATAGGAGTGAACAGTTTTTGATGTTCTCAGCCTCAGTTAATTTTATTACTGTTCTTCATTTAACCTAGTTTATCAAAGTGGTTTTCACTTGAAAACCTGAAATCTTAGAAGGCTTTATTGAATTTTTATTTAAATATTTGATATATATTCTGGTTTTAATTTTTAGAGAACATCTAAATTTGAAGTGAATACTTATAGTACTTCATAAATATAGATTTCTACTACCTATCATATTAATTATAAAAATCTACAGTATCATTTTACTTTGATGTAAAGAATTTGAATGTTTATTCATATATTTTCATGAATATCAAAAGAGGCAATCTAGATGAATATAAATATAAATACCAGAACTATCTATTATATTTGTGTTTAGTAGCTGCATGACACACAACTTTGTTATAATAACTTCACCTTTCTATATTGAAATTGTCCAGTATATTACTTTTATTACTTTTTATAAAAATTCCCAGAATTTCTTTCTTTTTTTTTAAAAAAAATTTACTGATAAGGTCACTTAGTCTTCTTAGAACATTTTCTTGTACTCTTAGTTTGTCTAAATTTTCTTTACAGTGGCAGCCATGTCTCAGGTGTACTTTCATGTAAGACATCATAATATAAAAAGAAGGCTTTCCCCCAATATGTTCCAGAATACCATGAGTTTTTTTTTCTGCAGATCAAAGAAAAAGTTAACTTTTCTTGAGGCACCAGCCAGATATTTACAGTATGTACTGATGCACTCTTAAAAGGAAAGTCAGAATTCATAAGACTCATACAAGAGTTCTAAAAGACATACAGTCGATCCATCTATCTATCTATTTTAAATTTCTTTAAAATCTGTTCTTTTATTCTTTGAGATGATTTGGTTTCAGAGCTGAACTTTACTTAAATTCACTTAAGGTAGAACTAAACTAATGTTAGTCTTATTGGGGCTGTAGAAATGTTAATGGGAAATAAAAGATAAAGCAAATACAAGTATAAGATGGAAAACTTTTAAATAAATTTGTAAATGAATTTTTGCAACTTATCAATATAAATTTAAGAAAGTCTCGTGTTTATTTAGCACACATTTGTACAGTTATGTTGGTGAGATTTGTATGCAAGTTTTGATGTTACTTGGGGACACAATCACAGGGCAAACTCCTTGATCCTTCTGGCTCTGACCATCTTCCACTACTTTTTCTTGAATATTCCTAAAGACTTAGGTGCAGAAAAGTTTTGTAGATGTATCCATTGAGCCTGGCTTCACAACTCTACATTCTGATTGGATGTGATTTTATATATTTATCTCACTCTGTTGCAATAAGCAGTTCCCTTGATAAGAATTGAAGACCACAATTATCTGTGAGTATAGGAACAACTATTTATAGTCTTTTAACTTATTATACTTTTGGTAATTTAGTGGATGTCAGTTGCTTCTACTACAATAAGCATGACTTCACTAGCACTGAGTAGCTAATTAGGTAACTAGTACTAAGTATATTCTTCCTATTGATGAGCAGGTGGCAAATCCAATTAAAGTAGTGTTGGTTACCACCAAGGTGTGTGTACCATTAATGCACCCTTAAGGTTATCATGCTATGCTCATTATTGATGTGGTTCTTATAAAACTGGATGGAGAAAAGCACTCAATGCCTCAACCCTAAACAAAGAAATATATGCAACTGAGAAAAAGTAGGAATGGGATAGGTAGCTATTTCCAGGGAAGGGTGTGGGACCATGAAAGGCTGTGGAGAGCTGTGCCATGAGCAATCGCCATTATAAGATGGTGCTGGCTTCCACTGCGCCTAACTAGCAAACAAGCCTTATGCGCAAGTGCAAGAGTGAATTCACGCCTAGTCACTGTCCATCTGGCGGCATAGTAATGGGGTGATGGGCGAGCAACAAATCAGGAGCTGTCACACCACATCAGGTGCTGAAACGTCAAGCTGCGGGCTATATAAGCAGCGCCATTTTCCCAGTTCGGGGTCTTCCCTCCTGATAAGTAAGCAATAAAAGCTTTGCCCCAGAAGATTCTGGTTGTCCTGAGTGTGTTCTTGCCGGGCAGGGACAAAAGCTTGGGCAATAAAAGGCAACCTGTTTTCTGGTCGAGGAGACTTACTCCAGAGACCCAGTAGAAACTCTACTAGGGATGGAACAGTGAGCCATGCTCCCAGACAGACATAGGCACCGGACACCATGGAGCCCCCAACTCTAAAATCCTGTAACTACCAGTAACACAGATAAAGTCGCAAGCTCCTGGCATTCTGGCTAGACTTCATCCTCACATTTACCATACAATAGCCAGGTATGTTCCTCCCCACTGCTACCCTGCAACTGCAAGATATCCCAGCACACTATAAAAGGGGATGCTTGACCCATCCTTGCTCTTTTAAGCCGCTACCTCTCTTATTATTATATATAGCTCTCCTTCTCCCCTACCCTTCCCTCCTCTCTCCACTTGGCCATGGAAGGCCTCTCCTTTTCTACCTTCTCTTTCTCTCTGCCTTTCTACAGTAAAGCTGTAAAACCATGGACCATCTCTGCTCATCAAGACCTGCAGTGTTTGAACAAAGGAATAGGCCTTCCCCTGAAGAGCTGTGTCTAACCTCCCTCTGGAAGGCCTTCCTGTGCTCCAGCCATGGACCGAACCAATGACTCTCACCTGCATGGGAACCTCCTAGTGCCACCTCTCCTCCTGCCCTCTTTTCCCTTCAGCCACAGGCCTGACTGAGCTGCCCCCAGGGCCCTCACTTTGTTCTCAGCTCTTCTGAGACATGAGAGATCTGGGATGTTCGAAATTGAGAACCAGTCATCTCTGACCTCTGAGAGGCCCAGAGACCCCAGATTGCTCCCTCTCTACTCCTGCAGACTGTGAGTAGAGAATGTCCACAGGCCAGAGCCCCGGTGCTCTGGCGGGACTCAGGTTCTCTCCCACCTCCTTTTATTTCCCCTGGATGCACTGCCCGACAGTAGGGTCCACCATCAGTCAGCCCTGAAAGCATTTAGATAGCATCCTGTGATTTGAACAAGTTTATATTTACAAATCATGCAATCACAATTAGTGAAAAAGAGAGACCTTGAATTTGAAGAGTAGTTAGAAGATATATGGGATGGTACAGAGGGCAAAAAGGGAAGGGTGACATCTTGTAATTAAATTATAAATAAAAAAAACTAAATTTAATTTAAAACTTTCATGTTTAATTTACTTTTTCATTTGTAATGTACATGCTAAGATGTTTTTCTTTGCTATTTTATAAAACAACTTCATTACTTTTTATTATTATCTGATTACATATTGGATGCCATTGTATTATCAGTGTTAATAATTAAAGCTCCCTTTATTTCCTTTGAGTCATCATTGATGCTTTTTAGTATGTACAACTTAAATTTAATGAAATTGTGACTGACCATGGCAGGATAATTTATTGAAGAAAGCAATCTAAAGAGACCTTTGTCCACTGAAGAGTTTACGAAATTTACAGCTCCTAAAAATATAATGCCAATGTCATCCTCTTGGATACGATCTGTGAATAAAGCACTGGACGCAGCTGCATTTCTGGGGCATTAGTTTCCATACATAAGAAGAAGAGCACCTCTGTGATTATTCATTGTCATCAATCACTAACTGTGAGTAATTATATCTTCAACTTATTTGATCATCTATCATCACAAAGGAGTTCGAAAAAATAGAACACCTTTATTTTATTTTAACCCCCCAATCAAAGTCCATAGTTAATGTTTGGTAAATAAGTAAATTGTATGAAGAGTAATCAGTTTTAAAACTGCTTATACTTACTGCCTTGGGAAAGAAATTAAGAGTTATTGTCACCAAATTTGTTAAAAACTGTGTGGTTAGCACGTATTCAAATACAAGTTTGATTTCTCATAGTTTAAGACAATATATCTGCCCTCAAAAATTTTCAGTTGACTCTGAATAAAGATATATTATTGTACTTGGAATTTTATAAATTTTAATATAATTGCACTTTTAATTTGTGCTTTATACTTGAACAAATTTGAATTAGCAAAAATATGTAATAGGTGTTTTAATGATTATGCCAGTAACTTTAATTCATAAGATCAAACTAAATATTTAGAAACTATAAACTTATTTATTAGGTAACTGTTAATGTATTGTTCTCTATTTATTTTTATCCAGCTTTTATCCATAGAGGGAAAAGTTTTTCAAAAGAATGTACACAAAATTGCCATCTAATTATAATATTATAAACAATATCATGCACCTGATGGATCTTTAATAAGTACAGTATAAAATTATGCTTATAACATCATTATATCACAAAGAATAAGAGATAGAAAATTTGTATTTCCTAGTTATGTATTGGGAGAGTTAATTAGTGGTTACTACACAGGAGAATACTTTATAGAGGACAAATAAACCTGTTATTCATTTGTGCTTATTAAAAATATGTATAGTAATGAGGAGTTTGAATTTTCAGGATTATTATGAACTAAGTTTCATTTCCTCATAGAAGAAATTTAATTTTTTCAAAACTGTTCATTTTAGGGTTAGAGAAGTATTTCAATTAGTAAAATGTTTGATTAGCACACATGAAGTCTCGAGTTTCTCTCATCACATCACAGCACAAATTTCATTATAGTGCCTGCAAATAATCTGAGCAATGGGCAGGTAGAGAAATTTCAATGTCATCCTTAGTTTTAGCAACAGTTCCCTGGCAGCTTTAGCTGCTGAAAACCCAATCTGATACAAGCAAGGGAAGAAACAAAACAGTTGTAGATAAACAAGAGAATTATACATGGACCCACACACACACATATATGTATGTATGCATATATTTTAGAAAACTAGCAGATCTATCAGATCTCGAACCTTCCTCCACAGTCATCCTTTCATGACAGCCCCAAGCTCCAGCAGGGTTCCTGTGGGAAATCACCAATCAAGCCTGACTAAGAAGCAAGTAGGCTAACAAAACAGGAAGGCTAGCTTCAGATGATTGCTTTCTTTCCTCTCCTCTATGACAGATCCCCTAGTCTCATCCCCAAGTCCAACAGAGACACCTGATGTAGCTTCTCCTCACCCTCTGACTTCATTCCGAGGGGACTAAACAGATGCTCATAGACTGTTTTGCTTTCCCCCCTATTATAGAACAGCTGAGCATCCCCTCCTAACCTATCCCTGTACCTAAGTGTCCACAACAGCCACCACTGTCAGGATCTCAGGAGAATTCTCTACCAGGTAACACACAGAAACTATAATCTCCTGAGATGCAGAGAAGACAAAATTAACTAAGGAACAAAGCATCCATCCAACAAAGACAAGAGGAGGTATCACTCCTTAGAATTACATTCTTCCCAAATTTACATTTGTAGACACCAGCATAAAAGCACAATAAATAACAGCCAGGATAATATCTCCACAAGATCCCAGTAACCCTGCCACAACTGGTTTTGAATACTGTAACATAGCTGAAACCCAGGAAAAAGACCTTAAATAATCCTTATGAATATGAATAAATCCCCCAAAGAGGAAATGAATAAATTCCTTAAGAAACACATGAAAACACAAACAGTGGAAAAAATGAATAAAACAGTGCAAGGCATGAAAGTGGAAATAGAATCAGTAAAGAAAATTCAAACTGAGAGAACAATGAAAGCGAAAAATTTAGGAATTTGTGTAGGAACCTCAGAGGCAAACATTACCAAGAAAATGCAAGAGATAAGAAAAGAGAATTCCAAACAAGGAAGGCAAGATATAAGAAATGACTACCTCAGTGAGAGGAAATGTTAAATTTAAAATCATCCTGGCACAAAACGTCTAGGAAATTTGCAACACTATGTGCTTTTGTTTGAGTTTCTATTGACCTGAAGAAGAACCATTTCCACTAAAACTCTTTTCTTTATTAGTTTTTTTTTTTTCATTTACATTTCAAATGCTATCCTGAAAATCCCCAACCCACTCAGCCACTCCTGCTTCCTGGCCCTGGCATTCCTCTGTACTGGGGCATTTAATCTTCCCAAGACCAAGGGCCTCTCCTCCCATTGTACTAGGCCATCCTCTGCTACATATGCAACTAGAGACACAAGCTCTGAGGGTACTGGTTAGTTCATATTGTTGTTCCTCCTATATGGTTGCAGACCCCATCAGCTCCTTGGGTACTTTCTCTAGCTCCTTCATTGAGGCCCCTATGTTCCATCCAATAGATGACTGTGAAAATCCACTTCTGTATTTGTCAGGCACTGGCATAGACTCACAAGAGGCAGCTATATCAGGGTTCTTTCAGCAAAATCTTGTTTGCATATGCAGTAGTATCTGGCCACTAACACTCTATAAAGGAAAATATTTTATTGGGGCTGTCTTACAGTTTCAGAAGTCCACTATCCTTATGGCAGACAAGGTGCTGAAAAGGCAACTGAGAGTTCTACTCCTTGATCTGCAGGCAGCAGAAGTGACTATGTGCCACGAAGCATGTAGTTTGAGCATCAAAGGCCTCAAAACCTGCCCAAACTATGACACACTTCCTACAACAAGGCCACACCTATTCCAACAAGGCCACACTTCTTTATAGTGCTACTCTCTATGGGCCATATTGCAAAAAGCCCAAATTGAAGAACAACAGGAATTGAATAAGGTAAAGAAAGCCAGGCCAATGGCCCAGAAAATATTTTCAACAAAATCATAGAAGAAAAATTTTCTAGCTTTAAGAAGGAGCTGCATATACAGGTACAAGAAGCATAAAGAACACCAAATAGATACAATCAGAAAAGAAAGTCCTCTTGGCAAATAATAATAGAAACACTAAACATACAGGATGAAGAATGAATATAAAAATCTTCAAGAAAAAAATGCAAGAAACATAAATGCAGATCTATTAAAATAACCACTCACTTCTCAATGGAGACTCTAGAAGCCATTAGGGCATGCACATATGTTTTATAGACCCTAAGAGACCACAGATTTCAGCCCACACTACTATAAACAAAAAACATTTAATTATAACAGATGAATAAAATAGGAAATTTAATAGCCCACAATATAAGCAATATATATTCTATGCAATCCTTCTCAAAATTAAAACACAGCTCTTCACAGATCTTGAAAGAACAATTTTCAACTTCTTATGGAAATACAAAACCACAAAACACCAAGAGTAGCAATATATATATATATAATTCTATTCCTGCTGAAGGAGCTGAAGGGGAATTCCACCCCATAGGAAGAACAATATCAACTAACCAGACTCCTCAGAGCTCCCATGGACTAAACAACAACTAAACAACCCACTCACATGGATGGGTCCATGGCTTCATCTCATATGTAGCAGAGTGCCTTATCTGGCATCTGTGGGAGGGTAGGTGCTTGGTTCTGTGGAGGCTTGTTGCCCCAGCGAAGGGGGATACTATATGGGTACAGTGGGTGAATGGGTAGGAGAGTACCCTCTTGGAGGCAAAGAGGAGGGGGGATGGACTGAAGGTTGCAGAGGGGAGACTGGAAAAGCAGACAACATTTAACATGTAGATAAATAAAATAATCAATAAAAAATAAAAATGAAAATAAATAAAATTCCATTCCTTTTTGCAAATTGTATTACAGAGCTATAGTAATAAAAATCATAATATTGTGACAAAAGATATGTTGATTATTCAAATCCATTTGAAGATACAGACACAAATTTATACACAGATGGACACATTATTTTTGACAAAGAATTAAGAAATACACAGTAAATAAAAGACAGCATGTTCAACAAATGGTCTGTTCTATTTTGATGGCTTCACAAAGGAAGAAATCCATACTTATACCACCATGCACAAAACTCAATGCCAAGTGAACTTAAGAACACAACATAAAACCAAATCTACTCCATCTAATAAGATAGACAGAGGAGAATAGCCTTCAACTCAGCCCTGACACAGGAAAGACATTCTGAACAGAACACCATTAGAATTGGTCTTAAAAATTAGCAATTAATAAATGAGACCTCATGAAACTAAGAAGCTGCTACACAGCAAAGAACCTCTTCATTCAGAAAAAGCAATACCTAGCAAATGGGAAACTTTATTTACCAACTATACATGCATAGAAGAATAATATTCAGAATCTGTAAACAACTCTAGATAAATAAATAAATCAAAAATGAGGCCCAAATCTAAACAGGGAATATTCAGAGGAGGAAGTTCAAATCACCGAGTAGAGCTTAAATATAAAATATCCTTAATTGTTAGAAAAGTAGAAATAAAAACTAACTATATATTTCATGTTAACCTGTTAGAATGGTTACATGCATTAAAATAAGTGACACCTAATGCCAGTGAAGACGTAAAGCAATAGGAGTACTCTTACATTGCTGTGCAGATTTGAACAGCCACTATGGGAATCAGTGTGGTGTTTCCTCAAGAAAATGGGAATCAATTCACCTAAAGATCTTGCTATATTATTCTTGGACTTATACACAAGGTACAGTTCATTCTACCAAAGGCACACCTGCATAACTGTATTTGTTGTTGGTATATTCATAATAGAGAAAATTTGTAAACAATGTTGATGTCCCTCAACAGATGAATGGCTAAAGAAATCCAGGTACATTTACAGGATAGATATTTACTCAGGCATTTAAAGAAAATGAAATCATGACATTCACATATGAATGAATAGACTAAAAATCATCCAAAACAAGGAAACAAAACCAGAAAGAAAAGTATAAAATGATTTTGTTCACATTTGGATAGTAACTATTAAGTTAATGAAAACCAAACTAGAATCTTGAAATCACAGAGGATAGGTAGAAAATAAGGTACAGGGGTTTGAGAAGATATGTCTCTCCAGAAATGATGAGATAGAAATATAGTTTTAGATTCATTTTTGGAGTGGTAGAGAATGGATTAGAAGGATCAACTGGAGAGTGGGCCACTTAAGGATTATTAGAGAGACAGCTAAATTTAAGCACAATTTGAGGGTTGGTTTGGAAATAATGCTGTAGAAGATATATATATATATATATATATATATATATATATATATATATATATATATATATATATATATATATGAAAGCAATGTAAATGAAATCACCACATAATATTGGACATCTTTTGCTACCAATAAAAGCTTTCTGTGCATGGAATGGATTGCATCTAACTTGGTCATTGACCTCTGTAACTTCCAAGCAACAGTTTGTTGTAAAAGCTGTATTTGGCTCTCTACAAATTGTCCAAGAGGCCCCTTTGCTGAAGATAGCATCTAAAACCTATTGAACATGAAAGAGTCAACTTGATACCTACATAGATCCTTCAGTCATATGTGCTAGTGTCTTTGATATAGGAATGTACTCTCTATATATGCAAACTTAGCCACACACACTTTATTGTGCAATGGTTTTCAGTCTTTAGTATATGCTAAGTCAATGGTGACATGAATTTTGGGGAGCAATTAACCAATAATTGATTTGACAGAATACCCACTCTATTTGACTTATATGGGACCCATACCAGACACTATTGAGGTGACCAAGATCCTGAGATTAGAGAGCCCAGAGACCTAGGACAAAAGTAAATACAAAAACAAATCTGGGGCCGGGTGTGGTGGCGCACGCCTTTAATCCCAGCACACGCCTTTAATCCCAGCACACGCCTTTAATCCCAGCACACGCCTTTAATCCCAGCACACGCCTTTAATCCCAGCACACGCCTTTAATCCCAGTACTCGGGAGGCAGAGGCAGGCAGATATCGTAGTTCAAGGCCAGCCTGGTCTAGGGAGTGAGTTCCAGGACAGCCAGGGCTACACAGAGAAACCCTGTCTCGAAAAACCAAAAAAAAAAAAAAAAAAACCAAACAAAAAAACCAAAAAACAAAAAAACAAATCTGGGAAAACAAATGTATCAATAAAATGATCCTTACCGACATTCTCAGCAGTTGAGGTCTTAGAACTGAAAGAAGAGAGAAAATGTCCCTATGCCTAGCCAGTATAACCTCCAATGGTTTCTCTATGAAGAGTCAAAACATGCCCATCACTAGACTGTCTATGAAAAATGAACTTAACATCTTTGGAGTTTCCTTGTCACATAATATCGTCTGAGACCTTTTGTAATTTTATTATATATCTATATTTATATCTATATCATCTATATCTACTATATCTATACATATAGATAAATATATAGATATATAAAATAAATAAAATTAAATATATAAATTGATATATTTTTATTTTTTTATTTATATTGTTAAATTCAGAGATTTTCAAAGAATTGTTCTCCCTATAGCTATTTTATAAAAATAACTATTATTTTACATTTAATATCTGAATTGATGATATACTTTTATATATAATATTTATTAATGTGTGTGTGTGTGTGTATTTTTTTTTTTTCTTTTTACCATACTGGTCTTTTTCATATATATTTGGCTCTAGGTTTAGGGTTTTTATGGGACTCCTTAGTTCATGAATGAGAAGGTTACTGCCCTTGTGATTTCTCTTGGATGCATTTTTTTTTCTGTTTCTTTTATCCAAATCCACTGTGTCAGCTTTTGCTTTGTTTTATTTCATTCTATTTTATTTTTATCCCTCGCTGGAGTAGATGAAGTTGTATGTCTCGGGTTTGATCGGGTCTTCTGGGAAGCAGGAAAAGCTGTGGGTTTGGGCGCTCTGTGCTTCTTCACAACCACAGCTGATAGAGGGCTGGAAAGAAGATGGAGCTCCAACAGACAGGGCAGAGCTCTTAGTTGCTAGGCTGGTAGGAGTCTCTGCAGGCAGAGGGCATTAGAGTGCATCGGTGGGGTGTCTCACCAGTGTCTTTTTGGCCTCTTGCCAGGCAGACAAAACTGTGGGGTGGGGAGCCTTGCTCTGTTCCAAGGCCACCACTTGTTAAGAAAAAAAATTTAATAAAAAATAAATGTATACATGAATTTTTCTCAGAAGTATCAATGATAGCGTATTAGAAACAGGTCAATCTTAATCTGTAGCCACAAAAAGAATCATATTTGGGAAATACTTTCACAAAGTGAAACAATCTATTATAACATATGAGGATATTTATAATTAATCTTTATAATAGGATTATGAAAAGTACACATAATTTACAACAAATTTTTGATGAACTGAAATAAATTATGAATGCCTTTCCAAAGAATTAAAATAACATAAATTTCACTGAAAATTACACCACTTACTGTTGATAACATTTGTGTATTTTTGAAGGAGTGCTATGCATACTATGGCACACGTGTAGAAGTTAAAAGACACCTTTTTGATGTGATTATTTTATTTGGGATGATTTTAGCATAATTACATGGTTTCTTCTTTCTATTTCTGTTTTCCAAGCATTCCCAATTATATTCCTTTTTGAGCCAAAATTCCCATCTCATTCAGCACAAAAGGGATAACTTTTGTGACTTTTTAGTGAAAGGCTCTGTACTTGAGCCCAAAAGCTTTCATGAGAGTCTCCTATCTCTGTGTCCAATCTCTTCACAGCGTTCCAGGTTTATATATAGTCTTCACTTCACTTGCCTTTGTACATGGACTTGTGGTCCTTTTGGCTGTGGCAGTGAGCACTTTCATTGAGTAATCTCCTCAAGGACTACACTAATATGCAGCCACTAAGAAGTGATTGTATTTCCCCCAATTTGAACTATTTATGTGTTCATTGTCTTTTGCAATAGTTTTCTGCAGGTTTTTCTCACAGTGGATTGGATTGGATTGAATTGTTTTGTTGACTATTCGACCAAAAATATCGCTTTACTTGATACTTAGTTGATGTTCCTTCTGTGATCTACTTAGGCACAAGCAAAAAGCAAATTTCTACAACCAAATCTCTACTTGCTTTAATTTCCACAAAACTATCTCTGTTCAGGTTTATCATATTGTAGTTGATCTGAATTTTATGCGTGCATCTTTCTTTTCTTAAGTAAATGCCCACCAAGAAAGCAACAATATCTAGTTCATTTTTATACATTTAAAATGCTCAGAATAATGTCTGTCATCTAGTAAAAGTATTTCCTGGCTTATGATTAATTTATGTTCCAGGAAACATAATTGAAAATGCCATAAATTAAAACCATTTGATACTTCTAACCAGTCTCCCAGCATTGTAATTTAGTAAACAACAGAGAATTGGCTATTTTTCTCTCCGATCTCTGTTTAGTTGTTGTTTAGTCCCTGGGAGCTCTGAGGAGTCTGGTTAGTTGATATTGTTGTTCTTCCTATGGGGTAGAATTCCCCTTCAGCTCCTTCAGCATCCTTCAGCAGGAATAGAATATATATATATATATATACACTGCTACTCTTGGTGTTTTGTGGTTTTGTATTTCCATAAGAAGTTGAAAATTGTTCTTTCAAGATCTGTGAAGAGCTGTGTTTTAATTTTGAGAAGGATTGCATAGAATATATATTGCTTATATTGTGGGCTATTAAATTTCCTATTTTATTCATCTGTTATAATTAAATGTTTTTTGTTTATAGTAGTGTGGGCTGAAATCTGTGGTCTCTTAGGGTCTATAAAACATATGTGCATGCCCTAATGGCTTCTAGAGTCTCCACTGAGAAGTGAGTGGTTATTTTAATAGATCTGCATTTATGTTTCTTGCATTTTTTTCTTGAAGATTTTTATATTCATTCTTCATCCTGTATGTTTAGTGTTTCTATTATTATTTGCCAAGAGGACTTTCTTTTCTGATTGTATCTATTTGGTGTTCTTTATGCTTCTTGTACCTGTATATGCAGCTCCTTCTTAAAGCTAGAAAATTTTTCTTTTATGATTTTGTTGAAAATATTTTCTGGGCCATTGGCCTGGCTTTCTTTACCTTATTCAATTCCTGTTGTTCTTCAATTTGGGCTTTTTGCAATATGGCCCATAGAGAGTAGCACTATAAAGAAGTGTGGCCTTGTTGGAATAGGTGTGGCCTTGTTGTAGGAAGTGTGTCATAGTTTGGGCAGGTTTTGAGGCCTTTGATGCTCAAACTACATGCTTCGTGGCACATAGTCACTTCTGCTGCCTGCAGATCAAGGAGTAGAACTCTCAGTTGCCTTTTCAGCACCTTGTCTGCCATAAGGATAGTGGACTTCTGAAACTGTAAGACAGCCCCAATAAAATATTTTCCTTTATAGAGTGTTAGTGGCCAGATACTACTGCATATGCAAACAAGATTTTGCTGAAAGAACCCTGATATAGCTGCCTCTTGTGAGTCTATGCCAGTGCCTGACAAATACAGAAGTGGATTTTCACAGTCATCTATTGGATGGAACACAGGGGCCTCAATGAAGGAGCTAGAGAAAGTACCCAAGGAGCTGAAGGGGTCTGCAACCCTATAGGTGGAACAACAACATGAATTAATCAGTACCCCTGGAGTTCGTGTCTTTAGCTGCATATATAGCAAAAGATGGCCTAGTCAGCCATTACTAGGAAGAGAGGCCCCTTGATATTGCAAACTTTATATGCCCCAGTACAGGGGAATGCCAGGGCCAAGAAGTGGGAGTGGGTGGGTAGGGGATCAGGGTGGAGGGAGAGTATAGGGACCTTTCAGAATAGCATTTGAAATGTATATAAAGAAAATATCTAATAAAAATAAATTAAAAAAAGAATTAGGAACTTTTAAGTTAGGCCAAATTTAGAAATTAATCATATAAAATACAGAATATTCTTAATAATTTTTCTAGGTGAATTTTCCAGTAATTTTTCATATAGTTTACAGACTCTCCCATTTCACTGTTTCATTCTGCTTTAGAGACTTGGAAACTTTAAAACTAGCTTAAAAGTCTGTCAATACAGAAAGCTCCCTTTCTTCTTGAACCACAGGAATTTAGCACCAGCATGTTATATTGATGCATTATTTGCTTTTGAAGGGGATGAAATTCAGTTCTTATCTAGAAGCAAAACTTGATTTGCTAATCTTCATTACTCAGATGATTAAACAAAATGTAGCACAATATTTGTTTGTACAAATTTACTATCATTCATATTGTAGCACATTAAATTACCCTTTAAATAGTAATATGAAGAAAAAGCAATTTTATAAATTACCAAACAGGTCTCTTAAGAAGTTGGTGCATTCCTTGATGTTTCTACAAATATACTCTATAGTTTTGCTCATAGAGAGATAGCCACAGTGATCTTTTAAAAACTCAGACACATCCACTTTTCATGCAAGGAAATGAACATTATTATTGAAAAGTGGAATAAACATTTCACATGAAATGGGAGTTTGTGAATGGTATAGAATTTCTCTATTCCTGTGGAATGTCAGCAGCTCATGTTCTTTGCATGAAGTTAAAATGGGGATAGGGAAACTTCAATAATAAAAAGTTTGAATTAAAATTGCATTGTGAATTAAACCATTTTTACACATATCTCAATTGGTAAAAACACATATTGCAGAATACCTACATAAGAGGAAATGTTGGGTAGCTGTTGCTGCTTATGGTTATACTGGGCTAACTTGGAGTCTAGTATGTGTCTGTACATATTCATCCTGATTGTCTAAATAAACAAAGTATGATTTGAAGATAAATATTTGTTTTAGCTTCTTTTCCGGTTGCTATGATAAAACACCAAGACAAAATTATAGAGGGATTTTAATCCAACAATATGGCTTCTCTGACAAAGGATCACATCCAAAGACCTTTTAGGTTTATATGATCTGACTGGAATGCAGACATGCTCTCCATAGATAGTATGATCTAGCTGGAAATGCAAACACATTCTCAGTACACATATTTAACACCTAATAATGAAATTTTTATTAGTTTATATAAGGAAACAGCCATTATTCTAAAATGATATCTAATTGAGGGACAAATGATGAATCAGAGGAAGATGTGACAGAATGATACAGAGATAGGATACACCAAACACAGAAAGCAAAGGAAAGAAAGGCTACTTAAGGGCAGAAAGAGAGGTGGTGGGGGAGAGACTTGGGTGAGGGTGAAAGAAGGAGGAGGGGAAAGGGGAGAGGAGGTGGAAGAGAGGGAGAGCGAGAGGAATGAAGAAGGAAGGAAGGAAGGAAGGAAGGAAGGAAGAAAGGAAGGAAGTTAGTTTTACAGGAACAGTTTTATAGAGACAGACTGTAGGTGAAGAGAAAACAAGCCAGGGAATGAGAAGACGTCAGAATATGACAATAGATTGCCAGAATTAGTTTGAGGCAAAGTAGAGCAATTCAGTCAGAAGCTGAGAGAAGCCAGATTAATTTGTATGGGAGCTAGAAATTTCCAAGCCTAGGCCTATGGATAGTTAGAACAGAGAAGGAAATGCTCTAGGCTTAGCTAAAGCCATGTAGTCACACTACTTCGGTGTGGATTTAAAAATCTTCATCAGAGAGAAAATAAAATTACCATTTACACAAAAACATCTAAATAAAGCAAGAGGGCAAGGCTCATTTATGTTTCAGACCTCAGGTAGAAAGTATAAGCCATTTAGCAGGGAAGTCAAGGCAGCTGGAGTTCTATAAAGCTCCTTTGCATCTGTCTTCAATAAAGAAGTGATAGCAGTGAATCCAGGTATTACTGGGCTTTGTCTACTCCTTTCTGTGGCAAAGGCTCCTAGCCCTGGGAACTGTACCTCCCACAACGGCAAGTCTTCCTAAATTATAAATCCAATCAGGATAACATTACAAAAGCATTCTCAATGGTTAACTTTAATCAGCATAATCCCTAACAGCAGGAAGCTTGAGGCTTATATTGGAGGTAATTCCCGATTCTGTCAAGGTAACAATTAATACAATCACAATAATCCATATTACATGTTCTAAATTATATTGTATAACTTAATCAGTTCAAGTTCTTCAAGGCTCTTCTCTTAAATGTGCAAAACTAATGAAATTTGGATGTTCCGGGTATACTTTATTTACTTTCTAGTTTTACAAGATTTTGACCATAATTTATATTTATGATATTCACATGCTAAATTCAGAGAGCTAAAAGCCTTTTTCTTCTTATATTTCCTCTTCATCATATTCTAAATAAATTATGAATGCAAATATGCTAAATTTTATTTAAGTTTCAAGTAAATTCACTTGATTGGCAACTTGACTAAAATTTTCAGTCATTTGAGAATTTTTCAAATTGATATTTAAAATTTGAATAATTATATATTTCTCTTTCCTTATATATACATTCATGTTATCTCATAATGCTGTGTGACAATTAACTAACAAGAAAGATAATAGAGCTAGTGTAGTATATATCTTTTGAAATGCTAGTTATAATTATTTTGAACTAGTCTGGTTTTACCATATAATGATAATATATCCTTAGTAAATATCTAACTCTTATGTTTAGTTATCTTAGATTAATTCAAACAATTATTTTTATTTTTGTAATTGCCATATATTTTCTTTCTTTCTTTCTTTCTTTCTTTCTTTCTTTCTTTCTTTCTTTCTTTCTTTCCTTCTTTCTTTCTTTCTTTTTGTTTTTTGTTTTTTGTTTTTTGTTTTGCCCTGCCCCCGTTTTGTTTTTGTTTTTTTTTGAGACAGGGTTTCTCTGTGTAGCCCTGGCTGTCCTGGAACCCACTTTGTAGACCACGCTGGCCTTGAACTCAGAAATCTGTCTGCTTCTGCCTCCCGAGTGCTGGGATTAAAGGCGTGTGCCACCACGCCCAGCGCCATATATTTTCTTAACTTGAAACTTTTAGTATCTTTTACATGAAAAAAAAATGGGATCTAAATAATATTGGTACCACAGGTAATGAGCAACCATCATCCTTGCTGAACATACTATTCAGTACCTTTTATATATTTCATTTCACTTAGTCTTGCAACAACTATGACTAGCTCCTTTAAAACAAAACAAAACAAAACAAGACCAGCATCTAATAGGGTTCAATTACAGAAAATGAAGAGCTGTCGATTCAGAACGAAAACTCAACTTATGCTTTAGTTCTAAGGTAAACCCATAGATACTCTGTGGTATTATTTTGCCAAAATAATCTGTTATAGCAATAAAGAAAAATTACAACTCTTTCTGTGGAAAGAGAATTGAAACACATTATAAACTACAACGGTTTTGTAACTCTGTGAAGTATGAAAAACTAGAATAAAAATGTTCAAGATCAAGATCTTGATAATAGGCTCCAGAGCTTTAGTATGTGTGAAAAAAAAAAAACTCAATATAATTGTTCTCGTTTTCCAAAGAGGGATATTTGTAATTAAATGTTAAGTTTCTAAACAGAAAATGTCATTATGTTAAAATGACCTTCTCCTCTTTCCATGCTATTACTGGAACCATGTTCTTAGAGCAGTGAGTATAATTACAATGTGCTATTTGTACATTGCGGCAAAAGAGGTCTCAAATTTATAATTGCTTAAACTTCATGTATCACTGGACACCATGACATCATGCTATTAACCAGAATAATAGCTTTTTAGGAGATAATTAAGGAATTTCATTACTGCAAGATAATGCAGCAAATTCAGTGGCCTATTTTATTATAACCTGCCAATATTAAAAGGGTAACATTTCAGAATTTTGTTTTGCATATGATAGTCTAGAATATTTTAAAATATCTTACTTTCAGAAGAAGTATTTGCCAAAGCACTGGGTAAAGGGCTAAAACTACATTATTTAAACAGTAAGACACTCCATATATATGGCTGAACTAAGTGTAATGAATGTGGCTTTAACTTAATATGTTATTTTAACCATAAAGTATAGTCTTAAAATTATTAAAAAATATTTTCTAATAAATAATTTTGGAGCGACTTTATTTGAGAAACGAGATTCTTGAAATGAACATAATCAGCTTTATTTTTCACAAAAATAATTCTGTCTAATAAAGAATATAGATAAATGAGCAATTTCAATAACTTACATAGAAAATTATCAAATACACAATAAGAAATCAGCACTTTTATGTTGATGAAAGAGGGAATAATAAGCATGGAATAATTAAGTGCTATTAAATAAAGTGGTGTGATTACTAATACCCATTCCACTAGTAATAGGAGTAACTGTAGTAGAGGGGCTACAGCTGGCATCAATTCATGGATTCCCATTCACACAAGAGGATGCTGTATAATTTCATTGCATAGTTTCCCTGAGACTTTACAATAGCCCTATAGTTACATAATGGATACAGTTCAATGCACAATGAGAGGACAGAATTTTGTATTTGAATCGTATTAGTTTCACAATGACAAATATAAACAATTCAAACAAATGCAAGACCCTTGTGAATGTGCAGCACCAATAAATGCTCATGATTTGTGAACACAAAGCCATGGACAGATTCATCCATTTAATTGTTCATAAAAACAGCTTGGATTGTGCTGTTCCTCACCTATTTTTGCTGAATATTTGAATCTTTATGGAGGTTTTCTAAATACAATGTATAGAACAACACAAAGTAGAAGTGGTTATTATCATAAACCAAATGAGAGGCTATTTAATCCCATTTAACTCAGGTTAAAGACACTGACACCGGTTAGTATAAAAAGTATTATTACTTTGAAGTTACTTCTGAAGAATTTGAAATATTATTATTTATTAATGAGATCATAAAATCATAAGTATTATTTATAAAACTATGTCTGATTTCTTCTCTCCATATTTAAAAGCATGTGTTTTCATAACTTCAACATATCTGGTGAATCTTCATATGATACAGTTAAATGATAAATAATGCATTTCCTTCTTACATGTATGAGCTAAAAAAGTTCTTATAGATGCTGAGTGAAGAGTACGAAATTTAGTGTGTAAGGTGAATGTAAAGGGATAGCAAGAGAAGGAGGTTAAAGGGTGCAGTTATTCCGCTGGATAGACAAAATGCAAGGTCTTTAGCATACTAAGTCCATCATTGCTGAATAATAATGCATTGCACGTTTTCAAATATCAGCTAGACACGTTTTTGAATGTTTCCCCAAATATTACATGTTTGCGGAGATAGTCTTAATTTTCTAGATCTGATCACAGTACTTAGGTATGGACATGTTGTACTATACCCATAGACATGGGCACATGTTAGGTTAATTGAAAAGGAAAACCTAAGAAGCATCTATGGATGTTGTGAGTAGAATAGTATTTAAACACTGAGATGCACTAATTTTTTATTTGTATTTATCTTTTATTGAAAATAGATAAAAAAAAAATCAGAGAGATCCCATTCTAGAAATTTAACATCACGCCTGAAATTTCTAGAACAAAAAGAAGCAAACACATGCAAGAGGAGTAGAGCAAAGGAAATAGCCA